>NC_138771.1:525822676-527022676 GCF_965119305.1 Pelophylax lessonae
TAGAATACTGCAATCACTGAGCAAATGATATCACCTGGGATGTATTTCAGTTATTTTGCAAACCTGGCCTGATGGTGGATCCTGAGGAGAGGAGTTGAGAAGCACTGATCTAGAACAAGGGGAAAAAAAAAAAGTTTTTGTCCTACCATAAACTGACATTGGGGAAATGGTTGTAGCTTGATGGCTATAATATTCATCTGGACAGTCTTCTGCAGTTGGCTGGTCCTTTAGTTAGATTCCTATAGCTGCCAATATCCCCATGTGAATGTTCCGAATTCAGTGACTTGTGAAAATGCAAGGCTATGACCCGGATTTATCAAGCTGTAATATCATTTAGGCTGGGTGTACGTTGTAACCGCATTGCATGTCCTTTGTACAGGAATCGCACCGGATTTTTGTACAATTTCATGTGAATTCAGTACGGTGCAAATTTAGCCATACATTATGTATGGCTCAATTCACACTGGATCCACTCCAAAAAGGTGCAGGACCCCTTTTATTTTGTCCGCCGTAGAATCGTAACGCATGGGTGTTCAGACCCATGCGATCTTATTCCATCTAATTTCACAGTACGCACTGTGGTTCCCGCACTGCATCAGTGTGAACCCAGCCTTAGGGCCCATTCAAACTTGACCACACACTGAAACGCAGCGGTTTAGTGTGCAGGCAGCACTGCATTTAGGGCTACAGTGACCTGCGGCAGGGAGCAGTGTGTTGTGTGTTTTACTGCATCACACAGTTACCCCTTTCTTCCCAGGAACTTTATTTAAAGTGTACAAAGTAACACTTCATTCATGTCATCACACAGCAGCGCAATGCGTTGTGCTTGCTGTGCAGTGACATATGGTGCCATCCAGTGATATGCGATATTTTACGGCATGTTTGCATATTACGGTACGTCACCTCCAGGCCGCATTGTAATGAAAACTGGGCACATAGAAAACAACTGATTCATGGAGCTCTTCCAGTGCAGAAAAATGTCAGCCACTTCTCTAGTGTGAACGAGCCCTTAAAGCGGAGTTCCGCCCACATACACATTTTTTACCTAAAAATACCCCCCTAATCCTAAGCTATCCCCAATTACCCTAACACTAACCCCACATTACAGTTCATTAGAGTTATAGAATAAAGATAAATACTTACCTTTAAAATTGATTACAGAGCGGCATTCTCCAATGTGGGCATCTGAAGCCGTGGTGTCCCCCGCTGTGTTCTTCTTCCAGGTTCCTGGCTACCCAGAATGCCGATCGCAATCTCACGCATGCGCTGTAGATTGCAAACGTCAATCAGAGTAGCGGCCGGCCGTTCCCATTGCATCCTGGGATTGATGACACTCATCTCCCAAGACGCAATGCAAAGGAGGAAGTGACGTCGGGGGCCACGGCCGCACAAGGAGGAAGAGGAAAGACGGTAAGTGTATTTTCATTAAAAACAAGGTAAGTAAAAAAAATATATATATTAACTATCCAATTCTTTTTCATGTTTTTTTATGTTAACTGATGATGCAAAGTTTATTTTTAGGGTGAAACTCCGCTTTAAAGAGACCTTGTCACCAGAAAATTAATTGCAACAAAAATCTTTGCATATGATTATATTTGAATTTAATATATTTTATGCATGTTATATACCTGTAAGAGCCTTCCTTGAGTAGATCTCCCAAAGCCCTGAGGCTGCTGCTGGGTGCCGCCATCTTGGATGTGATGTCAGCAGCCCCAGTGAACTCAGAGCCAATACTCTTTAGTACTCTCCTTCACTCCTCCCCCATAATACATTAAAGGATAAGCCCACCCTAAAACCAAATCCCTGCATCTATAGATCTGCACGATCTAACACTAACCTATCTAGCCCTGTAAAGAAGAAATCAGTATACATACCTTTTTTTTTTAAGCCAATCCGACCCGATCTCCAGCAGCGGAAGCTCTGCAGAGGACACGGCCGACAACGGCTGTGAAATGCGTGGGAAGTGACGTCACCCATAGAGTAAAGGGCCATACACACTATAAGATTTTCTGAAGACTTTTTCCTTCAGATTTACCTTTTCTATGTAGTGCAAGGGCCTGCCAGATTGCATACAAATTGAAAGTGTTTAGGTTTGACCTCATATGATCTGGTTTTGGTAAATCTAAAGGAAAAAGTCTTCAGAAAATCTTATAGTGTGTATGGCCCATTACTATGGGGCTTCCATTGTTGGCTGCACCCATCTCTATGGCAAAGCCGCTGCTGACAGCTCAGCTGGGATCGGGTGGACACTTACTACTCCGGTTTTAAAAAAGGTAAGTATACTTGGAGTTATCCTTTATAGGTTATGTAAGAAACTGAGGAGAGGGGCAGAGGAGCTGGGCCAGCATACACAATAATCAGACACTCCCAGAAGAGGAAAGCCTATGACATGTAAGGAGGGGGGGGGGGGCTGAGATAGAAAATTGATGCTTCCTGCAGTAGTCAGATTTTCTAGCAAGTTTAGAGACACATTGCAAGTGAAATAAAAAAATCACTTCTGGAAAGAAAGAATGCTGCAAGTAAATGCTTACGTTTTTTTTGTACTTTTATCTGCAATTTTTTAGATGCAGAAAGGGTCTCTTTAAAGAGTGTGGAAAAATGCCTAAAGTAGATGTAAACAGTAACCTGTCACTGTGCCCAGTATGAGTAGGTACAGTATAGAAGCTGTCCAATATTCTTCCTTTCTAATTCCTACAGTTGCCCAATAAAACATAAAACTTTTTATGGTTTAATTCCCAGATCACTGAAGACAAAAGGGTGCAAACAGCCCATGCAGAGTCTCTACAACACAATATCATGACTTGAGAACACAAAGAGAAGTTGTGGACACTTACTACTCCAGGCTTACGCCAAACTGTTGTGCAGGGAGTGGTGGTCGAGGTGGAGGAGCTTTTGTAACAGCTGCGGCTTTTCCTTTGTGTTGGAGGCGGAGCTTTTCATCGTGTCTGGAAGGTAAATTGTGGGTAAATGCAGACATATTATCTGTACTTTTGTTCTCTTTGTATTGCACTGACTGATCTTTCTCACGGCCCCTGATTTCCAGGCTGCTCTGTTTTTATCCTATAAATTGTTTACATGTGCTTTAGATATGAGATCACATTATAATATTGTTCTTTTATGCAGATTATGATCACCCACCAACATTCTGTTACTTTCTGACAGATAGTATAATAGAACCCCTGTCAAGTTTTTACTTCTTGTAAAAAGTCTAATGAGAGAGCCAGACCAAAGATCCAAGAATCCAAAATCTGTTAATATTAATGATATTGTATTACAAGGAAAGAGCCAACGCGTTTCAGTGGCTACAACATTCCTTCTTTATCAGGGCTTAAAATATTTGGGGAGCTTGGAATCAGGACCCGGTTTTTTGTTGAATAATGATAGTGGTAGGCAGATAGACTACACTTCCAATCTGTTGAGACCTAGTTAAAGCACCTTACTAGACTTATTTGGCCATCCATTATGTTACTACAGACGGGTGATGCCACTTCAGCCTCATGCAGATGGGCACAGTTACCCGTACTGAGCTGCACGCAGGCAGAGTATAAGAGTGGATGCACATATACAGCTGTCATACATCCGAATGGCCTCAAATGCAGACCTATTATGTTCGGGGACAGGCAGCTACTCAAACACAGCTGTCAAATTTTGACATGCGGCTTTGTTTGTGAGGCCTTACAAATTTGTCACATGGCGACAAGTTGTAATAAACCCAGCGTACACTAATATTACACAATTTTGGACACTTCCATTTTTGGTTTGGTGCTCTCGGACTTTTTACATGTGAATAATGCATTTTGGGTCCCCTGGATTTGGGGCACCCTGTTTTTGTTGAGCATGGCCTCTCTAGAGCCGCTGTGCTCCACATGAACTCGTCTGCCTTTCTACAAACATAAATAGTTGAATCCAGTGCCTTAAAGTGGTTGTAAACCCTTACATACAGTATATGCAGTGAAGTGACTGACCTCAGAGATTAAACAAATCCTCTTCCTCTTCTCTACAGCTCTCCAGAATTTCTACAACTTTCAGAAAGCAGGGGGCAGGGAGCTAAAGTTACAATCTGAAGAGGTACGTAAGAAGAGTTGAGAGCTGAAAGCTGATTGGAGGGGAGGGAGGGGAGGGACACCCAATCCCACCTTCATACAGCACACAGGAACAGAGCTAAGGCTGTCAATCACAGTCTGTGTGCTGGAGCTCCCTCCCGCGTCACCTTTTTTGTGTTCGAAAATATTTTTAGAAGTGCTCTGGATTACACACTATAGCGGGATATGCTTTGTTTAGAATTCATGAGTGAGGTTTACAACCACTTTATATATACACATTACTGTTTTTTACTACGGTCTGTGAATCTTTTGAGGAGACTTCCTCTCACTTTCTGTTCCAGAGATTCTCTGTTATCAGGATGGAAGTAAAGGTAAATCTCCACAGTGGGGACAGAGACCGTGGGGTATAATGGTGTTAGGATGAATGAAGTATCTTAAGATACACCTTAATGAAGTGTCTTAAGGCAGGACCTAACTCCTACAAGGACCAAGATGGCGGAGCAGTACATGCTGCGTGGCACCCAAACAGCGGATCGCAGCAGCACAACTCTGGATTTGCTGTGCAGGTGAGTATGTGCTTTGGAAGAGCACTACAGCACTATAAATGGGGGAAGAAACATGGAGGGGGGAGTGGAGTATCACTTTAAGCACTTTCTCCAGGTGCTTGCAGCAAACCAGAACTTTTGGGTTTAGAGCCCGGTGATTTTCATGCCTAAGTATTGAATTGCTGTTGCTAAGCTAGCGGTAGTCTGTTCACATATGAATGGTCTTTTCCACCCTCCTTGAGAGTCCACTTTGGCTTTGGATACCACCAATGACAAGCAGTGCCAAAGCTCCATCATAAATATAAAATTTTAGAACTGCTTCTTTGTAAAGCCTACCCCTTTTTCTTGTCTGTTTTCTATGTAGGATAACTACAAACATGACTTAGGCTGTCCCCACACCACAAATGCCCCTCTAACATGTTTTACCCAATAGGACTTTGTCGTATGAAATCTCTAGACTAAGCCCTGTTGGGTGAAACATGCTAAGGGGTGGTCCTGGGGTGGGCACTGCTTAACTCATGTTTGTGGATATAGTACACAATAAACACATGGCAGATATACCAGTGAGCCCTCTGGTGTGCAGTAGCTTCCTTTTTCTATGCTCGTTTTGCCCCAGTACCTGAGGTTTGAGTGGCAGTGGGAAGGAGTGGCATGGAGCCAAGAATGTTTGTGTTAAATGATTCTAGTATGGCCAGTGTTACAGTCTACTTTCAAACATTCCCTGTTCTCAGAGTATGGAGCCCTGATTTCATGAACAGGCCACTATTTACTTCATAGTTAGACATGGTATGATCAATGTCACTAGCATAAGGCTTCTAGGCTAACCTGAAAAAAAACTGAACGGATTCCCCCATCCACACAAGCAAGATGGTTGGAGGAATCCTCCCTACTGTGTTACTGTATTCTGATAGCAGGGACTCCTCTGCTGTCAGAATACACTGATCATCGCTGCAGCCTATTGGCTCAATACACTTGATCGGAGGAAAATTTTCCAACAAGCCAGTTCGAGATAAGTCAATCATTAGATCAACTTCTCTGGAACAGGAATTGCCATAGATGGATCAGAATTCAGATGGCCCCTGCTGAATCAATTGATTTTTGATCTATCCATGGGCAGCATTAAGCAGCAATCACCCCACGCTAATTACATACTTTGATACGCCCACTCTCTGCGGAATACAGCCATGCCAATGTACCAAAATCTGTGTTTTTTTTAAATAAATATACCCCATAGTGTATTGTAATATTACAGAACTTACTGTAACACTTCCTGTGGAATGATGAGACGATTAAATCGGAGATGCTCTCGAAGGTCACTTAGGTGGTTCATGTAAGAAACTTTCTTGCCAAACTTGTGACTGAATTAAAGGAGAACATTACTATTTAAAAAGACTTCTAAAGCTAAAAAAAAAGTGCAGTGGTAAAATCAAAATCTATTAAAACTTCAAAATATAAACAAAACTAGAAATGTATTTTATTGTAATTCTTTTTTGTAATAAAATTATGTTTAAAAAAATAATCTGTGAGTCGCTACAATTCATTTCATGATGTGCCTTAGAAAGTCCAGCTCTTTGTCTTTGTGATGAATCAATTTGGGTCCTGGTTTTCCAGCCCAAGATTCCCCACAAATTCCCATTTCTACATTACTTTGGATGATGCCACTAGTTGGGTAGTTCAGTTTCTTTAATATAAACAAAACTAATTTTATCTGCTTTCTCTGTATCTGCTGTAACCCTAGAAAGAGACATATTTTAGATTGGTAACTCCAGGCAAACAGCTAAATGCACTGATGAAATACTTATATGAGCTGTGATACTGCCAAAGGATTTCTGTTTTTGTCCATCCAGTCTTAAGATTTCGGCAGCTCTATACAGCCAGGACTGGTGACTTGACTTTTCTCATTATCAGGTAAGAAAAAATGCCAGGTACATGTGCTACAACGCACTTTACAAAAAGCACCATATAAATGGACAACAGCAAACATGGATAGTTGTAAACCTGGCCTAATTGATTTATTGAATAATTCCATAACTGAATAAATGGTGTTTTTTTTATATCAGCCTAGAGTTCAGCTTTAAAGGTTTGGAGTTGTTAAAAAAACAAATCTACTCACCTCCGTGCTCCAGCATTGGTGTGATGTTGCAGCTGTCCCCTGCCAGCTCTAAGCCTGAACTGAGCAATCACATGACTGATGGTTGCTTAGTCCTTGGTCAGCTCTGAGCAGAGAACGGCGACTGTCAGCCACCGCTCTCCCCTCTGCCCCTGCAGCACACACTGGAGCGCCGCACTGGAGAGAGGGCAGGAGTGGCTGGCTCCAAATCTCAGCAACGTGCTGAAAGGCTGAGCCAGCTGCTGATCAGCCATTTGGGTAGATCCCGAAAATATGGTCAGAATCCTTCCAGAGCTTGGAGTGGCTCTGTGACTTCAAGCGACAGCGGGCTTTAGCTTGATTGCTAGACAAGTGATCGGTTCTGTGTAGAGCAGGGGTGTCAAACTCGATTTAATTGCGGAGCCACATCAGCTTTATGATTGTCCTCAAAAGGGCCAGTAGTATCTGTAAGGCTATATAAATTTATGCAGGGCTCTTTTTTCTCAGAGAATAGGGGCAGGAACTCTACCAATCCCCCTACTGAACCACATTGATCAGTGGGTGTGGCCATATTGCACTGGTAAGATTTTAATGGGCCACTAAATACCAGGAGTGCGTTATGTACTGAGTGAAGGGTTCAGGGGTGTGCTGTGTAGAGAGTGCAGGGTTGAGGAGTGCACGACATACAGAGTGCAGGGATTAGGGGTGTGCAGGGTTCAGCTCTTATTCACTGTCTGTCCACATCTCACTTCCACCTTTCCCCCCTGGGGGTAGGGCCACATGAAATGGCCTGGCAGGCTGGATTCGGCAGCAGGCCTTGTGTTTGACACACGTGGTGAAGAGTCATCCTTTAATATGGCACCATAATAAAAGGCGATGTCTGTGTCAGAGACAAATTTCTTGAGTTAATGTCATTAAACAATGCAATGTGAGAGCTTGTCAGTTTCTGCAAATCTAATTCACCGCAAGGAGAGCTGCATAGGAGATGAAAGGTTGGAACATTCCAGTGTGGATTTGAAGGCTGAGTGCAGAGAGAGCTTACGATAACTATCATGCCAAATGATTATCACCTGAAAACTTAATTGCATACAAATTTAAGGCACGGAAAAGCATGCGGCATACGGGGAGCTTAGAATTTCCTTTCTGCTGTGTTGGGTACTGATGCTAAAAGAGAATTTGTAGAGAACATATAGCAAAACTATCATGTTACTCAATATAAATTAAAAGTAAATGAAACCCAATTGAAGCCCATGCATTTTTTTTCTGGCAGAAGCGCTGTCAGGTTTATGAACCCATTGAGGAGATTTTCCCTCACTTCTGTTTGGTCACTGAGACAGAAAGTAAGCAAAATCTCCACTTTAGCCCCAGTTCACAGTATGCAGTGCAGGGAAAAGCATTTCTTTTCGAATCACATGCGAATCTTCAGCAATGCGATTTGAGCCATTATTCTGTATGGCTCAAATCGCAGCGAATTCGCACCAAAAACGTGCAGGACCCTTTTTTTTTGGCTGCACCAGAATCAGATTGCATGGGTGTTCACACCCATGCGCTTAGATTCTGCAAATCGTACTGCAATTTGCGAACTGATTTCGGAGTGTCATTAAGATACACACACACATCGATTCGTATGAACGGGGTGCAATTTACATGAGGTGCAGAATCCGCACAGAACTCGCTGCGAATATCGCACAGCATCAGTGTGAACCGTGGCTAAGCAAAATTGAACCTAAATAAATCAACTGCATTCACTCACCTTATCACCGGCTTGAATATTTTCCACAGAACTTTGATGAAGTTAGTTGGATGCACAACATAAAGCGCCTTTAGATTCTTCTTATACCTGAAGAGGAAGAAACAACTTTTCAATGTGTACGTTAAGCCAAATATTTTGTTCTAGTTTTGGATAGAATGCAGAAAGATTGATACACCTGTTGGGTTTTTTACTGCTCCCTGCGGCAACATTACAGAGATTTTTCCTCACTTCCTGTCCTGCTTACATTGCTTTACCTAACAGGAAGTTAGGATAAATCTGCAACAGGGAAGACAGCAAAAAAAGGGAAAAAAAAAAACTGTAATTCCTATTATATGGTTTTTGTAAACCTATAGAAAAATTGTACAAGAACATTGTATAATGTATGGCCCTGGTTCACACCAGTGTGGTTCTGAAATCACACAAATTCAAATGAGGCAATTTCATATGCAGCTTGCTGATATTTGTGCTACTTCATTTAACAGAGGTCAATGCAAGTCACACTGAAATCACACACAAATAGTGCAGGAACCTTTTTCAGAGTCACAGCAATTTGAACAGTTCCATTGACACGAATGGGGTGCGACTTGCCATGCAACTTTGAACTGTCAAGTTGCATGACAAGTCACCCCAAATGAAAGAAACTTCAGTGAAATTTCACAAAATTACATTTCAATAGAGTTCTGTTCACAGCAGTGGCACTGCAATGCAGTAGTTTGTGTTGCAATCCACTGCACTGAAAAAAAGGATTCTGCATGCAGTGCTTTTTTAAGTGCACAACACAACACTATCGTCATGGTGTGAACTGGAAACAGCAGAAAAAAGGCATTTTGTTTTGTCTTTGCGTTGGGTCTGCCCTGGAAATACAGTAACTTAGTACCATCTTAAGAGCATTAAAGGGCCCTGGGCAATGCAGTGCACTGGGGCCCTGCCTACACAATCACCCACGAGAATAAAAATGCAAATTATCTATAAGGCAATATTTTTTGGTATAGCAGTGCAAGGCTAATGACAGCTTCCAAGTTCGGCGGCTGGGTCCAGTAAACACACACACGGACGGGAGTCAAAATTCCTCTGTCCTGTGTGTGCCTGTTCCCGTGGTTTCGGACAGGCATTCCTGCAGTTGTGGGCTCCCCCTCCACGGCCCAAGAGGCCTGACAGCAGCACAGGGCCGACAGGCGCTTGCCATCTGCTAAGTTCGGCGGAGGGATGCACATGGGGAATCAGGACTAATGCTTGGCTGGGGCTGGGCAGGTCGGGCCCCCTGGGCAAGGGGTACCCCCAGCCAACTGCCCAGCGTGCCCATTCGGTAAGATGGCCCTGCAGTAACTGCTAGTGTAGCCTTAACACATCTGAAAGCCCTTAATGCTGAACTCAGGACACAACTTTCATTGAAATATATTCCTCAATAGCCACAAAGTATATAAATCCATTTTATGTTCACCAAATTCCATTTCAAACCCAGATATCGTAAATGTAGCAGTGACATCACTGTTTTTTACATGGCCTGTACAATAGAGCAGAGCTGTAGGAGGGAACCAGTAGGCTCCACCCACTACAGACTACCTGCAGGAAACTATATGAGTGGGCGGAGACAAGACCAGTCTCTCTGCACAAGGAGAGAAAGCAGCAGTGACCAGTCTTTGTTACAGGAAGCTCCTGCACAGAGGTAAAGATTTACACTAAATATTGCACAGATCTGGAAGAAAAACACAAGGCACACCAAGATTCAAATAAGAATACACATGACTCTTGTATTTAGACAATGTTTTCTTATTCCAGAGTACATCTTTAATTAAAAAAATAAAAAAAAACTACAAGATTGTCTTTTTACCTGAGCGAACTTGTTCTGTTCATTGCTATCTGTCATGGTCTATGATGTGATCAGGGGGTGCAGTAGGGGTATACCTGTTGTCTAATTATTTTGAGCTTAAAGGGTCTGTCTTTCTCATCTCAGAACATGGGAAGTGTGACCTTTGTGGACAATAAAAGGGTCCACAGAGTATTGTACATGTCCTTAGGCCAGTGTGATTTCTACACAAACGTTTTGCAAACCAAATAAAAAAATAAAGGAAAAAATGCAGTTTCTGGTTTTCCTATCTGAGCTTCAACGTATCTGCTTCTATTATTCACTCATCACTTTGAAGCATGTACATCGGAGATGCGTGGATCCCCTCTACGCCAATGACAGTGAAATTATTGGGGTTATTTTATCATCTGTCCCTATGAAGTCTCCGAAGGCTGTGATATCCTGATTTCAGCGATGCAATTGTCAGAGAAACAGACAGGCACAAAAGAGGCCATCAAAGACTTTCATCAAAAAAAAAAAAAAAAAACTCAATGTTTGTTAATAGTTTTCTAGCCAAATAAGATGAAACGAGTGTTTGAAGGACCCTGTTCTGTATACGTGTCACGTCGTGTTATTCCAGCCTTCCAGATAGTGATCTGCATTGTTATTATAGATGATAGTGAGCTGGTGAAAAGTGGCTTTATAATGAGATCCAGTGCTACTGTGCGCGCTGAGATGATCTGACTACACATCTTCCTAATGCCCTTCCTATGAATTGAAATCTCTCTGCTCTTATTTCCTCCACCAATGTTCTGATACATTTCAATACTGCACTAGAAATTATTCTGCGGCTTTACTGAAACATTAAATTAATGTTATTTCTGCAAAAAATATAGTAAATACTAAAGTATATTCAGAAACCGATACTTCCAGTGTCCATCTCCTTATTCCCCTGTTGTTCTCAGTGGTTCCTACTGCTAACTTATTTATTTCCTGCTGGTTCCTCTCATCAGCGCCTATCCCCCGCTCTGCTCAGTGGTTCCCTCTGCTGACGCCCATCCACCATTCTGCTCTGTGGTTCCTCTTCCTAAGGTCTATTCCCTACTATGCTCAGTGGTTCCTCTTCCTAAGGTCTATTCCTTACTATGCTCAGTGGTTCCTACTGCTAACTTATTTATTTCCTGCTGGTTCCTCTCATCAGCGCCTATCCCCCACTCTGCTCAGTGGTTCCCTCTGCTGACGCCTATCCACCATTCTGCTCTGTGGTTCCTCTTCCTAAGGTCTATTCCCTACTATGCTCAGTGGTTCCTCTTCCTAAGGTCTATTCCTTACTATGCTCAGTGGTTCCTACTGCTAACTTATTTATTTCCTGCTGGTTCCTCTCATCAGCGCCTATCCCCCACTCTGCTCAGTGGTTCCCTCTGCTGACGCCTATCCACCATTCTGCTCTGTGGTTCCTCTTCCTAAGGTCTATTCCCTACTATGCTCTGTGGTTCCTCTTCCTAAGGTCTATTCCTTACTATGCTCAGTGGTTCCTCCTGCTAATGCCGATCTCCCACTGTGCTTAGTGCGGACACCTATCCCCAACTGTGCTCAATGGTTCTTCGCACCAACTTTTTGTCCCTGCTGTGCTCAGTGCTTTGCCCCCGCCAACGCGTATTTCCCACTGTGCTTAGTGGTTATTCCCAATGGCCCAAAGTCACATCTGTATCCTAGTGACTATAGGAAACTAATAATGCGGGGTGTTAACAGGAGGAACCAGTAAGCACAGAAGGGGACAGAAGCGTGCCTACGTTAAGTGCCATCTGATGCAGTCATTTTTACTGTTTGAGACAGCAACTACTCTAGGCATTTGTTCTAGCTTAGTGAATTGTGGGTGGGCTGCCCACCAGAGATCGTACCAGCTTTTGACCCACGTATACTCTGGTTACCATCCCATTTTTGCAACCAATAACACTTTGGCCCAGCTTCCAGAATCCTAGTAACCAGTGATGCGGTGTGTCATTGGTTGCTAAGATGCTGGTGGCATGGCATAGGATTTTTTGGTGCAGACGGCCTCTTGCTCCATATCAACCAATGATACTGTGTTGCCCAGTCACCAGCGTCCAAGCAATTAGCCCAGTAATGCTCCCCTCCTTTCACTGTTCTGTTGCAGGCTAGAGGTGGGTCCAGGATCAGGTTCAGGCTAAGGTAACATTTGTGCAGCCGCGGGTTGGTGTCTGTTCACAGGTTCAGCTGCGATTCAGGTACGAATTTTTGCCTGAATTCGCACCTGAACCATACCCAAAGACGCACAGGACCCTTCTGCAACCTGGATCGCTGCTGCCCCAGACCTGTGTCAACCGGCTCCATTGAGAGACGGTCACACTCGCCTGTCATGTGAATTGGATGCGGCCGGGGAAACAGGCATCCGAACCACATATGTTTGAACCCAGACTAAGCCCTCATTCACACTGAACAGGGGGTTTGAAATTTTGCAAAGTCATCGGAACTCACACGATTTCAAAGCTGCAATTTAGTCCGACTTCAGAGGCAACTTCAAAGACATCTGTGCGGCTTCATGCACAGAGGTCTATTGAAATCACCTCCAAAGTCGCCAAAAGTAGTGCAGGAACTATTTTTGGAAATCAGTGCGGCGCCACAAAGTTGGCGTCGCACCAATTGGGACTCTTCCCCTTGCCAGCAATAGGCTGCGATTTACCATGTGATTTGACTTGTCAAATTGCACCGATGTTATCGGAAGCTCCCCAAGGAACTTGGTTGATTGATGCTGGTCGTCAGACTGAGGACATCGAATGGCAGAAAAAAAAAGTACTGCTGGTGAAAAGAAAGAAGGAGACTTTCTCCGCAAAAGCTGTGGTATGATATTATTTAGTGGGCTAATCTTTTTTGGCTGGAGTTCTGCTTTACTTTTTTATCTAAGAATAAATCCAGGTTTTTCTCAAGCAGACAAAACAAGATGCGAGGGAAAATCTCCATTCCAGCTTGATGGGAGGCAGAGCCAACTGAAACAGAGCTATCAGGAAGGGAGAGGAGATTTCCCAACAAAGACACAGCAGGGAAAAAAAAACATGTTCTAGTATAGTGGGGAGGGAAAAACATAAAAAAAAAAAAAAAAAAAAAAAAAAAAAAAAAAAGGTAGGATGATAAATCTTAAAAGCAGAAATTTGGACAGATTGACCCCCTCAGTTCTCTGCGAACCACCTCCCACTACTCCCCTAGGTTATTTTTATAAAAAAAAAAAAACACACTATGTACATGGACATCATGAAAGCTTTCTCTTCTTCTTGCTGTGTCGGCATTCTTCCATGGCTTCACAGCACTTACATAATGACATGAGAGCACCACTCAGTCTTGGAGAGCTTTAAACTTGTGGTGACACTCACCTAGAAAACATGTAAATGACAGGCTGGGCTCTAAGGAATCGGGCAGAGTGAAGACAGTGCCATTCTGTCCTGAAGAGGACTGCAACAAGAATGGAGTTGGGAACAGCACTGAAACGTAGAGAGGATAAGTAGAAATGATCTATAAATACACTGCTCAAAAAAATGAAAGGAACACTGTAAAAACATCAGATCTCAATGTAGAAAAAAATCATGCTGGATATCTATACTGATGCCACATTGATTGATGGAAATTAAAATTATCAACCTACAGAGGGCTGAATTCAAAGACAGCCGGAAAATCAAATTAAAAAAATAATGCAGCAGGCTAGTCCATTTTGCTGAAATTCATTGCAGCAACTTAAAATGGTACTCAGTAGTTTGTATGGCCCCCACATGCTTGAATGCATGCCTGACAATGTCAGGGCATGCTCCTAATGAGACGATGGATGGTGTCCTGGGGTATTTCCTCCCAGATCTGGACTAGGGCATCAGTGAGCTCCAGACCAGACTGAGATGCGACCTGGCGGCATCAGATGGACCGAAACATAATGTCCCAGAGGTGTTCTATTAGATTTAGGTCAGGCGAGCGTGGGGGCCATTCAATGGTATCAATTCCTTCATCCTCCAGGAACTGGCTTAATACTCTCGCTACATGAGGTCGGGCATTGTCATGTACCAGGAGGAACCCAGGACCCACTGCACCAGCATAGAGTCTGACAATGGGTCCAAAGATTTCATCCTGACATCTAATGGCAGACAGGGTGTCATTGTCTAGTCTGTAGAGGTCTGTATGTCCCTCCATGGATATGCCTTCTCAGACCATCACTGACCCACCACCAAACCAGTCATGATGAATAATGTTACAGGCAGCATAACGATCTCCACGGCTTCTCCAGACCCTTTCATGTTATTCACATGTGCTCAGGGTGAGCCTGCTCTCATCTGTGAAAAGCACAGGGCGCCAGTGGCAGACCTGCCAGTTCTAGTGTTCAATGGCAAATGCCAATTAAGCTCCACGGTGCAGGGCAGTGAGCACAGGGCCCACTAGAGGATGTCAGGCCCTCAGGCCACCCTCATGAAGTCGGTTTCTGAGACATTTACATCAGGGGCCTGCTGGAGGCCATTTTGTAGGGCTCTGGCAGTTCTCATCCTGTTCCTCCTTGCGCAAAGGAGCAGTTACCGGTCCTGCTGATGGTTTAATGACTTTCTACGGTCCTGTCCAGCTCTCCTAGAGTAACTGTCTCCTGAAATCTCCTCTATGCTCTTGAGACTGTGCTGGGAGACACAGCAAACATTCTGGCAATGGCACGTATTGATGTGCCATCCTGGAGTAGTTGAACTGCCTGTGCAACCTCTATAGGGTCCTGGTATCGCCTCATGCTACCAGTAGTGACACTGAACCTAACCAAATGCAAAACTAGTACACAACAGTCAGAAAAGAGGAGTAGGGAAAAAATGTCAGTGGCCTCCACCTATAAAATCATTCCTGTTTTGGAGATTGTTTCATTGTTGCCCATCTAGTGCACCAAAGCAGCTGAAACTGGTTAATCAGCATCTGATTAAGCATAGATAGCATCTGAAACCAGATAAATATCCCAGGAGTTTAGTTGACTTAATGCTGTATTAAAAAGTGTTCTTTTAATTTCTAAAGCGCAGTGTATATACAGTATATATAGGTGTAAGGCCAACGCGTTTCAGGGCCCTTCCTCGGGGCTGTTTGTCTGGAGCTTTTGTAACTCAAAACCCGCCTTAAAAGAATGTCAGTCTGTTACCAGCAGTGATGGGCAAAAAGCAGAGGAATGTGAAACTTTATATGCATTCACATAGCAGAGATTTATCCTCCCTTCCTGTCCAGCTGATGGGTGTAAGACAGATGAGCAAGAGAAGAAAAATTTCCTTTATGGGGGACACAGACAGCAAATACACAGTAATTAAATTAGTGCATGCTTTATGCTGTACTAAATTTACTCCAATGGAGTGAAAAAAAGTGAGGAGCTAATTCCTCAGCTTTTGATTGGTTGCTAGCAGAAACCATTAACCACTTCCCGTCGGCGCACTGCCTATTTACGTCAGCAGTGTGGCAGCTGCAGGAAAAATCACGTTAATAGGCGTCATCTCTCCTGGGAGGAGCTAGGGGGCGAGCACGCGCCGCTGACGGGGCGCTCCCGCCCTCGATCGTCAGCAGGGAAGCCAGTGCGTGTGTCAGGTGGCTCTGATCACTGGCTGACACCGACGATCTCTCCCCGCTGACAGAGAAGGACGGACGGCTGATGTAAACACAGCCGCCCGTCCTTCTCCCTGCAATGATTACAGAACACCTCTATATAGGATCGCAGGTCTCTATGATTATTTCAAAAGCCCAACCCCCCCCCACAGTTAGAATCACTCCCCTAGGCTTACATTTAACCCCTTGATCAACATTAGTATTATCTCCTTCCCTGCCAATGGCATTATTACAGTAACAGTGCATATTTTTAGCACTGATTACTGTAGTAATGTTACTGGTACCCCCCAAAAGTGTAAAAATGTCAGTTAGGGGTCCGATCTGTCCGTCACAATGTTGCAGTCCCGCAAAAAAAAAAAAAAAAAAAAAAAAAAATCGCAGATCGCTGCCATTACTAGTGAAAAAAAAAAAAAAAAAACAATAAAAATGACATAAATCTTTCCGTAGTTAGTACACGCAATAACTTTTGCGCAAACCAATCAAAATGCGCTTATTGCAATTTTTTTTTCACAAAAAATATGTAGCAGAAAACAAATTGGCCTAAAATGTTAAAAAATTTTGATTTTTACTTTTTTTTTTGGGAATGTCATATAACAGAATGTGAAAAATATAGTTTTTTTTTTAAAATTGTCGCACTTTTTTTGTTTATAGCGAAAAAATAAAAATCACACAGGTGATCAAATACCACCAAAAGAAAGCTCTATTTGTGGGGGAAAAAAGGATGTCAATTTTATTTGGGTACAGCGTCGCACGACCGCGCAATTGTCCGTTAAAGTCACGCAGTGCCTAATCGCAAAATATGGCCTGGTCATTAAGGGGGAAAATCTTTCGGTCCAGAAGTGGTTAAAGGGCCAAAATAATACCTTCTTGTACACTGTATAAGTTGATCTAAATATGGCGGCTGTACTTAAACCCCTTTCCTAACCAGACCAATTTTCAGCTTTCAGTGCTCTCACAATTTGAATGACAATTACTCAGTCATGCAACACTGTCCCCATATGAAATTTCCATCCTTTTTTCACACAAACAGAGCTTTCTTTTGGTGGTATTTAATCATAATTGGGTTTTTTATTTTTTGCGCTATAAATGAAAAAAGACCGAAAATTTTGTAAAAAAATGTAATTTTCTTCGTTTCGGTTTTAAATTTTGCAAATTTAGTCATTTTTCTTCATAAGTTTTGGCCAAAATTTATACCGCTACATATCTTTAGTAAAAATAACCCAAATAAGTATACATTTTTTTGGTCTTTGTGAAGGTTATAGAGCCTACAAGTTATGGTACCAATCATTGAAAATTGATCACATCTGATGTACTGATGTCCTATCTCATTTCTTGAGACCCTAACAAGTCAGGACAGTACAAATACCCCCCGAATGACCCCTTTTTGGAAAGTAGACATTCCAGGGTATTTAGTAAGAGGCATGGTGAGTTTTTTGAAGTTGTCATTTTTTCCCACAATTCTTTGCAAAATGAAGATTTTTAAAAAAAAAAAATATTTTTCACAAAATGGTCATATTACGAAGTTATTTCTCACACACTGTACAGGCATACTTGCAACTACACCCCAAAATACATTCTGCTACTCCTCCTGAGTATGGCGATACCACTTTTCCACAGCCTGGCCACATGCAGAGGCCCAACATCCAAGAAGCACCGTCAGGCGTTCTAGAAGCAAAAATTACACATATAATTTTCTGACGACCTATCACACTTTTGAAGGCCCTGGAGCACCTGGACAATGGAAACCCCCATAAAATGATGCCATTTTGGAAAGAAAACACCCCAACACATAATCTAGGAGGCATAAAGAGTATTTTGAACTTGTCATTTTTTTTCCACAAATTTTTGGAAAATGTGGAAAGAAAACCAAAACGCATTTTTTTTTTTTTTTACACAAAGTTGTCCGATTATAAGACATTTCTAACACATAGCATGTACATAGCAAAAAATGACAACCCAAAATACATTCTGCTACTCCTCCTGAGTATGGCGATACCACATGTGTGACACTTTTCCACAGCCTGACCACACACAGAGGCCCAACAGGCAGGGAGCACTGTCATTTGTGAGGCACTGTAGGGCACTGATAAGCATTGTAGTGGCACTGATGTGGCATTGATGTGGCCCGGATGAGCACTGATGTGGCATGGATGTGGCCTGGATGAGCACTGACGTGGCATGGATGTGGCACTGATGAGCACTGACGTGGCATGGATGTGGCACTGATGAGCACTGATGTGGCACGGATGAGCACTGACGTGGCATGGATGTGGCACTGATGAGCATGGATGTGGTACTGATGAGCACTGACATGGCATGGATGTGGCACTGATGAGCACTGATGAGGCATGGATGAGCACTAACATGGCACAGATGTGGAATGGATGAGCACTGATGTGGCATGGATGTGGCACGGATGAGCACTGACATGGCATGGATGTGGCACTGATGAGCACTGATGTAGCACGGATGAGGCACTGATGAGCACTGACGTGGGATGGATGTGGCACTGATGAGCACTGATGTGGCATGGATTAGCCCTGACGTGGCATGGATGAGGCACAGATGAGCACCCTGACGTGGCATGGATGTGGCACAGACATGGCATGGATGTGGCATTGATGTGGCACTGACATGGCATGGATGAGCACTGATGTGGCATGGATGTGGCACGGATGAGCACTGACGTGGCATGGATGTGGCACGGATGAGCACTGACATGGCACGGATGAGCACTGACGTGGCATTGATGTGGCATGGATGAGCACTGACGTGGCATGGATGTGGCGTGGATGAGCACTGACGTGGCATTGATGTGGCACGGATGACCACTGACATGGCACGGATGAGCACTGAAGTGGCATGGGTGTGGCACGGATGAGCACTGACGTGGCATGGATGTGGCACAGATGAGCACTGACATGGCACGGATAAGCACTGACGTGGGATGGATGAGCAAGAATGTGGCATGGATGAACACTGAGGTGGCATGGGCAGGCACAGATGTGGCATGGATGTGGCACAGATGTGGCACAGATGAGGCATGGATGAGCACGGATGTGGCATGGATGAGCACTGAGGTGGCATGGATGAGGCACTGATGGGGCACAGATGAGGCACTGATAGGGCACAGATGAGGCACAGAAGGCACTGATAGGGCACAGATGAGGCAGAGGAGGCACTGATAGGGCACAGATGAGGAAGAGGAGGCACTGATAGGGCACAGATGAGGCAGAGGAGGCACTGATAGGGCACAGATGAGGCAGAGGAGGCACTGATAGGGCACAGATGAGGCAGAGGAGGCGTGCAGCTGCAGTTTCTCTCCTCTCCTCGCATGCTGTACCGATTGCTGAGTACAGCGTGCGAGGAGAGGAGAGAAATGAACCGGACATGCACCGGTTTGTTGTGAAGTGATCACTCTGTCATTGGACGGAGCGATCACGTGGTAAAGGACCGCTCTCATTGGCCCTTTACCGCGATCCGTGATGCGTTGGGTCCCCGGGACCCGGCGAGCACGGACACTCCCGTGTGCGCGCCCCAGGGGGCTCGCGGGAGCGCGATTCTGGGAGGACGTCCATGTACGCCCTCCCAGAACTAGACAACCACACTGTAGCTGTCTTTCGGCTATGGCCCGGTTGGAAAGTGGTTAAAGTGATAAAAAACCCTAACATACTGTAAGAACACTGAAGTAACTAGTCTCAGGTGATACACAGTGATAAATTAAACCCTTCTACATAAGGTGTACCTGTTTATCTGCACCTTCTCTCCTCTACAGTCTTCCATAGTTCACAATGCACAACACAGAGCACAGATTTGAGAGTCATTTGTGACCTGAGTGGATGAAATGGAAACACTCCCCTCTACACAGTCTAATAAGGAATCTTGCACAGCTGAGGCTGTCAATCACATGCTGTGTCCATAAAATCTACTCTTGCAATGGGCCCCCCCTGCACTGCAAAGGTTGTGTGGGTTTTGTAACAAAGAGAAATACTTACCTTATTCTGCACTTCAGCAGGGTTCTTGCAATGGTGCAACTAGTCCCCCGCAGCCTCCTTTTTTAAAGGCACTCCCAGCTAATCTCTCTCCCTTACCACATACAATTCAGGGATATGAGCATTTAACCCCTAAAGTGCGGGGGAGGGGGAGGGGCCCATTGCAAGGGAATTTTTTTCCAAATCCTGAGGTTGGCTTTCATAAGTAAAATATATCCACATACATTGTTATACATTTCCAGGCAATCTTGCCTTTTTTGATAAAGCATCAGCAAGCATGAAGCACACTAAATAGGTTCACCCAGTGGCTAAATTTTGTACGGACACTTAAACTGCATGCTCACTTCTATACTAGCAACATACTTCCTGTCAAATGCCTTGTAGGCACTCTGGAGCCAACTGAGAGATGGTTTATTGCGACTATTTAGGCCATAGTGAAAGTACACAACAGTGTAGTCATTCTCCACATACTGATCCAATGTATACTTCAGGTATCTGAAAACACAAAATAAACAAGGATATTATTTAAAACTGAATCATAGAACACTAAAGGCACACAAAGACAATGCAGTCCAAACTACTATTATTAAAGGTGCGGCCTACAGGGTTATCATCCTCTACCTGACCTGAAACAAGCACTCAGCTAGTGAAGTCTGGGAAGACCGAACACCTCGGTTCTTGGATAAGAGAAAGGAAGGAAGAGAAGACTGGATAGAGAAAGGGAGGAGGAGGAAGATGAGAGAGACAGAGAAAGAGAGAAAGAGAGAGAGAGAGAGAGTCAGAGAGAGACAAAGAAAGAGGAGGGGAGAAGGGAAGAGAGAGATAAAGAAAGAGAGGAGGAGAGGGAAGATGGGGGGGGGGGGGAGAGAGAAAGAGAAGAGGAGGGGGAAGCTAAGAGAAGACTGGAGCGAGGGGGGAGAGAGAGAGAGAGAGAGAGAGAGAGAGAGAGAGAGAGAGAGAGAGAGAGGGGGGGGGAGGGGGGAGAGAGGGGGGAGACGAGAGAGTGGGAAGAGAGAGAGAGAGAGAGAGAGAGAGAGAGAGAGAGAGAGGGGGAAGAGAGAGAGAGGAGGGGGAGAAGAGGAGAGAGTGATAAAGAAAGAGAGGAGGAGAGGGGGGAGAGAGAGAAGAGGAGGAGGAAGATAAGAGAAGACTGGAGTGAGGGGGGAGAGGGAGAGCAGGGGAGGGCTGGCAGCCTTAAGCCTGGGGGGCAAATCCGGTCAAGTGGCCCGTTGAACTACCGAATCAACTCACCATCCATGCCCAGCTTTTTAGTGGGACTGAGATATTGCAACAGACAAATCTGACACAAAGTGACACTTTTTGGGGACCAGTGACACTAATACAGTGATCAGTGCTAAAAAATGCACTGCTACTGTATAAATGACAATTGCAGGAAAGGGGTTAACACTAGGGGTGATCAAGGGGTTAAGTTTGCTCCTAGGGAATGCTTTCTTACTGTGTGGGGGATGGATGTACTAGAGAAAATAAAAAGATCTGTGTTTCAGCTCAGCTGAAACACAGATCTCCATCTTCCTGTGACAGAACAGCCGTCTGCCTTGTTTACAAAGGCAGACCGCCGTTCTGTCATTCTCCTGCATGATCGCAGGTGACCTGCTGATTGGCTCCTGCTGTGTCGCGTCCCCTAGAACCCGTGCACAAAATCAAGCATCGGTATGTGATTTTGAACAGCCAGGCCGCCCTGCCACACTATATATGCGGTGAGCGGTCTGGAAGTGGTTAAGCTGGATGAGTGGGTCCTGTAGTCCTTCACTAGTTGGGGGATCGGGGGTGGGTGACACATGCTGAGCTCTGAGGGGCTTATGCAAGGACCTGTAGTCCTTCACTTTTGGGGGGATTACATCCCCAAAAGCAAAGGACTGCAAGTCCCAGCATGAACCCTGGCTGAGATCTACACACGTGACCTCCTCCTTTGCGGCCAGCTTACGCTCCCATGACACAAGGGGGAGCCCTAGGGGACCTCAGGGACCCAATACCTTTAAAGAGGTTGTAAACCCATGAAACTATTTTTTTGCTGCAACCTGAAAGAGAAACCCATAATGAGCTAGTATGCATTGCATACTAGCTCATTATGAAATACTTACCTTAGAACGAGCCCCGCCGTGCTGCCCGCTTACCTGTATGACGGGCGACATGTCCAGTCACCCGTCTTCCGGGATCGCGGCATCCTTCCATCTGATTGGCCGGAGCCGCGGGAGCCGACGGTCACGGCACCGGACTCTGAAGGAACGGCACCAGCGGTCGTTCCTTCAGAGAGCATGCGCCAGTGACGTCACTGGCTGCATGTCAGGTAAATATCTCCTAAACGGTACATGTTTAGGAGATATTTACAGTACCTATAGGTAAGCCTTATCATAGGATCACCTATAGATACAAGTGTCAGAGGAGGGTTTACTTCCTCTTTAAAGAGGTTGTAAACCCACCTCACAAACTTTTACCTATAGGTAAGCCTATATTAAGGCTTACCTATAGGTGCTATAAATATCTCCCAAACTTGCACCGTTTAGGAGATATTTAGAGTGCATACTGCCGATTATGTCATCGGCGCAGGCGCTCTGAAGGAACGGCCACCCGTGCCGTTCCTTCAGAGCTCAGTGCCGTGAACGGCGGCTCCCACGCGCAGGCGCGGGAGTGATGTAATCGCGCCTCCGGCCAATCAGATGGCCGGAGGACGCGAACCCGGAAGCAGGATGGCCGGACATGTCGCCGTCCTGTCGCTAAGGTGGCGGCACGGAGGGGGGCTTCGTTTTAAGGTAAGCACTACATAATGAGCTAGTATGCGATGCATACTAGCTCATTATGCCTTTCTCTTTACAGGGCTTTTTTTTTCTCGTTTTTTTTTTGGGGGACTTTACTTCCTCT
The DNA here is from genome assembly GCF_965119305.1 of Pelophylax lessonae. Classification (NCBI taxonomy): domain Eukaryota; kingdom Metazoa; phylum Chordata; class Amphibia; order Anura; family Ranidae; genus Pelophylax; species Pelophylax lessonae. The sequence continues at coordinate 525,845,375 of NC_138771.1, forward strand.
TTAAAGAGGAAATAAACCCTCCTCGGACACTTTTACCTATAGGTAAGCCTATATTAAGGCTTACCTATAAGTACTGTAAATATCTCCTAAACATGTACCGTTTAGGAGATATTTACCTGACATGCAGCCAGTGACGTCACTGGGGCATGCGCTCTGAAGGAACAGCCGCTGGTGCCGTTCCTTCAGAGTCCGGTGCCGTGACCGTCGGCTCCCGCGTGGGAGTGACGTCACCGCGGCTCCGGCCAATCAGATGGCCGGATGCCGCGATCCCGGAAGACGGGCGACTGGACATGTCGCCCGTCATCCAGCTAAGCGGGCGGCACGGCGGGGGCTCGTTCTAAGGTAAGTATTTCATAATGAGCTAGTATGCGATGCATACTAGCTCATTATGTCTTTCTCTTGCAGGGTCAAAAAGAAAAAAAAAAAAAGGGTTTACAACCTCTTTAACTGGCCTGTATACAGCATGTATATTGATGTCTAGCTGCTCCTGGCTCTAAATACTTGTCTCATACCTGTATAATACAGGTATGAGACAGGTATATAGTGCCAGGAACAGCTAGACATCAATATACATGCTGTATACAGTGCCAGGGGGTAAGTACAGGGAAAAAATGTCCACATGTTGTCCACACATGACACTTTTTTTTTTTTGTCACTCACTGGAAATTCTTCTCCGAGTCCCGACCACGTCCTCACAGACACTGTCCACCGCAGCAGCCAGCAGGTAACTTCACTTTAAATCTGGATTGCCGCCGTAAGTTTACCAGGCCAGGCCAGCCCTCTCTTCTGCATCGGCCCCACGTTGATGGATGGAGGGAGAAGCCGGAGGTGGGTGGGGCCGAGCGGCTGGGGCCAGTAATTGGTGCGGAGGACGGCTGACCGAGGCGCTTTGCATGATGGGTCCTCCTCTCTGCTCTGGAGACCGTGACGTCACTGGTTGCTAGACGCTAAGCGGTGATCTAGCAACCAGGTCTCCAGGGCAGGGCAGTCGCCGGCCGCGGCCAGCAGGAACTTCCAGGAAGTGACAGACAGTGTCAGCGTGTGACTGTGTAAGTGCCTGAGCGCCTCCCATTTTCAATTCAATGCATTAGAGTACCGACTACCGACTGACCCAAGATACTGAGCGGCCTTTTCTGAGGGGGATCAGATCGGCCCGGGGGGAAATTGCCACCTTGCCCACCGGCCCAGCCCGCCCCTGAGGGAGAGAGAGAGAGAGAGAGAGGGGGGGGAGAGAAGAGAAGGAAAATGAGGAGGGGGAAGAGGAGAAAGAGGAGAGGGAAGAGAAGAAAGAGGAGAGGGAAGAGAAGAGAGAGAAAGAGGAGGGGGGAGAGAAGAGAGAGAAAGAGGAGGGGGGAGAGAAGAGAGAGAAAGAGGAGGGGGGAGAGAAGAGAGAAAGCAGGAGGAAGAGAAGAGAGAAAGCAGGAGGAAGATAAGAGAGAAAGGAGAAGGAAGATAAGAGAGAAAGGAGAAGGAAGATAAGAGAGAAAGGAGAAGGAAGATAAGAGAGAAAGGAGAAGGAAGATAAGAGAGAAAGGAGAAGGAAGATAAGAGAGAAAGGAGAAGGAAGATAAGAGAAAAAGGAGGAGGAAGGTAAAAGAGAGAAAGCAGGAGGAAGGTAAAAGAGAGAAAGCAGGAGGAAGGTAAAAGAGAGAAAGCAGGAGGAAGGTAAAAGAGAGAAAGCAGGAGGAAGATGAGAGAGAAAGGAGGAGGAAGATAAGAGAGAAAGGAGGAGGAAGATAAGAGAGAGATAAAAAAGGAGGATAAGATTGGGGAGAAAAAGAATGAAAGAATGAATTGGGGAGAGGAAATGAGAAGGGGGAAGATAAGAGAGAGATAAACAAAGAGTAATAAGAAGAGAGAGAGAGAGGATGAAAGATTATGAGAGGTGGGGCAAGGAGAGGGGAAAAAAAAACCTACAAATCTGAATCTAAAACAGCATAATCAAAATATGCAAGTAAGTGATAGTCTCCTCAAAATGTATTATAAATATATTGAAATAATAATTCAAAATGTGTACTCAGTAAAAGCACTTAATAGTTTCTCTTTAACCTTACAAAACGTTATTTTTTATTCCAATTCCTTTAATGTTATAGCCTATAAATATCTACTAATTAAGTAGACAGTGTGTTGCCTGCAGCTTCTGTACAAGTTATTACAAGTCGCCCTTAATTGACACCGTGATTGATGTCGCCCAAAACATACTTATTAGATGCATCATTACCAGATGGAATCTGTAACTTCTAAGAAAATCAAGTTTTTGTTTTTTTTTTAAAGCGCAGTTCAGTCATTAGTTGCCAAATCCCTTGTGTTCAATTTGCAGAAAACAGGTTAAGACGGCAGGAACTTCAAACGCTCGAGATCTTGCACAGAAAATTTCTGCCTATAGTCCGCAAAGTGACATTTTAGTAAACGTAGAAATCGCTGGGGCAAATAGATTTTTTTACCTCGAGCCTCAGGCTATAAAAGTAAAGAGATTTAGCCTTTCCCAAGAAGAGTCAGAACTCATAAACATCTCCTTGACCCATGGGTCAATTTTTTTTAGAATTAAATATGATCTATGCAATAAGAATATTTATTGAAGGGAACCGATAAAGTCCGAATTTTCTATAAATGATAAATTCCTTCAGTGCAGCAGAGAAGGATCAGTAAATTCACTTATGTGGATAAGTTAGCTCTAATTTGTCTTGTGCACAAAATGAATTGTGAAAGGTGTATTTCCATTAAGTGGTATTATCGTTGAATGTATTCATATCGATGTGTATTGTTCATACTCTGGTTGCCACATAACTGTTCTCTGCGGAGGGGCTTTAAGCAGTTAAAGAGACCGTGTCACCAGACCATTCATTTCTTTTTCAATATTTTATTGTATTATAATTGTCAATAATATTCTTGTGACAACCAAGACAAGGTATGAATACTTCCATTTGGTTATGTGGCCCTTAACTCACATATCAAATTGCTTTGTCATACATGTAATAATTATGCCAGTATAAAGTGTATCCTAACCATCTTAATATTTTCTTTGCTGTCAAACAAATATATAGCCTCAGTTAGCTGGAGGCACAGGTATAGCTCTACATAACACCAGTATTCACAACAAATCACAACAGAAGAGGGAAAAAAGAAGAAGTGAATGTCCTAAAGTAGTATGCCCGAACTAGACCATTCATCTTAACAACAGTTTTCCCATATTATTTATGCGTTTAACATATTTTATGCATGTTATTCACCTGTAAAAGCCTCCCTTCTGTAGACCAGGGATGAGCTTCAGGTTTAGGTTAACCATGAGTTCAACCTGAACCTAGGCTGTTTGCAGTTAATTCACCAAATAGGGCAACTAAAAGGTCAAATGTGGCCCATTCACTCTCCCGCCCGATCGTCCAGCTACTGCAGCCAAAGTCATTCATTTAGTAATGGTATTACTACTGCCACTAAATAACAGTTTCTGGTTGTCCACCCGCTAGCTGGTTGGTTTAAAATTGTAAAGAAGTCAGGGGACATCTCGTGTGAGGCCATTGACCTGCACATGCCCCACGTCATGTGCAGGTGTAGGGTCCCTCAAGCATGCTATTTAACTACCCCAATACTGGGCACTTAAACCCCCTTCCTTCCCAGACCAATTTTCAGCTTTTAGCGCTGTTGCATTTTGAATGACAATTGCGCGGTCATGCAACACTGCACCTAAACCAAATTTGTGTCATTTTTTCCTTTCTTTCTTTTGGTGGTATTTGATCAACACCAGTTTTTTTCTTTTTTGGTGCACAAATAAAAAAAGACGGAAAAGTTTGAAAAAAAAAAAAAAAAAGTTTTTTTGTTTAGGTTATAAGATGTTGTAAATAGATACGTTTTTTCCTGCACTGGTGAGCACTGATGACGCCGCACTGACAGGCACTGATGAGGAGACACTGATGGGGTGGCACTGATATGCAGCACTGATGGGCACTGATAGGTAGCACTGATATGCAGCACTGATGGGCACTGATATGTGGCACTGATATATAGCACTGATATGCAGCATTGGTGGGCACTGATAGGCAGCACTGATGGGCACTGATCGGCGGCACTGATGGGCACTGATAGGTGGCACTGATCGGCACTGATCGGCGGCACTGATGTACACTGATAGGCAGCACTGGTGGGCAATAATGGGCACTGGTGGGTGGCACTGATAGATGGCAATAATGGGCACTGGTGGGCAGCACTGATAGATGGCATTGGTGGGCAGCACTGATAGGGAGGGCACCACTGGCAGGCTCTCTGAGCCCTGTTTGCCATCCCTGGTGGCCATGGTGGGCATCCCTGGTGGTCATCCCTGGTGGTCATGGGTGGGCATCCCTGGTGGCTCCAGTGGCACCCCCCCCCCCCCTCCCAGGGCTGCACTGGTAATCAATGTTCTGATTACCAGCACAGACCCCCCCCCCCCCTGTGATCAGTGAGTAATTAGAAATACTCACTGATCCCCCCGGCTGCAGTATCGATCCTCTCTTCTTCTCCTCACTGACGGGATCTGTCAGGAGGAGAAGAGATCGAAGCCGTTACAACGGCTCTGTTTACGTTACATGACAGCTGTGATTGGACACAGCCGTCATGTGATCAGGAGGGCCAATCACAGGGCCCTCCTGCTGCATCTTGTTGCTCTGTGTCTGAGGGACACAGGCACATCGAGATCGCGCCAGAACGTCCGATCAGAAGGACGAGACTCCCACCCGGCCGTATATGTACAGTGGCCGGGTGGGAGGTGGTTAAAGGATTTGTGTAATTTTAATCTTGCTCTTTAAGACACATTAAAAGACCCTACCCATTGACCGTTTTTTTTTTTTTTTTTCCATTTGGTACATGTTGATGCCCATCTATTTGTGTCCTTTTGACTAAAAGCTGGCAAATCAGCCTTGAAAAGGCAAGAACAAAAATTACAAGATTTGGCTCCGATAAACTTCAACAAGGTTGCTATGTTTGGGGTTTGTGGATTTTTTTTCAAGTGCTCAGTGAAGATCCAGCACACCAAACTTTGGCCTAGTGTAGACATTCAAAAGCCCTGAAACTGCCACTGGGTCCACCATCTTATATACACACACTGCTCAAAAAAATTTAAAGAAACACTTTGAAAACACATCAGATATGAATGGGGAAAAATATCATGCTGGATATATATACTGATATAGACTGGGTAATTTGTTAGGAAGGTAAGGATGCCACATCCTTTGATGAAAATTAAAATATCACCCTTAAGAGGGTTGAATTCAAAGACACCCCAAAAATCAAAGTGAAAAAATGATGCAGCAAACGAGTCCATTTTGCTGAAATTTCATTGCAGCAACTCAAAATGGTACTCAGTGGTTTGTATGGCCCCCACGTGCTTGTATGCATGCCCGACAACGTCGGGGCATGTTTCTTTTGAGACGATGGATGGTGTCCTGGGGTATTTCCTCCCAGATCTGGACCAGGGCATCACTGAGCTCCTGAACAGACTGAGGTGCAACCAGGCGGCATGGGATGGACTGAAACATAATGTCCCAGAGGTGTTCTATTGGATTTTGGTCAGGCGTGTGTGGGGGCAATTCAATGGTATCAATTCCTTCATCCTCATGGAACTGGCTGCATACTCTCGCCACATGAGGCCAGGCATTGTCGTGCACCAGGAGGAACCCAGGACCCACTGCACTAGCATAGGTTAGACAATGGGTCCAAGGATTTAATTCCAATTTCTAATGGCAGTCAGGGTGCCATGGTCTAGCCTGTAGAGGTCTTCGCGTCCCTCCATGGATATGCCTCCCCAGACCATCACTGACCCACCACCACACTGGTCATGCTGAACGATGTTACAGGCAGCATTACATTCTCCACAGCTTCTCCAGACCCTTTAACGTCTGTCACATGTGCTCAGGGTGAACCTGCTCTCATCTGTGAAAGCACAGGGTGCCAGTGGTAGACCTGCAAATTCTGGTGTTCAATGTCAAATGCCAATCGAGCTCCATGGTGGCAGGTAGTGAGCACAGGGCCAACTAGAGGATGTCAGGCCCTCATGCAAACCCTCATTAAGTCTCTTTCTGATTGTTTGGTCAGAGACATTCACGCCAGTGGCCTGCTTGAGGTTATTTTGTAGGGCTCTGGCAGTGTTCATCCTGTTCCTCCGTGCAAAAAGAAACAGATACTGGGCCTGCTGATGGGTAAGGACCTTCTACTGCCCTGTCCAGCTCTCCTACAGTAACTGCTGTCTCCTAGAATCTCCTCCATGCTCTTGAGACTGTGCTGGGAGACACAGCAAACCTTCTGGCAATGGCGCGTATTGCACGTATAACTCCTGGAGGAGTTGGACTGCCTGTTCAACCTTTATAGGTTCCAGGCAGTGGCGGCCCGTGCATAGGGGGCACCGGAGCGCCGCCCCCCCCCTAAAAAAAAGAAGAAAAAAAAATAGAAAAAAAAAAAATAGAAAAAAAAAAAATGACAAAAAAAAAATAAAGTTTTGAAAAAAAAAAAAAAAAAATTGGGTTCGCAGGCCTATGCACTCGGCCTGGTGGATATGGAGGGGGGTGGGGTTTACGACCCAGAAGAGGTGCCGATTGGCTGCCTTCTGGGGGCGTAACCTGGGTACAGCCAAAAGCGCAGCGCCACCCCCACCTTCGTGATATCCTGGCTGTGATTGGTCCAGTCTCCAGCCTGGACCAATCATCATCCAGGACATCGCTGACTCGCAATGGGGGCGGTGCCGGTGCGTGCGTCAGTCACGCACCGTCACCGCCCATCTCCTTCCCGCCGCCCGGACCGGAACTGAAGACAGAAGACTGAAGAGGAGGACGTCCGCGCTGCTCGTCTCGGTTCCCGGAATCCCGTCAGAAGGTAAGTGATTGCAGCCGGCCTGTACCATCACCTGTGCCATCCCTATGCCATCACCTGTGCCATCCCTATGCCATCACCTGTGCCATCACCTGTGCCATGCCTATGCCATCACCTATGCCATCACCTGTGCCATGCCTATGCCATCACCTGTGCCATCACCTGTGCCATGCCTATACCATCACGTGCCATGCCTATGCCATCACCTGTGCCATGCCTGTACCATGACCTCAAAGTCATGCAATTTTTTTACCGTGTTTTTTGCCGCGAAGCAATACCTATTACATTTTTCTTTTTGCGCCCCCCCAAAAATTTTGAGCACCAGCCGCCACTGGTTCCAGGTATTGCCTCATGCTATCAGTAGAGACACTGACCCTAACTAAGTCTAAAACTAGTGACAAACAGTCAGAAAAAATGAGTAGGGAAATAAAATTTCAGTAGCCTCCACATGTAAACCATTCCTGTTTTGGGGGCTGTTGCATGGTGCAACTGTTGTTAATTTTATTGACACCAAAGCATCTCAAATGTGAAATTGATTAACAACTCCCTCCGCTACTTAACTGACCAGATCAATATCCCAGGAGTTGAATTGACTTGATGCTACACTCTGATTAAAATAGTGTTCCTTCAATTTTTTGGAGCAGTGTATATACATACACATATATACACACATATACACACACATACATATATATATATATATATATATATACACATACATACAGTACATACACACATACACACTGTATATATACATACATATACATACACACACAGGCACAAACATACACTATATTGTCAAAAGTATTGGGACACCTGCCTTTACACGCACATCAACTGTAATGGCATCCCAGTCTTAGTCCGTAGGGTTCAATATTGCGTTGGCCCACCCTTTGCAGCTATAACAGCTTCAACTCTTCTGGAAAGCCTGTCCACAGGGTTTAGGAGTGTGTCTGTGGGAATGTTTAACCGATCTTCCAGAAGCACATTTGTGAGGACTGATATGGACTTGAAGGCCTGGCTCACAGTCTCCGCTCTAATTCATCCCAAAGGTTTTCTATCGGGTTGAAGTCAGGACTCTGTGCAGGCCAGTCAAGTTCCTCCACCCAAAAATCGCTCATCCATGTCTTTTTGGACCTTGCTTTGTGCACTGGTCCAAATCATTTGGTGGAGGGGGGATTATGGTGTGGGGTTATTTTTCAGGGCTTGGGCTTGGCCCTTTAGTTCCAGTGAAAGAAACGCTTAAGGCGTCAGCATACCAAGATATTTTGGATAATTTAATGCTCCCAACTTTGTGGGAACAGTTTGGGGATGGCCCCTTCCCGTTCCAACATGACTGCACACCAGTACACAAAGCAAGGTCCATAAAGACATGGATGAGTAAGTTTGGGGTGGAGAACCATGACTGGCTTTGAGAGTCCTAACATCAACCCGATAGAACACCTTAACGATGAATTAGAGCGGGGACTGCGAGCCAGGCCTTCTTGTCAAACATCAGTGCTTGACCTCACAAATGCGCTTCTAGAAGAATAGTCAAACATTCCCATAGACACACTACTAAATCTTGTGGACAGCCTTCCCAGAGACGTTGAAGCTGTTATAGCTGGAAAGGGTGGGCCAACTCAATAATAAACCCTATGGACTAAGACTGGGATGCCATTAAAGTGTGTGTGTGTGTGTATATATATAAAGGCAGGCGTCCCAATACTTTGGTAATATATACATACACACTGTATGTATAAAGCATATATATATATATATATATATATATATATATATATATATATATATATATATATATATATATATATATATATATATATATATACACACACACACACACACATATATATATATATATATATATATATATATACACACACTCCTAAGGCCAGCGTTAAGCCATTAATTAATAAATCACAATAATTCAAAGGCAAACAAAAATTACTGTGTAAAAGTTGGATTAGCTATGATCCATACTCTAGCAGACGAACGTGATCAATCTCATGACACGGCGGTAAGCGGCAACAACTGAACGTAATCACGGTCCGACCTGAGTTATCGTCACCTAGAAAACACAGAAATTCTGGGATCAGACAATTGGACTGTTGGGTTTCTTACTATTTTTCTGTTTTTGCATGCTCATAATATTTTGTAAGAAAATGAGGAGAGACAAAAGATTTTTGTTTAATCTACAAGAATTGTCAGTCGCATTTCATAACATTTGGTTTTAAGGGTTCAATATGTGCACCGATTGCTTCCTCCTAAATTATATTTAAAAAATTATTATACAGTAAAGAAGCCATTGCCCACTCATGCTTTTACAAAGGTGCAACAAAAAAACTAAATTATCAGGTGTTCTGATTGAAATGTATTGCTCCTCACAGAGCCAGGACTGACATAGACCCAAATGTTTAGCCTGGGGGAGAATAGATCTGTGAATAGATTTCAAGAGCAGGACATTCGAATTACACAGGGCATTCACAGCATAGCAGTAAAGTGACTCAGCAGAAGCGGTAAAGAGTGGGGTCTACTTTGCCATCTGCTGGCTACAAGTGTACAAAGCAGTCAGTCTTCACGTTTACCTGATTAAATGGAAATAAAAATTAAATATATATATATTTTTTTGAGCTCGTAACATAAAATAAATCCACTATGCATTCATTTGAAGGAATATGCGCTCACCGATAATACGCTGCAAGGTTTCTTCAAAGAACTATTTACCTTAGTGTGTCTTCCCAAAATAAATCAGACCCTCTGCTGAAATGAGATGCATGTTGCGGAGCTTTGATCTGTTTAGTTCTAAAAATCTAATAAGCCTAAAAACCTATTACCAGACCCCGAATGTTTGTTTAAATTATATTATACTTAAGAATTGGCTAATCCGGTAAGATACAGCACAAACATTGCCGGGAGTTCAGGCTCGGAGACCGGGCTGCAATGTGGAAGGAATGCAAAAAGGGTTTCGTGGCAACGTTTCTGTACTTTCATATCCAAAACACACAGCCGCTCTGCTGCTTTGATTAAAGCCAAACTCCAGCCAAAAACGTTTTTTATTTAGTTTACAATACAGCGTGGAAGGGATAGAGGCATGGTCATGTTGCAACTGCTACCTTTACGTTTAAATTATAACTCCTACCTTAGCTCCCGTTCACACCGCTGCGATTTATTATGCGATTTGACCGCTTGAAATTGCATTACAAGTCACACCCCATTGTCAGCTACAGAACCATGCAAATTGCCGCAACTCATGTCACATCGACTTTGAAAAAGGTTCCTGCACTACGTTTTGCCAATTTCATTGCGGCTTGCATAGATTTCTGTTGTATGAATTCTCAATTAAATCGGCAGTGCAAATCGCACTGATGTGTGGCTTTGAAATCGCTCTGAAGTAGTGAACGCTGTGAGCGAGGGCTTAGTCCCCAGAGGGGAGATTTTCACTTAGCTGGCTGGCCAGCAAACACAGGACTTGTTGCCAATGTTGTTAACTGAAAAATTGATCAGGCTGATTGTTTTCTCAGAAAAGGTGAAAACTTTACTTTATATTATTTAACTTGTATAACTTTATATATATTCGATTTCATCTGTGTTTTTACAGTTGTTACTGAAACAGCACTAGAGGGGAAATCCTGCAATTGGGACACTTGTTCCAGTGACAACTAAGCCTTCTTTCACACGGGCGCACCGCCCAACGGAATCCTTTCTGCTCAGCGGGGGATTGATCCGCTGATCCCCGCTGAGCAGGCGGATGACAGCTCCGTCTCTGCTATGTGTGCGGAGACGGAGCTGTCAGATGCCCGCTCTCCTCTATGGGGAGATCGGATGAGAACGGACCGCCTGTGGAAAAAACAATCCTAAAAAATATATATTGTAAAGTCATGAAGTTAGTGAAAAAATGTATAAAAATATATATATGAAAAGTCCACAAATAATGAGTGATGGTATCCAGTGATAAAGGTGTCACCAGTGTAGAATCCTAAAAAACAAGCAGTATCCTCCAATGAGTGCAATGGCCGCCCACCTTAGTAAAAGACTGGGACACTTGGAAAAGTCACGTGTTTGCTTACAATTTTCCACGCTGTGTGATCCAGGGACCCCTTGGTCCTATATGTAACATACCCAGGGCTGGTGCTAGACTATTTTACGCCCTAGGCAAGACCATCTACTTGCACCCCCCCCAAAAAAGAAAAAAAAAAAAGGGAAATGGTTAAAAACTCCTCTATGTCATACCCAGTGACCCTGATCTGATGCTTCCTCCATGTTATGCTCTCATACCTAGTGATCCCCATATTCCTCCATGTCACGCCCGGGGATCCTGATGTCCCTCCATGTCACACCCAGGGACCCGGATGTTTTGTCCATGTCACACCTTGGTACCCCAATATTCCTCCATGTCATGCTGTGATACCCACTAACCCCAATGTTTCTCCATGTCATGCTGTCATACCCAGTGACCCCAATGTTCCTCTATGTAAGACCCTGATATTCCTCCATGTCACACCTGGGGACCCTGATGTTCATCCATGTCACACCTGGGGACCCTGATGTTCCTCCATGTCACACCTGGGGACCCTGATGTTCATCCATGTCACACCTGGGGACCCTAATGTTTCTCTGTGTCACATCTGGGGACCCCATTCCCCCGTGGCACACCCAGGGACCCAAATTCCTCATGGCTCACCTGGTGACCCCGAACCCCTGTTACACCCGGTGACCCCTATCCCCCATGTCACACCTGGTGACTCTGATTCCCCATGGCACACCTGATGACCCCGATTCCCTTTCATAGCAGGGATGCTCCATGTAACACCCAGGGACCCCGATCCCCTGTTCTGGGCACACTCATTGGGCGGTATGAAGAGAGTGGCCCGCACTCTGCCCTCCTTCACTGTGATCCTGCTGATTCCTTCTCCCAGGACACTCCTCTCCTGGACCACAGTGCTCACCACAGCTCCAACTGGCTCCTGGTGGAGGGAAAAGCAGCAGTCAGGGAGCTCCACACTTATTTCATCGCCAACCTCCTCAGACCCTTCCGGTGCCTCGTTGCTTCTGCTACAGTAATGGTTCTGCCCTCCAGTGCCGAGCTCTGGCTCAGGTTCAGCTCTCCTCAGCTCCCTGCTTAATACCGACCCAGGGAAATAAACAGCTGCCCATCAGCTCAGTGCAGAGAGTCACTTCCTGCATGGGGTTAAGGCCGCTTAGCTCCAGCCGAAGAGGATTATCATTCAGGCAGCACGCTGGTGGACTCACTTCCTGTCTCCTTGGGCCCCCTAACAGTGGTGGAAAGCCAGGGCCTAGTAGTTCTGCACTGCCCAAGAAACCTGGCATCTTCCACTGCCCCTTCTTCCTACCCCACGGACGCCCCTCCCCTCAGCTCACAAGGATCATTCATGATGGAGAGAGAGTGCAGAGACATGGCTGCGCCCCTAGGTGGCAATGCGCCCTAGGCGGCTGTCTAGTTTGCCTAGTGGAAGCACCGGCCCTGAACATACCTGCATCCATGTGCTTATTTGTAAGTCACTACTTTTTGTAAATAAATTGTGTTTTTATATACTACGCTATGGAGATGCCTATTTGTTTTTCATGAGCTGACCATTAGCTGCTATGGAGGAATTCTTACAACTGGATTGCTTAATATGAATGTGCGAATGTAATTTACTAAAGTGAGCGGCCATTGCACTCATTGGTGGATACTGCTTGTTTTTTGGGATTCTGCACTGGTGAAACCTTTATCACTGGTTACAATCACTTGTGGACTTTTATTTATATATATATATATATATATATATATATATATTTTATACATTTTTTCACACACTTTAAGGACTTTACAATATTTTTATATTTTTTTATATTACACTACTTCATGTGGGTTTAATTATTCACTTGTGCTTCTAATTATGCATGCTGTGCGCTTTATTTATATTTGTTATGCACATTTTTTATACTTGAACATTGTTATTTATCTGAGGGTCCTCATTTGTTTTATGTTATTTACATGTTGTTTTTTTGCTTTAGCGCTGATTTGATGCTTTCTTATTATTATTATTGTATGTGGCGACACTACAGAAATTGGATGCGATTGCCTTTCATTCATTTCATTCTATATTACCTGTGCTTTCTCTCTACCTTGCAAATACTGGTTAGCGCATTGGTTTTACTGATCCTATTATTGTAATTATCATTAGATTTGGTGGCTGCATTAGTTTTCTTTTCTTGGGATTTTCCCCCTCTGTTTTTTCCTGGTGATCTGGCCAGTAACAAACCTCTTGTATTAGTGAGACACAATTCTGGATGAACGAGCTCAGGAGCCAAAACAGACAGCAGCACTGTCAGTCTGGGGGGTAGGGTAGTGTTAAATATATCAACAGATTTAGATACATTCACAAATTGAAGCAAAACTCCAGCTTACACTGTAACTGCCGGTTCACACTGATCCGACTTGTCAGGCGACTTGGTCGCCTGACAACTAGCTTCCAGTGCTGTGCAATGGAACCATTCTAATCAGAGCGACTCAAGTCGCTCCAACTTAGAAAAAGGTTCCTGCACAATTTTTTTGCAAAGTCGGAGTGAATTGCATTGACTTCCATTATGAGAAGTCGTTGCAAGCCGTTCATTAGTCGCCCGAAGTCGGGGCGACTTCGAGTCGGATCAGTGTGAACCGACTCTAATCAGTTACAGCAAACAATTGTTTTCCTTTTGGGATAAAGGTTTTGCATGAATAAATAAAACCTGAACCTATTTTGATAAACTCTGCCAATGTTAAGTCGTTTCTCTCTTCCATGTAAACTGATACATTCTGCTAGAGGGCTTGAGAAACACAACAGAATTGCTGGATGGATCAGCAGATGAAAATAGAAGAGAGAAAAAGAAAACTAATGCAGCCATCACATCTAAGAATTGGTAAACTGAAATATAATAAATATTTACTTTTGGATTTAATACTGTGTTAATTTCTCACAATGAATAAGGGGATTAGAAGCATATTTGCATGAATTGTGGATACATATCCTGGTGACAACGGATGTCACCACTGATGTTGGAGAGAAGGCCTGGCTCGCACTCTATTTCATTCTCGGGTTGAGGTCAGTATTCTGTGCAGGTTCCTCAACCTCAAACTCACTCATCTATGTCTTTATGGACCTTGTTTTGTGCACTAGTCCAAATCATTTGGTGGAGGGGGGATTATGGAGTGGGGTTGTTCTTAAGGGGTTGGGCTTGGCCCCCTTGTTCCATTGAAGGGAACTATTAAGGCTTGTGGGCCAAATCCGGCCCTCCAGGGCATTTCATGTGGCCCTTGCACCTCTCCTGCAGCTGCGGTACCCCCCTTATGCAGCCGTGGAGAGGCTTGTCTCTGCCTTCCTATCTCAACAGTCAGCAACAGAGAGAAGGGCAGAGCCTCTCCTACAGATCCTGTGCCTGTGCAGTCACAGCACCCCCTTGTCTCTGCTTCTCCTTGTCTCAGCATTCAGCAGACCCCAGGCCTCCTCTGGTCCTCCAGATCCTGGATTTTCTGCTTCCCAGCTCTGCCCCCAGCTTCTTCCCAGCAGCAGCACAAGGTAAGTGGGGTGCATTGTTATGTATGGGAGGGTGGGACTCTTGACTTCTGATAGTGGAGGGCTCTTGACATCTGATGTAATAGGGGTGAGGTGCTCTGGACATCTAGTCTTACAGATGCAACCATCCCTTTGAGGGCAACCATAATGCTGATGCGGCCCGCAATTAAATTGAGTTTGACACCCCTGTCTTAAGGCGTCAGCATACCAAGACATTTTGGACAATTTCATGCTCCCAACTTTGTGGGAAAAGTTTGGGGATGGCTCCTTCCTGTTCCAACATGACTGCGCACCAGTGCACAAACAAGGTCCATAAAGATATGGATGAGCAAGTTTGGGGTGGAGGAACATGACTGGCCTGCAAATAGTCCGGACCTAAACCACATAGAACACCTTTGGGATGAATTAGTCGGAAACTGCGAGCCAGACCTTCTCTCCAACATCAGTGCCCAGCCTCACAAACATGCTTCTGGAAATATAATCAAACATTCCCATAGACACACTCCTAAAACTTGTGGACAGCCTTCCCAGAAGCTGGTATAGCTGCAAAGGGTGGAGCAACTCAATACTGAACCATACTGATTAAAGACTGGGGTGCCATTAAAATTCATGTGCGTGTAAAGGCAGGCATCCCAATACTTTTGGCAATATAGTGTACATATGATTAGGGATCTACCGATATAGTTTTTTCGTTGCCGATACCGATATTTTGGCCATTGCATATCGGTATCGGCTGATATGGGCCGATATTTTGTACATCCTATGTCAGGGTCCGAGACTAGACTTCTCCTCCAACCATTAGGTGGTGATGCGCATGTAAGGGTAAAATGATGTCACACAGCATAATTCAGTTTACAAAGGTTATTGAATATGCCACTCACATATGTACAAATTAAAGATATAAGCAATTCCACATTAGCAGATTTGCTGGTAGATCGGTATCTCTCACCCACTTGCCGTAAGTGACACCCGGGTGACACCGCTCCATCTGGCATACAATGACGATCTCGGAGGTCACGTGGTCACGCCGGGCGTGACCACGCATGTGACCTCCGAGATCGTATGTCGAACGGAGCGGTATCACCCGGGTGTCACTTACGGCAAGTGGGTGAGAGACGGATCGGTATCGGGTGGGTGGGAGATGGAGCGGGTTAGAGACAAAGCAGTATTGACTGGATGCCGAACGGAGCGGTATCACCCAGGTATCACTTACGGCAAGTGGGTGAGAGATACCTATCTGCCAGCAGATCTGCTAATGTGGAATTGCTTATATCTTTAATTTGTACATACAGTGGGTACGGAAAGTATTCAGACCCCCTTAAATTTTTCACTCTTTGTTATATTGCAGCCATTTGCTAAAATCATTTAGGTTCATTCTTCTTCCTCATGAATGTACACATAGCACCCCATACTGACAGAAAAACACAGAATTGTTGACATTGTTGCAGATTTATTAAAAAAGAAAAACTGAAATATCACATGGTCCTAAGTATTCAGACCCTTTGCTCAGTATTTAGTAGAAGCCCCCTTTTGATCTAATACAGCCAGGAGTCTTTTTGGTAAAGATGCAACAAGTCTTTCACACCTGGATTTGGGGATCCTCTGCCATTCCTCCTTGCAGATCCTCTCCAGTTCTGTCAGGTTGGATGGTAAACGTTGGTGGACAGCCATTTTTAGGTCTCTCCAGAGATGCTCAATTGGGTTTAAGTCAGGGCTCTGGCTGGGCCATTCAAGAACAGTCACGGAGTTGTTGTGAAGCCACTCCTTCGTTATTTTAGCTTTGTGCTTATGGTCATTGTCTTGTTGGAAGGTAAACCTTCGGCCCAGTCTGAGGTCCAGAGCAGTCTGGAGAAGGTTTTTGTCCAGGATATCCCTTTACTTGGCCACATTCATCTTTCCCTCGATTGCAACCAGTCGTCCTGTCCCTGCAGCTGAAAAACACCCCCACAGCATGATGCTGCCACCACCATGCTTCACTGTTGGGACTGTATTGGACAGGTGATGAGCAGTGCCTGGTTTTCTCCACACATACCGCTTAGAATTAAGGCCAAAAAGTTCCATTTTGGTCTCATCAGACCAGAGAATCTTATTTCTCACCATCTTGGAGTCCTTGAGGTGTTTTTTAGCAAACTCCATGCGGGCTTTCATGTGTCTTACACTGAGGAGAGGCTTCCGTCGGGCCACTCTGCCATAAAGCCCCGACTGGTGGAGGGCTGCAGTGATGGTTGACTTTCTACAACTTGACTGCATCTCTGGAGCTCAGCCACAGTGATCTTTGGGTTCTTCTTTACCTCTTTCACCAAGGCTCTTCTCCCCTGATAGCCAGCT
The DNA here is from genome assembly GCF_965119305.1 of Pelophylax lessonae. NCBI lineage: Eukaryota > Metazoa > Chordata > Amphibia > Anura > Ranidae > Pelophylax > Pelophylax lessonae. Next base: position 525,862,093 of record NC_138771.1, read on the forward strand.
CTAGGAAGGGTTCTGGTCATACCAAACGTCTTCCATTTGAGGATTATGGAGGCCAATGTGCTCTTAGGAACCTTAAGTGCAGCAGAAATCTTTTTGTAACCTTGGCCAGATCTGTGCCTTGCCACAATTCTGTCTCTGAGCTCTTCAGGCAGTTCCTTTGACCTCATGATTCTCATTTGCTCTGACATGCATTGTTATCTGGAAGGTCTTATATAGACAGGTGTGTGGCTTTCCTAATCAAGTCCAATCAGTATAATCAAACAGAGCTGGACTCAAATGAAGGTGTAGAACCATCTCAAGGATGATCAGAAGAAATGGAAAGCACCTGAGTTAAATATATGAGTGTCACAGCAAAGGGTCTGAATACTTAGGACCATGTGATATTTCAGTTTTTCTTTTTTAATAAATCTGCAACAATGTCAACAATTCTGTGTTTTTCCGTCAATATGGGGAGCTGTGTGTACATTCATGAGGAAGAAGAATGAACTTAAATGATTTTAGCAAATGGCTGCAATATAACAAAGAGTGAAAAATTTAAGGGGGTCTGAATACTTTCCGTACCCACTGTATGTGAGTCCACATAAAACCCACAAAAGTGGCATCTCTGTATAGGAGCAAAAAGTGGCTCGGGAAGAAAACACTGGAAGAGAACACAAGCGCATACTAAGTGTAGCTTTGAAGATGGTAATGAGGTTTAAAAAGGAGTGTTACTCACAAAAGTAATAAAATCATAGGCACATAGTGAATGGTACTGCACATGTAGTCCTCTGCATCATCATGACCTGGGCAACGCACATCTTTGTGGAACAGGCTGATGGATCCAGGCTCAATGTCCACCGGTGGATCCGGCGCTTCCGGATCTCATGGAATGCGCTGCAAGGCTGGCAGGACGCCACTTCCCGGAACTGACACGAGAAGGTAGGTGTCGCGTATGGGAAGCATACTTCCTTAGGCCTGATTTTTGCCTGTGATTTTATCCCTTTTGTGAGTACCACTCCTTTTCAGGTCTCATGCACAGTGGAGGTTTTTACAGCTGCTGTTTTTGGCATCAGACGTTTTTTTCTACAGCCAGTAAACTCCCCAGCATGTTATCCTAGGTGTCCATGCACACATAGGTTGTTATCAGCAGTTTTTGGCAGGGGCGTTTTCTGGCTGGAAAAAAACCCCAGAACTAGTGGGTTTTAAGAGGCGTTTTTCAGCTGTAAAAATGCTCTAACTCTAAAAGCTAAAAACGCCAAAAAACATGGCTATTTGGTGTTGATCAACGTTTTTAAGCCATAGGCGAGTATAGTTTTGCTATAAAAAAGCTAAAAAATACAACAGCTAAAAAACGCTGAAAAGTGCTGAAAAACGCTACTGTAAAAAAGCTACAGTTTTCTACTGACGTTTTGATAACGTCCAGTGTGCATGAGGCCTTAAACCTCAAGTCTTCAAAGCTACACTTAGTAGGCGCTTGTGTTCTCTTCCAGTGATAAAATAAGCAATGGTGCATATGTGTGCATTGGTAAAGCAATGTGTGCTGTAAGCAAACTGCTGTAACCCATTTATAAAAGTGGTGACAAGGTCTCTGCAAAGGTCATTCTGATGCTTCATATAAATTAAACTCAGTAACGAGTGTGTACCCTAAGGGCATACCTGTAACAGAGCATAAGGGGTGCAGAAAATATAGGGGGCCCCAAGGCTGGTTACAAAATAAATTACGCAAGTACCAAACATAATTTGAGAAAATTATTGAATACATAATTTGGTTTTTTTTGTACAATTCATATTCAGTACTACTGTAAAAAGTATTGAAATACATATCTCAATTTTTTTCTTGTTTTGCTAACAGTAATCCACACTGTGGTTGCCTGACTAAATTGGCACTGATCAATGGTGACGGCATCTGAAGGATGCAGTCACTGTTGAGCCGATAATTTTCCTCCCGACTCTTGCATTCAACCCACACCTCAAAATAGTTCCTTAATTGGAGATTAGAGAGGCACCTTAATGGTTTTGCCACATCACACATAGTATTGGTTCCACTGTACCCTAAAGATGACCAGTCAGTAAATACATTCCAGTACCTTTACTTATCAGTGTATACACACATCTGCCTATATCACACTTGTTGTCTACAACTTACCTGCTACATGAATTATACCATGACGGGCAATGTCATAGTAGGGATCATTTACACTGACATCATTAAATTCTCGGGTACCACCATCCATGACTGTGATTCCACCCAACTGCGCCTGTTCTTCTTCATCTCTCTGCAGTTCTGAAAGAGTTATAAGAATGCTATATGGGATAACACACATACACACACACACGATATCTCAGAAAAGTGAGTACACCCCTCACATTTTTGTAAATAATATTCTATTCCTTTTCATGTGATAACACTGAAGAAATTAAACTTTGCTACAATGTAAAGTAGTGAGTGTACAGATTGTATAACAGTGTATATTTGCTGTCCCCTCAAAATAACTCAACACACAGTCATTAATGTCTAAACCGCTGGCAACAAAAGTGAGTACACACCTAAGTGGAAGTGTCCAAATTGGGCCCAAAGTGTAAATATTTTGTGTGGCCACCATTATTTTCCAGCACTGCCTTAACACTTTTGAGCATGGAGTTCATCAGAGCTTCACAGGTTGCCACTGGAGTCCTCTTCCACTCCTCCATGACGACATCACGGAGCTGGTGGATGTTAGAGACCTTGCGCTCCTTCACCTTCCATTTGAGAATGCCCCTCAGATGCTCAATAGGGTTTAGGTCTGGAGACATGCTTGGCCAGTCCATCACCTTTACCCTCAGCTTCTTTAGCAAGGCAGTGGTTATCCTGGCAGTGGTCAATTGGGGTCGTTATCATGTTGGAATACTGTTCTTCGACCCAGTCCCTGAAGGGAGGGGATTATGCTCTGCTTCAGTATGTCACAGTACATGTTGGTATTCATTGTTCCCTCAATAAACTGTAGCTCCCCAGTGCCGGAAGCACTCATGCAGCCCCAGACCATGACACTCCCATCACCATGCTTGACTGTAGGTAAGACACACTTGTCTTTTTACTCCTCACCTGGTTGCCACCACACATGCTTGACACCATCTGAACCAAAAAGGTTTATCTTGGTCTCATCAGACCACAGGACATTGTTCCAGTAATCCCTGTCCTTAGTCTGCTTGTCTTCAGCAAACTGTTTGTGGGCTTTCTTGTGCATCATCTTTAGAAGAGGCTTCCTTCTGGGACGACAGCCATGCAGACCAATTTGATGCAGTGTGCGGAGTATGGTCTGAGCACTGACAGGCTGACCCCCCCCCCACCCCTTCAACCTCTGCAGCAATGCTGGCAGCACTCATACGTCTATTTCCCAAAGACAACCTCTGTATATGACGCTGAGCACGTGCACTCAACTTCTTTGGTCGACCATGGTGAGGCTTGTTCTGAGAGGAACCTGTCCTGTTAAACCACTGTATGGTCTTGGCCACCTTGCTGCAGCTCAGTTTCAGGGTCTTGGCAATCTTCTTATAGCCTAGGCCATCTTTAGGTAGAGCAACAATTCTTTTTTTCAGATCCTCAGAGAGTTCTTTGCCATGAGGTGCCATGTTGAACTTCTAGTGACCAGTATGAGAGAGTGAGAGCGATAACACAAAATTTAACACACCTGCTCCTCATTCACACCTGAGACCTTGTAACACATGACATTGGGGAGGGAAAATGGCTAATTGGGCCCAATTTGGATATTTTCACTTAGGGGTGTACTCACGTTTGTTGCCAGCAGTTTAGATATTAATAGCTGTGTGTTGAGTTATTTTAAGGGGACAGCAAATTTATACTGTCATGCAAGCTGTACACTCACTACTTTACATTGTAGCAAAGTGTAATTTCTTCAGTGTTGTCACGTGAAAAGATATAACAAAATATTTACAAAAATGTGAGGGGTGTACTCACTTTTCTGAAACACTGTACATTCATACATACACACACAGCAGATAAAATAAGTATTGAACACGTCATCATTTTCCTAGGTAAATATAATTCTAAATGGTGCTACTGACATAAAATGCTCAACACGTGTCAGTAACAACCCATGCAATCCATACATACAAACAAACCAAAACAAATAAGTTCAGAAATTAAGTTGTGTAATAAAATGGAATGACACAAGGAAAAAATATTAAACACATAAAGAAAGGGAGGTGCAAAAGGCATGGAAAGCCAAGACACCAGCTGAAATCAGTAATTTGAAAGCAATCCTGCCCCTTGTCAGTGCAAAATAATATCCGCTGCTTCAGTCTCAACTGACGGCCAATAAAAAGGTGTCTCACACAAGAAACATCTCATGATGGGTAAAAGCAAAGAGCTCTCTCTAGACCTATGCAAACTTATTGCTGCAAAACATACTAATTGCATTGGTTACAGAAGGATTTCTAAACTTCTGAAATGTTCCAGTGAGCTCTGTGGGGGCCATAATCCAGAAGTGGAAAGAACATAATTTCATCATAAACCGGTCACAATTAGGTGTTCCTAGCAAGATTTCTAACAGAAGTGAAAAGAATTATCAGAGGGGTTGTCCAAGAGCCAAGGAACACTTGTGGGGAGCTTCAGAAAAACCTGGAATTATCAATGTAGCAGAATTTCCAGGCATTGTGCCAGATGTGGGTCTGCCAGGGTTACCGCTAGTAGCAACAGCACATTTAAGCATGTTCTCCAAGTGTGAGCACTGAGACAAGAAATAGTCCAGCATCTTTGGGTTCTGTATTTATTTTAGGAACTTGGATGGGAGAAGGGAATGAGTGGGGTACTCCTCTGGCTCGACTATACACTGTAATGCGACAACTGAGAAAAATGCCTCTTGACGCTGACTTGACGCCAGCTGAATGCCGGTCAACACCGGTTGGCGATTGTTAACGCTGACTTGCGGTCCTGTTAACTCTGTACTAACTTTGACACTTCCCCGGTGACACAAAGTCCTTTGTACTGCTCCCTTTAGCCCTCCTGGCTAAGGGAACTACTTGAAATACTGCTGCAGCTCTTAACACTTCAGGGCCCACACCGGCACCCTCTTTACTCTTATACTTCTCTTCAGGGCTTAGACTCAGGCACCCCCTTTTCTAAGCTTCCTCCTGGTTAGCTGGCTCCTGGATCCCTCTGACCTTCCTGGAGTCGTTTCCTATCCTAGGCAGACCCCGGGGCAGTTTGCAGTACTCACGACTCTGCTTTCCTGGAAACTCCGGCCCCAACAGCACACTGGATCCCTCTCTGCAGCTCAGCTCAACCTTTGGTCCTCTAGGCCGACTGCCCAGGACACCTCCCCTCACACTGACAGGAGGAGAGACAGCCGTCACCCCCCTCCTGGGACTCTGCTTCCCGCCAAAGACGCCCTGACTTATATCCCCCTCCCAGGATGCATTGCAGCAGAATCTGCCCTCTGGGATGGATACAAGCCCTGGTGTGCTATTGGTCAGGTTTCCTCCACTGTCCAATGAGAGCCCTCATTGGATACAGTGGGGAGACTCCCCAACTCAACAGTCACACCTGAGAACACATGACAGCCTGACTGAATATTTGGACCCTGCTGATAAGCAGACAAGGTCTCCCCTATAGGTTACCTAGCACCTACCTAGGAGGGTGCTACACATCAGGTATAATTATTTAAAGAAAACAATAAGCAATGCACTCAACTGCCATGACCTGTAGGCAAGCTCACCGCGCAAGACTCCATTGCTAAAGAAAAAGCATGTTGAAACTCGTTTAAAGTTTGCTGCACAACATTTAGACAAGCCTGTGAAATAGTGGAAAAATATACTCTGGTCAGATGAGACCAAATTGAACTCCTTGGATGCCATAATACACACCATGTTTGGAGGTCAAATGGCACTGCACATCACCCCAAAAACACCATCCCAACAGTGAAGTTTGGAAGTGGGAACATCATGGCGTGTGGCTGATTTTTTTAGCATTGGTACTGGCAAACTTCATATCCTTGGAGGAAGAATGAATGGAAAAATGTACCAAGACATTCTGGATAAAAATCTACTGTCATCTACCGGTATGATGAAGATGAAATGAGGGTGGACTTTTCAGCAAGACAATGATCCCAAACACAAAGCCAAGGAAACTCAAAATTGGTTTCAAAGAAAGAATCTAAAGCTGCTAGACTGGCCCAACCAATCACCTGACATGAATCCAATAGAAAATCTATTGAAAGAACTAAAGATCAGAGTTCATAGAAGAGGCCCACTGAACCGTCAAGATTTGAAGACTGTTTGTGTGGAAGAATGGGTCAAAAATCACACCTGAGCAATGCATGAGCCTAGTTTTTCCATACAGGAGGCGTTTTTAAAGCTGTCTTTAGCAACAAAGGATTTTGTAAGAAGTACAGTATTAAATAAATTTCAGTGAGCGTGTTCAATACTTTTTCCCTGTGTCATTCCATTTTAAGACAACCGCTGTATATGCAGTAATATATACAATATATATGAATGCACACACACACATACACTCACCGGCCACTTTATTAGTTACACCTGTTCAATTGCTTGGTAACACAAATTGCTAATCAGCCAAACACATGGCAGCAACTCAATCCATTTAGGCATCTAGATATGGTGAAGAGGACAATGCTGAAGGTCAAACTGAGCATCAGAATGGGGAAGAAAGGGGATTTAAGTGACTTTGAATGTGGCATGGTTGTTGGTGACAGATGGGCTGGACTGAGTATTTAAAAAACTGCTGACCTACTGGGATTTTAATGCATAACCATCTCTGGGGCTTACAGAGAATATTCCAAAAACGAGAAAATATCCAGTGAGAAGCAGTTGTGTGGAGGAAAATGTCTTGCTGATGTCAGAGGTCAAAGGAGAATGGGCAGACTAGTTCCAGATGATAGAAAGGCAACAGTAACTCAAATAACCACTCGTTACAACCAAGGTATGCAGAATACCCTCTCTGAAGGCATAACACATTGAACCTTGAAGCAGATGGCCTACAGCAGCAGAAGACCACACCGGGTGCCACTCCTGTCAGCTAAAAACAGGAAACTGAGGACACACAGGCTCACCAAAATTGGACAATAGAAGATTGCAAAAACATTGCCTGGTCTGATGAGTCTCGATTTCAGCTGCGGCATTCAGATGGTAGGATTAGAATGTGGCCAAAAATACATAAAAGGAGGCTGGTGGTGGTAGTGTAATGGTGTTGGGAATATTTTCTTGGCACACTTTGGGCCCCTTAGTACCAACTGAGCACTGTTTAAACGCCATGTCCTACTCAAGCATTGTTGCTGACCATGTCCATCTCTTTATGTCTACAGTGTACCCATCTTCTGATGGCTCCTTCCAGCAGGATAATGCCCCATGTCACAAAGCTCAAATAATTTCACCACTGGTTTCTTGAACATGACAGTGAGGTCACTGCACTCCAATGGCCTCCACAGTCACCAGATCTCAATCCAATAGAGCACATTTGGGATGTAGTGGGACGGGAGATTCGCAACTGGGTGATGTTATGTCAATATGGACCAAAATCTTTGAGGAATATTTCCAACACCTTGAATCTATGCCAGGAAGAAGGCATAAGGGCCCAACTCAGTACTAGCAAGGTGTACCTAATAAAGTGGCCGGTAAATGAGTGTGTGTGTATGTATATATATCTATATAATTTTTTTTTTTTTAAAAACACTATTTTCCCTTTAAATGACATACCTATTTCAGCTAGCTCCTCAAAGTCAATGGAGTTCATGCTCTGCATGTCAGTGAAGAAGAATGAAGGGAGCCACAGCACCCCCTGCCTGCAGAACAAGAGGCTAGCACAGGAGCACCTTCACCTGCAAGAGAAAGAAACCTGATGAAAGCTATGGACTCTCTCCCCAGAAATAGTCACATAACCACAACTTTTCATATAATTAATCTATGTACTTTATTTTGTTGAAATTTTATTAATATATATCTCGTATAAAAATTTAAATAAGGTAAAGAATGTTAACAAAGAATTCACTCCTTTTCATGCAAAACTACTGGATTGGACCCCTTTTGCCTTCAGAACTGCCTCATTACAGAAATGAAATACAACCATCTTGTGCAAATTGAACAAAACAATTTTAATTCTGCTCAAATCTACTACTAATAGTACTACATTAGCACTTGCTGTTATGGAGTGGCAGAAGATGGTGGTTCTGCAGAGAACGATGATACAAATTTATATAGTAAACATGGGCCAACAATGAGTCAAGAGGCGCTTAGCGGTCAGCACTAAAAGCAGTGGCAGGGTGCATTTTCTTTCATTTCTTTCAAAGGGAAGCCAATGATGGGGGCAAGGGGGAGGGCTGTATAGTGTATGTAAATGTTAATTTTTATATGACCCTCTCAGAACCCTGAAGCCCATCTAGGGTTGCTACTTCATCCCTAAAACCAAACACATTAATTACACAGGTTCTGAGGCTATTTTATTGCTCCGATAAGGTAAGGAACTAAGTGAGTTTAAATACCATCTTAATCAGCCACAGAACCTGTGTAATTAATGTGTTCAGTTTTAAAGGGATGAGGTGACAACCCCTGATCTAGCCCCTTCCTCCCCAACCCGATAGACTCTGTTCTGTCCCTTTTATTCATTGGATTTCAGTTATTTCAATCCTGAATGCTCAGCAGCCCATGTGGGCATTACCTAGAGAAGTCTACATGCAAATACAGTTTGTCTGGGTTTACCCATTTCTCAATATTGACATCCACCCATCAAGGCAAAAAATATATATTTTTTATTTGTCTGGTTGCTTTAAAGCGGAAGTATACTCAAAAAAAAAAACCCAGCAAGACAAAGGCAAAATGAGCTAGTATGCATCGCATACTAGCTCATTATGAAATACTTATCTTAGAACGAAGCCCCGATACGGACCCCCGGACACCGCTGTGGGAGTGGATATGATCCCTCGGTGTCTCTTCCGGGTTCGGTGGCTCCGGCACTGTAAGTGGCCGGAGCCGCGATGACGTCACTCCCGCGCATGCGCGCGGGGGATTAACTTTCCGGCAACTTCCCGGCAGGGAACTCTGAAGGTCCGCCGGGCCTTTAGAGCGCATGCACCGCTCGCGTCAGCGGCTGCATGCAGTGCAAATATCTCCTAAACCGTGCAGGTTTTGGAGAAATTAATTGTACCTACAGGTAAGCCTTATTATAGGCTTACCTGTAGGTAAAAGTCACAAAAATCGGTATACTACCGCTTTAACAGGCAGATGCAAATGTAGATGTATGAAACAGAGTATGTACAAAAGTACAATGTTACTTTCTATCTTTCCTCTAAACAATGTTTATAAACACCATGTTAGATGGTCAATTTGTTGACAGAAGCAGCTTCTACAGCTACTGTATTTACACAGCAACTCCCTGCTGTCATTTTGACATTTGGGAATTGCATACAAGGGCAAGATAGGGCATTGGCAACAGAGCAGAGGAACAGGGCACACTACACACGTCCTGTGAAGTTTTTCTTTGGGTATATGTAGTACGTCCAGTGTGCACAACTGGTTAATAACATAGCAAGTGTATGTCTGGGCAAAAAAACAAACAACATTCAGTACACCGCAAAAATACCTGCACATTTTCACTTTAAAAATGTTGAAAGCACAGACCTGATCCATCAGAAATTCAACTGACTACTAATGCCCGTGAAGAGAGTAAAACACAGTTTACTAAAACCGGAGAGTGCAAAATTTGGTACAGCTGTGCATGGTAGCCAATCAGCTTCTAACTTCAGCTTGTTCAGTTAGGATCCTTTCACACGGTCCGCCTCCATTTGTGGACTCCGTGCTGCTCAGCGGGGGAATCGATACACTGATCCCCGCTGAGCAGGCAGGTGACAGCTCCCTTTCCGCTCTGTGTGCGGAGAGGGAGATGTCAGAGCCCCGCTGCTCTCTATGGGGGAATCGGATGAGTCCGCTCTCATCCGATCCCATCTGATCTCCTAGACGGATGGAAAATAGGGTTTCCGTCCGGATTTCACAGACAGGACCGGATGCAGATGGCAGTGGGTGTCAGCGGAGATGTCTCCGTTGACATCCGCTGCCCCATAGGGATGCATGGAGGATCCGATCAGATCTGTCTAAAAAACTGACAGGCGGATCTGATCTGATCGGATTATTCGTGTGAAAGGACCCTTAGGCTTTGACAAAAAATAAATAAATATGGAAGCTGACTGGTTTCTATTAAGAGCTGGAATTAAGAAAAATTAAGGTGTGATCAATCAGTGAATTAGGCCCAAATCCCAAATTTAGACCAAAATGGAAAGAAATCCCCCTTGGTAGGACTTTACCAGACTAAATAGTATTATGCAATCATAAAAATTTAATTTGTCAACAGTATATAAAAAATCCATACAAATTTTATTAAACAAATTGTTAAGAAGCACAGTAGTGACTCCTGTATATTCAAGTCAACATAGTGCAAGGAACAAAAGTGTTTACAGTTCTATATATTCCCTGGACTGATGTTTCTGCTCATTCTGCCATGGTGATTTGATAACGGCAGTCCAGGGAACATATAGAACTGTAAACACTTTACATATAGGACTGTAAACCAGTCACTACTGTTGCTTCTTCTTAAAAATGTGTTTAATAAAATTTGTATGGATTTTTATATATTGACAACTTACCTTTTTATGATTGCATAATACTATTTAGGCCGGTAAAGTCCCACCAAGGGGGATTTTTTTCCCTATGTGTTCTATAATAAGATGCACCAGATTTTGCACTCAACTCAAATAAATCAACGCCAACGTCTTCGTCATACCAACCAGTGTTGTCTGCCTTACAAGCTATATCGGTAGTAATTGACTGTTTCTTGCTACATTGTTAAAAAAAAAAAAAGGCAAAGCATGTTGTAGAAGATGAGAGGGGGGTACATTTTGGTAATGGATGGACATACATTTAAGGCTAGCTAATAAACAGGGAATCACATAACTCCAAACCCCGTTAATTGATTACTATTACAGTACAACACTACTGCCATCATACATGTAGAAAAAAAGCATTTTTAAAAACATTACCACACAATAAGAATACTAGTTTCCATTAAAAACATAAGCAAATCGTCAACTTGGTTTCCATGACAACCAACACTGCTACTGGGGGGGTGGGGGTGGCAAGGGCATTAAGTTAAACCTGGCGATTAATATGCACCGGCGTGTTAGCATGGTGGAGCCTCCACCTTTTTCCTGCCACTTATCACCTGTGTGTATATTGTCTGCAAATAATCATTTACAAATTATGCAAAAAACACCAAGCGGCTAATCTATTTGCTGTTTAACTTGCAAACAGTACAAAGCGTTAATGAGTGGCTGGATGGTGCAACGCTAAATTAACACTCGAATAGAAATTCCATCTCCGGGGATTAAACGCTTTGAACCTAGCGGCTGCGTCGAGATTTTGTTAGAGGCGGTTAGAGTTTTAATTAAATTAACCTGACATGCTTCTGGACAAAAGGCCTCTTGTATTACCTCCATAGTTTCTAATTATAGTCGAATGCTCACCAGGGACTTACCGGGGTGTATTAAATTCCTTTCCTATTAAAACGGGAGACAAAGAGGAGTGAAAACTCTGATGTGACAGTGCGATATGCAGATTGCGTCCCGTTTTTTTTTTTTCTTGTTTTAGTTTTCAGTTACACCAGTCAAGCACAGACACCTCCAGCAGTTAAAGGGTCACTGCCTGCCAGTTAAAGGTAATGTATGTGCATTGTATTTATTTTGTTCATCATTCATAAGTAAAATAGTGGTCCATAAACTCATGTGCAAATATGTTGAATAGTTTTTTTTACTGAACTACAAATATTTCTGAAAGAAAAACCCTTATTTCTTCATTGTCGTTCTGCTTTTCTGCTCCTCCCTATACAGATGCTTGATTTGTGGGCGTTACAAAACAGGTGCTATTCCCATTAAAAGAGTCTTGAGTCCTGGAAGCTACCATCGCCACACAGAGCTCTGCTGTGTGCATGTCTGTCGCTGATGAGCTTGGCATGTTCTTACTAGGATCTGAACTTAGGTGTGAGCAATGGCCAAGAAGTTGTAACCTGTAGGGGCTAATCAACTATATTCGGGGCATTTCCAGCCCCACAGCTGCCTGTATTCACGCCCCTTGTATACCTGCAGCTTTAAGGTGGAGAATGCCCAGAGGATTGGCCCTAGGCAGATAAAAGCATTCTGGTGGGCTCACACACATGGGCTCAGATTCTAGTCCAAACAGTTCATTACTAATGTCTGGAAGGGTTTAGCTTACATGCCTTTCCCCTTGTAATACTACTGACGGCACTTGTCTCGGGCAAGTGCACAGAGTTGGACACAAAGGTTGTCAATCAAGATTCATTAGTTTTTCATCTCATTACTAGCTGTGCTAGCTGCATGGCTCTTATTTTCAAGGAATCTAATGGTTTAATTTCTTTAGAGACATGACAGAGTCTTTCAAAGCATAGTACTGCCATTGAGTACATATCGAACACTGCATTGTTTACCTTTCATTGTCGAAGGCAGTCCATACAGGATTCATTTTTTTTCATTTAATCAGCAGGTTAAATGAAAAAAAAAAAAAAAAACGAAATCCCCCCATCCACACACTCAATGTGGATGGGAAAACACTCCCACTGAGCTTTTGTTTTCTCACAGTGGGGAGAGTTCCCTGCCATCAGAATACACTGATCAGCACCACCCAAATCACAGGTCCTGCACCCTCTGCTTCTCACCACTGATCACTAGAGATGGGCTTGGGCGTGTTCGGGATCCTAGTCCTAACCCACCTGCTCGATCCCGACAGGAAGCCGTGACTGCACACAACTAATTACAGGCAGAGAGACATATCCTGGTCTGCAGCTGCACAGACCAGGAAATGCCTGTGATTGGCGGTGTGCAATGTTGGCTCCCTGGCGGGATCGGGCACATGGGTTGGGACTAGGATCGCGAACACGCCTTGAGCCCATCTCTTTTGATCACCGGAGGCTTTTAGTGAGTGACTATGGGGGCCACCTTTTAAAGGGAGCATCCACCGCAGAGTTCTGGGAACTGGTGAGAGGGCTATTCACCCAATATTGACAAGGCTAGCAGAGACTGAGCCACTGGGAGCAGGACACCAAGTGCACCCAAACCCACACCGTAGCTTTACCAGCCCCATACCGCACTCATAGCAAACCTATACTGCACCCATACCAACCCTATTCTGCAGCTATACCAAACTGTCACTGCATCTGACCCACACCTACACTGCAGCTGTATCACAACTATACCGCATCTTTACTGGAACTATACTGCATATTGGTTTACTAAAACTGTCATTAGGTGCACCACTGCTTCCTAAAGGGCCCCATCGATATTTGGGCAAAGAACAACATAAACAACTGCACCTCCAGCAAAACCATCCTGCAAGTCCCTTTTTATCCTTTCGCCCCTTTCTTTCATTTTTACGGACAGTACACAACCAGTCTAGGCCTAGCATAGTAGCCATTAATGCACTTTGGCAGTATAGTCTCCTGTATTTAATAAATCAAGCTTTATTATTGCCCACTGCTGCACTTTAGGTGACTAAGATACTCTTTATGCTTATAAGCAGGTTGAAGTTACGCTAGTTACAGTATTTGCTGCCCAGACGGAAGGTAGAAGAAGGTAAGAGGTAAAATAGAATGCATGAAGGTAAAAAGACTTGAGCCTTTAGAACCACTTTAAGCGACTTGGTAACCGGTCGCGGGCCACAATAAGCGGAGCTGGCGGATGACAGGTCCGTGTCCACTCCACATATGCAGAGCAGACAAGGAGACAGCACGTTCTACTCTATGGGCCCTCCAATCCTATCCGCCCGGACGAAAGGGGAAAGATCCCTTTCTGTGTTTTTTTTTTTTTTTTAACAGATCAGATTGGAGGTAGGTGGGTGTAAACGGACACAAATCCATTTACATCTGCCACTTCATAGAGGTGAATGAAGGGTCCAATTGGGTTCACCTGAAAAACAGACAGACCCAATTGGACTGATCGTGTGAAAGGGGCCAAAGGCTGTGGGTACAGAGCAGTATACCTGTGGATTTCCTGCAGGTTAGCTGCCCTTTGCCATAGAATTATATTATATCTTACAGGTGTGGTGCACTTTCTGAAAGCGCACTGTAGGGGAAACCCCAAAACTCATGGCTTTCAGTAACATTTTGGCTATTGAAGCCCAATTGGAAAATAGATTTATTTATTTTACAAGCTTGTAAGTAGAAATACAAACACAACACATCCTGTTGATTTCAAAAGAATTGCTCTCTAACTGGCTACGACACCTAATACAATTTATATAGCCTAAGATAGGTGGGACTTTCTCTGAAGTTTCATCTGTGTCTCTGATGACATTCATTGATATGCGAAAAGCTGTTCTCATAGGCTTTTTACTTCCAGTAGTTTGGCTCCTTGGAGGAACAGGTCTTTAAAGGCCGAGATAGCAATCTATACAGCTGGAGGTATAAATGGCATTTGAACACAACAGCTGTTATACAATATGACTTCTAACAAGATATACATCCAATATATCTGCTTAATCATAAATACATGTTTGATAATCATAAAAAAAAAAATGTTTGATAAACAAAATGGTTACTCCATTTACTCGATCAGCACCAAAACTACAGGTAATAGCAGAATATGATTCAGTGTAGGTAACCTCATTTTTAAAGCAGCCCAGTGTAGCTAGTGTAAAGTGTACAGAACAGACATGCCCATCGCAGTTTGATTTTAATTAAAAATGTACCTCAATCTTCACTTCTTCCTCAGGATTTCTGAAGGTATCGCTGGCTGCTGCCGTCACTTAGGCAGGTATGGCTGGCAGCTGCTGCTGGCTGTCCCCCAGGGCGGTTATGGCTGGTGGCTGCTACTTGCTGTACCCCAGGTGTGTAAGGGCTGGCAGCTGCTGCTGTCCCCCAGGCGGTTTGGCTGGCAGCTGCTGCTGTCCCCAAGGCCGGTATGACTGGTGGCTGCTGCTGGCTGTCCCCCAGGCCAGTATGGCTGGTGGCTGCTGCTGGCTGTCCCCCAGGGCAGGCATGGCTGGGGGGTGCTGCTGGCTGTCCCCCAGGGCAGGCATGGCTGGGGGGTGCTGCTGGCTGTCCCCCAGGGCAGGCATGGCTGGGGGGAACTGCTGGCTGTCCCCCAGGGCAGGCATGGCTGGGGGGTGCTGCTGGCTGTCCCCCAGGGCAGGCATGGCTGGAGGGTGCTGCTGGTTGTCCCCCAGGGCAGGCATGGCTGGAGGGTGCTGCTGGTTGTCCCCCAGGGCAGGCATGGCTGGGGGGTGCTGCTGGCTGTCCCCCAGGGCAGGCATGGCTGGGGGGGGGGGCTGCTCGCTGTCACCCAGGGCAGGCATGGCTGGGGGGGGGGCTGCTCGCTGTCACCCATGGCAGGCATGGCTGGGGGGGTGCTGCTCGCTGTCCCCCAGGGCAGGCATGGCTGGTGGGTGCTGCTGGCTGTTCCCCAGGGCAGGTATGGCTGGGGGGTGCTGCTGGCTGTCCCCCAGGGCAGGCATAGCTGGGGGGTGCTGCTGGCTGTCCCCCAGGGCAGGCATGGCTGGGGGGTGCTGCTGGCTGTCCCCCAGGGCAGGCATGGCTGGGGGGTGCTGCTGGCTGTCCCCCAGGGCAGGCATAGCTGGGGGGTGCTGCTGCCTGTTCCCCAGGGCAGGCATGGCTGGGGGGTGCTGCTGGCTGTCCCCCAGGGCAGGCATGGCTGGGGGGTGCTGCTGGCTGTCCCCCAGGGCAGGTGTAGCGGTCAGAGGAGTAGGGGACTGCAATGCAGAATTCAAGTACGGTACAGCAGACAATGAGGCTGAAGCAGATACCGGCTTTTTTAACCAACAGAGTATAATGGCCGGAGAATGATGTTAACAGTAATAACAGATTACATAGGTTTACAGCAAAGTTAACTGCAACGTGATACATAAAATGGCGCTTCCGCCAATGCACACACAGAAATACAGGCTACTCTGCTATATGATCCTATCTGATTCCCGCTAACCGGGACACGTTGCTGCAACGCTCTGTCTACAGAAAACCTGCTCTATGCCCTGCCACAGGTTAGCACCGGTGCACACTCACAGTTCTGTAGGTACAGCTGCTTTATCTCAGTCTCTGTGATGGTGGATGTAGTCAGGTCTCTGGATCTGTCCCTTGCTGTCTGTAGCTGCAGTCTCTTATGCACTGGTCTGGGTTTCTTTGCAAGTAGTTTATCTTGTTCTGTCACTTGGAGGTCACTGCAGTCTGGCCCCTTGCTCTGTAACTTGCTTAAGGTGCTCTGGGATGTTCTCTCCTCTCTTCCTCTGGTTCTCAGCTGCTGTCTGTAGTATCACAGTTCAGCTCTGTCTCCTCTGGCAAGATCCTGTTCCTCTGTCCCAGGATTATACAGTCTATATGCCCTCTCAAGGCCACAGCATGCAGTCCCTTTTCTCAGCTCAGCACAGCCAAGAGAGACAAACACCACACCCTTCCAGGAACTTACTGCTTCCTCCTCCTTTCCAGAAACATCCCTTCACCTAAAGCAACAACAACTGCGGCTTATTCTCATTGACAACAACAGTGACATCTTGTGGCTGAAAGATGCATGACAGTCTGTGGGAATTTCTCAATAGAAGTACAGTGTACTGGAGTTAGTCATTCAAGGGGTTGACCCCCTACACAGGCATGGCTGAGGGGTGCTGCTGGCTGTCCCCCAGGGCAGGTATGGCTGGGGGATGCTGCTGGCTGTCCCCCAGGGCAGGTATGGCTAGCAGCTGGCTTTCCCCCAGGGCAGGTATTGCTGACGGCTGCTGCTGGCTGTCCCCCAGGCGGGTATGGCTGGCAGCTGCTGCTGGCTGTCCTCCAGGGCGGGTATGGCTGGCAGAAACTTCAGGCTGTCTCCCAGGGCCACAATGGCTGGTGGCTGCTGCTGGCTGTCCCCCCAGGCGGGTATGGCTGGCAGCTGCTGCTGGCTTTCCCCCAGGCTTACCCATTACCGATGCTCCAGAGAATATCTATCAATATCTATCAGGGGCTGCTGAAGTTAGGGGGCTTGGATTTTGTGTCAACATTCACTTGCATTCCAGAGATTTTCCCTGCAGTACTTTTTTGGGCTGCTGGGTGACCTCAGTCTGAAAGCCATCATCCTTTAACCCCCTTACTCTGAGCCCAGGTCATCCTGGACCTGCCCCCAGCCTGTAATTGGGCAATGGAGGGAGAAACAGCACAGTGATAAGCTCATCTGTCTGTCACTCTGCGCTCTTCTATCAGAACGCATTTTGGCTGATTGGCTCCTTGTAGTGTTTCTTCCTCTAAACTCCAATTCTTCTGAGACAGTGACTCCAAAAGGCTGATTGCAGGTCACATTCAGGTACTTGCACTGCATCCGTTTAGAAAAAAAATACACAGATGATATACTATTGGTTACAGTACATTAATTTGCATCTTTTATATCTGCCCAGGGTTTTGCTTACCTAATACGTATGCTGACATTACCGTCACTACAAGTAATCTTTTTTCTTCCACATTGTATTAGCTACTATGTGAGACGATGTGATTCCCTGTGTTACCACGGGAGTCAGGTCCACTTTACATACTGCCCAGCTTAAAAATTTTTTTTTAAAGCAGATTGGAAGGACAACACATTAATCTAACAATAATTGCTATATGTTAATATTAATTAGGCAATTTGAAGTATCATTAGCCTCCCTGTGTAATATACAATCCCTCCTACAATGTTATCATAATTGGCATCGGCTACCATCACGTATGCATGCAGTGCGTTAGCCGGTGTAATGGATATCCTGACAAGGGAAGTCAATTACTGCAATGATATTTCTTTAGTATAATGCGTTTAGTGATTTGGAATTGTTGGTGAACGATGGCACAATGTGCCTGGGGCTAGACTTCTCTGATATTAAACAGGTCAGGACAGTCCTCCCCCACAGCTGTCCATCTCAGTCATTCCTGAATTTCCAGGTCCCATTGCTATTTAGGCCTTATTAGGAGACGGGAAGAAACTTGGAGGTTTACAAAGTCTCAGGTGGCTTGGGGCAATATATCCCTCATAGAAGTCAATTGTTACTCGTGTCTACGCTTTGTGCAGATAAACAGACACCATTGTTAGTAATGGAACTAAAAAGATGGCCATAGACATAAAGTGGATTTCCTATTTGTAGCCAAATTTTGATGCCTTATATTTGTTACATGTTCCTATTTGTGTAGCATAACTTTAATCTACTTCCTACTGCTGTATTGGAAAAATAATGGAGGAGGAGGTAGACGTCTATTTCTGGAGTGCAATGCATACTATATTACCAAAAGTATTGGGACACCTGCCTTCACATGCACATGAATGTTAATTTTATCCCATTCTTAGTCCGTGAGGTTCAATATTGAGTTGGCCCACCCTTGGCAGCTTTTTAACAAGGGGGCCCCCAAATCCCACCCCCCATATGTGAATGAGTACACAGTACATGGTACCCCTACCCATTCACCAAAAAAGTGAGTAAAGAGTAGTACATGAGTTTTTGACAATTCCTTTATTAAAAAATAAAAAACAATGTTCCCTGATGTAGATCTATTGTAAATCACGCCCACCGCCGGACCCAAAAAAGGGGAAAAAAACAAACAAATAATGCTCCAGCCTACTCGAACACTCCCCACCAACTGCCCACTCCTCTTTCCGACATTTCTTAAATAGCTAAGGGGCAGAGTCACCCTATGATGCCAGCGGATGACCCCATCCCCTTGTGACATCATCACCCCAGCATTCCAGCTCCATGATGTCACAAGGGGGCGGGGTCACCCACTGGCATCATAGGGTGACCCGCCCCTTAGCTTTATAATAAATATGGAGGAGCAGGCAGTCAGCGGAGACCATTCAACAAGGTCGGTGTTCTTCCAGAATGCCGCTACCCATTAGATTGTGCAATGGAAGTGACGTTCGGACAAAAAAACACATACTGCGCATGCATGATGCATTCCATCATGCGCTCCATACCGCTATGCGTTCCAAACACTTCATGATTTGATGGGTAGCCGTAATCTGATAGAACACCCATGCGAACATCTTTCTACACCAAGCTGTGTCTTGAATTTGAGTATTTTTAACAATAAAGTGAGCGTATATAAATATGCATTGTTTATTGATATCTGTGATGATGTTTTGATGTTACATTTTTTTCTTTTCTTGGTACCGAAACCAGGGATGCTGCTACATTTTTAAAGACGCTGGACAGCAGCAGTAGGTAGGTGGCAGAGACCTTGTTGGTGACCCAGCACTGGTCATTGCTAACACTTCATGCTTTGAAAATGTAACATCCAAAAAGCATCCCACAGATATCAATACACTATATTTATTTATTTATATCTGCTCACTTTATTGCTAAAATTACTCTGAAATGAAAGACATAGCTGAGTGTAGTAAAATGTCCACATGGGTCTTCTATCAGATTACCGCTACCCATCATCACGTTTGCACAGTAAGTGTTTTTGGTCAACACGTCACTTCCGTTGCACAATCTAATAGATAGCGGCATTCTGATAGAACACCGGGGGTTTTGTTCTTTTTTTGGGTTCAGCAGGTGGTGGCGGCGTGATTAACGATAGATCCATCTGACCCCCGTCTGTCTGTCCACAGCTCATCTGCTCCCATTAACCCTTTGTCTACATCTCACCTGCACCCCTGAACCTCTTGTCCACAGCTCACGTGCACGTCTAAACTCTATGTCCACAGCGCACCTGAACCTTTTGCCCACAGTTCACTTGCACCCCTGAACTCTTTGTCTATCGATCACCTGCATCCAGTTTACCTGCACCCCTTGTCCACAGCTCTCCTGAACCTTTTGCCCACAGTTCACTTACAACCCTGAACCCTTTGTCTATTGATCACCTGGATCCAGTTTACCTGCACCCCTTTCCCACAGCTCACCTGAAAACCCTGTCCCCCTTGAATATAACTCACCTGCATCCGCTCAATAGTGCTTTCACTGCTTCCTCTCTAGCACCAGACCACACAGAAATGACTGTGTGTTTTGCATAGAAAATAAGTTGTGTCTCATAAATATACAAATCCTATGTCTAATACATTGGACCTACCAAATATTGAACTTGACGAGGAGGGACAATTATTACCAGAGCAGAACGTGGCATATGTAGCGCACCATTGCAAAAATGAACGTGGTCAGCAAAAAGGGGGACGTGAACATATGGGTGTGCTGTAACAATATACCTGCAGCATCTTTGATAAGAATACCACCTGATGCTAGAATATGTATCCTAATAGGGACAGAAACACATCCAAGGTGGTTCTGTTCATTATTAAAATGATTTATACATTTGTCTAGCTAGCTACAACTTTAATGTGTATGGTCTATTTATAGTGTGATGAAGCAGCGGCTCTAGTAGAGAATACAGTGATAATCACCAATTACATGGCAAACATGTATTGATATCAAATATTTAAAAAACATCATTACAGACACGAACCTTTCTTCTGAATACTGTGACACCTGTTGAGCCTACTCGCTGTATACTCAGCACACATAATACCACAGTCCCTTTACCCACAAAATATGCTACAATGACTTTGCCACAAGTAACAGACTAACGGACACTTACAAATCTAAGCACGCTCATTTTTAAAAAATGAAACTGTTCCATTACATATGCTCCTTGGCCTACGCAGGGGGTGTGCCAGGTTAGTATGGGTACACGCTAATCACTCTGTGCGTTGCCGATTCCTCCCCCCCCCCCCCCCGTGTTGTGCACACCCCCCACCGCAGTACTGCTGGCTTACCTCCTCTCCCCTCTGGCTGCTACGGGAATGTTTCAGGATGTAGAGTGGGGGGAAGGGACAAATCAATATGTCATTTACTGTCACCTACCTTTTCTAAATGAACACACTAACTCACTGTGTTTATTCATAACTGAAGCATAGTAGAGTGTTTACTATGCTTTAGTCTGTGAATGAACAGGAAGCTGGGCACTTCCCATTCATTCACTGTCCCGTGCAGCTGAGGCTGCAGAGAAAGTCATGTGTGTTTGAGCTTTGGGGTGCACACCCTAATCCAATAGGCTGTGCACATTTATGCATATCCTTTTTTGCACAAAACTTACTCTAAAGTGTTTATAAAAGGAAAAATTAAAGAGGAAGTAAACTCTTCCCTTTTTTTTTTTTCCTTTTTTTTCTTACCTCCAAAGTAAATGCATAATGCATCGCATACTAGCACATTATATGACACTTACCTGCAACGAAGCCCGCATTGTCCCGCTGCCAGCTGCATCCATCTTCACCCGTCTTCTTTCCGGGTCTATGGACTCCGGCTGTATTACTCGCCGGAGCCGCGTGATGTCACTCCCACGCATGCACTCGAGAGCCGCCAGTCACGGCATAGGGATAGGACTCTGAAGAAATGGCAGGGGCGGCCGTTTCTTCAGAGCACATGCGCCGATGACGTCATCAGCTGCATGCAATGTAAATATCTCCTAAACTGTGCAAGTTTAGGAGATATTTACAGCACCTATAGGTAAACCTTATTTTAGGCTTACCTATAGGTAAATGTCATGAAAATGGGTTTACAACCACTTAAAAAAAAGACACAAGCGTTATATTTACCTGCTCTGTGCAATGATTCTGAACAGACCAGCCAATTCTCTTCTTTATTGGGCCCCTGCCCGGCTCCCCCCCCCCCCCTGCTGAGTGCCCCCCAAGCCACTTGCTATGGGGGCACTCAAGCTGGCTCACTCCAGAGCTGCGCTGTGTGTCCATTCACACAAAGAGCGTGACTCAGCCCCACCTCCCACTCTTTCCTTATTGGCTCACTCTGTTAGTGCATTTAACAGTATCATCTCCTCCCAGACTGAGAATGCTGCTGGCAGCTATGCACCCTGTTCTCATTCATCTAGAGTAGGAGAGTAGGGGGAACTGAAAACAGAGGGAAAAAAAAGTCTAATGCAGTCACTACATCTAATGATTGGTAAGCTGAAATACTGTATACAGGATTACATTTTTGGCATTGGGTTGAATACCACTTTATTGCAACACAAGTTAACTTGTCTGCAGTTGCGCACAGTGGTGGTATGGCATAGGGTAGCTTAGAGCTGCATGATTGTGGATAAAATTGCTTAGAATAAAGATCAGGATTATCTCACGATTCTCGGCTAAACATCATCTTTCACATTATACAAAAAAATTGGGCTAACTTTACTGTTAATTTTTTCACAAAAAATTGCAATTGAAAGTCCACTGCACAAGTACAGTGTGACATAAGAGATTGCAACGATCACTATTTTATTCTCCAGGGTCTCTGCTAATATATATATTATATATATATATATATATATATATATATATATATATATATATATATATATATATATATATATAATGTTTGGGGGTTCCAAGTAATTTTCTAGCAAAAAATACTGATTTTAACTTGTTAGCAATAAGTGTCAGAAAAAGGCTTAGTCTTTTAGAGGTTAAACTGCCCTCCTTTAGTGCCGGTTCACACACATGTGATGACAGACATCGCATGTGATTCGGAGCGCACTGCTCTGCAAATTACATGTGATGTCTGTGCGATGCAAATTCAGCCACACAAATTGTATGGCTGAATTCGCATCGCATTCAGACCAAAGTGGCACAGGACCCTTTTTTTGGTCCGCACCAGAATCGGATCGCATGGGGGTGCTCACACCTATGCGATACGATTCATATCCGAACTGACAGTTCGCACTGCGATATGTGAACTGATCTGGGTGGTGTCATTAACTTTGTATTGACACCCCCAGAGATTCGCATATGGCAGTGTGAACTGCCTGCGAGTTGAGTGCAGTGTGGGAATGCATGGATTCACAGGATTCCTGCATGGCATATATGTGAACTGGCACTTACAGACAGAAGTGCATTCCTTTGATCTAAAAGAACTAAATAATACATCATAAAACATTGTGTTTATAGTTATCTTGCAGCCCTAACAAAGTTGATAAATAGGGTTGAGCGAACACCTAGATGTCCGTGTTCGACGGGTTCGGCCGAACTTTAAAAAAAAGTCCGGGTCCGTGTCCCGGACTTTTACCGAACTTTTCCCGGACACCGAACCCCATTGAAGTCAATGGGGACCCGAACTTTAAGGCACTAAAATGGCTCTAAAACACCAAAGGAAAGGGCTAGAGTGCTGCAAATGGCAGCAAAACGTAATTAAGAGCATGGCAAGTGCTCTGCAAACAAATGTGGATAGGGAAATAACTTAAAACAACAAAAAAAAAACAGAAAAATAAAACAATGTTCTTCTTCATCTCTGAAGGACGAGGCCCATATGGAGTAGGAGGGAGGTTGAGGTGGTGGTGGATGTGGCGGTGACATAGGCGTGCGCACAGGGTGTGCTGGGTGTGCCTGGGCACACCCTAATCACCTAGGGCACATAGCATTGCCAGTGAGGAGATGGGAAAGATCTCCCTGGGACCTGCTCTGCTCTATTTCTCCTTGCCTACAGGTACATGGCCCCGATACATTACTCTCCCTGCTGGCAAACACATGCATGTGTATTTCAACTTTGGGGTGCACACCTTAATGCAATAGGCTGCGCACACCTATGGGCGGTGTAGGTGGAAGCGGCGGTGGAGGAGGACCAGGGCCGGATTAACAGCATCATGGGCTTGGTGCTGAGGATTTTGAAGGGCCTTAAGGGCCGTGCCTTGCCATGCACCCAGAGGAGGAAGGGTGCAGCCATGCATGCCTAATTCAACATGGGATGCTGTCTCTGAAGCCCATAAACACATCCATGCATCGCCAACTGTCCCTCCTTGTCCGGCCTTCACGCTGTGTGGGGAGGTTCTGAGGGTGCTGCCTGGGGAAGCGAGCATAGAAGCCAGACTTCTGTGTTTACAAGTGACAGAAGAGCGGTAACAGTGAATATGGCCAACCCGGGGCCTATATAAAAGGTAGGGGCCTGGAGCTGCAGCTCCAATAGCCCCTACATTAATCTGGCCCTGAGGAGGAGGACGAGGTAGCCAACACTGCTTCTTTTCAAAAATTTTAAATGAGGGTACACCCCAAAAGAGTGAGAAAGAGCAAAAATGGAACAATGGGTGGGTAAGGTCGGTATCCATTGCTATTCTGCATAAGGTACGGAAAAGTCCCGTGGGATCCATGCCTGGTTCATTTTAATGAACGTGAGCTTGTCCACATTGTCTCTGGACAGGCGGCTGCGCTTGTCTGTTATAACGCCCCCAGCCGTGCTAAATACCCGTTCAGATAATACACTGGCTGCAGGGCACGCCAGCACCTCCAAGGCGTAAAGGGCAAGCTCAAGCCATGTGCCCAATTTGGAGACCCAGAAGTTGAAGGGGGCAGACCCGTCATTCACTACATGTAGGCGTGTGCACACATACTGCTCCACCATGTTGGTAAAATGCTGCCTCCTGCTAAGACGTTCCATCTGAGCTGCTGGTGCTGCTGTTTGTTGTGGCGTGCTGACAAAGCTTTTCCACATTTCGGCCATGCTAACCCTGCCTTCTGAGGTGCTGGCGGTGCCCTGGTTGCGTTGGCGACCTCCTCCTCCTCTGCCTTGTGCTTCCACTGTGGCCCCGCTGTCAGATGGGAATGCCAGCAGCATGGCGTCTACCAGCGTGCGCTTGTACTCGCGCATCTTGCGATCGCGCTCCAGTGAGTGAATTAAGGACGGTACGTTGTCCTTGTAACGGGGATCCAGCAGCGTGGCCACCCAGTAATCAGCACAAGTTAGAATGTGGGCAACTCGGCGGTCGTTGTGGAGACACTGCAGCATGTAATCGCTCATGTGTGCCAGGCTGCCCAGAGGCAACGAAAGGCTGTCCTCTGTGGGAGGTGTATCGTCCGTGTCCTCTGTATCCCCCCAGCCACGCACCAGTGATGGCCATGAGCTGGCCTGGGTGCCACCCTGCTGTGAACATGGTTCCATCTCCTCCTCCAGCTCCTCCTCCTCCTCATCCTCCTCATCCTCCAGAACTGTGCCCCTGCTGGACAATTGCGTCCCTGGCGTTTGCGTGTGCAGGAACCCACCCTCGGAGCCCCTTGCGAATGACTGCCCTGAAAGCCTTGGAAATGTTACCTCTTCATCCTCCTCCTCCTCCTCATCCTGTGCCACATCCTCTTCCATCATCGCCCGAATTGTTTTTTCAAGGAGGCATAGAAGTGGGATAGTTAAGCTGAGAACGGCGTCATTGCCACTGGCCATGTTGGTGGAGTACTCAAAACAGCGCAACAAGGCACACAGGTCTCGCATGGAGGCCCAGTTAAATTAAATAGCGGAATAGAAAATATGATCCAAAAAAAGTGTATGTATATCACACGTACACAACCACACTGGGCCCCAATTACTATTGTTTGTACCCCTAAAAGGCTAGATGAGGAGTAGGGGGAGTATGGAACAGGCAGCACCCTCAAACCTTCAGAAGTATGAGATGAACCCCAACAACTTGGAAAGGTGGATCTCTCTCACACGTACCGACACAGACTATCCCGCAATTCAATTGATCCTCAAAGGTTTTTATTGAATAGCGGAATAGGAAATATGATCAAAAAAAGTGTATGTATCTCGCACGTACACAACCACACTAGGCCCCAATTACTATTGTTTGTACCCCTAAAAGGCTAGATGAGGAGTAGGGGGGGTATGGAACAGGCAGCACCCTCAAACCTTCAGAAGTATGAGATGAACCCCAACAACTTGGAAAGGTGGATCTCTCTCACACGTACCGACACAGACTATCCCCCAATTTAACTGATCCCCAAAGGTTTTTGATTAAATAGCGGAATAGAAAATATGATCCCAAAAAAGTGTATGTATATCACACGTACACAACCACACTGGGCCCCAATTACTATTGTTTGTACCCCTAAAAGGCTAGATGAGGAGTAGGGGGAGTATGGAACAGGCAGCACCCTCAAACCTTCAGAAGTATGAGATGAACCCCAACAACTTGGAAAGGTGGATCTCTCTCACACGTACCAACACAGACTATCCCCCAATTTAACTGATCCCCAAAGGTTTTTGATTAAATAGCGGAATAGAAAATATGATCCAAAAAAAGTGTATGTATATCACACGTACACAACCACACTAGGCCCCAATTACTATTGTTTGTACCCCTAAAAGGCTAGATGAGGAGTAGGGGGAGTATGGAACAGGCAGCACCCTCAAACCTTCAGAAGTATGAGATGAACCCCAACAACTTGGAAAGGTGGATCTCTCTCACACGTACCGACACAGACTATCCCGCAATTCAATTGATCCTCAAAGGTTTTTATTGAATAGCGGAATAGGAAATATGATCAAAAAAAGTGTATGTATCTCGCACGTACACAACCACACTAGGCCCCAATTACTATTGTTTGTACCCCTAAAAGGCTAGATGAGGAGTAGGGGGGGTATGGAACAGGCAGCACCCTCAAACCTTCAGAAGTATGAGATGAACCCCAACAACTTGGAAAGGTGGATCTCTCTCACACGTACCGACACAGACTATCCCCCAATTTAACTGATCCCCAAAGGTTTTTGATTAAATAGCGGAATAGAAAATATGATCCAAAAAAAGTGTATGTATATCACACGTACACAACCACACTGGGCCCCAATTACTATTGTTTGTACCCCTAAAAGGCTAGATGAGGAGTAGGGGGAGTATGGAACAGGCAGCACCCTCAAACCTTCAGAAGTATGAGATGAACCCCAACAACTTGGAAAGGTGGATCTCTCTCACACGTACCAACACAGACTATCCCCCAATTTAACTGATCCCCAAAGGTTTTTGATTAAATAGCGGAATAGAAAATATGATCCCAAAAAAGTGTATGTATATCACACGTACACAACCACACTAGGCCCCAATTACTATTGTTTGTACCCCTAAAAGGCTAGATGAGGAGTAGGGGGAGTATGGAACAGGCAGCACCCTCAAACCTTCAGAAGTATGAGATTGTGTTCACTGTACCCCACAAAGATTGAGTTCACTGCACCCCACAATGATTGTGTTCACTGCACCCCACAAAGATTGTGTTCACTGCACCCCACAAAGATTGTGTTCACTGTACCCCCCAAAGATTGTGTTCACTGCACCCCACAAAGATTCTGTTCACTGTACCCCACAAAGATTGTGTTCACTGCACCCCAAAAAGATTGTGTTCACTGCACCCCAAAAAGGATGTTGTTCACTGCACCCCAAAAAGGATGTTGTTCACTGCACCCCAAAAAGATTGTGTTCACTGCACCCCACAAAGATTGTGTTCACTGCACCCCAAAAAGATTGTGTTCACTGCACCCCAAAAATGATTTTGTTCACTGCACCCCAAAAAGGATTTTGTTCACTGCACCCCAAAAAGGATGTTGTTCACTCCACCCCAAAAAGATTGTGTTCACTGCACCCCACAAAGGATTTTGTTCACTGCACCCCAAAAAGATTGTGTTCACTGCACCCCAAAAAGGATGTTGTTCACTGCACCCCAAAAAGGATTTTGTTCACTGCACCCCAAAAAGATTGTGTTCACTGCACCCCACAAAGGATTTTGTTCACTGCACCCCACAAAGATTGTGTTCACTGCACACCAAAAAGGATTGTGTTCACTGCACCCCAAAAAGATTTTGTTCACTGCACCCCAAAAAGATTGTGTTCACTGCAGCCCAAAAAGATTGTGTTCACTGCAGCCCAAAAAGATTGTGTTCACTGCAGCCCAAAAAGATTGTGTTCACTGCAGCCCAAAAAGATTGTGTTCACTGCAGCTCACACACAGAAAAATGGATGTGGATCACTGACACCTGCCTATCTCCAATCCCACACCACACAGCAATATCGATTGTAGTTTGTAGAACACAGTTTCCCTAAAATTCAGCAGACTCTGTCCCTAACAGGATTGAGAAGAGATCGTAGATCAGGATTGAGTGCAGATTCACCCCACCCCCCACACAGCAATATCGATTGTAGTTTGTAGAAGACACTGACCCTATAATTCAGCAGACTCTATCCCTAAAATGCCTACAACTCGCCCTGCCTAAACACTCCGACCTGTCCCTCAATTCTATCCGGACACAAATGGTTTTTTCCTGCCTATCTTTCCCTAATCAGCAGCCAGCACGTTGATGTGTGCTCTGTCCCTGAATCTAAGCAGCATAATGACGCCGCTGCGGCTGCCTCGAACTTATAAAGACTTGGTCACATGCTTCAGACGGCCAATCACAGCTACTGAGACATTTGCAGGCATGGCTGGGATGGCTTAAGGCACACCAGTTAAACGATTGTTGATTGGCTGTTGAAAGCCCGCCATGAAAAGAGCGCCAAAGCATGCAAAACCCGGAAATAAAACGACCGAACACGGATTTTTACCCGAACATACAGTAAAGTGTCCGTGTCCGTGTTCGGGTACAAAAAATCCAATTATTCGGTACGAACACGAATAATACAGTCCGTGTTCGCTCAACACTATTGATAAACATTTGCCGAGGATCTTTTTTTTTTGGACAGCTGTGAGCCCCAGTTCACATTAGTACGATCGTGGAGATTGCATGTAATTTGGAGCGCACTGCTCCTAAATTACAAGCGATCTCATGTGCGGTGCAAATTTCAGCCATACACTTTGTATGGCTGAACTTGCACCGCATCCGCACTTAACTTGCACCCGACCCTTTTTTTTATCCGCAGCAGAATCGGATCGCATAGTGGTTCACACTAGTGCGATCCGATTCTGTGCGAACTTGCAGATCGCACTGCGATATGTGATCGCAACTGGGGGTGTAGTTAACCTTTAATTGACACCCCCTGCGTATCGCATATGGCAGTGTGAACTGCCAGGGGTGCGGATGCGATGCGGGATCACGCTGCATATTCACAGCGTTCCCGCATCGCACAAATGTGAACCGGGACTGAGTGAGCAGAGAACAGCACTGCACTGTAAGAATCGAGGAAATGCTGTTTTAAGATCGTGAGGGGGGGGGGGGGGGGTAAATCAAGATCGCGATTTTTTAACGATTATTCGTGCAGCTCTGGTGTAGCCATAGCCACAATATTTCATTCTTAAACACCAACCTCCCCCCCCCCCCCACTAACTATTATAGCCGAATCCTATCCTCCCTGCTGTTCTCACACCTACAGTGCATCTGGAAAGTATTCACAGCGCTTCACTTTTTCCACGTTTTGTTATGTTACAGCCTTGTTCCAAAATGGAATAAATTCATTATTTTCCTCAAAATTTCTACAAACAATACCCCATAATGACAATGTGAAAGAAGTTTGTTTGAAACCTTTGCAAATTTATTAAAAAAAAAAAAAAATCCCATGTACATAAGTATTTACAGACTTTGCCCAATACTTTGTTGAAGCACTTTTGGCACCAATTACAGCCTCAAGTCTTTTTGAGTATGATGCTACAAGCTTGGCACACCTATTCTTGGGCACTTTCTTCCATTCTTCTTTGCAGGACCTCTCAAGCTCCATCAGGTTGGATGAGGTACGTAATTTTCAGATCGCTCCAGAGATGTTTAATCGGGTTCATGTCTGGGCTCTGGCTGGGCCACTCAAGGACATTCACAGAGTTGTCCCCTAGCCACTCCTTTATTATCTTGGCTGTGTGTTTAGGGTCATTGTCCTGTTGGAAGATGAACCTTCACCCCAATCTGAGGTCCAGAGCGCTCTGAAGCAGGTTTTCATCAAAGATGTCTCTGTACATTGCTGCGTTCACTTTTACCTAGATCCTGATTAGTCTCTGAATTCCTGTCGCTGAAAAACATTCCCACAGCATGATTCTACCACCACCATGCTTCACCGAAGGGATGGTATTGGCCAGGTCATAAGCAGTGCCTGGTTTCCTCCAGACATTAGGCTTTCTTTTCAGGCCAAAGAGTTTAATCTTTGTTTCATTAGACCAGAGTATATTGTTGCTCATTATCTGAGTGTTTTAGGTGCCTTTTGGCAAATTCCAGGTGGGCTGTCATGTGCCTTTTTGGCTTCTGTCTGGTCACTCTATCATACAGCTGATTGGTGGAGTGCTGGGTTCTCCTCTCTCCACAGTAAAATGCTGGAGCTCTGTCAGAGTCACCATCGGGTTCTTGGTCACCTCCTTGACTAAGACCCTTCTCCCTGGAGCGTTCAGTTTGGCCGGGTGACCCGTTCTAATAATAGTCCTGGTAAATCCAAACTTCTTCCATTCACTGATGATTTTTAATAAATTTGCAAAGATTTCAAACAAACTTCTTTCATGTTATCATTATGGGGTATTGTTTGTAGAATGTTGAGGAAAAGAATAAGTGTAATCCATTTTGAAATAAGGCTGTAACAACAAAATGTGGAAAAAGTGAAGCGCTGTGAATACTTTTTTCCAGATGCAGTGTATCCACTTGCTTTCACTTAAAACTGCACCAACTCCCGCCGCCACTCTCCCATTGCACACTTCTGTGCTTGCTGCCACTGTGCCAATGCACATTTCTGTGCTCGCTGCCACTGTACCAATGTGAACTTCTGTGCTCTCTGCCACTGTACTAATGTGCACTGCTTTGGTCGCTGCCACTGTACCCTTCTGTGCTCGCTGATACTGTACCAACGTGCACTTCTGTGCTCGCTACCAGTGTACCAATCTGCACTTCTGTTATCTTTGCCACTTTACCAATCTGCACTTCTGTGCTCTTTGCCACAGTGCACTTCTGGGCTTGCTGTCATTTTGCCAACGTGCACCTCTTTGTTTACAGCCACTGTACACTTCTGTGTTCACTGTACCAATGCACACTTCTGTGCTTGCTGCCACTGTACTCACTGCCACTATACCAATGCACACTTGTGTGCTCACTACTAGTTTACCAATGTGCACTTCCATGCTCTCTGCCACTGTACCAACATACACTTCTGTGCTTGCTGTCACTGTGCCAACGTGCACTTTTGTGCTCGCTGTCACTGTGCCAATGTACACTTCTGTGCTCACAGCCATCGTATCCTTCTGTGCTCACTGCCACTGTACCAATGCGCACTTCTGCGCTCTCTGTCACTGCGCCAATGTGCACTTCTGTGCTCACAGCCACTGTACCAATGTCAACTTCTGTGCTTGCTGCCACTGTACCAATGGGCATTTCTGTCCTCACTGCCACTATAGTGACATGTTGTGTTCTGTATTCAGCCCATTCAACGAACAAGCACACTTTAGCTAATAATCTGATAAAAATGGACTCTTTCCTTCTAGAAAGTCCTTGTGTATCTCCATAGATTGTATGTCCGCCTCTGATGCCAAGCATCTCTCCTTTGATGGTTAGGGCATAAAACTAGTTGTGTTCTAGTTATTTTGTCCCAGGTGGTTTGACACAAAAATGTCCAATCCCTGTTTAGTTAACACATTTGACTCTTAAACCAAAACTATCCAAAGAGAAGCACTTCACATATCACAGCACAGCTCAATGCGTAACTGCTTGTGATAACCGTCCTCAGGGGTTGTTTACTATATCTACGCACATCATACTACGCTGTAGTTACCTTGAAACTTGTCCACGCTCACTTCCTGGTTGGGTCTCTGGCAGTTGTGTCCCTGTGTCCTGAACCTTTTCCAGGATCCACAATGTGGCTGCTCTCGGTCACAGTCCCTTTCAGAGACTACACCCAGGTGGCTCTGCCTGCACACAGGATATCTAAAACTATTCAAGCCTCTTTTGTTCAGACAGCATGTGGCTATCACTTAGGCGGGGCTGGAGCACACAACAGGAGTTAAAAAAAAAACTCAAGGTGAAAATGAAAGCCTCCCACTCAACCTGCATTCCTTCCACCCAGAGTTGTGCTCCAGGAAAACCTGCGGTGACGCTTTCCTCACACAGACTATGCTTACAGTCAGACATATTAACATTTTTTAAAGGCATAGTGAACTTTTGTTGTAAAAATGTGAATTAATATGTACATGCTGTTGAATTTAAAAAAAAATCAGCATTTTATAATTTGTAACATTGGAGCTGCAGAGGGGGTGCACTGTTTACATCTCAGCCCCTGGTCCTTATGGAAGTACTGTTATGGGGCTGGAGGAAGTAAACAGTGGGCTACAATGTCAGTGATGTCACCGCACTTTTGCTTCATTGATGTACTATATTGTCAAAAGTATTGGGACGCCTGCCTATACAGGTGCGTGAACTTTTATGGCATCTCAGCAGTGGCAGCTGGTGCTCAAACAGAAACATGAGTGACCAGCGTGCCTCCAATCAATGCAGAGTGCCACAGCATGCCCCCCAATCAATGCAGAGTGCCACAGCGTGCCCCCCAATCAATGCAGAGTGCCACAGCGTGCCCCCCAATCAATGCAGAGTGCCACAGCGTGCCCCCCAATCAATGCAGAGCGCCACAGCATTGCCCCCAATCAATGCAGAGTGCCACAGCGTGCCCCCCAATCAATGCAGAGTGCCACAGCGTGCCCCCAATCAATGCAGAGAACCACAGCGTGCCCCCAATCGATGCAGAGCGCCACAGCATTGTCCCCAATCATTGTAGAGAGCCACAGCATTGTCCCCAATCATTGCAGAGTGCCACAGCATTGTCCCCAATCAATGCAGAGCGCCACAGCATTGTCCCCAATCATTGCAGAGCACCACAGCATTGTCCCCAATCAATGCAGAGTGCCACAGCATTGTCCCCAATCAATGCAGAGCGCGAAAGCATTGTCCCCAATCATTGCAGAGCGCCACAGCATTGTCCCCAATCATTGCAGAGCGCCACAGCATTGTCCCCAATCAATGCAGAGCGCCACAACATTGTCCCCAATCAATGCAGAGCGCCAAAGCATTGTCCCCAATCATTGCAGAGCGCCACAGCGTGCCCCCCAATCAATGCAGAGCGCCACAGCATTGCCCCCAATCAATGCAGAGTGCCACAGCGTGCCTCCCAATCAATGCAGAGCGCCACAGCGTGCCCCCAATCAATGCAGAGCACCACAGCGTGCCCCCAATCGATGCAGAGCGCCACAGCATTGTCCCCAATCATTGCAGAGAGCCACAGCATTGTCCCCAATCATTGCAGAGCGCCACAGCATTGTCCCCAATCAATGCAGAGCGCCACAGCATTGTCCCCAATCATTGCAGAGCACCACAGCATTGTCCCCAATCAATGCAGAGCGCCACAGCATTGTCCCCAATCAATGCAGAGCGCGAAAGCATTGTCCCCAATCATTGCAGAGCGCCACAGCATTGTCCCCAATCATTGCAGAGCGCCACAGCATTGTCCCCAATCAATGCAGAGCGCCACAACATTGTACCCAATCAATGCAGAGCGCCAAAGCATTGTCCCCAATCATTGCAGAGCGCCACAGCATTGTCCCCAATCATTGCAGCGTGCCCCCTTCAATGCAGTGTGGGTTTTTTGTGGGTTTCACCCCCCCCAGACCAATGCACTTACCTGGCGGCGGCTTCCTCTTCAGTCCCGGTGGCGGCTTTTCCTCACTCTGTCCCCCGGCGCGTCTCCACGAGTCCTTCCGGTCCCACCTCCTCCTCGGCCAACGACAAGGGGTTTGCCTTGCGGCCAATCAGGAAGCGCATATCGGACGCGCTTCCTGATTGGCCAGGAGGAGGATTGGTGTGGCAATAGCGAATTTTCATTTGCTATCGTCACACAATGGGTGGGATCGGAACGCAGTACTCTGCATCTCGGCTCCACCCTTTGCATCGCCCTATTAGAGCCTCTGGCTCTAATCAGGTGATGTAAAAAAAAAAATCCCATTAAGCTCCATGTGTCCCGCGTCCCTGCATGCAGATTAGGGGGCCGGACGCATGGATGGGGGGGGCGGCACCCATGCTCCCCCAACACACCGGCCGCCACTGCATCTCAGTCTTAGTCAGTAGGGTTCAATATTGAGTTGGTCTACCATTTGCAGCTATAAGAGCTTCAACTGTTATGGGAAGACTGTCCGCAAGGCTAGGAGTGTGTCTATGGGAATGTTTGGACATTCTTCCATTTGTGAGGTCAGGCACTCATGTTGTAAGAGAAGGCCTGGTTTGCAGTCTCTGCTCTGAACTAAAAAGGTGTTCTATGAGGCTGAGGTCAGGACTCTGTGCAGTCCAGTCCAGTTCCTCCACCCCAAACTCGCTCATCCATGTCTTTATGGACCTTGCTTTGTTCACTGGTGTGCAGTCATGTTGGAACAGAAAGGGGCCATCCCCAAACTGTTCCCACAAAGTTGGGAGCATGTAACTATCCAAAATGTCTTGGTATGCTGATGCCCTAAGATTTCCCTTCACTGGAACTAAGGGGCCAAGCCCAACCCCTGAAAAACAACCCCACATCATAAACCCCACCCCCCGCCCCCCTCCACCAAATGATTTGGACCAGTGCACAAAGCAAGGTCCATAAAGACATGGATGACCGAATTCGAGGTGAAAGAACTTGAACCCTATGGTCTAAGTTTGGGATTCCATTAAAGTTCATGTGCGCGGAAAGGCAGGCATCCCAATACTTTTGACAATATAGTGTATCTACAAGTCTATTTGCCGCAGTGGTAGATGAGACTTTTCTTACCTTACCTTTCACAGATCCTGTGTAGAGATGAGCATGAGCATCCTTTGAATTCTGTAACCAGAACTTCTAATGCCTGCATTTTGCATTCCCCTGGAATCCCTGTCCTAAAGCTCATGCAAGCTGTGGGGCAAGGATTGACCTGGGCCGTAGCTCATTGGAGTAGAAAAAGTGGGAGATCAGGTTAAAGATCAGTTTGATGAATGCTGGAGATCATCTCCAATCCTGTGAATGGATTAATCAGATTCAAAAACAGACAGTAGGCACTGGCCCTGTGCTTGCTGCTCAGTACTCTCAATTTTAAACACAGAAGCCTGGCTTCTGTATTTACACACTCCCAGTGGCTCCAAAGAACTTTTTCTGCCCTGCACATCCCTATGAGAGTGGAGGAAGAGGCTGGGTCTGCACACAGCTATGCTAGTCTGGCAGCGGCAGCTTTTCAGGAAGCCTGTGCTCACCTCACTGCCTGCACTCTCTACTCTTCTCCTGAAGTAAGCTGCTCTTCTGCAGCAATATGTCTCTCTGGTACTGTCAAAGGGGGAGATTTGGGGGTGGGAGGAGAGCTCTGTACTGGAGGAGGGAAAGGGGGGGGGGTCATTTTTGGTTGCAAAGTGGCCAGTGAGATATGCACTCCTAAACCCTACAATCTGTAGCACACTCCTGAACCCTGTTCACTGTTACACTCTGTATGTAACATACTCCTGGTATTTTTTTCCCCATTTGAGACCCTCTCACTATTAGTGCAGTTTGACCACACCCACTTTTTGATACAATGTGCTCTTCCCTCATGGCCAGTTCCCACGCCTATTCCCCGAGAAAAAAATCCCTGGGTGAAACATGTTTTCAGAGGTGAATTAAGCTTTTAACCAAATGTTCACCATATGTTTTACAGGCAGTGGGCTCAATTCACAAAGGTTACATATCTTTTAGCCATGTGATTGTTATTTTCAAATCTTATTGGCCTTACTTTTGTAACACCCTTCTAGGTAGGTGCTAGTGAGAGAGTATAGTTTTCAGCTCTGTCTGCTTACCAGAGGGGAAGATAAATCTATATTGTTCTCTGCCTACCAGAGAGCAGGATCTGTTAGTGAGGTCTGCTCATTGTGCTCAGTATGCGATTCATTCAGTCTGGAGAGTGTTTTGCGCTGGTCCAATAGGGAGGCATGTTGGACAGTGAGAGAACACCTGACAAATGGGGGCATAGGCTTTTGATACAGTCCTGATGATTGGCAGAGGGCGGGTCACCTCGGTGCATGCTGGGATACTGTATAAAAGCCAGGAGCACATGTGCTCGGGGTCTTTCGTGGTTGAGCAGAGTCCCGGAGGGAGGGGGCAGCTGCCTCCTCCTCTGTAGAGGTGCCATGCGGTCGCAGGAGGTCGTCCTGAGGGCCAGAGTAGAGGTTGAGAGGAGCTGAAACCAGAGGTCCAGGGAAGCTGACTGAGAGGGGAGACACTGGATACCCTGTGGCTTCAGTATCGTGAGTACAGGGACTCGTGTCAAGGGTCCTGCATGACCTACAATGAAGTAGAAGATATAAGTCCTCAGATACTGTGAATAGTTAAATTGGAGTATCCCACTATTTCCTTCTCCTATCCCCATTACGAAATAAACAACAAAAACAACCAAACACCCCTGGACTGTTTAATGTAGTGAAGAGCCAAGAGGAATGTAAGAATTGCATCGGTTGTTAACAGAGTATTGGTAACCAGGGGGGATCCGCAGAGTGGATATCCAGCAGTCCCTACGGGGGCAGTGCTACACTTGTTAAAATAACTCTCTCTTTTTTAAAATATGTTCCCTTTTACCCCCCCCCCCCCTTAGATTGTAAGCTCCCTGAGCAGGGGGCCCTCCTCTTCCTTCTGTATTGAACTGAATTGTAATTGTCCCGTCCCCCTTTATATTGCAAAGCGCTGCATAAACTTTTGGCGCTAGATAAATCCTGTTTAATAATAATTATTCATCTTATTATTTAGGTCTGTTTTTGACTCTATTATGCTATAAATTATTTTGTATGTTTCATGGAATTTCTTGTTGCTACTATTGCTAAAAATAACCCTCACATTATGAATATGAGCTGCCCCTTTAAAAGATAAAATAACCAAGTTTTTGCAGCAATATTAACCATCGATTCAGAGAATTTCCTTGCAGTACTTTTTTTCTGCCACTAGATGTTCTTAGTTTGATGGCAAGCATTACACAACCTAACTCCTTTGAGCCCAGGCCATCCTGGATCCTCCCCAGCCTGTGACTGGGCAGTGAAAAAGAAGCAGCACAGTGATAAGCTCATCTCTCTGTTGCTCTGCTCTCTCTTCCTGTTAGCATGCTTCCTGTCGGCAGAAAATAACCAGGTGACTCCTTGTACTGCTTGTTCCTCTCACTCTCCAGCCCTGCTGAACAGGGACTGCAAGAGGCTACGGCCCTATTCACACTTGTGTGACTTGTCATGGGTCTTTGGACTACAAAATTGCATGACAAGTTGCTTCCCATGTTTCCCAATGAGTACTGTTCATATCTGTGTGACTTAAAGTCACAGCGACTTTAAAGTAGTTTCTGCACTAATGTGGTCTGACTTTCATGCGACTTGAGGGCAATAGACTTTAATGTAACCCCTCAAAAGTTGCACCTGCATGATATACATGCGACTTGTGAGCAACTTGTGAGAAGAATACCGGCAGTGTAAAACAAAACAGCGTGGGGGTCCCTCCTCTATCCTCTATGGTATGGTATGGAATTTAAGGAGAACCCTGTGCCAATTTTTTTTTTTAAATGGCGTGGTATCCCCCTTAAAAATCCATACCGAGCATGCGGTCCGGCAGGTCAAGTAGGGAGGGGGGACGAGCAAGTGGCCCCTTTTCTTCTGAACCATACCAGGCCACATGCCCTCAACATGGAGGGGGTTGCTTTGGGGCATAGCACCTTGTCCCTATGTTGATGGGGACAAGGGCCTCTTCCCCACAATTCTGACTGGTGGTTGTTTGGGTCTGTAGACAGGGGGCTTATACAAGGGGGCCCCCAGATCACAGCCCTCCCATGTACCCGTACTTATTCACCAAAAAAGTATAAAAAGTAAATAAAAACACAGGTTTTTGACAAGTCCTTTATTAAAAAATCAAAAGTGAAAAAAATGTCCCTCGGAGTACAAATCCAAATCCAAAAAAGTTGGGACACTGTACAAATTGTGAGTAAAAAAGGAATGGATTAATTTACAAATCTCATATTCTTATATTTTATTCACAATATAATATAGATAACGTATCAAATGTTGAAAGTGAGACATTTTGAAATGTCATGCCAAATATTAGCTAATTTTGGATTTCATGAGGGCTACACATTCCAAAAAAGTTGGGACAGGTAGCAATAAGAGGCCGGAAAAGTTAAATGTACATAAAAGGAACAGCTGGAGGACCAATTTGCAACTTATTAGGTCAATTGGCAACATGATTGGGTATAAAAAGAGCCTCTCAGAGTGGCAGTGTCTCTCAGAAGTCAAGATGGGCAGAGGATCACCAATTTCCCCAATGTGGCGGCAAAAAATAGTGGAACAATATCAGAAAGGAGTTTCTCATAGAAAAATTTAAAAGAGTTTGGAGTTATCATCATCTACAGTACATAATATCATCCAAAGATTCAGAGACTCTGGAACAATCTCTGTGCGTAATGCTGGCCATACACGCACAGAATTTCGGCCGTTTGCAGACTGAACGATTATTCTTTGGTCGAAAGCGAATTGGCCACTAACTTACAGAATAAACTCTTTAACATAATCGTTTTCATGATCATAATGATCATTTGATAACATGCACAATATGAGTCAGAATATTATTTACGTTTCAATTTTACCATACACATAAAAACTTTTGTAGAAACGATAAAAGTTTTTGCTATGGATCCATCGACATTAGCCGGGCACACGATCAAAATCGTCGGTAAACTTGTGTTCACTAACGGCCCGATTTTCGAACGATCTTTCCTAAAACGACCATTTTCGGCCAAAATTCTGTGCATGTATGGCCAGCATAAGGGTCAAGGCCGGAAAACCATACTGGATGCCCGTGATCTTCGGGCCCTTAGATGGCACTGAATCACATACAGGAATGCTACTGTAATGGAAATAACAACATGGGCTCAGGAATAATTCCAGAAAACATTGTCGGTGAACACAATCCACCGTGCCATTTGCCGTTGCCATCTAAAACTCGATAGGCCAAAAAAGAAGCCATATCTAAACATGATCCAGAGGCGCAGGCATTTTCTCTGGGCCAAGGCTCATTTAAAATGGACTGTGGCAAAGTGGAAAACTGTTCTGTGGTCAGATTAATCAAAATTTGAAGTTCTTTGTGGAAAACTGGGACGCCATGTCATCCAGACTAAAGAGGACAAGGAAAACCCAAGTTGTTATCAGCGCTCAATTCAGAAGCCTGCATCTCTGATGGTATGGGGTTGCATGAGTGCGTGTGGCATGGGTAGCTTACACATCTGGAAAGGCACCATCAATGCTGAAAGGTATATCCAAGTTCTAGAACAACATATGCTCCCATCCAGATGTCGTCTCTTTCAGGGAAGACCTTGCGTTTTCCAACATGACAATGCCAACCACATACTGCATCAATTACAACATCATGGCTGCGTAGAAGAAGGATCCGGGTACTGAAATGGCCAGCCTGCAGTCCAGATCTTTCACCCATAGATAACATTTGGCGCATCATAAAGAGGAAGATGCGACAAAGAAGAACTAAGACAGTTGAGCAACTAGAAGCCTGTATTGGGACAAAATTCCTATTCCTAAACTTGACCAACTTATCTCCTTAGTCCCCAGATGTTTGCAGACTGTTATAAAAAGAAGAGGGGATGCCACACAGTGGTAAACATGGCCTTGTCCCAACTTTTTTGAGATGTGTTGATGCCATGAAATTTAAAATCAACTTATTGTTCCCTTAAAATGATACATTTTCTCAGTTTAAACATTTGATATGTCATCTATGTTGTATTCTGAATAAAATATTGAAATTTGAAACTTCCACATCATTGCATTCTGTTTTATTCACACTTTTACAGTGTCCCAACTTTTTTGGAATCGGGTTTGTAGATCCATCATCACTGCCGACCCAAAAAAAGAAAAAAGTCAAACCTCCGTTTCTAATGAAGGCTCCTGCCGTCTGCCAGCTTTTAAATAACCAAGGGGCAGGCTGGGTCGGTGACTTGACGAGGAAGTGGTGCCACCCAGTGATGTCACCAAATGGCCCCGCCCCTTATTCGGGACTAGAGGGTTTTTTTTTTTCTCGGGTCGGCGGTGGTGGCGGGCTTCGTGATTGATGATGGATCTACACCGGGGGAAATTTTTTTTGTTTTTATTTTTGACTGCTTGCCAACCATATAACCTAAATATATAAGGGCAAGGAGGCTCGGCTGCACCAGATAAGGTACCTAGTACTTAATCTGACACATCTGAGTAGGGGGCCAGTGCTGCTGATCTTTTGCAGCCTTTTTGCAGCTACTTGCTGGCTACATAACAGAGATGGCTGCATTCAATTACCCAGGGCGAGTTTCCTGATGCTGACAAAAGTGAACAATCTGGACCAGTTTTAGTATCTAGCAGAAGCTCACGTGAAAGTGGTCGTCCCGTTAATAAAGACTTTTTTACTTTAACCTATTACCTACCATGTAACGCATATGTGCAGCAATAGAGTGGGCAGGCATTAATGCCCACATGCTGCTTATATACATCCATGGGGACCAAGGTTTCTGTGCTGACCATGATCCTAGCACAGTGACTGTGCTGTCACAGACAGTTCCCGGTTCCTGTTAATGATTGGGAAACACGGGATAGGCTCCTAATCATGTGACTTTGTGACCACTATAAGAGCCTAATTAGGAAGTCCGCCCCATCTCCTGGCATTAAAAACCTACTTAGAGGAACCCTGAGAAAGGGTGGGAAGGGGTTAACAAAGGGAGATTGATGTTTTTTTAACTTCAAGAACTGGTTTCCAGCAATTGCATTGACATTATAGTGTAATCACTGCGTCTTCTCCTGTTACAAGAACTAGCAGGCAAACCCTTGTACAAAGATGTCCAAAAAAAAACGAGGCAGCTCCCAGGGCTGAGCTGTGCTTTGATGTCCAAAAAACATTGAAATGTATAAAGCCCTCTATCTACCTTCTCCCATCCTCAATTTTTACATTAGTCAGAGATCAAAGTGTTCACTACGCGGCAGAGCTGGTGACATCACAGGGAATCGAATGCAGTTCAAACGCAACCTGGTCCAACGCCTTCATCTTAGTAAAAGACCAATTTTCAAACAGATGTAAAGTCATCCATTTAGAATGATATTAATGAGTAAATATAACTATAATCTGAAAGGGAAAATATTTTGGGTACTTTTTTTTTAAAGTGACTTACATGATATATTTGTTCATCTCAAGCACAGCGTGCTAAATAATGTGTCTGTGTATTACTTTCAGGTGCTTGCTACCTCTCACAGAGATTACAGTACTCCCCCTGATAATGCCTTCATCTGCTTTTCTCTCCAGGAGCCATCTTTTTTTAGCCATCATCCAGAGTTAGCATCTGCTTTCTGGCCTGAAACAAAATGATCGTGTAATTCCTGACGCCTGTGCAGTTCTTAGCCATGTTTACAAATGTATGACACAGATTTACCCCTGCAGCCTCTCACCTGGTGGCTTAATACAAATGTAGCCAGGTACTTGGCCAGCTATATGAGACTGGGAGGTGGAACACTGAGACTACTGTGCGGTTATAGGCTCCTCTCCTCTGTTCTCTCCCCCTCCCCCCTCCTGCCTGGAGTATCTCTGGCAGTGGAGACTGTGATGCCGCTGCATGGAACCCTTGGAAGTGTAGTCCAGGGGGAGCAGTGCACTGGGGGGGGGTTGAGGCTGCAAACTTCAACACCCACAAATCCCTGAACAGGGGATAAGAGGAAGAGTTTTCCCAGCCTTTGAGATATGGAGTGGGGTCTTGACTGGAACCGAGTGGTACACACCTGTGTCCATGGTGTGTCGAGACCAAAGGGTGAGAGACCCTGTGAGGACTGAAATGATGGGACTGAGCTCATGAGGACCAGAGTGCTAAGACTGAGAATTTGAGAACCAGAGTGCTGAGACTGAGCTCATGAGGACCAGAGTGCTAAAGCCTAGTACACACGTAACGAATTTCCGCCGACCGGTTGTTCGTCTTTTGTCCAGAGTTGTGTTTTATTGGTTGGAATGTTCTCTAGACTGCACTGGACTTTTGTTGACCGACAAAAAATGACGTCACTACATCCGACGCTACAAAAGAGGAAGTGAGTTTTTGGCTGTGACCCTTCTGGGCATCTCGCTGTGATTTCGGTAGCATTTGTTTGGTTAACGACATTTTGCTAGTTTCCGAGAGATCGTTCGAGAATTAATTATGGAGACCGAGGATTCTACTCTTGCTGTAGTTGGGCTGGGAGTTATGGCTCTAAGCCGAGTTATTTGCAAGAGGAAGAAGAAGCAGACCTCATGGACCAAAAATTGGTTGCTTAACCATGATCAATTTTCCCACATGTCCTTGCTGAGGGAGCTCCAGGAAAATAATCCTGATGACTTCAGGAATTATTTGAGGATGACGGATCCCATCTTTCACCGTCTTCTTGCCCTGGTGTCCCCCTATATTCTGAAGCAGGATACATGTATGCGGGTTGCAATTACTCCTGAGCAAAGGCTAATTGCAACTTTGAGATATCTTGCAACAGGGAGAAGCCTGCAGGATCTCAAGTTCACCACAGGCATCTCCCCCCAAGCTATTGGAGTCATCATCCCTGAGACCTGCTCTGCTATCATCAAAGTCTTGCAGAAGGACTATATCAAGGTATGTTTCTTATTTTTATATTACATTCCATGTATTTGTCATCTCATCCTAATTTAGATTATTTTGGATGTACATCAAATTACAGATGTAATTATTTTGTAACTATCCTCTGGCTGCATGCACATAGTAGTAAAGCTTTATATTTTCCTAACCATTTGTAAAATGACCCAGTAACCACCCCAGCATTCTCTCCTATGTGTCCCTAAATGCATTGCCTGTTAACAGTATATTGAATCTGTGTCATTTTCTGACTTTCCCAGAACCAATTATTCCTTTACAAATGTTTTTGTACCTAGTTTATGAGGTTTAATAAAGACATCAGTCCATCCATTCCAACCTATGATTGTGTATGTTTAATTTCTGATGTAAAAACGTTCAGTGGGCACAAGCCCTTTTTAATGATGTTTAAAGGCATAGTTTTACCCACTCACCCACCCATGCTAAATGTAAAAGTCAGCATATACCAAAGCTGTAGCTGGTGAATTACAATATTATCACATTAGGAGGTGAAAAATAAATGTATGTAGATGTCATATCCCAAAATGCTAAAGATTTCCTTCATGTTGTTCTTATCTTAAAGTTGCATAAGCATTTTACTGACAAATGTGTGTGTAATAATGTGATGTGCTCAAGCACTAATTGTCTTTTCATTTTTTACCCACAGTTTCCCTCCAACGCAGAGCAGTGGCAGGAGAGTGCTGGTTAATTCCAGGAGCAGTGGAATTTTCCCAATTGTGGGGGTGCTATTGATGGGAAGCACGTCCGCATTGTTCCACCACCGAATTCAGGGTCATTTTTCTACAATTACAAGGGCTTTTTTTGCATTGTCATGCTAGCAATAGTGAATGCTAATTATGAGTTTATGTTTTTGGACATTAGGAAGAATGGCCGCAATTCGGATGG
Organism: Pelophylax lessonae; assembly: GCF_965119305.1. NCBI lineage: Eukaryota > Metazoa > Chordata > Amphibia > Anura > Ranidae > Pelophylax > Pelophylax lessonae. The sequence continues at coordinate 525,905,298 of NC_138771.1, forward strand.
GGGAGTGATTGACCAGACAGAGTTTGCTCGACGGCTTCAAAATGGCACTCTCAACTTGCCATCCAGGGAGCAAACCATTGAGGGGCTGAGTTTTGTTTTTGTGGCTGATGATGCGTTTGCGCTTGGGGAGCATTTTATGAAGACCTTCCCTCAGAGGAACCTCACCCCCTAGCAAAGGATCTTTAACTACTGGTTATCCAGAGCTAGAAGAGTGGTGGAGAATGCCTTCGGGATCATGTCCAATCGGTTTAGGATTTTCCTGACTTCCATTCATCTGGCACTCTACAAAATCGATAATGTGGTCCTGTGTTGCTGCATTTTGCATAACTATTTGCGCAGGCATGCAGAGACATATGTGAGTTTGCAGCCAGTGGAGACTGACCCTGCCATGCCAGGGCCGAGTGGAGAGGCTGAACCACGTGTGCCAGTGGATTCTATGACATCAATGGAAGTCGCCCGTTCAGGATTGGCATCCCAAAGTGCCCGTGATATTAGGCAACAATATCTGTAATATTTTGTGGGGAGAGGGGCTATTTCTTGGCAGCAATTCCTGCCCGATATATTATAAATTGGATCTATATAATCTTCTTTGTGCAATAAAAAAATATTGCAATTATTCTGTAGTGTGTATTTTAATAATTTGGGTACATATCAAAATCAAAATTTTTTGGGTTCATCATGTGTTATAAATGTTTGACTTTTGAAGGGTTAATACATTCATCAGTGTGTTTATCTACTGTTGTCTCTCCCCAGCTGTTCAAATGCGATTATGGCCATGTGTGTTTTGTTTACCAGTGGCCAAAATACAAGAGCCTTCAGCACCCCTGTTAATTTCTAAAAGCCCTCTCACATTGTAAAGTAGGTCACACCCAAGGTCCACCCAGTGTCACCTTACATTGGTGGTCATTGGCCAGAAGGTCCCCATACTATTTATTTTTAGTAATACATTAGTGTAATAACAACTTACCTCCACCTGTTATGTTGTGTTAATTTATGACATCCTTCTCACTGCCCACCAATGTAAGGAGATGTCAGCGTTATGTGAAACTTGCTCAGTGTAGAGATATAAGTGTTATATATAGGTAATGTAAAGTGAAATGGACAAACGAAGCTGCAATACACTATATATTACACTGATCTCCCTACACTTATTGCTAGTACCCATCTCAATGCCATATAGAATCCTAGGAGTGCTAGTCCTTTAAATAGAACCTGTATATGTGTAGACTGATTGCCACTCAGTCCACAGATATCATTGTGCATTCAGTGTACTAGTGAATATCACTTGTTAGATGGCCACTGGTCCAGAAGGAAGAATAATTTTGGCCGGCTGATAATTATACACACAAACTAAAATGCTTTAATTAACATTCAAATATGTGAACAGGACATCATACATTTTGTGCCACCGTACCCAGCTTAAGACTTGCCCCCCCCCCCCCCCCACGGAGGGTCAAAGAAATATTCTAACACACATTGTTGAGCGAAAACATTTTTTAATAAAACACATTCACAGGGTTATGGTTAGGGTTAGGGTGTTGTAAAGTGCTTCATATGCATAGGAGCCCTGTATAAAACATTAAAAAAACTTGGGGACACCTTTTGCAGATGATGAGGTATGGGCCAAAAAATAGGCCCTAAAAATTAGAAAGATCATCAGGAAAACAAAAAATATCCCAATTAAATCCAAAAAAATATATACATAAATAATATTAAAATTTAGCTAGCATGTCAACAAAGTCGCACATTTTTGTTTGTAATGCTGTAGCAGCCTCCTTAATTTTTTCTAGTTCTGAGCAACATTGCAAAGCCTCAACTGTCATCCTGGCTATTGTGCAACTAGGAATAACATGACCTGTTGAAGGCTGACCAACGCTTACTGGCGCTTGTGAATCTGACTTGCGGTCTGTGAACTGAAACTTGACTTTGGCTACTTCCTCACAGCTCAAAAGTCCTTTACACTGCTCCCTGTAGCCTTCACTGACTGAGGAAGCTACTTTCAATGCTGCTGCAACACTTAACACTTCAGGGCCCAACCACTGGCACCCCCTTTACTCTTCAGGGTTATCACTGGCACCCCCTTTACTCTAATTCTGCACCAGCTAGCTAGCTCCTGGATCCCTCTGACCTTCTCCGGAGTGGTCCCCTCTGCTAGGCAGACCCCCAGGTGCAGTTTGCAATGCTCAAGACTCAGAATGCTTTCCTGAAACTCGACCCCAACAGCTCCGCTGGTCCTCAGCACACCTGGATCCTTACTGCAGCTCAGCTTAGCCCTGTGTCCACTCATGCCAGCCGCCTGGGACACCCGATTCTTCCTGACAGGAAGAAGAGACAGCCGTCACCTCCCTCCTGGGACTCTGCTTCCAGCCAAAGACAAAGCCAAAGACAATCTGACAAGCGCGCCCCCACGGACTTATACCCCCTCCCAGAATCTGCCCTTCTAGGATGGATACAAGCCCTGGTGTGCTATTGGCCAGGTTTCCTCCACTGCCCAATTAGAGCCCTCATTGGGATACAGTGGGGAAACTCCCTAGCACAACAGGCACACCTGGGAGCACATGTCAGCCTAACTGAACAATATGGCCCTGCTGTTAAGCAGGCAAGGCCCCACTAGAATTTACCTAGCACCTACCTTGGAGGGTGCTACACAAGCTTTCGAGGCCCTCAAGTCTGCTTTTGCTTCGGCTCCTATTCTGTCTCATCCCAATCCTGTTTTGCCCTTTGTCCTACGGGTAGATGCATCTGAGACAAGAGTAGGCACCCTCCTGTCTTAGCGTCGGACACCTGATGGACCCCTAATTCCTTGTGAGTTCTACACCAGGAAGCTGTCTCCAGCTGAATGCAACTACGAGATTGGAGACAGAGAGCACTTGGCTATTATCCTGGCTCTAAGGGAGTGGAGGCACTTGCTCAAAGGTTCTGTGGTTTCAGTTCTCATTCTCACTGATCATACGAATCTGATGTATCTCTCGGAGGCCAGTTGGGCCTTGTTCTTGTCTTGTTTTAACTATGTGGTCTCCTATTTGCCCGACTCCAAGAATGTTAAAGCTGAAGCCTTGTCTTGCCAGTATTCTGAGTTGTCCAGCTAGGACTCTGTGCCGACACCGGTCATACCTTCAGATCATATTCTGGCTGCCATCAACACCAACTTAACCTCTCCTCTTGAGGAACAGAACTGTGCTGCCCAACCTGTTGCTCCCACTGAGAGACCTGCTGGCAAATGTTTTGTACCTGAGGGGTTGCGCAACAGACCGTTGCACCCGTACCACAATTCCAACACTGCCGGTTATCCTGGTAGGAACCAAAGGTCCTGGGCTATTTTCCATCAGTTCTGGTGGCCATCTCTCCTCACTGATGTTGCTGTGTACGTGGCTGCTTTTTCAGTCTGTGCCCAGAATAAATCTACGCGGCACCTTCCCTTGAGCCTACGGCATCCCATTCCCAATGGGGAGTGGCCCTGGTCTCACCTGGCCATGGATTTTATTGTGGAAATTCCCGCGTCTTGAGGTTATGCGGTTATCCTCATGGTTGTCGACCGGTTTTCCAAAATGTCCTGCCGTGTTCCTTTTAAGCGGCTGCCAACCGCTCAGGAGCTTGCCTCAGTGTTTGCCAGGGAGGTTTTTTTCGCTTACACGGGTTGCCTAAGGAGATGGGAGTCATTTCGTCTCTAGGTTCTGGCACACCTTTTGCTCCCATTTGTGTATTCGACTCTCCTTCTCCTTGGCCTACCATCCCCAGTCCAATGGTGCAGCTAAACGTTCCAACCAAGCAATTTCTCGGCTGCTATATTTCTGACCATCAGGACAATTGGGTTAATCTGCTCCCCTTTGCAGAGTTTGCCAGAAACTCTGCCATCAACTCGTCCTCCGGAATGTCTCCATTCATGGCCAATTATGGGTTCCAACCGGCTGTGATGCCCGAGTCGTTCTCGCAACTAGACATTCCGTCTGTGGAGGATCACCTTCGTGCCCTCCGTTCTTCTTGGGTGCAGATTCAAGAGTCTTTACGGGTTTCTATACAGCGTCAGCCTCGTTTTATTGGTCCTTTTTGCATCCTCCGTAAGATGAACCTGTTGGCCTATGCCCTTGATCTTCCTTCTGGCATGTGTATCTCCAATGTCTTTCACATGTCACTTTTGAAGCCACTGGTTTGCAATCGCTATATTTCTTCACTTCATCGCCCTCGTCCCATTCCTGTGGGCAATCATGAGGAGTATGAGGTTAGCAACATCTTGGATTCTCATCTGTTCCGAGGTCAGGTTCAATACCTGGCTACCTGGAAAGGTTATGGTCCTGAGGAGAGCTCCTGTGTTCCCTCCACTGATGTTCATGCTCCCGCCCTTCTCCGCGATTTCCATGCTCGCTTTCCTCAGAAACCGTTTTTTGTTCCGCAGAGGAGCGGCCGTTGAGGGGATGGTACTGTCAAGGTCTTATCTTGCCTTCCTGTTGGCAGCCATCTTGGACATGTGCAGACTGCTGTCTATTATAAACTCTGTTTGCATCATCACGTGTCTGCTGCCTGGGTGTCGCTCAGTGATGATGTTGCACACCTGACTATATATATCACCTGATGGCTTTCAGACCATGCCCTTGCATTTGTGCTCCAAGGTGCATCACTGCTAGCAGTCCTCTGGTCTCTGTGGTTTCTTCATGCATGACTTGGCTTACAGCCTTCCTGGCTCTGGATTCCGCATCGGCAGACGACCCCGCATCGGTTGACGACCCGGCTTCGGCAGACTACTCGCTTCTGGACTCTATCTCGGCTTGGATGACTACCCGTTCCTGGACTCGATCCCGGCTTGGATGACTACCCGCTTCCAAACTTGACCCTGGCTGTTCCTGATTTTCTTCCTCTCTCTTGCTGTGCGATTAATATTGTCACATTAATAATTCGCTTTATTTTACTTGTATCTTCATGTGGTCTCGTTTCCTGGCACCCTGGCACAAATTAGGCGCCAGATACTGTTCAACTACCTCCCAGGGGTAAGCCTTTCAGGAAATACACATACACCTACACTTAGGGGGATATTCACAGAGTGCACTCTGGGACACTTTTCGATCATTTGTCACAGAGGATACAATGAGACTTTTCTTTACTGTTTATGCAGTTTGTTTATACATTTCACTGCTTATCCTGCTCTTTACCAGCGCTGATGATGCTAGTATAATTTTGGTCAGCGCCACTGTGATCTAGGTTAACAGTCATATTATAGTCCAGTATTCACTTCAGTTAGTTTATTGCATTCAGACTCCTTTACCTGTTCATTGATTTCTGTGCATTGCCATTTATTTTTCCTTGCTAATATACTTACTTTATTCACAAATGAGTAGCTTGGTGCCTATTTCCTATATGCTAATATAGTTGTGGGTAGTATACTAATACTTGCACTTATCGGTGTTTGCAGCATCTCATCACCTAATCTGGTGTGTCAGAGGAGCAAAGCAGTTCTCAGAGCTGTTGCAAAGAACACAGAACCCATAATACTAAGCGGCTCCTCCAGGGTAAACACTACTCAAAGTTATAATGTTGTAGTCTAATCGCTGGGGAAAAGGAGACTGAAGGAACGCTTTGACCTGCCTGCAACAAACCAATGACATCTCAGCCTAGGCAAAGTCATAGGTGTGAAGCCAGCCTAAATTAATTAATTCAGACCTATTCTGTTCGTTGTCACTTGAATTCATGTGCACTGAGTTAAGGTACATAATAAGGGGCATGCATGCTGGTCACTGCATTGAAAGGGGGCATGTATGCTGGTCACTGCATTGAAAGGGGGCATGTACGCTGGTCACTGCATTGAAAGGGCATGTACGCTGGTCACTACATTGAAGGGGGCATGTATGCTGGTCACTGCATTAAAAGGGGTCATGTACGCTGGTCACTGTTTTGAAGGGGGCACGCTGGTCACTGTTTTGAATGGGGCACACTGGTCACTGTGCATTGAAAGGGGGCACGCTGGTCACTGTGCATTGAAAGGGGGGTCACTGTGCATTGAAAGGGGGCACGCTGGTCTCTCTGCATTGAAAGGGGGCACACTATACCTTAATGACTGAAGGCCCCTTTCACACTTTTGCGACCTCAAAGTCACGCAATTTTTTACAGCGTTTTTTGCCGCAAAGCAATGCCTATTACATTTTTCTGTTTGCGCCCCCCCCTCCAATAAACACCAAACTCTTCACCAAAGACGGACCGACAGTGTGCCCACCACTAGAGACCCCTATGTGTGTCTTCTCCTTATTTCATGGACCCCACTATTAAATGGAGGTCAAAAGCGCTTCATATGCATATAGTGTCAGCCAGACTCCTGGTCCTGTAACCACTTCAGACCCACAATATAGCCGAAAGACGGCTACAGCATGGCTCTGTTGTTTCTGCAAACACAGCTGATCACAGAATCGCAATAGAGAGACAATCACAGCGACCCTTTACCATGTGATCAGCTGTGTCCACTCATCACAGCGTGAAGAAAGCAGAGCTGCTAACTGGCAAGTGTGACAGGGGACATGATCATCAGTGCAGCCTCATCAGTGCAGCCATTCAGTACCCATCAGTTCGGCCCATAAGTGCCCATCATTGCCCTCAATCAGTGTCTTCTCATCAGTGCTCACCATTAGCGCCGCCTATTAGTGCCCCTAAGTGCTCATCGGTGTCACATATCGCTGCAGCCTCATCAGTGCCGCTTCATCAGTGCCCATCAGTGCAGCCTCATCAGTAAAAGAGAAAGAGGGTTTTTTTCACCCACCCAGTGATAATTAAATACCATTAAAAGAGAGCTCTATCTGTCTAAATAAAAATGATAAAAAATTCATATGGGTAGTGTTGCATGACTGAGTAATTGTCATTCAAAGTGTGACAGCACTGAAAGCTGAAAATCGGGTCAGGCGGTTGATGACGTCCTTACGCTGGGTGGGACAGGGACGCCATTTTGCTGAAGCTCGGTTTGTTGGGGATCTTTTGTGTCTACATGCGTTTTTATCTATTCTGTTGTGAGTGGCATTTTTTTTTAAATACAATAAATATTATTTAGCAGTCTACACTATTTACTTTCCTTTTTTGTGCTTTCGCATGGGTATATCTGCTAGAGGAGTGGAGGAGGCATTTACAGGACAAGGAGTCTGGCTGACACTATATGCATATAAGGCAATTTTGACCTCCATTTATTAGTGGGTCCACGAGATAAGGTGAAAAGACACACATAGGGGTCTTTGGTGGTGGGCACACTGTTGGTCCATGAAGAGTTTGCTGTTTATTGGAGTACCGAGAAAATTTGGATTTCTATTGCACAATATTCATAGTGGTATATGGGACTTGGCTACAGAGTGGACACTTATATTGGTGCTGCTGCACTTCCATATGATTTTATTTTGATTGATCTCACATCGTAAATTGGATTGGATATGGGATTTTTGTTCTATACTGGATCTTTTTTTATTGTTTCTTTTTATTAGTCTTTATATCTAAACACCATTATATTTAGCACTTTTTTAGTTAAAGTGCTTGACTTTATTTTCTTTTTCAAAAACAGACCGAGGGTTCTAATCCCTCTCCACTCTATCCAAAACTAAAACAAAAGAAAAAAAAAAAAAAGTTTTGTCTTTATTTATACTTTAAGTTGGTTATAGATGGATTGGCCGGTTCAGCAGGGACTGGCAGAATTTTCATCCTTCCATGGTTATTCCTGGTAATTGGAAGTTGATCTAATGATCAAAATCTCACGAAAGACCTTGTTGGAAAATGTGTGTTTGATCAGCACTGCAGCCAGTAGGCTGCAGCGCTGATCAGTGTATTCTGACAGCAGAGGAGTCCCCCTGTCAGAATACAATGGCACAGCTGGGAGAATTCCCCCATTCACTTCATCTGTATGGAGTGGGAAACCTTTTAGTTTATTCGATCAGCATGCTGGCTGATCTATTGTATGGGTGTTATAGTTAGGTGTGTCCAAATTTTTGGCCCTCTAGTGTGTGAAGAATAAAGAAACCAATCAGGCAAATGATTATCAAAAGAAAGTACATGATTTTGTGACAAGGAAGTAAATTGCACAGCATTATGGAAATACACATTTCACCTATATACATAATACAGTCTCAAACTGATATTCAAATCAACTACTGTGTGAAGCATCCAAGCTTCTCCTGTCTGGGAAATCTGGTTTCTTTGCCTGTAGGGAAAATAGTTCATATCTTACTTGCTGTGGGTGTTGATCTAAAATTACACATTTAAAGCGGGCGTTGCAGTCCAAGCAATGTCACCCTGGGGAATGCTGAGTACTCCAAATCTCAGCAGCACAGTGCTGGTTCATCTTCTCCTGACTCCTGAGATGTGGGCTACTTAGCATTCCATGGGATTTTATGGGAAGAATGATGATGTCACTCTTACATAGGCACCATGGGCAGAAGCCAGGGGGAAGATAAGTATATTATCTAAAGTTTTTTCCCCCTATTGGTGTTTTATTTGTAGCACTACCCCCACAGGATTCACTAAAGGTTCCCCACTGCTGCACAGCCAGTCACATAGCATTTTCTTCATTCACTCCAACTCGGAAAACAGATCTTGGCTTGTTTTGTTGTTTTTTTTTAGGGGATGATAACTTGAATAGGGTAGGGGAACTATGAGTGGCCCAACTTGGAAACGTTCAAATGCAGAACCAAGGGACAACTTCCACCCTATTTTCAAAAATGTCTCTTCTTTCTTTCTCATGCACAAACTTGGTTCCTTGTACAGCACCCGTTGCTCACTCCTGAGGGAACTAACAGTCTCAGTTAGATCAGCAAAGGCCCATTACAGGGAAGGACTTGCAGCCCCTTGACAAGTAGCACAGATGAAGTGAACAGCCTAACATCTCTGCTTCTGCTCTCCTGTGGCCACTGATCCCAACCCCACTTGCCTGCAGAATGCTAGCCAACCTGGCTACAGCCAGCCATGCCTGGCTGCCCTTCCTCCCAGTCCTTCCAACTGACTCTCTGCCCTAGTCCTGCCTGGCTGGCAAGCACACACATGTCGATCTCCCAGGCAAGGTTAGATAAAGACTTGGCACATCGAGGTCCTCAAGAAAGCGATGGCAGCTGGCAGTCTTTCCCCTTGTCTTGTCCCTTCACTATGCGTATCTGCTTACTATATCTGGTTGCTCCTTCCCGCTGCCTCCCTGGCATGAATCCCTCCACTATCTCCTGTTTTAGGATCCTTCCAGGCCAGCTGTCCTGAGCTCCCTGCCCGAGGTTCACCCACCCCGTTTTAAGGGTCCCCCAAGGGCCACCAACAGCCTCTGTTAGCACTGCTTCTCCATTTTCCACCTGACTCCCCTTGCTGGTATAGCTCAGGTCTCTTTATAGGTTATCCCAGTTCCCTGTCAACCCACTTCTGGGGATTGGCTAAGAGCTCATAAATATGCAAGGCAGCTCCTCCTTACCTCCACCCACTAGTTCTAGAATGCTCTCCAACTTTCTGGATACCAGGGGGAAGCACCAGAGAGCTGCCAGGATGAGTCATTCAGACCTGGCCTCTAGTAACCCTGACCCATTTCAATGGCACAGGTCTAACCAAGAGCCAGCTACTGTATATTCTCCCTATTAACAGAAGCTATTTGTTGGATGTGTTTTGGGGGGGGGGGGGGGTTTGACTAAATATGTGCCAGTGGAGGGTGTCATCCTGGTTAAAAGTATCTAGCACAAAAGAGTAAATAGCAGACTTTAAATACCCCTCCAGTGATCACACAGATACATTCATATATAGAAAAATATGACATTTTATTTCTGACAATAAAATGTCTAAAAAATCTCAGATCAAATGTCATATTAATACCAACAAACATTGTCCACTGCAAATACGCATGACTATTAGTCAAAATAGAGAGCTTAGGCCGATGCGTTTCGCAGAAATCACAGCTTCCTCAGGGAACTCCTGTCTCTCACATAAGTCCACATGATCAAAGAAATATATTCTAAAGACAAAGGAAGCATATGTATATTATGTTGCATAAAAAAAGAAATATGATCCAATTCCCAATTCCCACATCTACACATTCCAGTTGGATGGAGGAATCCTCCCACTGTGGACCAGTGACGGAATTACCAGGGTTACTGTCCTGCCCCTGCTATTGACAGCATTGGTCTCTGTCTTCATGGCAGCAGCACAGTGCATTAGGATACAATGCTGGTTACTTTAAGGGGCTGATGGACTCATGCGATGCACTAGAGGGCCAGCACAATTGGTTGTAGAAAGTTGTGCTCCCTGCACGTTGTTTAGGAGCGGTGGAGCATGACATGTTGATTGGGATGCAATCCAGGTGATGCTCTAAAGCTGGATACACACTATACAATTTTCTTAAGATTTTTTTCCTTTAGACTTACCAAAACCATATAATATGAGGTCAAACCTAAACACTTTTAATGTGTATGCAATCAGGCAGGCCCTTGCACTACATAGAAAAGGTAAATCTGAAGGAAATCTAACAACAAAAGTTGGATAGTGTGTATCCAGCTTTAGTCAGATCACACTGAGGTGAGTTTGAAATTGTGCGAGTTCAGCTGAACTTGCATGTTTTCAGACCGGCATTTTCAGTCTGACTTTGCGGGCGATCTCACAGATATCTGAGAGAGCTGAAAGAAGTGTTTGCAGAAAAGAAGAGAGCTTCCAAGAAAGAAAAACATTTTTTTTTTTTTTTTTTTTTACAGGAGCCTGATAAGCATTGCACTCACAATCAGTGTCAGGCTCCTGTAAAACAAATACATGCACATTTTTTTTCTTTCCTGGAAAAACATGTGCTTTTATTATTATTTTTTTTAAAGGTGAACCTAACCTTTTACTCTTCCCATCTCTATCTCTTGTAGTACCTCTTCTTCACCACAAGATGTCCTCTGAGTTGAATGAGGACATACTGTAAGTGCAGATTATCACTACATACCCTGTACTGACTGTACAAAATGATGTAACTGCACAAAAGCCATCATGACAGGACTGCTATCTGCATCATGAAAAACTGTACAGCATCATACAACAAGCAAAGAGGAAAAAGACAGACTATGTTATGTGACCAGTGAGTATTAAAACAGGAAAATGACTGCATGTGGGGACTTCAGAGTGGGGTGGGGGCTGGTGAGGGAGTCTGAAACACAGAATTGGTCTTTAAGCAGTGCAGCTTAGGGTTGCCACCTCATCCCTTTAAACCCAAACACATATGAATTACACAGGTTCTGAGGATAATTTAATACAGATAGGGCACTACGTGAGTTTAATTACCACCTTAATCAGCCACAGAACCTGTGTAATTAATATGTGTTCGGTTCTAAAGGGATGAGATGGCAACCCTCGTGCAGCTTGACCAATGACCTACTTCTATCCTGCTGAATGAGGAGTGGAGGAGTTCTGACAAAGTCATCACTCTGCTCACCCTGTTATCCGCAAGCTTCTGGAGACAAAATACTGTAATGAAACCATGGAGCAGTGCCAAACTGGCTATACAGAGCTTCGACTCACTCTTCCAGGAAGCTAATAAAAATACATATTTAGGCACTTATACTAGCTGTATTTAAAATATACATTCAAATATATTTTAATTATGTGGATTAAATTATATTCCTTTCATACCCGCCTTGAGTTCAGCTTCATGTTATTTCAGAATGAAGTGTAGTTGCCTCATTTTGAAGGAACACACTGTTTTGGACCCACCCCCCATATTTTATTTCTTTATTTTTTTTTATTAGGACTAAAGCAATAACATTAAAAAAAATATTTTCATAAAATGTAATTGGGTAAACATAAAATTCTGCATGCAAATATTAAAGATTTATAATTCCAGCCACTGGGTGGCTCTCTAGGTATATGTGGTTACTGGGCTAAGTAATTTAGTATTATTAAATGCTTTGCCGAAAAAAAACGTTTGGTTAAAGGCTTTGCAAAAGAAAATAAAAAATACACATGAATTTACAGGTACGAAAATGTGCATCTATTATTTTTACCACTGCAGCCTGCAAAGCATTGAACCCGCGAGCAGATGAGACTTGTACTTCATTCATTCCCTGATCTCAGATCTTTACCAATTTTTTGGGTAGATTTGATTTTATAGCTTAAAGAGGTTGTAAACTTAAAATAAATAAATAAATAAAAACCTGAAAGGCAAATGCATAATGAGCTAGTATGCATCCCATACTAGCTCATTATGAAATACTTACCTTAGAACGAAGTCCCGCAGTGGCGCCCGCACACGGCTGACATGTTCACCTGTCTTCCTTCCGGGTTCGCGTCCACAGGCCATCTGATTGGCTGGACCCGCAATGATGTCACTCCCGTGCATGCACAGGGCTCTGAAGAAATGGCATGGGCCGTTCCTTCAGAGCACATGCGCCAGTGATGTCACTGGCTGCATGCAAAGTAAATATCTCCTAAACGGTACATGTTTAGGAGGTATTTACAGTACCTATAGGTAAGCCTTATCATAGACCTACCTATAGGTACAAGTTACAGAGGAAGCTTTACTTCCTCTTTAACTTTACTCTTTCAATAAACATTAACTATTTGTAATCCTTATGCTGCTAGCCTTAGTAAATAGATAGGAAGTTATATTATATTTACTTGTTTAAAAGGTTTTATTTCATACGTTTATTCGGTTGCTTCCTGGTTTCTGGCCTAGGCCACAATGATGTCATGCATCCCATTAGGCATTTTTTTTATCTTTCATAGGAGAGGAGGAGGGGCTTTCTCAGCTAAGCACACCCTCTGCCTGCATGCCCGAGCTAAGGGCAGATGGATTTCAGGCAGTAAATGCTACATGGGCCATTTGCCCTTACTCAAGATGGCTGTAGCTAGAAATGCCAAGGGGTTACTTTTCAAAGTAATTTCTCAAGAAAATAAAGCCTGGAGACATGGATGGATGCGTGAGTTTGGCTTTGAATATTAAAAATGAATTAAATAGCGCTTTCAGTTTGTGGTGCTGAAAATGTCATATGATGAAGCTGAGCATTCTGTGTGATCTTATCACTGACACAGAAGGAGAAAAAAACATCACAGCTGTCTCAGTATATTTCACATGATTTCTCAGAATTCTCCATGTTTTCTGATGTTTCAGTTTTATCTCACTTATGCCTCAGGTGATCAATCATTCTCCTTCTAGATCAGATTTCCCACTCTCAAGTAAAGGCTAGGCCCGTGTTTTATTTTATGTCTTATGTTACACCCATATTTAAGGTGTAACAGGAAACATGGCTGGAAACTCCAAAACCCAAACCACCCGACCCCCTTTCCTAAATGGCGGGGTGCATCTTCCAGGGATTGTTTGAATTTAGTACAGCTGTGATTGGCTTCTCCCACACAATCGCATCATCCAGGTCTGGGATCAATTCCTACATGTCCAATCTGCCACTGCAGAAGAGTGCAGAGCGTGTCGGTAATCTCTATACCCCCTCACTGCATTTCCTCCAGCCAGGCTCCGTACCTCCATACGGACCTGAGGGGAAGGCCTGTGCCCTTGTGAAACACCAATGCGGGTGCATGTCTTTGCAGGCTTTATTGCAAAAAAAGTGTATATGCACATTAATCACGAGATTAATGTTGCTACAGTACCTTAAAAAAAGTATTCACACCCCTTGAAATTTGCCACATTTTGTCATGTTACAACTAAAAAAGTAATTGTATTTTATTGGGATTGTATGTGATAGACCAATACAAAGTGGCACGTAATTGTGAAGTGGAAGGAAAATGATAAATGGTTTTCAATATTTTTTACAAATAATTATCTGAAAAGTGTATTGTGCATATGTATTCAGCCCCCTTTACTCTGATACCCCTAACTAAAATCTAGTGGAACCAATTGCCTTCAGAAGTCACCTTATTAGTAAGGCTCTGTTCACATCTTGGCGTCCCAGATCACGGGCAGAATCAAGAACGTCTTTTGGGCGACAAGTATCCTGCGTTTCTTTTTGCGCAATTTTACTGTGACTTGTCAGGCGACAATCGTGGCAAAATTGCGCCGCATTTGGGGTGTCATTGGAATTGACAGGAATCGCACGGGGACATCCAAAAAGAGAAAGACCGCACTCAGAGATGTTAAATGAAAATCAATAGGACTCCTTTATTCTCCATAAATACAGCAGACAGACAGTGCAATACACGGACAGACGTGTCGGGTTGACGCGTTTCACGATAAAAATCGCTTATTCATAACCACACACGTGGTTATGAATAAGCGATTTTTATCGTGAAACGCGTCAACCCGACACGTCTGTCCGTGTATTGCACTGTCTGTCTGCTGTATTTATGGAGAATAAAGGAGTCCTATTGATTTTCATTTAACATCTCTGAGTGCGGTCTTTCTCTTTTTGGATGTCTACATGCTTGGATGGCGGATCTGACCTGCACCGAGTGCTGAACTTGCACCTGAGCGGCTTTCTTCCCTGTTTTTGTAGGACTCGCACGGGCACACCGCAATTTGCTGTCATTCAGGATTGCGGGCAGAATCGCAGCGATCTAGGATGCCAAGATGTGAAAGGAGCCTAATTAGAGTCCACCTGTGTGTATTTTAATCTCAATATAAATACAGCTGTTCTGTGAAGCCCTCAGAGGTTTGCTAAAGAACCTTAGTGAACAAACAGCATCATGAAGGCCATGGAACACACCAGACCGGTCAGGAATAAAGTTGTGGAGAAGTTTAAAGCAGGGTTAGGTTATACAAAAATATCCCAAGCTTTAACTTGAACATCTCACAAAGCACTGTTCATTCCATCATCCAAAAATTATGCAAAGAGTATGGCACAACTGCAAACCTACCAAGACATGGCCGTCCACCTAAACTGACAGGCCGAGCAAGGAGAGCATTTATCAGAGAAGCAGCCAAGAGGCCCATGTTTACTCGGGAGGAGCTGCAGAGATCCACAGCTCAGGTGGGAGAATCTGTCCACAGGACAACTATTAGTTTGTGCACTCCACAAATGTTGCCTTTATGGAAGAGGGGCAAGAAGAAAGCCATTGTTGAAAGAAAGCCATAAGAAGTCCTGTTTGCAGTTTGTGAGAAGCCATGTAGGGGACACAGCAAACGTGGAAGAAGGTGCTCTGGTCAGATTAGACCAAAATGTAACTTCTTGGCCTTAAAGCAAAATGCTAACACTGCACATCACCCTGAAGACGCCATCCCCACCGTGAAAGATGGTGGTGGCAGCATCATATTGTGGGGAAGCTTTTCTTCAGCAGGGACAGGGAAGCTGGTCAGAGTTGATCGGAAGATGGATAAAGCCAAAAACAGGGCAATCTTAGAAGAAAACCTTCAAAAGACATGAGACTGGGGCGGAGGCTCACCTTCCAGCAGGACAATGGCCCTAAACATACAGCCAGAGCTACAATGGAACGGTTTAGACCAAAGCATATTCATGTGTTGGAATGGCTCCGTCAATGTCTAGACCTAAGTCCAATTGAGAATCTGTGGCAAGACTTGAAAATTGCTGTTCACAGATGCTCTCCATACAATCTGATAGAGCTTGAGCTATTTTGCAAAGAAGAATGGGCAAAAATGTCACTCTAGATGTGCAAAGATGGTAGAGAGAGACATCCCCAAAAAGACTTGCAGCTGTAATTGCAGTAAAAGGTAGTTCTACAAAGTATTGTCTCATATCAGATATTTATTCGTAACAAATGTTGAAAACCATTCATCATTTTCCTTCCACTTTATGTGCCACTGTGTGTTGGTCTATCACATAAAATCCCAATAAAATACATTACGTTTTTGGTTGTAACATGACAAAATGTGGAAAACTTTCAGGGGTATGAATACTTATAATTGATATATTTTTTTTTGTGTGCAAAAGGGGGATTTAAGCTTTATCATTCTCTTATACAGACAGACAGCAGGTATACTATATGTTGCTATACACATTGCTTAGCATGTATGCAATTCACAAAAACCATGTCTGATGCTGAGTTCATGTTAAAGCTGAACTCCAAACAGCGATTAAACGTACAATGTAATGCAACTCGTTATTCAACAATATATCATAAAATCATTATTATTACTATTTTATTTTATTTTTATGCTATATCACTATAAGTACCTGAATTTGTTTCACCACTTGCACTGCCGCTGATACTTGACTGCAATGGGAAAAAAATGTTCTCCTACCCCGCCAGACCGGGCTGTGCTGTCTGCAGAGCTGCATAAATCTTACAACTGGATGGACAAAAATACAAATCCTTTTGGAAGATAAAGCAGCTCCTATATACTGTATTTCATCCAAGTGTAGCACCCTCTAGTGTGTGCTACTAGAAGTGAGAGTAGGCAAACTATAGTCTGGCTCAGGGATAAACCTGAGTCACTGAATCTAGGTCAGGGTGATTAGAGGCCAGGGTTGGATGACTCATCCTGGCAGCTCTCTGGTGCTTCCCCTGTTTCTAGAATGTTGGAGAATGTTCTAGAAAATAGTGGGCGGAAGCTAGGAGGGGTTGCCTTGAATATTTAGGGGCATTTAACCAATCCGCAATTTGGGGACCTAGCAGGAAACGAAGGAGCCTTTAAATAGACATGAGTCATGCCAGCAGGGGAGTCGGGTGGAAGATGGAGAAGCGTTGCTGAGGGAAGCTGTCGTGGCCCTTGAGGGACCCCTGCCCAGGGCAGGGAGGGGGTGTTTACCTCTCAGGCTGGAGCTCAGCAGGATGACCTTGAAGCATCACACAGGAGGCAGTTGGAGGGACCCCAATTGAAGAAGCAGCAGAGAAAGCAAGGAGAGACAGTGAGTAGATCAGCACGGTGCAGGGACAGGCAAGGGGAGAGACTTCCAGCTGTAGCAGTGCTCTCTTGAAAACAGCGGTGTGCCAAGTCTTCACCCAACCTTGCCCTGGGGAGTCTCAATGTGCGTGTCAGTCGGGAAGACTGGGAAGGGAACTAATGAAGAGTTGATTAAGCAGCTATCATCAGGGTATTCGCCTAGCACCCCCTTTCATTCCACCAGCTGACACCCGTCCTCTGACCATTCTACTCCGGGGTGGCCCCCTCACAGGTCAGGCCCTTTCACACGATCCCCTGTACTCACGATACTGTTTTTCCAGGTTCTCCAATGTCTCAACCTCTAGTCAGCTCTCCTGGGCCTCTGGGTTCAGATCATTCCTTCTGGTTTACCAGGCCGACTGCCTGTGACCACATGCCACCATTGCAGAGGAGGAGACATCCCCCACCCTCCCTCCGGGACTCTGCTCACCAGCCAAAGATCCAGAGCACATGTGCTCCTGGCTTTTATACCACACCCCACAATGCACAGCAGTCTGTGCCAATCCCTGGGGCTGTATCAAAGCCTGTGTATCCATTGGTCCGGTTTCCTCCACTGTCCAATATGCCTCCCTATTGGACCAGTGTGAGACACTCCCCTAGACCAGATGAATCACACACTGAGCACCATGAGCAGACCTAACTCACAGATCCTGCTTCTGTTAAGCAGAAAGCAATATAGAATTTACTTGCTGCTCCTCTGATAGACAGACAGAGCCAAAACTATACTCACTCTCTAGCACCTACCTAGGAGGATGCTACATGAAAATTCTATGTCAGCCCCTAAATAAACCACAGCCCTTTCAATGTCTTCAAAACGAAACATTGAGCCAGTGTGTTTATTTATTTATATGTATTCTGTATTATTTATTGCAGAGTTGGAGTCGGTTAATGTGTTTGTCATTGCTGTTTGTCTCCTATCCATTCTATGTCCCTCATTGTACACATGAGAGTGCTCGGTGCCTGCGCGTCATCTTCTGTTTATTAACTGTTAAATATTAAACTGAGGCGGCATTTTAGACCTCTGAGTCACCTTTGAAATATTGTGTGATACTGAAACTATTTTCTATCTCATTTTATAGAGAAATGGCAGTCTGTGTCCTCCAACTGTTTCATCAGACTTAACTTAAGCACATGTATTGCTACTAAATGTATTTTCTGTGTTTCTGCACTGCGGGAATTATAGAAATATTGTTGGATTTGAGAATTTCTAGGAACACTTCCTAGGAACACTAGACCGCTAAACTCATGATTGCCTGAAGCTAAAACGATGTAAAGGGAAGGGATTTCCTGATGACGCTATACAGCGAAATGCATTTTTGTCCCTACACTGTTGGAGTATCCAGTGACGTAATTTCCTACATTCTCATGGAACGCACGCCAGCCACGACCTCTGAGTGTTAGGTGAAGGTTGAGCTTGTCATTTGGCTGCACGGAGGGGATGAAATTTCTACCTTGTCTATCAAACTGGTGCCGGTCTGGGCACAAAGTTCTGTAAGCATAACCATTGCAGCGTGTGTGTTGATGCTTACTCCTATAATAATAAAATGGAGGTGCACTATTATTTTTTTCTGTCTCTTGCTTCCATATTGACTTCGGTTATCTGAGAGGAGAGAGAACATTTTTTCTGGATTGGAAACCCAGACATATAAGAAAGGCTATTTAGGTCCCAGTGACCTGGAACTTTCTGGTGAGCTAGCATAAGTCTGAACTGATTCACGAGGTGCAATGGCCACTAAAAAGTGATTCTTCAGGCACGGTGTTGGTGTTTGGGGTCATTTTGGCCTAAATATATGACAAAAATTGAATATATTGGATATTTTTTAACTGTCAAAGTAGAAAATGTAAATTTTTTTGCAAAATTTTCGCTCTTTTTTTATTAATATTGCAAAAAATTAAAAGCGCAGAGGTAATCAAATACCACCAAAAGAAAGCTCTGTTTGTGGGAAAAAAAAGACATAAATTTGTTTGGGTAAGGCGTTGCATGACCGCGCCATTGTCAGTTAAAGTCACGCAGTGCCAAGTTGCAAAAAGTGGCCTGGACGTTAAGCAGGAAAATCCTCCGGGGCTTAAGTGGTTAAATTTAACCACTTTACCACCGGAGGATTTTGCTGTCTTCTGTCCAGGCCACTTTTTGCGATTCGGCGCTGTGCGAATTCAACTGACAATTGCGTGGTCGTGCGACGTCGTACCCAAATGAAATTGATGTCCTTTTTTTCCCACAAACAGAGCTTTCTTTTGGTGGTATTTGATCACCTGTGCGATTTTTACTTTTTGCGCTATAAACAAAAAAAGAGCGTTTATTTTGAAAAAATAACAATATTTTTAACATTTTTTTATATGAAATTCCCCCCAAAAAAGATGTAAAAACCAATTTTTTTAAAAATTTTTGGCCAATTTGTTTTATGCTACCTATGTTTGGTAAAAAAAATCGCAATAAGCGTATTTTGATTGGTTTGCGCAAAAGTTATTGCGTTTACTAAAAAAGGGAAAGATTTCTGTCATTTTTGGTGTTTTTTTTTTTTAACGCGTAATGGCGGCGATCTGCGTTTTTTTTTTTGCGGGACTGCGACATTGCGGCGGACAGATCGGACCCTTGACTGACATTTTTGACACTTTTGGGGGTACCAGTGACATTACTGCAGTAATCAGTGCTATATATATGCACTGTTACTGTAAAAATGACACTGGCAGGGAAGGGGTTAATTTTATTGGTGAGGGAGGGGTTAATGTATGCCTGGTGCTTACTGACGTGTAGGGGGGGAGGTGACTGAGTGAGTCATGGACAGATCGGATGTCCAGCTATGCTGAACAGTCCGATCTGTCACTCCCTGTCACTATGGAGATCGGCCCGCTGTGTTTACACACAGCGGGCGGATCTCCAGACTCGATCCCCGACGATCGGGTAAGAGCAGCGGCGATCGCCGCTGCTCCTCCCCTGGCCCGACTCCCGCTGTGAACGAAAACAGCGGGAGCGAGCCTCCGGCGGTGCGCAAGCGCCGCCCAGAAGGGGGAGTGTCTGACGACGTAGTACTACGTCGTCAGACGATAACGAGCCACTCTGCCGCAGTAATATTACTGTGAGAAGACGTAAAGTGGTTAAATATTTATTAAATTTATGCACATTGACACTTTAAGATGCACATGTAGGTAACAGTGCCTCACTTATGTATCTTATGTTCTTATAGTTCTTTTGTATGAATTTAAATATTAATTCTATTTAAAATTAATTTTTATTAAAAAGATTTTTGAGTTTATGCACATTTCTAGACACACTTGTATAAAGTACTCGAAACCCATACTTGAGTAAAAGTACAAGTGCTCGATCAAAAAGTGACTTGAGTAGAAGTACTAAAGTATTCAACATTTTTTGTACTTAAGTATTGCAAGTAGTTTTTTTTTTTAATTTTGCTACTCAAGTACTGAAAGTAAAAGTACCAGTAGTTTTTTTAAAAAAATGGCTACTCAAGTACTGAAAGTAAAAGTAGAAGTACTGTGTTATGTAGTTATTAAAGAAAGAAGTCAAAAGTTTGAACATCATATTGTTTTTTATTATTTCAAATGATTAACCTAAAGGACAATCACAATGCCTTTAGTTGTAACTTTTTGTAAACAAAAACAGATAAAGTATGTCCCTCCCTTTCCCCTTTAAAGCATCCCTCCTTCTCTTCCCTGCATGTTTTTTTTTTTCTCCACAGCTTATTGGTGTGCAAAATCATATATATACCAATGTGATATACAACAATATATTCCAATAATGAAATAAAGGAAGAGTGTATGAAATCAAAGTCAATAAAAAGTCCATATATATATATATATATATATATAATGCCATAATGCCATAATACCATATATATGCGACAAAACAAGATGAATATATTTTCAAAGGTGCAGGAATCAAACATGTGCTATTCCAAATAATAAGTGCAGACTCCCACCACCTTGTGGATTTCCCCCTTACCCGGCGGATGAAGGTAAGTGCAAAATAATATCCAAATAGACTCTTCCAGTGAAACAAAACTGCAAAACCTGTGCTCTCAACTTCCAGTGAAAAAAGCAAAATCAGCCTCTTACCAGAAAAAAGGTCTATGTACGCATGTGACTCTCCTTGGTTGGGGGAGATTCTCTTTCCCCTTAGCAGCAGATATGTAGACCATTTTATTTAGACATACAGTAGCATTTATTTTCGTATGCGCTGATTTACACATGACATTATACACATTTTTTTGAACTTCATGAAACCTGCCATCTACTGCCAAGAACTTGACAAAGCTACACTGTAGCGAAACATGTAGTTGTGGCAATGGGAGGCTCCAGAGAACCGAGTGTACCACTTTCCCCGCTCCGTCCGGCTTCCTGTTGGTCTCCGTGGCTGACTTCCGGCCCCCTTTTGTGACGTCATCCGAGTGCGGCTCCCGGTGTTCACGGCGGACACAGCGAGAGTACAGCACATCGGCTCCGGTCTCAGGAAGCGGCCGCACACTGGACCGTGTGAGCCTTCGCAATCGGGGACCAGCTTTTCTTCCACCTGAGAGTGCTCCCTTCTCCCCTCCACCGGGATTAGAGGTACCGGTTTCCCATAACTTCCATCAGGGATTCTTCACAGAACAGCTAGGAGATACAGAGGCTTTAAGGTCCGGCAGGAAAGTATGCAATTTGCTTTAACTTACCCTGGATGTGCTTAATAAATTTTTAAAGACTACATATGAGAGCTTTATTTGGGGTGATTTCACTCTATTTATGCACGCTATCTATGGGGCATCGGATGTCAGCGGAGACATGTCCACTGACATCTGATCCGTCAAATCTGGACGGATGGAAACCCTATTTTCCATCCGTCCAGCAGATCGGATGGAATCGGATGAGAACGGACAGATGGTCCGTTCCCATCCGATTCCCCCATGGAGAACAGCGGGGAGCTGACAGCTCTGTCTCCGCACACAGCGCGGAGACAGTGCAGCCATCCGCCTGCTCAGCGGATCGATCCCCCGCTGAGATAAACGCAGTCCCCTGACGGACTCTACAGTGTGAAAGGGGCCTTAAACTTTTTGGTGATTCTGCCAGTGTCTGTATTGATGTTACAATATATTGCTAAGTTCACTGTTTGTATCTTTTTTACACTGTAACTAAAGTCTGTGGACAGTTGACCAACACATCCACGTATATGAGATTGTTGGATATTCCATTCCAAAACCATGGCCAATAATATGGAATTGCTCTCCCTTGTGGCTATAACAGCCTCCACTCATCTAGGAAGTCTTTACACAATATCATAGAGCAGTGGTTCTTAACCTGGGTTCGATCGAACCCCAGGGGTTCGGTGAGTCAGTCTCGCAGGTTCGGCGGAGGTCATTTCTGAACTGGTCTCTGAAAGACAACAGCAGAAGTCACACTGATTTGCAGTAAATATTTATTATTATGTTTTTGTTTTTGTGTGAAAATCACGTTTTAATGGTTTTGTTCTTTGTTCTTAATGGTTTTGTTCATTTCGTGCACCTATGTATACATATATACCTATGTTTTGAATTTGAAAAAATCATATTTTATTTTTCCAATTAACCACTTTACCGCTGCTCACTAGAGCTCTACTGCGGCAAAGTGGCTCTTGTAGGTCTGACGGCGTAGACCTACGCCGCCAGACACTCCCCCTTCTCGGTGGCACGCGCACGGCGCCAAAGTCTCGCTCCCTCTGTATTCAGTAACAGCGGGAGTCAGGCCAGGGGAGGAGCGGCGGTAATCACCGCCGCTCTTCCCCGATCGTCGGGGAATCGAGTCTGGAGTAAACAAAGCGGGCGGATCTCCTAAGTGACAGGCAGGGTCAGATTGCAGGGTTCAGCATAGCTGAACCTGCGATCTGTCCCTGTGTCACTCAGTCACCTTCCCCCACACACGTCAGTAAGCACCAGGCATACATTAACCCCTCCCTCTCCAATAAAATGAACCCCTTCCCTGCCAGTGTCATTTTTACAGTAACAGTGCATATTTATAGCACTGATTACTTTAGTAATGTCACTGGTAACCCCAAAAGTGTCAAAAATGTCAGTCAAGGGTCCGATCTGTCCGCCGCAATGTCGCAGTCCCGCAAAAAAAAAAACGTAGATCGCCGCCATTACTCGTTAAAAAAAAAAACACCAAAAACTACAGAAATCTTTCCCTTAGTTAGTAAACGCAATAACTTTTGCGCAAACCAATCAAAATACGCTTATTGCGATTTTTTTTACCAAAAATATGTAGCAGAAAACAAATTGGCCTAAAATGATAAAAATTTTGATTTTTAAATTTTTTGGGGGGGGAATTTCATATAAAAAAATGTGAAAAATATTGTTATTTTTTCAAAATTGTCGCTCT
Source organism: Pelophylax lessonae (assembly GCF_965119305.1). Lineage (NCBI taxonomy): Eukaryota > Metazoa > Chordata > Amphibia > Anura > Ranidae > Pelophylax > Pelophylax lessonae. The sequence goes on from NC_138771.1 coordinate 525,928,381, forward strand.
TTTTTTGTTTATAGCGCAAAAAGTAAAAATCGCACAGGTGATCAAATACCACCAAAAGAAAGCTTTGTTTGGGTACGGCGTTGCATGACCGCGCAATTGTCAGTTAAAGTCGAACAGTGCCGAATCGCAAAAAGTGGCCCAGACGTAAGACAGCAAAATCCTCCGGTGTTAAAGTGGTTAAGAAGGGTTCGGTGAATGCGCATATGAAACTGGTGGGGTTCAGTACCTCCAACAAGGTTAAGAACCACTGACCTAATCAGTTCATCCCCGATAAGGAGAATACCCACACGTGTGTCAATAAACTTACGTTTTATTCCATAATAAATCTGGCTATACACTAATTGAAATCTGCCCCTTCCGGTAGGTACTGGACTAATTAAAATCAGTTTATAGACTCCTCTACCCAACAAAAGCCAATTGTTTAATTGACTTCTGTTGAAGGGACATGTTGAAAAATTTGACATCATCCATCAGCTGCAGCCAATTGGGTGCTGATCAGTGAAATTTGACAGTGGGGGGTACCTCCGTCAGAATACAATGTCCTGGTGGGGGTTCCTCTATCAAAGCTAACAGTGTATGGCCAACTTAAAAAAAAGTAACCTAGGTTGTATTCCACAACATCAGTATAGTTGAAGTCAGGGCTCTGTACAGGCCACTCATGTTCCTCCTCACTAAAGGGGTCAAACCATGCCTTTATGGAGCTGGCTGTGTGCACAGGGATACAGTCATGCTGGAACAGTATAAGAGCTCTTCTCTTACAGGGCACCGTTATTTGAATTTCTTCTTTTTTTTTTATCCTTTCTATGCAATGGTGTGCTGAGCAATTATCTGATCACATGTATCTCTGTGTTCTATGATCCCGAAATAATGGAGGTTTACATGTAACAGTTCATTAGATTAGCAACACTCCAACTCTCCCGTCATCTAAAGAGAGAAAGATGGGCTCATTGTGTATTCCAAGCTGCGAGGCGCGTTCAGTAGGATTTGCTTTAAATAAAAATGAAACACTGATGTTTTCACGTCCTGCCCTGCCGAAGCTGTTTATTAGATGTTAGATTCACGCAGCCCGTGACAAGTCTGCAGTGAATACAAAGTGTTCGAGAATGGAGAATGAGCGGAATAAGCCGCCGCTATTATATTCCGTTACAGCAATAGGCTCTGAAACAGCACAGCAGTATAAAACATATCTACAACGTTGCAAATGAAAAGTGTTTTTTTTTTTTTTCTTATAAAGGGGTTTTCCGTTCTGTTGCCGTTTCCTTTGATTCTTCTTATGGCTTAGTTTACAATACGACACAAAGGAAAATAATTAAAAGCAATGGGCAAAAGCTCCCACAACCAAATATCAGATTAGCAGTCCCATTCATGTCAGTTGGGATGCAAGAGCTGCTACAAATTTGAGAGCCATGTGGATACGGGTCCCTGAACGCAGACAGTGTAGGTTCGGGGACCCGCACCCGCATGGATGTTATATTGGGAGCAGCAACTGTGTCTGTGTAGTTACTGGGCCCAGTTGACATGAATGGTACTGCCTGCACAGGGATACATACAATACCCTTGCATCCCTGTGTGGGCAAACACATCCCTCACAAAGTGGTATGCTTAAGTATGCCTTTGTGAATGAGGCCCAAGAGAAAGATTTATGTTTAAAGTAGAGTAATCCATTGCAGCCAATCAAAATTAATCTTTCAACAAGCTGAATTCAGTAATCTGATATTGGTTGCAGTAGGCTTTTGGCTATTACTTTTAATTATTGCTCACTGTGTCATATTGGGGGCCCCAGTCGACGTGAACAGGACTGCCTGCCTAGCAATGCATGGAATACCAGTGCATCCCAATATGGGCAAACATGGTTATCGCACGGGTGTACACTTAAGTACAAACCAAAGGCCCATGGTGCAGTGACTCGGCCCCCCTCCCGCTCTCTCTTCCTGTTCTCCTCCTGACTCCCATTGCCTTTGACAATGTCCCTGTGATGACGAAACGCGTCAGACACGCCCGCACGCTGACACGCCCATCTCGGCTATCTTGTATTTCGTGTTTTTTTTCAAATCAACTGAAATGTAAGTTGCCAATCCATTTTATTTATTTAATAAAGTGTTGCAATACTATGCCATTGGAGTCTCCTTTTGTCTTTGGAGGTAATATGGCAGAGTGAGCTGATTATCTTTAAGAGGTCTGGAGACGCCACCCATTCATGTGTATATGATTGTCACCGATGTTTGAGGAATTATTCAAAGCCTTGGGATATCATCTGGATACATGCCTTTTTTGACCACTCGTAATTGATGGTCAAAATGTTCAGGTAAGCACACATCCTCATTGGTGCACGTGGTGACCCCTTTCTGTCACTTTGATCTTAATGTTGGACTCTCCGGCTCTTTGCTCTTTTTGAGCTCATCTATCATTCATGTTTATGGGACCTAAGGACAGACCTTGATTGGACTTTTCTTTACACAAAGTGTTTGATTTTCTTGGCGCTGTACCCTTATTATTTTTTCCTGACTCCCACTCCAGGCTGAAGCTCTGCTCCCGGTACTCTCTACTCACTGGCTGAATCCTGGTTCCCAACCTGGCCAGCAGGGGGCGGTTGGGGGGAGATGGGACAGCTTGGTTGGGGCTGGCTGGGGGAAGAGAATCTCCAGTGGGGCATGGAACCGGCCTCTGCTCAGACACAATTTACACCATCCATGCTGGGGAGGGAGGCCTGTGCAATGTTCTTGCCTTCAACCTGCACTCAGTAGGTCAGTGGCAGGGGCTTTTAACTTCTCTTTCTTCACCATTAATCTTTTAGGCATGTTGGTAGCAGAAGCGGTGTAACCTTTTTACAGGGCATCAGAGCGGCCCAGGGGGCAATTGCCCCCCTGCCCCCTGCCCCAGTCCTCCCCTGGACTGAGGCCTCAGAAGGGGACCCAAACTCAAAAAGTGAAGGTTTGCTATCTTTTTATTTTTATTTTATTGAAAGAGTTTTGCGGTACAAAAATATATAACTTCGACAACAGTCGAGATGTACAATTTTTCAACAATAACAATAACATTGGAAAGAGCAGAGTATCAAGCATGTCGATAAGCTGAATGAAAGGTTTGGCATGGTGTGATACAATGTTGTAGAAATTGCAGCTATACCGATAACAAATAATAATGCCATCATTTTATGGAAAGTATAAGACAAGAGAGAGGGGAGGGAGAGAAACGAAAACAAAGAGGAGAAGAAGCAATAGGGAGTATAACTGAATATAGAAGTCCCGCCTAAGGGACGGTAATACACAAACATCGACCCTGTATAGATGGATCAGCTGGATGTTCCTAAAAAGCTTAGTACAAAGCAATTAGTATAATCTGAAGGACTTCTCGAAGAAGAAAGGGAAACCAGCGTGAGACAGGCATGGACTGTCAGGGTGGCGATGGGTCCTCCGCCGAGAATTGTTGCAGGTAACCATCATGGTAAGCCGGACGTTTGTGGAGGTCAATTTGTCCCTTAGGGGATAGCGTTGAATGAATAATGGTATCCCATCGAACCATAAAGCGTTTAGGGGAGTTGACTTGTGCATTATCCACATTAAGTTTGTCGTTGTATAAAAGCAGTAGAAGTGAATGTTTAACATGAGATGTCCTGGGGTGCATGGAAGAAGTCCATTTCTTGAGAATGATTTTTCTTGCCGTGAGGAGACAGAGTAAGATACATTCTTTATGTTGAGTTACTGCATTGGGGGGTCTAATGTGGAGTTGGGGGTCCCAGTGGCCAAAAATCAAGAGGAAGGGATCTTTGGGAAGGTGCACTAATGTGACCCAAAATATGAAAGAGAAGACCTGGTCCTAGAAAGCGGAGATTAACTTGCAGTGCCAAAAACGGTGAGCCAGGGATTGGCGCGTGGTCATGCAGTATGGGCGATTTGCTATCTTATAGGCAACCAGGGGCGTAACTACAGGGGTTGCAATTGCAACCGGGCCTTATGCTCCCCTGTACACCTGGATAGGTGGTGTGGCGGGGCAGCACATAGAGAAATCACTGTCTACCTTTTTCCTCCTGTAGGAGGAAAATGGAGGAGATTGGTTCCTCTGTATGCTGCCCCCGCCACTCCTGCTATCCAGTTCACTTGTGTTATGTGGTCTATGGGGCCCCTGTGTGCTCCCCTGCCCCCCCCCCCCCACTGTGCTGCCCCCCCCCCCACACTGTGCTCCCTCCCCTCTCCTGCCGGATGCTGCAGGGGATGTGTCACAATAGAGAACCAGGAAGGAGTCGGTAAATATGTAATTTACCAGCTCCTTCCTTTTCTGAATGGACATCTGAATATGACATAGTCAGTGACAATGTAAAAAAAATAAAATAAAATATTAAAAAATAATACAATTAAAGTACCAAAAAAATTATCGCAAAGGATCGCAAAGGTCACACTTGCAACCAGGCGCTGGCATTCCACCACCATGGGGAGGCCTCAAGATGGCAGGAGGGGGGCCCACTGCAGAACTTGTGAAAGGGTCCCGCTGCAGGATCGTAATAAAGGGCCCCGCAACAAGAGTAAAGGGCCCCAAGATCAGTGGGAAAAGCCCCAGACTTAAAGGAAAGGGTCCCGGCCAGGGGTCCGGGGGGCCCTTCATGGTTTCTGGCACCGGGGCCCTGAAGGTTCTAGTTACACCTCTGTAGGCAACATCTAGAAATGTTAATTGTGCCTAAGCAGTACCCTGCTGGGGGACGAGGCAGCGGGATGCCGATGCACGGGATCAGCGGCACTGATTGCCGTCAGCCATCTGCGATCACTCCCAGCTGAGAGAGAAGAACAGTCAGCTGTTGTAAACACAGCTGACAGTTCTTCTGTCTTAAATGATCATAGAGCGCCTGTGATCCTGCTATATAGGATCACAGGTCTCTATGATAATTTCACAAGCCACGCCCCCCACAGTTAGTAAACACTCCCCTAGGCTCACACTTAACCCTTTGATCACCCCTAGGTTAACCCCTTCCCTGCTAATGTCATTATAACAGTAACAGTGCATATTTTTAGCACTGATTACTGTAGTAATGCCACTGGTCCCCCCAAAAGTGTGAAAAATGTCAGTTAGGGGTCCAATCTGTCCGCCGCAATGTCGCAGTCTCACTAAAAATCGCAGATCGCTGCTATTACTAGAAAACAAAAATGACATAAATCTTTCACCTAGTTTGCAGACACAATAACGTTTGCGCAAACCAATCAAAATACGCTTATTGCGATTTTTCTTTTTACCAAAAATATGAAGCATAATACAAATAGGCCTAAAAAAAGAAGAAAATAGATTTTTAAAAAATTTTTGGGGAATGTTATATAGGAGAATGTGAAAAATAATGTTGTTTCAGAAATGTCGCACTTTTTTTGTTTATAGCACAAAAAATAAAAATCGCAGAGGTGATCAAATACCACCATAAGAAAGCTCTATTTGTGGGAAAAAAAGGACATAAATTTAATTTCGATAAAGCATCGCACAACCGCGCAATTTTCTGTTAAAATACCGCAGTGCCGAATTGCAAAAAATTACTGGTCATTAAGGGGGCAAATCCTTCCAGTCCAGAAGTGGTTAAGGTCATTTCCTGTGGGCGATGCTGGGCGTTGCAAAAGGATTCTGCGACATTTCAGGTACAGAGATGTCCTCTTTGTCCTCCATGAGCTCCATATAAATGTCCTGCAGCAGCCTAGCATGCCAGGCGATGTTGTAGAGGACGCAGCAGGCCAGGAACATGTCCCCCCTTTCTCTTCAGGACTCTAAAGGTCCGCTCAATGACAATCTGGGTCCTGGAGTGGGCTAGGTTGTAACGCGACTGGGCTTAAGAGGTGCAATAGGTGACAGGTGTAAATAGCCAGGGCAAACACGGGTATCCGAAATCACCTAAGCGTTCAAAAAAAAAAGTTTTAAGTTGCATTTAAGTTTGCCAAAACACATATATAGCAGTGCAGAGCAGTGACTGTGGCGAAGGGGAGATGTGATCGCCTGTCCAGGGAGACTTTACTGGAGCCGGGTTCCATCATACACGTGTGATTCGACCTGCATTTCCGGTCAGGTGAGACATGAAGATCTTACAGATAGGTAAACAATAAACATGCATGCAATAAAACATATATGAGTAGCCAGCCATGATGGAATGATCCTGTTTCAAAATTCTCAAAGAGCTGAGACTGGCGGAGAATATGAGCATTATGGACTGACCTGCTAATTTGCATAAATGATTGCATGTGGTAAATATAGCCCAATTCATAAAATAAAAAATAATGATTTTGCAGAAAAGAAAAGTGACGGTAAACATTGCAAGGAACTAAAAAAAAGTGGTATTTAACACTCCCCTTTTGGTGGCAGTAACCATGTGGTATTTCCTGTTGGAGTGATTGGGAGCTGAGAAAGAAAGTGCTTAGCAGCATAACAGCTATGGAGCTTTTTGAATGCAATATTTTGCAATATAACTTGTTCAGAAGGCATCAGAGGAGGGTTGTGGTGATGGCTCCGTGACATTTTGCAGAGGGGACCCTACTGGATGACTTCACAGGGTGAGGCTTTACAGAATTTCCGGCTGACCAAGGAGCTTATACTGATGCTGTACGTTAGGCTGCGGTTGGTTCTGGACACCACCACCCAGAGCAGTCGTGGTATTTAACACTCCCCTTTTGGTGGCAGTAACCATGTGGTATTTCCTGTTGGAGTGATTGGGAGCTGAGAAAGAAAGTGCTTAGCAGCATAACAGCTATGGAGCTTTTTGAATGCAATATTTTGCAATATAACTTGTTCAGAAGGCATCAGAGGAGGGTTGTGGTGATGGCTCCGTGACATTTTGCAGAGGGGACCCTACTGGATGACTTCACAGGGTGAGGCTGTACAGAATTTCCGGCTGACCAAGGAGCTTATACTGATGCTGTACGTTAGGCTGCGGTTGGTTCTGGACACCACCACCCAGAGCAGTCGTGCGATTCCGGGCATGCTGAGGTTGCCGGCCATGCTCCATTTTCTTGGGGGGGGGGGGCTTCGTACCAAATGGTGGCCAGGGAAGTTGTCTCTGTCCTTTTCCCTTGTCCTTGGACGAGTGTTGCAGGGATTTCGTGCCATTGAGCCCACCTACATATACATGCCATCGTCTCGTCAGGAGTGGGATCAGATCAAACATGGTTTCTTTGGCATTCATCCCCAACGTAATGGGCACTATAGATTGCACCCATGCCTCCCAATAGAGAAAAATCTCATGCTGGATATCTATACTGATATGGACTGGGTAATATGTTAGGAAAGAAAGAATACCGCATCGTTTGATGAAAATGAAAATGATCAACCTACAGGAGGCTGAATTCAAAGACAGCCCAAAAATCAAAGTGAAAAAATGATGCAGCAGGCTACTCCATTTTGCTTAAATTTCATCTTATCTGACTGTTTTTCACTAGTTTTTCATTTGGCTAAGGTCAATGTCACTGCTGGTAGCATGAGATGATACTTAGACCCTATAGAGGTTGCATAGGCAGTCCAACTCCTCCAGGATGGCACATCATTACGTGTCATTGCCCGAAGGTTTTCTGTGTCTCCCACCACAGTCTCAAGAGCACAGAGGAGATTCCAGGGGGCAGACAGTTACTCTAGGAGAGCTGGACAGGGCCGTAGAAGATACTTAACCCATCAGCAGGCCGGTATCTGCTCCTTTGTGCAAGGAGAAACAGCATGAGCATTGCCAGAGCCCTACAAAATGACCTCCAGCAGGCCACTGGTGTGAATGTCTCTGACCATACAATCAGAAACAGACTTCATGAGGGTGACATGAGGGCTAGACGCCCGCTAGTGGGCCCTGTGCTCACTGTCAACCACCAAGTAGCTTGATTGGCATTTGCCATGAAACGCCAAAATTGGCAGGTCTGCCACTGGCGCCCTGTGCTTTTTACAGATGAGCAGGTTCACTCTGAGCATGTGACAGACATGAAAGGGTCTGAGGAAGCCATGGAGAACATTATGCTGCCTGTAACATCGTTCAGCATTACAGGTTTGGTGGTGGGTCAGTGATGGTCTGGGGAGGCATCTCAATGGAGGGAAGCACAGACCTTAACAGGCTAAACAATGGCATCCTGACTGCCATTAGGTATCGGGATGAAATCCTTGGACCCATTGTCAGATCCTACACTGGTGCAGTGGGCCCTAGGTTCCTCCTGGTGCACAACATTGCCTGGTCTCATGTGGAAAGAGTTTGCAGCCAGTTGCTGGAGAATGTTCCTGGAGAATTGAATGGTCCCCACGCTCGCCTGACCTAAATCCAATAGAACACCTCTGGGATATTACTGTATATTTCGGTCCATCCGACACCGCCAGGTTGCACCTCATTAAGTTCAGGAGCTCCGTGATGCCCTGGTCTAGATCTGGGAGCATGCCCCGATGTTGTCAGGCATGAATACAAGCACGTGGGGGCCATACAAATGACTGAGAACCATTTTGAGTTGTCGCAATAAAATTTCAGCAAAATGGACTAGCCTGCTGCATCATATTTTCAGTTTGATTTTTTGGGTATCTTTAAATTCAGCCCTCTGTAGGTTGATAATTTTCATTTTTTCCATCTAATGATGTGGCATCCTTTCGTTCCTAACACATTACCCAGTCCATATCAGTATAGATATCCAGCATGATATTTTTCCCCATTAAGATCTGATGTTTTTTTTTTAAAGTGTTCCTTTAATTTTTTTGAGCAGTGTATATTAAAGCATACTATTTGTGTTTTTGAATGTTTATTTTCTTCCTAGCACATAGTAATGAGAGATATTTAAAGGACATCTGCCATGACTGAAAAGGCTAAGACAAGGTTATTATCTTTATTAAAGCATACTGGGTTAGCAACTCAAAGTATTGAAGCAGGAGGAACAGTATGACAGCAAGGGAACTAAAATATATAGGTCAGCAATGGCAGTCTGTGGTTTTTTTTTTTTTCTAGACTGATGGTCTTTAAGCTAGATAAACCTAATTCCTTCAAAGAACAACTGTACCTTTAGTGAAGCTGTTCTTTAACCACTTTACCACCGGAGGATTTTGCTGTCTTCCGTCCAGGCCACTTTTTGTGATTCGGCGCTGTGCAACTTCAACTGACAATTGCGCGGTCGTGCGACGCCGTACCCAAACGAAATTTACGTCCTTTTTTTCCCACAAACAGAGCTTTCTTTTGGTGGTATTTGATCACCTGTGCGATTTTTACTTTTTGCGCTATAAACAAAAAAAGAGCGTTTATTTTGAAAAAATAACAATATTTTTAACATTTTTTTATATGAAATTCCCCCCAAAAAAGATGTAAAAACCAATTTTTTAAAAAATTTTTGGCCAATTTGTTTTCTGCTACCTATGTTTGGTAAAAAAAATCGCAATAAGCGTATTTTGATTGGTTTGCGCAAAAGTTATTGCGTTTACTAACAAAGGGAAAGATTTCTGTCATTTTTGGTGTTTTTTTTTTTAACGCGTAATGGCGGCGATCTGCGATTTTTTTTGTGGGACTGCGACATTGCGGTGGACAGATCGGACCCTTGACTGACATTTTTGACACTTTTGGGGGTACCAGTGACATTACTGCAGTAATCAGTGCTATATATATGCACTGTTACTGTAAAAATGACACTGGCAGGGAAGGGGTTAATTTTATTGGAGAGGGAGGGGTTAATGTATGCCTGGTGCTTACTGACGTGTAGGGGGGGAGGAGACTGAGTGAGTCATGGACAGATCGGATGTCCAGCTATGCTGAACAGTCCGATCTGTCACTCCCTGTCACTATGGAGATCCGTCCGCTTGTGTTTACACAAGTGGGCGGATCTCCACACTAGATCCCCGACGATCGGGACAGAGCAGCGGCGATCGCCGCTGCTCCTCCCCTGGCCCGACTCCCGCTGTGAATGAAAACAGCGGGAGCGAGCCTCCGGCGGCGCGCAAGCGCCGCCCAGAAGGGGGAGTGTCTGACGACGTCAATACTACGTCGTCAGACGATAACGAGCCACTCTGCCGCAGTAGTATTACTGTGAGCAGACGTAAAGTGGTTAATAAATCTCCCCACTTCCATGAGTGCAGCCCCCCCCCCCCCCCAATGCGCCAATACTTACCTTATCCCAAACCAGGAATGTTTCTTCTAACATGGTCCCAGCAATTGCCTCTTCATATTGTGCATGTGCACCACAGCCCAATTCATTGCTCTGGGTAAGCTGTACACTAAAGCAGTCTTTCTCAACCAGTGTGCCGCCAGAGGTCCTCAGGTGTGCCGTGGGATCATGGGAGAGAAGGGCTGTCAGATGAGCCTATCTCCTGATCCCCTGCCAAATTATACAACGGCACTGTGAGTCTGCTCCATCAGTCTCAATAGTGAAAGTAAAGAGAAGAGGAGTGTGCTGTGCTCTCTGCTTCCCCCTACAGTGCAGTACCCAGCTAAAAAAGAAAGGTACTGTGCTACAATGTTTTAAAGCTTTATACGTGTGTGTGTACATGTGTGTATGTGTTTGTATGTGTGTGTGTGCATGTGTCTGTTTGTGTCTGTATGTGTCTGCCATCAGAACTGCTTTTGTAGGGCTTGTTTGTGATAGCACCAAGGACTGCTGCTCCTCTAAAAAGCAATCCACGATCAGATCGCTTTTCAGAGCCATCAAACAGGTTGTAAAGAGGCCATATGTTGCCTTCTCACCACCTGTTTTAAGCCCGTAAATGCAGCATTACCACTCCGCAACCGTGCAATGCACACAGTTGCAAGGTGGTTGCAGTGCAGCCCCTTTCACCCTGGGTATACCTCCAGCTGAAACCACAGCATGTGTACCCCCTAAGCTGCTGCCTCTGAATGTAACATGTGAACAAGCCTTTGGTTCACATCTGTGTGGCTGCATGCTGTGTGTAGGGCAGACCATTCATTTCAATGGGCTTCCCTACCCGCAGAAATGCAGGGAAAGAAGTCCCTGACCCCTTTTTTAAAATTGCGCCGCACCAAAAGCACCCTATGTTTGCCAATCTGTGGGGTACCATTAAGAGTTAATGGCACCCCTAAAGAGCAGATCATTTGTCTGTGTGTCAGGAACGAGCGCGATTTTGTGTGTGTTACGCGACACACAGTAATGTGAACCAAGCCTTGAACAGGGGTGCCTCAAGACTGAAAATACTTTTTAAGGGCACCCCGACTGGAAAAAGGTTTAGAAACACTGCATTAAAGGACTACTGGCGGCCACCATGAGTACAAAATTATAGGGCCTCAATATAAAGGGGAGCCAGGCATGATTTTATAATAAGAAAGATTGCTGTAATAGTGAGGAAGGCATGTGTTGACTTAGGCTGCACTCATGGGCATGTTTTTTTTTTTAAAGCAAGACTTAACTAAAGACAAAGCTGTACTAGTTTTAACCATTGTTATAGTGTAGAGTTTAATTTAAATATAGCATAAACTATAGTGTTTAAAGTTAACTTATCATGAGAGTAATTATGTTACTACTTTGCTAGTGCACCCAGAAAGCTTGTCTAGCCTGGAAACACAATATACATACTGTACATCATTACCTTCTGCCCAGCAATGTGAGAGTAACTCATGGATAATGAGGCTCCGTAGCTTCATCCTGGTAAAATGGAGACACTGCAGGAACATTACACAACTGTAAAACAGATTTCTTCTATAAGGGCTACTAAGGATAAACAACAAGTCAGTATGTGTAAAAGGTTTTTATTATATTCATGGACATGTAAAAGTATCAGGAGATTATCAAAAGAGAAGATATTTAAAATGAAGGTGTCATGTTGAAGAGTAAGACATTTTCATACACACCGCTGATTTCCTGTCCAGTAATTCCATAGAAGAAAACTACTTCCTGTCATTTTAGTACCTCTTTTAGCCTGATATGGTCACTAAGCAGAGCTCCTTAACTCATCACCTGTGCAGTTGTGGGAGCTTTATACATGGCTGTGAACAATATCAAACTGATAATGAAAAGCTGGCTTTCAGAGTGCGTTTGGACATGCAGATGCCATCTGATTGTCCTTAGGTATCTGAACCAACCAGCCTTTCCCTAAGCATGAGAAAAGCACTTAGCCTTATTGAGAGTGATAGGAGAGACATCCTGCATGCATCTCGAGTCCGTGGCTGATTAGGGAAAAACTTAACTGGAGAAGGTTTTCTATCTCGTTCTATTGCTATTTTCCCAGATGAGTTGCGGTTGGCTTTCTTTGCAGGTCTCTTAATCAAAAGTCAGTAGGGCCCTTTAATGTGTATGTCCAGCCATATAGAAGAGAGGGATTAAACCTGTCACGTTTTTATTGCTATCTGGGGCTTCGTTATAGAAATTCATCCCCATTTACTGTCTCTGTGACACCGGTTTCACCAGAAGTCAGGGAACGTCTGCTACAAGGAAACAGGCAACAAGAAGTCCTTCATATTAGGTTTTTACAGAAGGATTAGACACTGGAAAACAAAGGGCGACATTTCAACAAAAAAAAAACATGGTTTCATAGTTGGTGAGGTGGAATAAAGACACTAGTCATCCAGTTCATAGGTTAGTCTTTTAGAGGCAGAGCTGAAAAAAAAGACGTCCATCCTCCTTGGACACTAGCAAAACACTGAGGCATGCTGGGAATTGGAGGGCTTATTCTGTTATTGCCTACAATGTTTTTGTTTTCCAGTGTCCAATCCTCCTGTGGGTGGCAGCATAACCCAAATATGACTTCCTGTGTTCTTCAACGGATGAGAAACAAAATGCCTTTTTAGGTAGAGTAGGGAAACACTGGAACCCCTCCCTGTTGGATGTTCCCGCTGCAGATTTTCCCTCACTTCCTGTCTACTGAAACCTCTTCATCAGCATCAGACTAGTAGCAAAAACCTGACAGGGGTTCTAACCTTTCCCTAGTTTTTGCTGGATATACCCTTTAATTCTTTTTGTTTAGGTCTGTAGCACTTTACAAAAGTGTTTTAGGAAGTAGATGTAAATTTCTGTTTGTAATGTCTTTCACGGGAGACAATGCAGCATTCTCAGCTCCTCCTGGTGGGGCTGCTGTTTGAATCCAAATCTGTGGGGCCAGTTGTAATAAATACTGTAGAGTGCCAGGTCTGGAAGTCTTAGAGCCAGGAGTAAACACCAAAGATGATGGACTTGTCGCAGCATTTTCATCGAAGGATGTAAACTTGACAAGATTGCATTTACCCACCTAAAAGCTGCTGTAAGAAACCCAATGGCCTTCTCCATTAAAGTTGAACTCTGAGGATGAATTTTTTTTTAGCATTTTGCCTAGGGCAATATATATATAGGGGGATATAGTTACCTTATTCCTTGCTCCTTCAGGCTTCCTCATCTTCATGCAAATGGTTCCCCGAAGCCTCTTCTTCCTGCTGCCGTACAACTGATTACCCGGGACCTGCAATGTACCAGCGGATGCTAGGAGCATGCCCACATTTGAGGGGGTCAGACAGTGGAGGAGAGTGCTGACTGCTAGGGAAGTGAGGAATAAAGTAAATATATCACCTTATCCTCTAGGTAAAATAAGCAGTTAACCTTGCAGTGGGAAGATGGACTGGTCATGCAGCACGGAGGAAACCTGTGAAAGTGAAGACTAAGGTGGGTAAGTGAGTAAGTGTTAATCATCCTCTAGGCAAAGCAAGTAGCTAGGGGGTATTGGGGGGGGGGGGGGGGGCTTAATTCAAATATAAAAGTTTTTGGTCCCTAGAGTTCTGCTTTGAATTGTACAAGTATTTTAGAAGAAGATTAGAAAAGCAGGAAATTTGAAAAACCATCAGCAGGTTCTTAAAATGACGCAGGAGATTCTGCAATGTATACTGACTTCTGGATCAGCTGTGTCAGGAAAAAGAGTAAGAATGATAAACAGGTGGAGCAACAGAAACATTTTGTTGGAAGAATATCACCCTTTTCCAGAAAGAAAGAGAAAAACAATAGGTCCACAATAATGTCAGCACATCTGCTTATACTTATCTTCCCTTTCACTCTTCTCCAATGGACAGGAAGTGACTTATCTGTACCTCTGGGTATGGCAGAGTACATAAATCCCTCCCCTTCCTCCTGAGTGAAAGCTCTGCTGATTAGGGCTCAAGCATCCAGTGCTGTCACATGGAGGTGAGTAAAGAATCTTAAGCCCTGTATTTGCTTCAAGTCCTTTTCCTCATTCCCATTGGCAAACCAATTGATGACGGAGCAAAAGGGAAGGTACTGATTAGCAGCTGTGGGATTCAGCGATAAAGTGAACCTGTTGCATGACCCTTCACAAGGAAAGCACAAGTCCACCTTAAAAGCATTTGTCTGCCAGAAATGGGCTAACACTATTCATTTTTATTATGGACTTTTTTAGCCGAACCTGCCGTCTGTAACTAAAAGTCACGCCCCCTAATGTGAGGGCCCAGTATAAAAAGAAAAAAAAAAAAGAGAATAAAATGTTATTATATGAGGCTTTGTCTGCCCACATCCATGCCATATCCTGGAGATTGGGAACATCCCCTTCCAAAATCGATGAAAATACCTTCAGAGTCTGAGTCTATGGATTCTAAGATCTGATCAACTATTGTCTCTGGGCTAGAGGAAGGTGCAGGAAGCAGCGTGGAGTCCCTGGACAGCTCCTCTATTGAGTTCTGGCTGTGTAATAGTCCTTGTTGAGGTTCGCTGTTATTGTGGACAGGTGAAAATTGTCCATTACCCACGGAGGGTCTGTCCAGCTCGGCTGGAGGCTGTGTTTTGGTGGTGGCCATGGAGAGTTTGGAGCTAGAGTCCAGGATGGTGGTCAGGTTGGAGTAGGCCTGGATCTCCAGGAAGGTGGTCATCTCTGACAGGGAGTGCCTGCGGATTCCCGTCCCATTGGTTGCCAGGCTTTCCATTTCATACTCAGCCACCGGCGTCAGCAGCGGATTGTTGTAGCTCTTGGATCTCACGACTGGGTTCTTAGTTACAACATCACCAGACTTTGGGCAACGGCGAAATATGCGTTTTTCTGTCGGGAACAAGAAATAACAACACTGACTTTAAAGATGTCTAATATTATTAAGGCTGGGATAACTAAATTCCAGCCAAAGTTTTTTTAAAGTTTTGAATAGAACGTGAAAGGGTTAGAACCTGACGGGGTTTTATTTCTGCCTGGGTCCCTGTCGGGAAGATTCCCTTTTTCTGTTTATCTTGATGACTGTTGTAACAAGTATATAACTTAATGAGAAATTCAAAAGGTTTTGGCTTTAGATACTTTCTCTAGAGACAAACTAAATGGGCAAAATCAGAAAATCTAAGTCTAGTTCATGAATTCAGTCACAATACCTCACAAAAGTGAGTACACCCCTCACATTTTTGTAAATATTTTATTATATCTTTTAATGTGATGACACTGAAGAAATGACACTTTGCTACAATGTAAAGTAGTGAATGCACAGCTTGTATAACAGTGTAAATTTGCTGTCCCCTCAAAATAATTCAACACACAGCCATTCATTTCTAAACCGCTGGCAACAAAAGTGAGTACACCCCATAAGTGAAAATGTCCAAATTGGGCCCAATTAGCCATTTTCCCTCCCCGGTGTCATGTGACTCGTTAGTTTTACAAGGTCTCAGGTGTGAATGGGGAGCAGGTGTGTTAAATTTGGTGTTATCGCTCTCACTCTCTCATATTGGTTACTGGAAGTTCAACATGGCACCTCATGGCAAAGAACTCCCTGAGGATCTGAAAAAAAAGAATTGTTGCTCTACCTACAGATGGCCTAGGCTATAAGCAGATTGCCAACACCCTGAAACTGAGCTGCAACATGGTGGCCAAGACCACACAGCGGTTTAACAGGACAGAATCCACTCAGAACAGACCTCGCCATGGTCAACCAAAGAGGTTGAGTGCACGTGCTCAGTGTCATTTCCAGAGGTTGTCTTTGGGAAATAGACGTATAAGCTGTCGTCCCAGAGGGAAGCCTCTTCTAAAGATGATGCACAAGAAAGCTCGCAAACAGTTTGCTGAAGACAAGCAGACTAAGGACATGGATTATTGGAACCATGTCCTGTGGTCTGATGAGACCAAGATAAACTTATTTGGTTCAGATGGTGTCAAGCGTGTGTGGCGGCAACCAGGTGAGGAGTACAAAGACAAGTGTGTCTTGCCTACAGTCAAGCATTGCGGTGGGAGTGTCATGGTCTGGGGCTGCATGAGTGCTGCCGGCACGGGGGAGCTACACTTTATTGAGGGAATCGTGAATGCCAACATGCACTGTGAAATACTGAAGCAGAGAATTATCCCCTCCCTTCGGAGACTGGGCCGCAGGGCAGTATTCCAACATGATAACGACCCCAAACACAACTCTAAGATGACCACTGCCTTGCTAAAGAAGCTGAGGGTAAAGGTGAGCCGTATTGAGCATCTGTGGGGCATCCTCAAACGGAAGGTGGAGGAGTGCAAGGTCTCTAACATCCACCAGCTCTGTGATGTCATCAGGGAGGAGTGAAAGAGGACTCCAATGGCAACCTGTGAAGCTCTGGTGAACTCCATGCCCAAGAGGGTTAAGGCAGTGCTGGAAAATAATGGTGGCCAGACAAAATATTGACACTTTGGGCCCAATTTGGTCATTTTCACTTAGTGTACTAATTTTTTTTGCCAGCGGTTTAGACATTAATGGCTGTGTGTTGAGTTATTTTGAGGGGACAGCAAATTTACACTGTTATACAAGCTGTACACTCACTACTTTACATTGTAGCAAAGTGTCATTTCTTCAGTGTTGTCACATGAAAAGATATAACAAAATATTTACAAAAATTTGGGGGGTGCACTCACGTTTGTGAGATACTGTAAATATTAACATTTGTATGAGATTACAATTATTGAATAATTTTTAGGCAGTTATGTCAGTAGAAAAATTCAGCATGAAGAACACCTTGGACTGGTCTTGTGGATAAGAACTGATGGTTTTGGCCTTTAACCACTTGCCGTCAGCCAGCATATACTGCAGCAAGTCGACTCTGTCCCACGAAATGACGTAAATGGCCACGCGCCCGCACTGGAGGTACGGGCGCGTGGCCATTTACCACAGGGTGAGCCAATCAGTGGGTCCGGTAGCCGTGATTGCTGCCGGGCACCCGCAATTGCTCCCTGTTGAGACAGAACGGCAGTCTGCTGTTGTAAACATGGCAGACCGCTGTTCTGTCAGTAATGAACACAGGGATCCTGTGTTCCTCTTATTTAGGAACATAGGTCCCTGTGTTCATTCAGTAAATACATCTCCCCCACAGTTAGAAAGCACCCCCTAGGGACACATTTAACCCTTTGATCGAACCTGGTTTTAAACCCCTTCCCTGCCAGTGTCATTAGTAACAGTGCATATTTTTAGCACTGATTACTGTAGTAATGTCACTGGTCCCCCCCAAAGGTGTCAAATATGTCAGTTAGGTGTACGATCTGTCTGCCGCAATGTCGCAGTCCAGCTAAAAAACGCTGATTGCCGCCATTACTAGTAAAAATAAATAAATAAATAAAAATGCCATATATCTTTCCCCTGTTTTGTAGACGCAAAAACGTTTGCGCAAACCAATCAATATACCCTTATTGTGATTTTTTTTTTTACCAAAAATATGTAGAAAAATACAAATTGGCCTACAATGATGAAAACATTTGACTTTTAAGGTTTTTTTTTATCAGGAATGTTATAGAGCAGAAAGTAAAAAATATTGTTTTTTTTTGTTTTGTTTTTTTTTTCAGAATTGTTGCTCATTTTTTGTTAAATAGTGTACAAAATAAAAATCGCACAGATGATCAAATACCCCCAAAAGAAAGCCCTATTTGCGGAAAAAAAAAGGAAATCAATTTTATTAGGGTACAGCATCGCATGACCGAGTTAAAGTAACGCAGTGCCTTATCGCAAAAAATGGCCTGGTCAGAGGTGGTTAAAATTGCTCAACTTAGTCTTTTTCCCACACATGCCACTAGGTGGTGCCAAATCCATTCAAAGCCATGGACTTGGTGAACATTGCAAAATATTAGTAGTTAAAGTGGAACTATGGGGAAAAAAATGACATACATGATGCATTATGTCACTATCATTAATTCATGAGTTGTTTCTTTGTCCAGGGAACACAAAATAAAAGCAGATTAAACTTCAGCTTTAAGGAATAAAGGTAGTGGGAGGGATATGCAAAAGTTTTACGTTAACATTAAAAGATAAGTTCACCTTTTGTAACATGTTACAGTCATGTTCAGGGTGTTAAATGTTGCAAATCCACACCACAGCCCCCCCCCCCCCCCCGCCTCTCTGTTGTGACAGGGAGCAGGGAAATCTTCTCCCCCCGCTCTCTGTCACAATCTGCAAAGAACATGGCTGTACAGAGCTCCGTCCGCTCGGCCACATCATTCATTCACAGAGTTCTGTAAATGGCAAACTACAAGGCCTTTGCTGCTGTCGGCTTGTAGTTTTCAATGAACTACCACGGCGCTGTTGAGCTCTGGGCTAGTTTATTGATGCTTCCGGTTAGTGTGTAACTGTCTGGCCGTACACTGTACAGCCACACAGCTTACACAGAGTCTGAAGCCCTGCATTGCACCCATGATCTGCTTATTGTGGGTACAATGCTTTTCAGGCTCCTAATAAAAAATATAAATGCACATTTTTTACCTGCAAAAAGATGTGCATATATAACTTTTTTTAAAAAGGTGACCTTATCCTTAACTGTTGAGTTGGGCTCTTGAGATGGAAAGCTAATATATAATTCTATTAAGGCCCATCCCAAGAATACAGTGGCCATTGGCAGGTTTGTAAACTCTGCCCTAAGCATCATGGAAATGGAGTCATGAAATAACATCTATCTGTTTAGAAGAGAACCTACAGTATATTAAAGTAAAGCCACATTTAAAATGAAGAGCGATGTCCCCTAAATTCCTCATCAACGGTGGTGGTGGGGGAGACAATTTTTAATATTTTATGTGCCTAGAGTTAGGTTTTAGGCCACTGCACACATTTAGAGGGTCTAAGGTAATTTCACAGTTTGTAAGCTGTTATATGACCAGATCATACCTAGAATGCAGGAGGAGTGAGTAAAGGGAGCATCGCTTGAGTATAGTCCATATGTACCAAGGTATGGAGAGACCACCTTCTGAATTAGAGACTCCAAGTTCAGATATTCCTCTGACACACCCTTCGATTCATGGACACCCTAGAAGAAATGACACAACGGAGGGGTTAGGGCATTGCACACTTACACATTTTTACTAAGCATGACTCTGAAAATTTGAAAGACATTAAATGGACTTGATAGCCATGCAGCTTGCATTTCAGATGGCAGCCTACGTATTTCCTTCAGTTCAGGTATCCATTAACTGACCTCCAGAAAGCCCCATAAGTGATTAAAGCAGACTTCACAAAGCTTTAACACAAGGATAAGTATCGTTATTCCAGCTGTGTAACTTTAATTGTTTAAATCTCATAAAATGTAGCTAAAAACAACTGTCACTTCTTCAAACCTAAAATGTATGTAAACCCTAACAGTGAACTTCTCTTATCTGAAACCTTTTTGTCCTGTTAAATATACCACTGAAAGTATTATGTTATATTGATTAAATATTTAATACAAAAAAATACATGTATAGCCTGCCAAAAATCCAGTGAGCTGTGCTCCCTGTTTTGCACTGAAGTCTCAACTGGTGTCATCAGCCCTGCCCAGTTTACCTCCCACTATGTTATAGAGATGAGGAAAGGGGGTTATGTTCTGTAGCACTAACTTCTTTGCTGTCCTAGGATGACAACGCTGCTCTGCCACAGATACAGTACAGAGAGTGAGTTATGCCACTCTAGGACAGGAGTTGTGTTACTGGCAAGATCACCAAATGAAAAAAAAGGAAAAGAAGGCAAAAAAGAAATGGATTGGTAGGCTGCAATGTGTTACATTCATATTCTTGGGTTTGGACTTTAAAACTAAACTCCAGCCTTCTCTTCAGTCTTTCACAGATCTACACACTCCTCTCCTGGACTAAAGTTGCTTCTCACAATGAACATTAGAAGCTTTGGGTCATGGCCATCAACGCAGCCTCATCAATGCCTATCAGTGCAGCATATCAGTGTTGCCTTATCATTGTTGCTCATTAGTGCCCATTAGTGCAGTTTATCAGTATGCACCACTGCCGCCTCATCAGTGACCCTCAGTGCAGCCTATTAGTGCACATCAGTGCAGCATATCAGTGCCCATCAGTGCAGCATATCAGTGCTGCCTTATCAGTGCAGCCTATTAGTGCCACCTCATCAGTGGCCATCAGTGCAGCCTTATCAGTGGCCATTAGTACATGTCACGGGATTAGTAAGAATACTCCTTTCTTTTAAGAAATTTGGACTTTGTTGCTACTGATTGTAATCATAGGATTATTTCACTTATTTGTATAATGACTAGGAAGTCCAGAGTCATTATATAAATAATTGAAATAATCAGTGGCAGCAAACACAAGTCCAAATATCCTAAAAGAAAAATATCCTAAAAGAAAGGAGTCATTTTACGAATCCAGTGACATATTGCGATAGGACATATGGAGGTGAGCAGGTCTAAAATATTATTGCCATAATATACAATTAAACAAGCAAAAAATTTGGGGGAGCATACCCATGTATTTCTAAAGCTGGTGCAGCTATGAACCAAAAGACATGTATATTAAAAAAGAATAGCGCACACATGCAAAAGAAATTACTACCAAATTTGAAGACAATCTATAAATAAAAATGGGGATTTGGTCCCACCATATGGCCATATAGTGCTCAAGCCCACCACTACGTCAAAGTACCCCATTATCAGTCATAATATACAATTAAAAGTCTTAATTGTATGTGATGCAATTCAATATGCTCGCTCAAGGACAAGGATGTTTAAAGAAATTAAATTGTATTATTGACATGATGCCTGCCATACCTGGGGTCGGAGGAAGGTAGGTGGAGCATTAGGCTACAGTGCCACACTTATCAGCATTGGCGGCCTTTGGGTCAGTTGTATTAAGTGTGGTCGGCGGCTTGAGGTCTGTCCACATGTCCTCACCGGCCGGTATTATAATACCGGCAGGTAGCAGTGTGACTGCTTTATGGTGGTTCCAGACTGACTTGCCTCCTGGACCCTGCACTCTGGCCCAATTTGCCCCATAAGACTGGCACTATACTAAAAGTGTAGCGCAAGCTGGCGGGGACCCTTTTCGTGCAGGAGCCAGGAGGAGGCTGTTTTTTTTTTTTTTCGTGCAGGTTGCAGCTTTTTTGCTGCCCCCTGCAAAGTGCCGCCATAGGCCTGGGCCTTGTCGGCCTAGGCCAAGATACAGCACTTGGTTCAAGAGAGTGTAAAGTATAGGGTGCAGGGGTCAGGATTAAGTATTACATAGAGTTCAGGGGTCAGGATTATGTATTGTACAGAGTTCAGGGGGGTCAGGATTGTGTAACAAATGTATAACCGCGCTAATATAAATCAGCAAGCTGCAGTTTGTAGTGAGATAACACCAAATAAGCCAAACAAAACAAAAAAGCTGCGCTAAACGTGACAATGGTACAAATAAATGTATCCAAAATAATAATAAACCCAAATAAAAATATTATGTAAGCATAAGTGAATAAATAAATAAAGTTCTGGTGTCAAGATATAGTCCCAGAATGGTGATGGGAAAATATTGTGATAAATAAAATAAACACGTGCCGTCCTCCACCGCAGTTCTCCAATCACCACATCATGCGATTAGGCTTACAAAGATGGCAGGAGGTATTGAGCCAGTAAAATAGCCACTAGATATGGATCAGTAAACCGATTCCCATAGGAGATCCAGCCAGGAGGGGAACACCAATTGAAGCAGACACAGTGCTAAAGATCATACAGGGCAGCAGGCACACTCAGAGCAATGATCCGATGGCAGTATTCCTAATCCATACGGCTCGAGTATCACCATAAAATAAATAAATATTGCCCCATAGTGTAATTCGTTAAAACACTTTATTAAATAAAAATGAAAGGAACTCACATTCAGTAAGAAGATAAGCGCTTACAAATAGAAGCGAAGCTGGCTGGCTTCAGTCTCAGCCCGTCCTTCCGGGTTGCGTGGTGACGTCAGCACACCGAACCCGACACGTTTCGTCACAGCTGACGGCTTCCTGGGGATGCCAAAAATAAAAGATACCCAGGAAGACGTTAGCTGTGACGAAACGCGTTGGGTCCGGCATGCTGACGTCACCACGTAGCCCGGAAGGACGGGTTTAGACTGAAGCTGGCCGGCTTCGCTTCTGTTTTTAAGCGCTTATCTTCTTAATGAATGTGAGTTCCTTTCTTTTTTATTTAATAAAGTGTTTTAACGAATTACACTATGGGGTAATATTTATTTATTTTATGGTGATACTCAAGCCATATGGATTAGGAATACTGCCATCGGATCATTGCTCTGAGTGTGCCTGCTGCCCTGTATGATCTTTAGCACTGTGTCTGTATCGATTGGTGTTCCCCTCCTGGCTGGATCTCCTATGGGAATCTGTATACTGATCCATATCTAGTGGCTATTTTACTGGCTCAATACCTCCTGCCATCTGGTAAGCCTAATCGCATGCTGTGATGATTGGAGCACTGCGGTGGAGGACGGCACGTGTTTATTTTATTTATCACAATATTTTCCCATCACCATTCTGGGACTATATCTTAACAACAAGGCATTTTTTTTATTTATTCACTTATGCTTACATAATATTTTTAATTAGGTTAATTATTATTTTGGATACATTTATTTGTACCATTGTCACGTTTAGCGCAGCTTTTTTGTTTTGTTTGGTCAGGATTATGTAATGTACAGGGTTCAGGGGGTCCGGATTAAGTAACACACAGACTTTAGGTGTCAGGATTATGAAATGTACAGAGTTCAGGGGTTAGTATTAATAACATACAATGTTCAGGGGTCAGGATTAAGTAACACACAGAGTTCAGGGGTCAGTATCAAGTAACACACAGAGTTCAGGGGTTAGTATTAAGTAACACACAGAGTTCAGGGGTTAGTATTAAGTAACACACAGAGTTCAGGGGTCAGTATTAAGTAACACACAGAGTTCAGGGGTTAGTATTAAGTAACACACAGAGTTCAGGGGTTAGTATTAAGTAACACACAGAGTTCAGGGGTTAGTATTAAGTAACACACAGAGTTCAGGGGTTAGTATTAAGTAACACACAGAGTTCAGGGGTTAGTATTAAGTAACACACAGAGTTCAGGGGTTAGTATTAAGTAACACACAGAGTTCAGGGGTTAGTATTAAGTAACACACAGAGTTCATGGGTCAGGATTAAGTAACACACAGAGTTCATGGGTCAGGATTAAGTAACACACAGAGTTCAGGGGTCAGTATTAAGTAACACACAGAGTTCATGGGTCAGGATTAAGTAACACACAGAGTTCATGGGTCAGGATTAAGTAATACACAGTGTTAAGGGGCCAGGATTAATTAATGCACAGAGTTCAGGGGTCAGGAGTAGGTAATACACAGTGTTCAGGGGCTAGTATTAAGTAATGCACAGAGTTTAGGGATCAGGATTAAATAATGCACAGAGCTCAAGAGTAGTGTTGAGCGAACACGGACTGTATTATTCGTGTTCGTACCGAATAATTGGATTTTTTGTACCCGAACACGGACACGGACACTTTACTGTATGTTCGGGTAAAAATCCGTGTTCGGTCGTTTTATTTCCGGGTTTTGCATGCTTTGGCGCTCTTTTCATGGCGGGCTTTCAACAGCCAATCAACAATCGTTTAACTGGTGTGCCTTAAGCCATCCCAGCCATGCCTGCAAATGTCTCAGTAGCTGTGATTGGCCGTCTGAAGCATGTGACCAAGTCTTTATAAGTTCGAGGCAGCCGCAGCGGCGTCATTATGCTGCTTAGATTCAGGGACAGAGCACACATCAACGTGCTGGCTGCTGATTAGGGAAAGATAGGCAGGAAAAAACCATTTGTGTCCGGATAGAATTGAGGGACAGGTCGGAGTGTTTAGGCAGGGCGAGTTGTAGGCATTTTAGGGATAGAGTCTGCTGAATTATAGGGTCAGTGTCTTCTACAAACTACAATCGATATTGCTGTGTGGGGGGTGGGGTCTGCACTCAATCCTGATCTACGATCTCTTCTCAATCCTGTTAGGGACAGAGTCTGCTGAATTTTAGGGAAACTGTGTTCTACAAACTACAATCGATATTGCTGTGTGGTGTGGGATTGGAGATAGGCAGGTGTCAGTGATCCACATCCATTTTTCTGTGTGTGAGCTGCAGTGAACACAATCTTTTTGGGCTGCAGTGAACACAATCTTTTTGGGCTGCAGTGAACACAATCTTTTTGGGCTGCAGTGAACACAATCTTTTTGGGCTGCAGTGAACACAATCTTTTTGGGCTGCAGTGAACACAATCTTTTTGGGGTGCAGTGAACAAAATCTTTTTGGGGTGCAGTGAACACAATCCTTTTTGGTGTGCAGTGAACACAATCTTTGTGGGGTGCAGTGAACAAAATCCTTTGTGGGGTGCAGTGAACACAATCTTTTTGGGGTGCAGTGAACAAAATCCTTTTTGGGGTGCAGTGAACAACATCCTTTTTGGGGTGCAGTGAACACAATCTTTTTGGGGTGCAGTGAACAAAATCCTTTGTGGGGTGCAGTGAACACAATCTTTTTGGGGTGCAGTGAACACAATCTTTTTGGGGTGGAGTGAACAACATCCTTTTTGGGGTGCAGTGAACAACATCCTTTTTGGGGTGCAGTGAACAAAATCATTTTTGGGGTGCAGTGAACACAATCTTTTTGGGGTGCAGTGAACACAATCTTTGTGGGGTGCAGTGAACACAATCTTTTTGGGGTGGAGTGAACAACATCCTTTTTGGGGTGCAGTGAACAACATCCTTTTTGGGGTGCAGTGAACACAATCTTTTTGGGGTGCAGTGAACACAATCTTTGTGGGGTACAGTGAACAGAATCTTTGTGGGGTGCAGTGAACACAATCTTTGGGGGGTACAGTGAACACAATCTTTGTGAGGTGCAGTGAACACAATCTTTGTGGGGTGCAGTGAACACAATCATTGTGGGGTGCAGTGAACTCAATCTTTGTGGGGTACAGTGAACACAATCTCATACTTCTGAAGGTTTGAGGGTGCTGCCTGTTCCATACTCCCCCTACTCCTCATCTAGCCTTTTAGGGGTACAAACAATAGTAATTGGGGCCTAGTGTGGTTGTGTACGTGTGATATACATACACTTTTTTGGGATCATATTTTCTATTCCGCTATTTAATCAAAAACCTTTGGGGATCAGTTAAATTGGGGGATAGTCTGTGTTGGTACGTGTGAGAGAGATCCACCTTTCCAAGTTGTTGGGGTTCATCTCATACTTCTGAAGGTTTGAGGGTGCTGCCTGTTCCATACTCCCCCTACTCCTAGCCTTTTAGGGGTACAAACAATAGTAATTGGGGCCTAGTGTGGTTGTGTACGTGTGATATACATACACTTTTTTGGGATCATATTTTCTATTCCGCTATTTAATCAAAAACCTTTGGGGATCAGTTAAATTGGGGGATAGTCTGTGTTGGTACGTGTGAGAGAGATCCACCTTTCCAAGTTGTTGGGGTTCATCTCATACTTCTGAAGGTTTGAGGGTGCTGCCTGTTCCATACTCCCCCTACTCCTAGCCTTTTAGGGGTACAAACAATAGTAATTGGGGCCTAGTGTGGTTGTGTACGTGTGATATACATACACTTTTTTGGGATCATATTTTCTATTCCGCTATTTAATCAAAAACCTTTGGGGATCAGTTAAATTGGGGGATAGTCTGTGTTGGTACGTGTGAGAGAGATCCACCTTTCCAAGTTGTTGGGGTTCATCTCATACTTCTGAAGGTTTGAGGGTGCTGCCTGTTCCATACTCCCCCTACTCCTAGCCTTTTAGGGGTACAAACAATAGTAATTGGGGCCTAGTGTGGTTGTGTACGTGTGATATACATACACTTTTTTGGGATCATATTTTCTATTCCGCTATTTAATCAAAAACCTTTGGGGATCAGTTAAATTGGGGGATAGTCTGTGTTGGTACGTGTGAGAGAGATCCACCTTTCCAAGTTGTTGGGGTTCATCTCATACTTCTGAAGGTTTGAGGGTGCTGCCTGTTCCATACTCCCCCTACTCCTAGCCTTTTAGGGGTACAAACAATAGTAATTGGGGCCTAGTGTGGTTGTGTACGTGTGATATACATACACTTTTTTGGGATCATATTTTCTATTCCGCTATTTAATCAAAAACCTTTGGGGATCAGTTAAATTGGGGGATAGTCTGTGTTGGTACGTGTGAGAGAGATCCACCTTTCCAAGTTGTTGGGGTTCATCTCATACTTCTGAAGGTTTGAGGGTGCTGCCTGTTCCATACTCCCCCTACTCCTAGCCTTTTAGGGGTACAAACAATAGTAATTGGGGCCTAGTGTGGTTGTGTACGTGTGATATACATACACTTTTTTGGGATCATATTTTCTATTCCGCTATTTAATCAAAAACCTTTGGGGATCAGTTAAATTGGGGGATAGTCTGTGTTGGTACGTGTGAGAGAGATCCACCTTTCCAAGTTGTTGGGGTTCATCTCATACTTCTGAAGGTTTGAGGGTGCTGCCTGTTCCATACTCCCCCTACTCCTAGCCTTTTAGGGGTACAAACAATAGTAATTGGGGCCTAGTGTGGTTGTGTACGTGTGATATACATACACTTTTTTGGGATCATATTTTCTATTCCGCTATTTAATCAAAAACCTTTGGGGATCAGTTAAATTGGGGGATAGTCTGTGTTGGTACGTGTGAGAGAGATCCACCTTTCCAAGTTGTTGGGGTTCATCTCATACTTCTGAAGGTTTGAGGGTGCTGCCTGTTCCATACTCCCCCTACTCCTAGCCTTTTAGGGGTACAAACAATAGTAATTGGGGCCTAGTGTGGTTGTGTACGTGTGATATACATACACTTTTTTGGGATCATATTTTCTATTCCGCTATTTAATCAAAAACCTTTGGGGATCAGTTAAATTGGGGGATAGTCTGTGTTGGTACGTGTGAGAGAGATCCACCTTTCCAAGTTGTTGGGGTTCATCTCATACTTCTGAAGGTTTGAGGGTGCTGCCTGTTCCATACTCCCCCTACTCCTAGCCTTTTAGGGGTACAAACAATAGTAATTGGGGCCTAGTGTGGTTGTGTACGTGTGATATACATACACTTTTTTGGGATCATATTTTCTATTCCGCTATTTAATCAAAAACCTTTGGGGATCAGTTAAATTGGGGGATAGTCTGTGTTGGTACGTGTGAGAGAGATCCACCTTTCCAAGTTGTTGGGGTTCATCTCATACTTCTGAAGGTTTGAGGGTGCTGCCTGTTCCATACTCCCCCTACTCCTAGCCTTTTAGGGGTACAAACAATAGTAATTGGGGCCTAGTGTGGTTGTGTACGTGTGATATACATACACTTTTTTGGGATCATATTTTCTATTCCGCTATTTAATCAAAAACCTTTGGGGATCAGTTAAATTGGGGGATAGTCTGTGTTGGTACGTGTGAGAGAGATCCACCTTTCCAAGTTGTTGGGGTTCATCTCATACTTCTGAAGGTTTGAGGGTGCTGCCTGTTCCATACTCCCCCTACTCCTAGCCTTTTAGGGGTACAAACAATAGTAATTGGGGCCTAGTGTGGTTGTGTACGTGTGATATACATACACTTTTTTGGGATCATATTTTCTATTCCGCTATTTAATCAAAAACCTTTGGGGATCAGTTAAATTGGGGGATAGTCTGTGTTGGTACGTGTGAGAGAGATCCACCTTTCCAAGTTGTTGGGGTTCATCTCATACTTCTGAAGGTTTGAGGGTGCTGCCTGTTCCATACTCCCCCTACTCCTAGCCTTTTAGGGGTACAAACAATAGTAATTGGGGCCTAGTGTGGTTGTGTACGTGTGATATACATACACTTTTTTGGGATCATATTTTCTATTCCGCTATTTAATCAAAAACCTTTGGGGATCAGTTAAATTGGGGGATAGTCTGTGTTGGTACGTGTGAGAGAGATCCACCTTTCCAAGTTGTTGGGGTTCATCTCATACTTCTGAAGGTTTGAGGGTGCTGCCTGTTCCATACTCCCCCTACTCCTAGCCTTTTAGGGGTACAAACAATAGTAATTGGGGCCTAGTGTGGTTGTGTACGTGTGATATACATACACTTTTTTGGGATCATATTTTCTATTCCGCTATTTAATCAAAAACCTTTGGGGATCAGTTAAATTGGGAGATAGTCTGTGTTGGTACGTGTGAGAGAGATCCACCTTTCCAAGTTGTTGGGGTTCATCTCATACTTCTGAAGGTTTGAGGGTGCTGCCTGTTCCATACTCCCCCTACTCCTAGCCTTTTAGGGGTACAAACAATAGTAATTGGGGCCTAGTGTGGTTGTGTACGTGTGATATACATACACTTTTTTGGGATCATATTTTCTATTCCGCTATTTAATCAAAAACCTTTGGGGATCAGTTAAATTGGGGGATAGTCTGTGTTGGTACGTGTGAGAGAGATCCACCTTTCCAAGTTGTTGGGGTTCATCTCATACTTCTGAAGGTTTGAGGGTGCTGCCTGTTCCATACTCCCCCTACTCCTAGCCTTTTAGGGGTACAAACAATAGTAATTGGGGCCTAGTGTGGTTGTGTACGTGTGATATACATACACTTTTTTGGGATCATATTTTCTATTCCGCTATTTAATCAAAAACCTTTGGGGATCAGTTAAATTGGGGGATAGTCTGTGTTGGTACGTGTGAGAGAGATCCACCTTTCCAAGTTGTTGGGGTTCATCTCATACTTCTGAAGGTTTGAGGGTGCTGCCTGTTCCATACCCCCCCTACTCCTCATCTAGCCTTTTAGGGGTACAAACAATAGTAATTGGGGCCTAGTGTGGTTGTGTACGTGTGATATACATACACTTTTTTTGGATCATATTTTCTATTCCGCTATTTAATCAAAAACCTTTGGGGATCAGTTAAATTGGGGGATAGTCTGTGTTGGTACGTGTGAGAGAGATCCACCTTTCCAAGTTGTTGGGGTTCATCTCATACTTCTGAAGGTTTGAGGGTGCTGCCTGTTCCATACTCCCCCTACTCCTCATCTAGCCTTTTAGGGGTACAAACAATAGTAATTGGGGCCCAGTGTGGTTGTGTACGTGTGATATACATACACTTTTTTGGGATCATATTTTCTATTCCGCTATTTAATCAAAAACCTTTGGGGATCAGTTAAATTGGGGGATAGTCTGTGTCGGTACGTGTGAGAGAGATCCACCTTTCCAAGTTGTTGGGGTTCATCTCATACTTCTGAAGGTTTGAGGGTGCTGCCTGTTCCATACCCCCCCTACTCCTCATCTAGCCTTTTAGGGGTACAAACAATAGTAATTGGGGCCTAGTGTGGTTGTGTACGTGCGAGATACATACACTTTTTTTGATCATATTTCCTATTCCGCTATTCAATAAAAACCTTTGAGGATCAATTGAATTGCGGGATAGTCTGTGTCGGTACGTGTGAGAGAGATCCACCTTTCCAAGTTGTTGGGGTTCATCTCATACTTCTGAAGGTTTGAGGGTGCTGCCTGTTCCATACTCCCCCTACTCCTCATCTAGCCTTTTAGGGGTACAAACAATAGTAATTGGGGCCCAGTGTGGTTGTGTACGTGTGATATACATACACTTTTTTGGGATCATATTTTCTATTCCGCTATTTAATCAAAAACCTTTGGGGATCAGTTAAATTGGGGGATAGTCTGTGTCGGTACGTGTGAGAGAGATCCACCTTTCCAAGTTGTTGGGGTTCATCTCATACTTCTGAAGGTTTGAGGGTGCTGCCTGTTCCATACCCCCCCTACTCCTCATCTAGCCTTTTAGGGGTACAAACAATAGTAATTGGGGCCTAGTGTGGTTGTGTACGTGCGAGATACATACACTTTTTTTGATCATATTTCCTATTCCGCTATTCAATAAAAACCTTTGAGGATCAATTGAATTGCGGGATAGTCTGTGTCGGTACGTGTGAGAGAGATCCACCTTTCCAAGTTGTTGGGGTTCATCTCATACTTCTGAAGGTTTGAGGGTGCTGCCTGTTCCATACTCCCCCTACTCCTCATCTAGCCTTTTAGGGGTACAAACAATAGTAATTGGGGCCTAGTGTGGTTGTGTACGTGTGATATACATACACTTTTTTTGGATCATATTTTCTATTCCGCTATTTAATCAAAAACCTTTGGGGATCAGTTAAATTGGGGGATAGTCTGTGTTGGTACGTGTGAGAGAGATCCACCTTTCCAAGTTGTTGGGGTTCATCTCATACTTCTGAAGGTTTGAGGGTGCTGCCGGTTCCATACTCCCCCTACTCCTCATCTAGCCTTTTAGGGGTACAAACAATAGTAATTGGGGCCCAGTGTGGTTGTGTACGTGTGATATACATACACTTTTTTGGGATCATATTTTCTATTCCGCTATTTAATCAAAAACCTTTGGGGATCAGTTAAATTGGGGGATAGTCTGTGTCGGTACGTGTGAGAGAGATCCACCTTTCCAAGTTGTTGGGGTTCATCTCATACTTCTGAAGGTTTGAGGGTGCTGCCTGTTCCATACCCCCCCTACTCCTCATCTAGCCTTTTAGGGGTACAAACAATAGTAATTGGGGCCTAGTGTGGTTGTGTACGTGTGATATACATACACTTTTTTTGGATCATATTTTCTATTCCGCTATTTAATTTAACTGGGCCTCCATGCGAGACCTGTGTGCCTTGTTGCGCTGTTTTGAGTACTCCACCAACATGGCCAGTGGCAATGACGCCGTTCTCAGCTTAACTATCCCACTTCTATGCCTCCTTGAAAAAACAATTCGGGCGATGATGGAAGAGGATGTGGCACAGGATGAGGAGGAGGAGGAGGATGAAGAGGTAACATTTCCAAGGCTTTCAGGGCAGTCATTCGCAAGGGGCTCCGAGGGTGGGTTCCTGCACACGCAAACGCCAGGGACGCAATTGTCCAGCAGGGGCACAGTTCTGGAGGATGAGGAGGATGAGGAGGAGGAGGAGCTGGAGGAGGAGATGGAACCATGTTCACAGCAGGGTGGCACCCAGGCCAGCTCATGGCCATCACTGGTGCGTGGCTGGGGGGATACAGAGGACACGGACGATACACCTCCCACAGAGGACAGCCTTTCGTTGCCTCTGGGCAGCCTGGCACACATGAGCGATTACATGCTGCAGTGTCTCCACAACGACCGCCGAGTTGCCCACATTCTAACTTGTGCTGATTACTGGGTGGCCACGCTGCTGGATCCCCGTTACAAGGACAACGTACCGTCCTTAATTCACTCACTGGAGCGCGATCGCAAGATGCGCGAGTACAAGCGCACGCTGGTAGACGCCATGCTGCTGGCATTCCCATCTGACAGCGGGGCCACAGTGGAAGCACAAGGCAGAGGAGGAGGAGGAGGAGGTCGCCAACGCAACCAGGGCACCGCCAGCACCTCAGAAGGCAGGGTTAGCATGGCCGAAATGTGGAAAAGCTTTGTCAGCACGCCACAACAAACAGCAGCACCAGCAGCTCAGATGGAACGTCTTAGCAGGAGGCAGCATTTTACCAACATGGTGGAGCAGTATGTGTGCACACGCCTACATGTAGTGAATGACGGGTCTGCCCCCTTCAACTTCTGGGTCTCCAAATTGGGCACATGGCTTGAGCTTGCCCTTTACGCCTTGGAGGTGCTGGCGTGCCCTGCAGCCAGTGTATTATCTGAACGGGTATTTAGCACGGCTGGGGGCGTTATAACAGACAAGCGCAGCCGCCTGTCCAGAGACAATGTGGACAAGCTCACGTTCATTAAAATGAACCAGGCATGGATCCCACGGGACTTTTCCGTACCTTATGCAGAATAGCAATGGATACCGACCTTACCCACCCATTGTTCCATTTTTGCTCTTTCTCACTCTTTTGGGGTGTACCCTCATTTAAAATTTTTGAAAAGAAGCAGTGTTGGCTACCTCGTCCTCCTCCTCAGGGCCAGATTAATGTAGGGGCTATTGGAGCTGCAGCTCCAGGCCCCTACCTTTTATATAGGCCCCGGGTTGGCCATATTCACTGTTACCGCTCTTCTGTCACTTGTAAACACAGAAGTCTGGCTTCTATGCTCGCTTCCCCAGGCAGCACCCTCAGAACCTCCCCACACAGCGTGAAGGCCGGACAAGGAGGGACAGTTGGCGATGCATGGATGTGTTTATGGGCTTCAGAGACAGCATCCCATGTTGAATTAGGCATGCATGGCTGCACCCTTCCTCCTCTGGGTGCATGGCAAGGCACGGCCCTTAAGGCCCTTCAAAATCCTCAGCACCAAGCCCATGATGCTGTTAATCCGGCCCTGGTCCTCCTCCACCGCCGCTTCCACCTACACCGCCCATAGGTGTGCGCAGCCTATTGCATTAAGGTGTGCACCCCAAAGTTGAAATACACATGCATGTGTTTGCCAGCAGGGAGAGTAATGTATCGGGGCCATGTACCTGTAGGCAAGGAGAAATAGAGCAGAGCAGGTCCCAGGGAGATCTTTCCCATCTCCTCACTGGCAATGCTATGTGCCCTAGGTGATTAGGGTGTGCCCAGGCACACCCAGCACACCCTGTGCGCACGCCTATGTCACCGCCACATCCACCACCACCTCAACCTCCCTCCTACTCCATATGGGCCTCGTCCTTCAGAGATGAAGAAGAACATTGTTTTATTTTTCTGTTTTTTTTTTGTTGTTTTAAGTTATTTCCCTATCCACATTTGTTTGCAGAGCACTTGCCATGCTCTTAATTACGTTTTGCTGCCATTTGCAGCACTCTAGCCCTTTCCTTTGGTGTTTTAGAGCCATTTTAGTGCCTTAAAGTTCGGGTCCCCATTGACTTCAATGGGGTTCGGTGTCCGGGAAAAGTTCGGTAAAAGTCCGGGACACGGACCCGGACTTTTTTTTAAAGTTCGGCCGAACCCGTCGAACACGGACATCTAGGTGTTCGCTCAACCCTACTCAAGAGTAATGCTTGCCATACAGTAGCTGAAAAAACGTTTGAAAATCTGTCATTTGGTCTGTAAGTTAATTTTTTGTCCAGTTAATGGGCACAAATAGAAAATCGGTTTTAACTTTTCAGAGCTGAAAAATCGAAGCAATAGTTTGGAAAATTCTGCCGAATGAACGATAAATTGGAAGGTTAATGTGTTTCTCGCCCGAACAGTTTGCACTAGGCATATGTGACAAAATGAACGAAAAACTGATTCATTTATGTCCATTGAAAGATTTATCGTTCAAAATTCGGTCATTACATGATGGCACAATCGTCTGCTCTCACGGCCGAGAGTTTGTTTTTCGAAAATGATTTCAAATAATTTTTCAACTAGTGTATGGCCAGCATAAGGATCAATAAACACAGAAAGTTAGGGGTCAGGAGTAAGTAACGCAGGAAGTTCAGGGATCAGATAAGCAGTTACCCACAGTCAGATTGGTGTATCATCCCTGGGAGCCGTTGGGTAGTGTAAAGTTTGCAGTGTGCAGGCTCCAACTCACACTGCAAGAGCCAATCTAAAATGGCATGGCTGGAGTGGTCTACACATGGGTGGCAGCATGAATCGCTGCTATACACAGGGTACCATAGCGGCGTCATGTTTTAGTTGCTACTTTAGCAGTTGATGGATTAGAGCCTGTGCACAACAAACTTTATTCGGCAGCTCCCAGGGACAAATCTGGGGACACCTGTTTCCCGGGAACAGACCCTTCACTACAGAGATTGTCACCAGGAAATGGGGACGAATGGACACCTTAGCATAGGGCAGTCTGCATGCACATACAGTCTGCCTAGGTACGCCCATTCCTTCAGACTGGCATCCACTCATTAAGACATTTTGATATTTACATAAGTCCTTCAAAAAAACAACCCTCTGCTTGTATCAGTGTTGAGGAGTACTAAGTCAGAGTGCTGAGATCTTTTCAGAAAGCTATGTACAGCATCCTGCTGGCCCCTCCCACTAGCTACAATTTGCCCACATTGTATGGAGAAGTACAGAGACCCAGTAAAGACAATGCTGAAATAAGATATTTAATGAAAGTTATATTTTAAAATGTTATTAGCATGTTGGTGAAGGAAGAAAGTGGAACCAGGGAAGACAAAATATAAGCAGGTTAAAGTTCAGCTTTAACCACTTGCCGTCTGCTCACTCGAGCACTACTGCGGCAAAGTGGTTCATTATCGTCTGGCGACGTAGACCTACGTCGCCAGACACTCCCCTTTCTCGGCGGCGCGCGCGCACCGCCGGAGGCTCGCCCCCGCTGTTTTCAGTCACAGCTGGAGTCGGGCCAGGGGAGGAGCGGCGGCAATCGCCGCTGCTCTTCCCCGATCGTCGGGGAATCTAGTTTGGAGATCCGCCCGCCTGTGTAAACAGAGCGGGTGGATCTCTTAAGTGACAGACAGTGACAGATTGCAGGGTTCAGCATAGCTGAACATCCGATCTGTCCTTGTGTCACTCAGTCACCTCCCCCCACACACGTTAGTAAGCACCAGGCATACATTAACCCCTCCCTCTCCAATAAAATTAGCCCCTTCCCTGCCAGTGTCATTTTTACAGTAACAGTGCATATATATAGCATTGATTACTGCAGTAATGTCACTGGTACCCCCAAAAGTGTCAAAAATGTCAGTCAAGGGACCGATCTGTCCGCCGCAATGTCGCAGTCCCGCAAAAAAAATCGCAGATCGCCGCCATTACTCGTTAAAAAAAAAAACACCAAAAATGACAAAAATCTTTCCCTTAGTTAGTAAACGCAATAACTTTTGCGCAAACCAATCAAAATACGCTTATTGTGATTTTTTTTACCGAACATAGGTAGCAGAAAACAAATTGGCCAAAAATGTAAAAAAATTTTGATTTTTACATTTTTTTGGGGGGGGAATTTCATATAAAAAAATGTGAAAAATATTGCTATTTTTTCAAAATTTAAGCTATTTTTTTGTTTATAGCGCAAAAAGTAAAAATTGCACAGGTGATCAAGTACCACCAAAAGAAAGCTCTGTTTGTGGGAAAAAAAGGACGTAAATTTCGTTTGGGTATGGCGTCGCACGACTGCGCAATTGTCAGTTAAAGTCGCACAGTGCCGAATCGCAAAAAGTGGCCCAGACGTAAGACAGCAAAATCCTCTAGTGGTAAAGTGGTTAAGGATCCTTGTTCCTGTGTGTCAGCTAGCATATTCAACCTATAATGTATATTTATTCAGACCGACACTCAAGTCTTTTTCATGCTATCTGGGCTTGTGACAGCCAATAAAAAAAAAAAGTCACCTTCCAGACTAATGGAATAATTATAGTTACTGCACACGTTGAATTTTTTTACCACATCCTGCCCTCTTGCTCAGAATATATCCACCAAACAAAGTGACCTTTAAAGAAAGAGCAACCTTTATCTGATTTTTCAACTTTAAAAAATACTGCAGCGTTTTAATTTTATCTGCAGGTATTTCAGAAGCTATTTGTATGCTAATTCTTCCTTTCAATTGCCTGGTAATTAATCGCCAGGTTTTCTGTCAGCAACAGAAGCGTACTTTCATTTAGGCAGGAAGAGAGGAGGTGGAACGCAGCGCCAGCGCTAAATATCTCAAACAACTAACTGAAGCCGTTGTTGAATGGCTCTAACAGCATCACAGATAGAGAGTACAGGCTTCCATGTGTCTCCCTAAATATGTTTAATATCTCTAAAACAGGTTCTCTTTTTCTTATGTTAGGTTGGCTGATTGATTGGCCCTCCTAGGTAGAAGAGAGTATAGTTTTTGGGTCTTTCTGCCTACCAGACAGCAGGATCCATTGATAGGGTCTGCTCATGGTGCTCAGGTGCAGCTCAGCTTGTCTGAATGTTTCACATTGGTCCAATAGGGAGACATATTGGACAGTGGGAGGAAATCTGGCAAGTGAGGGCACCGACATTGTTACAGCCCTGGTGATTGGCAGAGAAAAGTGCCTTGGTGCATGCTGGGTGACTGTATAATTGCCAGGAGCACATTTGCTTGAGGTTTTTGGCTGAAAAGAGGGGTCCCGGAGGGAGGGGAGGGTGGCTGCCCCTCCTCTGTAGAAGCTGCCATGTGTCCCCAGGTATTTGACCAGAGGACCTGAAAGTCAGATAGGAGCTGAAACCAGATGTCCTGCAGAGATGACTGGAAGGAAGACACTGGAAAGGATCTGATTCTGCCTACAGTGAGTACAGATCGGTGTCATGGGGCCTGTCATGTGAGGGCCATCCTTTTAGTGGAAGAGTCAGTGGATGGTTGTCAGTCAACAGGATGCTAGAGTGTGTCCTGAGGATAATGTAGTTGTAACAAGTCTGCTGCTAGAGAGGAAGAGGACTTAATTCTTCCATACAAGTGGCAGTATGGTCAAAGCAGGGTGTCTGCTTCCACAAATAACCCGGTGAGGCCAAGTGAGAGTTGTCCTTATCTACTGTGAATAGTTCAGTTAAAGTATCCCACTATTCCCTTCTCCCATCCAAGTTCCACAATAAATACAAAACCAAATCCCCTGGACTGTTTATTGAGTAACGAGCAAACGGGAGAAGGGATGGATGTGTGAAAAATCACCTAGTGACTGTCTGCAGGTTATCAGAGGGGGACCTAAGAAGTCATCACACAGCAAGCTCTACGGGGACAGTGCTACGTAAAGAAAACTTATCAAGGGGGTCATCCAGTGACCCCACATCTGCAAAGCAGACAGAACCCTCCAGAGCACTGGTGCCCAACCTGCAGCTCTAGGGGTGGGGGGTGAGGGTTGCATTCGGCCCTTTGATATTTATTCTGTGGCCCCTGCAGTCTGTTTTGGTGCTCACTCAAGCCAGTGAAAGAAAGGCCTTGTTTGCATGGAGCGTTTGAATCTGCACCCCATGTGAGGGCCATGTTTATCTGCACAGGGATGCAGGAGTTCTGTGCAGACAGCCCCATTGCTGTCAATTGAGATGCGGCGACTGTGACATCTATGTGTATGGCCTTGAATGCACCCAGAGTTCATCCACAATGATTCAGGTAGACAGAGACCATGTGATCTTTGCCTAGGCTCTGTGTCTGAGGGAAATCAGAGCTGTAGCTTTTACGCTCAGAATACCAATGCAGATTATTTAAGCCAAACTCCAAGCCTACAGCTAAATTCACAGATAAACAACATACTGTATATGAAGGTTGTTTTACCTGTCAAATGATTTTTATCTCTTTTTATCCAGTTTTGAGATTTACACAGCTCTGTGCACACTACAATCCTGTCCGGCAGGGGAGGAGACCTGATTTTTCTCTACTGAAAGTTCAATAACAATTCCAGGTCTTGTCCCTCCCCCAACCTCCGATAGGACAGTGAAAGGAGAAGCAGCTGAGTGATGAGCTCATCTCTCTATCGCTCTTCTCTCTACACCTATCAGTTTGCTCCGAGGGCTGCAGCACAGCTGACAGGTTCCTTGTGCTTCTTCCCCCTCTTCTAGTCTGAGCTCTGGGGAATGCAGGAAGCTGATAACAGGTCAAATTTAGGTACTTGAACTGTTGATATTTAAAAAAATACATTTAAAATAAATAAATGAATACAGAGCTGCATTAATTTGTGTCTTTTATATCTGAGTGGAGTTAGTGCCGGTTCACACTAGTGCGGTTTGCGAGATCGCATGTAATTCGGAGCGCACTGCTCCTTCATTACATGCGATCTCATGTGCGGATGCGAGTTCAGCCATACACTTTGTATGGCTGAATTCGCACTGTATCTGCACCAAACACGCACACGAGGCATTTTTTGAGCCGCATCAGGATCGGATCGCATGGTGGTTCACACTTGTGCGATCCGATTCTGTGCAAACTGTCAGATCGCACTGCGATATGCGATCAAACTGGGGGTGTCGTTAACATTTTATTGACACCCCCTGCGTATCGCATATGGCAGTGTGAACTGCCAGATGTGCGGATGCGATGCGGGAACACGCTATATTCGCAGCGTTCCCACATCGCAGAAGTGTGAACCGGCACTTAAAGTTTTATTAAAGTCTCGTTTTTTTTTTTCTTTTGTTTAAAAATAACAAACATGTTATACCTACTTTGCCTGCTCTATGCAGTGGTTCTTCACAGAGCAGCCTGGATCCTTCTCTTCTCAGTTCACTCGCCAGTGCTCCCCATCCCTCCCTCCTGCCGAGTGCACCCACAGCAAGCAACTTGCTTTGGGGGCACCCGAGCCCCTGCTCTGTGTGTCCATTCAGACATGGAGCCATGGTTGACCCTGCCCCTTCTCTTTCCTCATTGGCTCACTGCCTTTGATTGACAGGAGCCACTAACGCTGTCCCAGCCAATCAGGAGGAAGAGTCTCGGACAGCCAAATCTCCCATGCAACATCGCTGGATCGAGATGGGGCTCAGGTAAGTATTAGGGGGGCTGCTGCACACAGAATGGTTTTTATCTCAATGCATAGAATGCATTAGATAAAACAACTTCTGCCTTTAAAACCATTTTTAAATATAACTAAAGGCTAAACTTTTTTCTTTTTTAATGAACCATAGGAACAGGCCAAGGAAGTGCCACATCCCAGTAATGAGACCTATTAACAAATATCCTTTCTTGACTTTTAAGGCAAAGCTTAAGCCAGTACTTAAAAATCAATATTTTATTTTGTACAAAACCATTAAAACACATAATCATCGAGCACATTTAAAAGCACGGTCTGCTCTATCAGGAATACTGTACATTTTCTTTCCACATTACAGTCCAATATGCGTTTCCTGGAAAGTATCCACTTCATCAGGAGCTACAATTGAATACAGAGTACTGGATCCGATACGCCAGAAGAAGGTCCGTGCCTAGAGGGAACATTAGAAACCCAAAGGGTAAAAATGGTGGACTCAGGTATGTAAATGCCTTCCAGAGCGGCGCCCTGAACAGAGAACAAG
Source organism: Pelophylax lessonae (assembly GCF_965119305.1). Taxonomy (NCBI): domain Eukaryota; kingdom Metazoa; phylum Chordata; class Amphibia; order Anura; family Ranidae; genus Pelophylax; species Pelophylax lessonae. Next base: position 525,967,271 of record NC_138771.1, read on the forward strand.
AAGCAAACTACTGGCAGAAGTTTGTACATGTAGTGATATTAAGCAGAATCGGCTAATAAGTTATATACTGTTCCAGGGACACGCTCAATGCAGCTGAAGGCTTTCATCAAGGCTATCAAGAGGAGCCAAACTATACAGTGTGCAGGAGAGAGGAGTGAACCTTGATATCTGGGCTTTTGGACTTTTTGCAGGGTGAATCTGTTTTGGCTGTAGTATTGGCATGAGCCTAATATGATACATGTAAGAGTATGTGGTTGGGTGGATGACATTTAGACCTTATGGCTTTAAACAGGCTCCTCTTTGGGTCTCTGATGTGGTTCCATCTATGCACGCACCCTGTTCTGGCATATCAGATCCAGTAGTCTGCAACCAATTGTAGCTCCTGATGAAGTGGATATATTCCAGGAAACACATTGAGCAATACAATATATATATATATATATATATATATATATACTGTATGTTAGTGTTGGACAGAGAGGAGAGGGATTAGAACCCCTGTCCGTTTTTTATTGCTGTTTGTGCCTCTGTTTCACCCTCTCTGTTTGTCCTGTTCCTGTGTACCATTAATAATGAAAGTCAAAGTAGAGGAAAATCCCAAATTTTGGGTTGTCCTTAGAAAAGTAATAGAGGGGAAATCTACCAATGGGGATACTACTTCTGGTAACCTGGGGTGCTCCAAGGGATAACATTTGCAGGGATTTCTCTCATTTCCTGTTGTGGTTATGGGGCAGGAAGGGAAGGTAAGTCTCCCCAGTGGCACACAGATGGCAAAAATATAAATTGACAGGAGTTATATCCCCTAAAATTAAAACGTTTTGCCTATCCTGGCTTCTTTAAGCTCTAATGATGATGTGCCTCACTGATTCATGTCAAGTGTGAATTTTAATGACATGTCCACTTTTAGAAATTGTGGAAGTAAGACTCAAAGTTAGAGACGATAAATCTCTAAATAAATGAGCCTTGCCCCTCGTGTTCTACTTCTAGAAAGCATCAGAGATGTGAAGAAGAGCCTTGTGATTCACTCAGTCGGAGAAATGTTTTCAGTGACTCTAAATAATACATGTCCTCTTATTTCCAAAGGCTCACCAATGTTACTTAAAGCTTACTCTGACCTTTTCAAGAACGCGGGGGCCATCGTACGCATTGCTGTGTGAAAAAGTCTTCTGTTAATGCATCAACTCCAGATAATATCTATATAGAAAAATCCTTTCTTGACCTTGTCGGCTTCGCTTAACCAAACCGCCAATGCTGCTTGTTTACCATTAACTCGTATAAAAACACCAGAGTGTAACAAATCAATTTTCAAATCAAATCATGAAGGTATGTTCGCTTCCTTGCCATCATATAAAGACACATTTCACTACACATTATTTATCTTGGCGGAATCTACAGTATATGGAGGGTGTTGGTTGCATCTCCAGCTTTTATAAAAATAAAAATCATTGGTTACCTCTTATCCCTTTATAGTACTCTTATTATAGTATTCTTATTAAGGAGCAAAACCCCCTAGTTCCCCTGAAGCCCTCAGAATGCAGATAGGGCAGATAAGTAATCAGAAAGGCTACGCCTCCATTCCTTCTAAGTTATCAGTATTCAGCCCCTTTAAAGGTTTCCCCGCAGTTTAATACTATTGGATATTGCAGGGCAATCTTTCTCAGCCAAGGTTCTTCTTGAAATTGCTAGAGGTTCCTTGAGCAGTAACCAGTGGTGAATTGCTCTCCTACCCACACAGTCCACCAATACAAAGGGCAATTTTTTCCAACCACCAATGTAAGGGGTCATTTCAATCACCAATGTGAGGAGTTGCATGTACGCTGACCACAAATGTAAAGAGTTACATCTACGCTGACCACCAATGTAAGGAGTTACATCTACGCTTACCACCATTGTAAGGGATCACTTCTACACTGACCACCAATCTAAGGGATCACTTCTACACTGACCACTGATGTAAGGAGTTACATCTATGCTGACTTCCAATGTAAGGGGGTTACTGCTACACTGACCACTTATGTAGGGAGACACAAAAACTTTTTTAATTCAAGAATGCTACCAAAAATGATTTTGTTGTAAAGAGCTATATATAGAGGGTGGTAAAAAATTATCTGCCCTGGGCGTCATCTCAAATACGCAATAGGCAGTGGGAAATCGATCACACACTTACACCGACCACCGATAAAGGGTGCAATTTTTCAGCAACCGCCAATGTAAGGGGTCACTTCTAAACTGACCACCAATGTAAGGGGTCACTTCTACATTGACTACCAATATAGTGGCCACTTCTAAACTGACCACCAATGTAAGGGGTCAAATCTACAATGAACACCACTGTATGGGGGTCACTTCTACACAGACTACCAATATAGGGGTCACTTCTACACTGACCACCAATGTAAGGGTTCACGTCTACACTGACCACCAATGTAGGGGTCACTTCTACACAGACTACCAATATAGGGGGTCACTTCTACACTGACCACCAATGTAAGGGTTCACGTCTACACTGACCACCAATGTAAGGGTTCACGTCTACACTGACCACCAATGTAGGGGTCACTTCTACACTGACTACCAATATAGGGGTCACTTCTACACTGACAACAAATTTGAGGGGTCACTTCTACACTGACTGCCAATATAGGGGTCATTTCTACACTGGCCACCAGTATGGAGGTCATGTCTACTCTGATCACCAATGTAAGGGTCATTTCTACACTGGCCTTTAATGTAAAAAGTCAGTTCTACACTGATCACTAATGTAAGAGAACACCACAGATTTTTCATTTTAGGATTATTACCAAAAGTTATTTTGTGTTATAGGGCATGGGGTGGTAAAAATTATTATGGGAGTCAAATATGCTAGTTAGGCCATATTCTTTATTTGGGCCCATTTAGATCTATGCATGTGTGGTAGGTGCTGTATTTTGTAGATTTAGGCCTTGTTCACACAGGGTAATTTGCTCCATGCAGGGCCTTCTTTCCTGGCATGGTGATGCACAGGTGCTGTGTGCATCCCCGTTCCAGTGTTCCATTTTTTACTGGAACACATGGCTGCATGGACACAGCTGCTGTGTTCCTATATGACATGCTGGTGAGGATCCCAGAATGCACACAGGGTTCGTTCAGGGACCCATAAACACATGTACATCGTATAGGGACACAACGGGGACACAGTCATGGGGATGCATGGAGCACCTGTACCACCTGTGCTGGTAAAAGACAGCTCTGTATTGGACACATATTCTTGTGAACGGGGGTCTTAGGCTTGGTTCACACTGATGCAGTGCGAATTGATGCGATTCGTGTTTTGACAGGTGTAAATTTAATGCAATTTCTGGAGGGACTGAGCATAGCTAGACATCCGCACTAAACTCGCACATGACAATTTTTAACCATATCAAAATAGCACTGCATCGATGTGAGCGACCTTCATAGAAAACAATGTGTTCTCAGATGACATGCGACTCTATGACTTTTGGATCACATCAGATTCACATCAGTGTGAACCGGACCTTAGGCAGAAAAAATGGCAAGTCATATTTTTTAAAATGCACTGCACTGCAACACTGAGATGGGAAAAGGCACTATTTTTTATTTTTTTTTCTGAATATTTGACATGTATTTTAGCACGTGACATTTGCATTAAAACAGTGTAAATAGGTGCGCTTTTTCTACAAATTACTGATCATACTAATGTATCATGAACTGTAGGTTTAACCACTTTCCGCCCACGCTATAGTCAAAAGACAGCTACAGCGCGGTCTTCCAGTGCCTTCGGACTCGGCTGATCACAGAACAGGGTAAAGGGCCAATCACAGCGGCTCTTTACCACGTGATCAGCTGTAAGCCAATGACAGCTGATCACGGAAGTAAACAAAAGCTGGTTATCGGCTTTTTTTCTCCTCAGGATCAGCGTGACGAGAAAAGAAGAAATCTAGTAACCAGCTTCTGTTACAGGGGCATTGGTTCCAATCTATGCCCACCAGTGCTGCCAAATCAGTGCCAACCAGTGCCACCTATCAGTGCTCATCAGTGCCCACCAGTGCCACCTATCAGTGCCCACAAGTGCAATCTATCAGTGCCCAACAGTGCCTCATCATCAGTGTTACCTATCAGTGCTGCCTTTTAGTGCCACCTATCACTACCCATCATTGCCACCTTTCAGTGCCAACTACCAGTGTTTATCAGTGCAACTTCTCAGTGCCCTTCAGTGCCGCCTATCAGAGCCCATCAGTGCCACCTATCAGTGCCCACCAGTGTCGCCTCATCAGTGCCTACCAGTCCAGCCTCAGCAGTGCCCATTAGTGCAGCTTCATCCGTGCCACCCATCATTGCCCATCAGTCCCGCCTCATTAGTTAACAGGTAAAAAATTACCTGTTTGCAAAAATTTTTAACAAACTATGAAAAAATATTTTTTTCCCCCCAAAATGTTTGGTCTTTTTTTGTTTCTTTAGAAAAAATAAAAAACATAGTGGTGATTAAATACCACCAAAAGAAAGCTCTGTTTGTTTTAAAAAAAAAAAAATGATAAAAATATTGTTTTGGTACAGTGTTGCATGGCCGCACAATTGTCATTCAAAGTGTGACAGCGCTAAAAGCTGAAAATTGGCCTGGGCAGGAAGGGGATATAAGTGCCCAGTAAGCAGGTGGTTAGCCGTTTTTAGTCCGGGTTCCCTGAGACTTATAAATTAATTCACAGGTTCCTCCGAGGTAGAAAAGTTGATAAAGGCTGTTGTGGAACATGAACGTGGAAAATGCCATCCCTAGGACTCTTGAGACAACACTGAGCACTAGAGCTTAAGAGCTTCCTCTGATGTGAACTGAACTGAAGGTGACTTCTTGACTGGTTCAGTCACTCGGACACAAAGGCTTTCTGTGTCTGTCCTCTGACCCTCTTTCACATCCTGCTCTGTCTGAAGAGCTCCTCTCTCTTCCTGTGGAACCTGATCCACTGCAAGCATTTGCCGCTCCTACAGCATTGATGAAAGCGTAAGCCCAACCACATGCAGAAAATAAAGTTACATCTTTCATCTGGCATAGCAAAGATCTAAGAATAAAGGGGCATAATCTGACATTTACCAAATAATCACTGCAAGTAAATCTTCCTGGTACGTGTGTTATAAATGACAGTCACCAGGACAGGTGTCCCCATTTGAAAATTTCTTTCCACACTCCTGGTAGGTTAATTGTCTCTCGTCTAACAGATTGGGAATTTAGATCAGTGGTTGTCAACTTATGAGCTAACGGGAGGCCCAGGGCCGGGACAAGGGGTGAGCAAAAGAGGGACGGTTGCCCTGGGCGCAATGGTTTATTGCAGGGATTGGGGGGGCGCCTTGACCCTAACCCTAAGGGAAGAGGGGGCGCAGTTTGGCATCCTTGGCCTGGGCACTGGATGACCTTCTCCCAGCACTGCATAGGCCTCAAATCCGGCCCCGGACATCACCAAAGGGTCATACATAATGTTCAGTATATGTAATTCTTGAGAGGACTGTAAGAAACGTCAGACCTAATAGAGGAAATAAGGGCCAGAGGGTGTGGGCATGCTACATTTTTGGCTGGGAAAATGCTGCAGAAGACAATATGAAACTGGGAACATGTTACAAGATGCTAGTAGAAAACCAATGCCATTACCCAAAGTTCCCACTACAGAATGCTAAGGTCCGAGGGCCGCACATCATATACCAAAGGGCTGCATGCAGCCCTCGGGTCACAGGTTGGGCACCAGAGCCAGCTGCTTGAGGCCAGGGGCTAATGTGAATGTATCATATATATATATATATATATATATATATATACTGTATATAAAGTGCTGTGTAAATTGACATCATTATAAAAATAACTGTAATAAACAAAAAGTAAAGAGTGCTGATAAACCCTTCTAACAGACAAGCAGACCAAAACTTTACCAATAAACTTCTTTTATTTACTCCCTTTTGGTCTGTTAAACAGACAGTTGTAGGAGTTTTGCAAAAAATACATGTTGATCCTGCCAGAAGTTGATAACTTCTTGTGCCCTCTGCCTGTCCTACACTGTGTTATCAGCCATGTCCAATTCTCCACTGTGGACTACAAAACACCTTCCCTTATATTATGAAGATAAGGAAAGGACACCTTCTCTCCTAGGATGACAACTCTACTACTCTATAGATACAGCACAATGAGTAGGGCTGTCAATAGGAGGTTTCATGCAGTACTCCCATACCAGGTCTGGGCCCCATCAGGTCAGCAGGGGGTTCTGCCAGGTATGCTGTAAGGGGCCCCATAAATTCTAAGTCCCGGTTCACACTAAGGCGACCTGTGAGGCGACCTGGTCGCCTCACAGGTCGCCTCCCATAGGGAAGCTGCGGACCCGTTCTAATAGGAGCGACACAAGTCGCTCCGACTTAGAAAAAGGGTCCGGAGCTTCTTTGGGGCGACCAGGAGGCGACCGCCAAAGACTTCAATGTTATGAAGTCCGTGGCGGCCGCTCCGAGGTCGCGGCGCGCTGCTCGCACCGCGACCTCGGAGGTCGCGGTGCTAAGTAGCGTCGCCCCTATGTGAATGGGGCCTAAAGGTGGGACTGACAGTTAGTTAGCGCCGTCACCCTAGGACAAGAAGTGGGGTACTGATAGGATCACAGGTGAAAATAAAGGGAAAAGAGCCTGAAAAAAAGAAAACAAATGATGCCACCATATCTAAGGATTGGTAAGCTGAATTCTATTACTTTTCTGTTCTTGGGTTTAGGTATATTTTACAATGCAATTTGGATTGGTAGAGAATGATTACATGCATTAGAATGCATTGTTACAGTAACTGTCAGCTGAGCGTAAACTTAAGGTGGCCATACATTTATCATTTTTTTGTTCAAAATGAGCCAATTTCCCCATCCACACATTTGAGGTCCATGGGGAAATCCTCCCCGCTGTGTCTTTATATTCTGACAGTGGGTCTCTCCCTCTGTCAGAATACACTGATCAGCACTGCAGCCCATTGCCTGCATGCGCTGACTGAGTGGACATTTTTCAACATGCCCCCTCATGAAAAGTCGATCGATAGATCAATTTCACATGAACAGGAACCGCCATAGATGGATTGAAATTTGTCTGCTTCCTGCTAAACCACCCACATTTTGATCCATGCCTGGCCAGCTTTATTGAAAGTAGCAAGCAAAATGGAGAGAGGAACAGTCAGGCTGAAAGATTTACAGTTTACTGAGGAACAAACCAGGGGCTAATTCAAAACCGCAGGCAGCAGCTCAACTGACAGTGACAAAAACATTTTTTTTTCACTCAAATAGAAAATTAAAGGTTCTGAAGGCTGAAGGTTTTTTACCTTCATGCATTCTTTGCATGGAGGTAAAAAACCTTCTGTGTGCAGCAGCTCCCCTAATACTTACCTGAGCTCCCTCTTGATCCAGCGATGTGCACAAGAGCCTCAGCTCCTCATTGGCTGAAACAGCAGCAGGAGCCATTGGCACCCACTGCTGTCAATCACAGCCAGTGAGCCACTGAGGAGAGAGAGGGGGTGGGGTGGCTCGGTGTCTGAATGAACATGAAGAGCAGTGGCTCTGCAGCGCACATGCTTGAGTGCCCCTATTGCAAGCTGCTTGTTCTGGGGGCACTCGACAGGAGGGAAGCGCTAGAAGCACCAAACGGGCACCTGAGAAGAAGAGGATTGGGGCTGCTCTGTGTAAAACCGCTGCACAGAACAGGTAAGTATGACATGTGTAGCACCCTTGTCTTAAACAGGGCTAAAAGTAAATTTAGCTTTGCTGGGTTGTAGCTAGCCTTGCTAATTTGTAGTTTTTGTGATCAAATGGGTTTCCTCCTAAGCCTGGTATAGCTGTAGTTTCTCCCTTTTGTCAATAGGTGGCACTGTTACCTTTGGCATTGGTATGATGAGCTACAGTGAATTCAGGTTATGACTATGTATACTTTTTTTCTAAGCCAATCAGTAGGAGTTTCTGTGGCCACTAAGAATGCTGGGAGAAGGTATTTATTTGGAGAAAGTCAGGTGATCTGAGTCTTTTCCACCTAGGCGTTGGGTGCGTAATGAACAGCTGCTGCTAGGTAGGCCTAAAGCCTGAGCAGTGGCGTACTTAGAGCATTTGGCACCCGGGGCGGATCCTATATCTGGCACCCGACCACGTTAAAACACCCGCAAACATTTGTAATGTCTCCAAGAATATTTATTGGACAAATTTCACAGCCCCCCTATCACAGTGCCCTTTGCAGTCTGCCCCCCCCCCCGTCTCTCTAATCACAGTTCCCCCTTTTGCACTCTCTGCCTCCCCATGCACAGTCCTACCTTTGGCATAAACAGATAGCTAATACTATTATCAATGTGTTTAAGTTTGAGTAAGAGATTGGAGACATGCTAAAGGAGGTAGTCAGAGACTGAGGACAAGATACAAGAGATGGTCAGAGACTACGGACCTAATACAAGAGAAATCAGAGACTGAGGACATGATACAAGAGATAGTCAGAGACAATGGACATGGTACAGGAGATAGTCAGAGACTGAGGACATGATACAGGAGATGGTCAGAGACTGAGGACATGATACAAGAGATGGTCAGAGACTGAGGACATGATACAAGAGATGGTCAGAGACTGAGGACATGGAACAAGAGATGGTCAGAGACTGCAGACATGATACAAAAGAAGGTCAGAGACTGTAGACATGATAGAAGATAGAAGAGCACTAGGGGGGCCGGAGAGAACACAGGGCAAGCAGAGAGCACTGGAGGAGCTGAAGGGCATGGGGGGGGGGGGGACTGGAGAGAATTAAGAGGGGTTTGAAAAGCATTGTAGTGGGGTTGGAAGGTGCAGGGGGTGGAGAGCACTGGGGGGGGGGACAGGGAAAACCAGGGGGATGGAGAGCATGGGGGGAACTGGAACTCACTGAGGGGGGGGCAAGAGCACTGAGGGGTTAAGAGCATGGGGGGATTAAGAGCAGAGGGGGTGTTAAGAGCAAGGGGGTGTTAAGAGCTCTGGGGGGTGTTAAGAGCACTGGGGGGGTGTTAAGAGCACTGGGGGGGAGGTGTTAAGAGCAGGGGGGGTTTAAGAGCACTGGGGGGGGGTGTTAAGAGCACTGGGGGGGTGTTAAGAGCAGGGGGTTTTAAGACCACTGGGGGGGAGGTGTTAAGAGCAGGGGGGTGTTAAGAGCAGGGGGGTGTTAAGAGCACTGGGGGGGGTGTTAAGAGCATGGGGAGGGGGGGCTGGAGAGCACTAGGGGGCCAGCAAGTTGTATAGGAGAGGGGATGGGACAGCTGCATATAGATGATTTGATCTTTACATATTCCTCCTGCAGCCGCTGAATGACTGCAGGAGGGAGAGGAGAATCAGCCATTCAACCGCAGCAGGAGGAATACGGAAAGATGAATTCCTCTATATGCAGCTGTCCCATCTCCTCTCCTATCCAGTCACACACACACAGGAGGCTGCTCAGTGCTCACCTTCTTCCCGTCGGCCGTCGCCCCCGCGAGCGGGCCAGCCTGATATGCGGGCCAGCCTGACACCCCCCCCAGTGCGTGGCACCCGGGGCGGGCCGCCCCCCCGCACCCCCCCGTTGGTACGCCACTGAGCCTGAGGCCTAGCCATGTGCTCGAGGCTCATTACTTGGAGGCATTACTGAGAAGGATGGAGTTCTGAGGAAGTACCAGAGGTGACTCTTCATGAGCCAAGGAATATGAAGTGGCTGGGAAAACTTCAAGAGAGAACTCATCCAAGAGAATTTCATATGGTGCTGTGAGCTGAATAATGTTGCTATAGGAGACAGCATATGGTACAAAGTACGGATTGCTGGTTCCAGTTTAAAGGCTCTTTTTATGTAATGCTGTCTACCTTTTCTACATTTTTGTCTAAGGAGTCTGCCAATCTGCAGGTCTGATGCTGTTTTTGACTAAGGGAGTCCTGTGCCCTACCCCTCTCTCCCACATTTTTCCTGTTGTGAGAAATAAAGCTCTCTTTGTTCAAGCATACAAGTGACTGGTGCCCATCTTTCTACCTTGTACACCACCCGCCATGTCTAGTAACCTGCACCCTGAGGAGGAATGGTGACCCTCCCTGTATCTGGGGGTCACTATCAGGCCTCTGTAGAAGGGGGGGGGGGCACTACACATCGTGGTTGTATTTTTCATTTGTCCTTTAATATCACTTTCATTAAAAACCCATCAGTAAAAACAATGTGAAGTGGTCTGTAGGTACAATGTTATAAGTCCGGAGGCTGGTATATTTTGGCTCAGAATAGTGAGTCTTCAATGCAGAAAACATTTAGAGGCTGTAAGGGTATTTTTAGAATCACGGGGGGGTAAGCTGCCCATAAATGTTACAATCTGATTGTACAGTTTTTTTTCTTCTCCTTTTACTATGTAAAGGATTGGTCGACCAATGCAATCTATTCGATTTTCATCCAGACAGGCAGCTTCTTGATTTATAGTTGTTGTTACATCTAAAGGAAATTGTAAAATCAGATTATAAAGTAAGTTTCTGGTCGCCTTTAGTGTAAAGCTGGCCATACACAGATTGAAATTTGTCTGGTTTAGCAGGGACCAGCTGAATTTCAATCCATGTATGGCCACTATGGTTGAACAGAGATTCATCTACTGATTAAATTCTGTTCAACCACCCAGTCGGATTTTAGCCTGCAGCATTGATCTACAGTGCCTTGAAAAAGTACAGTATTCATATCCCTTGAAATTTTTCATTGTGTCATGATACAACCAAAAACGTAAATGTATTTTATTGGGATTTTATGTGATAGACCAACACAAAGTGGCACATAATTGTGAAGTGGAAGGAAAATGATAAATGGTTTTCAATTTTTTTACAAATAAATATGTAAAAAGTTTGACATGCATTTGTATTCAGCCCCCTTTACTCTAATACTCCTAACTGAAATCTAGTGGAACCAATTGCCTTCAGAAGTCACCTAATTAATAAATAGAGTCCACCTGTGTGTAATTTAGTCTCAGTATAAATACAGCTGTTCTGTGAAGCCCTCAGAAGTTTGTTAGAGAACCTTAGTGAACAAACAGCATCATGAAGGCCAAGGAACACACCAAACAGGTCAGGGATAAAGTTGTGGAGAAGTTTAAAGCAGGGTTAGGTTATATAGAATAATATCACAAGCTCATATCACGGAGCACTGTTCAATACATCATCTGAAATTAGAAAGAGTATGGCACAACTGCAAACCTACCAAGACATGGCCGTCCACCTTAACTGACAGGCTGGGCAAGGAGAGCATTCTTTAGAGAAGAAGCCAAGAGGCCCCTCGTAATTCTGGAAGAGCTGCAGAGATCCACAACCCAGGTGGGAGAATTTGTCCACAGGACAAGTATTAGTCGTGCACTCCATAAATCTGGCCTTTTTTTGGAAGAGTGGCAAGAAGAAAGCCATTGTTGAAAGAAAGCCATAAGAAGTCCAGTTTGTAGTTTACGAGAAGTCATGTGGGGGACTCAGCAAACATGTGGAAGAAGGTGCTAGGGTCAGATGAGACCAAAATTAAACTTTTTGGCCTAAAAGCAAAACACTATGTGTGGTGGAAAACAAACACTGCATATCACCCTGAACACACCATCCCCACCATGAAACATGGTGGTGGCAGCATTATGTTGTCGGGATGCTTTTCTTCAGCAGGGACAGGGAAGCTGGTCAGAGTTGATGGGAAGATGGATGAAGCCAAATACAGGGCAATCTTAGAAGAAAACCTGTTTGAGTCTGCAAAAGACTTGAGACTGGGACGGAGGTTCATTTTCCAGCAGGGCAACAACCCTAAACATACAGCCAGAACTATAATAGAATGGTTTGGATCAAAGCATATCCATGTGTTAGAATTTCCCAGTCAAATTCCAGACCTAAATCCAATTGAGAATCAATTGAGAAAATTGCTGTTCACAGACGCTCTCCGTCCAATCTGACAGAGTTTGAGCTATTTTGAAAAGAAGAATGGGCAAAAATGTCACTCTCTAGATGTGCAAAGCTGGTAGAGACATCCCCAAAAAGACTTGCAGCTGTAATTGCAGTAAAAGGTAATTCTGCAAAGTATTGACTCAGGGGGGCTAAATACAAATGCACGCCACACTTTTCACATATTTATTTGTAAAGAATTTTGAAAACCATTTATCATTTTCCTTCCACTTCACAATTATGAGCCACTTTGTGTTGGTCTATCACATAAAATCCCAAAAAAATACATTTACATTTTTTGGTTGTAATTTTTTTCAAGGCATTGTACTTTAAATTTATGCTACATGTTTTATTGAACAATAATTAAATTAAAATGTATTATTAAAAAAAAAAAAGGCCAGGCAAACTTTTGTAATTGAGTTTCAGTACTGCAATAATTCTACTGAATAATGTGCAGGGACGGTTCCAATTAAAATAATACGAGAAGCACTTCAGTATGAATCCCTTTCTGCACCTCTCTCAGAAACATTGGCAAAATCCCCCGTTCTCCCCTGACCACATCTCACAGATGTAATTCATTACCCATGATCACATGATGAGTGACACCGGGGGTTTTGTATAGCACTGTATAGATGTCTTACTACAAGTTCATGATTTATAATCGCCAAAGGGAACAGAAAATGCACTGTGAAAAAAATCTGCTGTTTCTTCACAATAGTTGCAAAGAACTTCCAAGAATCATTTTGCTTTCTTTATCACAAATACTTTAACCGCTTCTGAACTGGAAGATTTTCCCCCTCAATGACAAGGCCATATTTTGCGATTCGGCACTGCGTTACTTTAACGGACAATTGCTTGGTCGTGCGACACTGTACCTAAATAAAATTGATGTCCTTTTTTTCCCACAAATAGAGCTTTCTTTTGGTGGTATTTGATCACCTCTGGGATTTTTATTTTTTGCGCTATAAATAAAAAAAATGCGACAATTCTGAAAAAAAAAAAACAATATTTTCACTTTATGCTATAGAACATTCCCCCCAAAAAAATGTAAAAATCAAAATGTTTTAACATTTTAGGCCAATTTGTTTCCTGCTACATATTTTTGGTAAAAAAATTTGCAATAAGAGTATTTTGATCGGTTTGTGCAAAAGTTATCAGGTTTTCTAACTACAGGAAAGATTTATGTCATTTTTATTGTTTTTTTTTTTTTACTAGTAATGGCAACGATCTGCGATTTTTTGTGGGACTGCGACATTGTGATGGAGACAGATTGGACCCCTAACTGACATTTTTGACACTTTTGGGGGTACCAGAGACATTACTACAGTAATCAGTGCTAAAAATATGAACTGTTACTGTAATAATGTCACTGGCAGGGAAAGGGTTAACACTGTGGGTGATCAAGGAGTTAAATGTGAGCCTAGGAGAGTGATTCTAACTGTATGGGGGAGGGGCTTATGGAATGACCATAGAGACCTGTGATCCTATATAAAAGCATTCCAGAGAGAAGAATGGTCAGCTGTGTTTACAACAGCTGACCGTTCTTCTCTCTCAGCAGGGAACGATCGCGGGTGTCAGGCGGTAATCGGAGCCGCCTGCCCCGTGCATCGGTGTCCCCACTGCTGAGTGGAGACGGGAGCGCACTGCCGCCAGCGCGCGTTTGCCCCCTAGCTGCAGGCGCGCGACCGATGTAGCCCTACGTCGGTTCGCGCAGGAGGGCCAGCCTGCCGCAGTGTATATGCGGTGGGCGGTACGGAACCAGTTAATGATTATTGACAATGTGTGAGTACAGCTTGTCATGTTATTGGATGGATCGATTAAAGCTTGTTAAAATATATCTAATCCTCACCTTGTAAAACAACACATTCAGATTAAAATTGAAATGAAAGGTAAACCATTTGTGTATACATATACAAAAACAGCTTCAAATCTACTGGGAAGGCTATCCACAAGGTTTAGGAGTGTGTCTATTGGAATGTTTGACAATTCTTCCATAAGCGCATTTGTGAGGTCAGGCACTGATGTTGGATAAGAAGGCCTGGCTTGCACTCTCCACTCTAATTCATCCCAAAGGTGTTCTGTTGGGTTGAGGTCAGGACTCTGTGAAGGTCAGTCAAGTTCCTCCACCCCAAACTCACTCATCCATGTCTTTATGGACCTTGCTTTGTGCACTGGGGCGCAGTCATGTTGAAAAAGGAAGGGGCCATCCCAAACTGTTCCCACAAAGTTGGAAGCATAAAATTGTCCAAAATGTCTTGGTATGCTGACGCCTTAAGAGTTCTCTTCACTGGAACTAAAGAGCCAAGCCCAACCCCTGAAAAACAACCCCACTCCATAAACCCCCTCCCCCAAATGATCCAGACCAATGCACAAAGCAAGGTCCATAAAAACATAGATGAGCGAGTTTAGGGTGGACGAACTTGTCTGGCCTGCACAGAGTCTGGACCTCAACCCAATAGAACACCTTTGGGATGAATTAGAGTGGAGCCTGCGAGCCAGACCTTCTCATCCACATTAGTGCCTGACCTCACAAATGCGCAGCTAGCCCCTGTACTGGGTACTGGGTAAATGTGCCCAAAATATGGAAAAATATCTTCAAGATCTCTTCAAGAGAAGAGCATCAATCAGAGGAAGGCACAGATGGCAATAAGAACCTGAAACATTCTAAGAGGAAGTAAGGGCAAATTTCCTATACTGTAGATATTCTACATATTTTCTTCTGGGATAAGGCTTTAATGTAGACCAGTAATATGAATAGAAGAGAATGGGCTCAAAGCTACACAGAACAATAAAATTATATACAGCATATCTGCAGTAAATATCATTAAAGGAGAACTATGCCCCCCCCCCCATTTAGAAAATACTGTATATTTGCGCTGTAGCACTTTATTATATGTGTTATGTATTTGCTATATATACAGTAATTTTATAAATGCATCTGCATTTACAGTTTTCGCTTAGTTCCCTAAAAAAGTCCCACAGATAACTAATACAGGTCACTGTGATGGTGGGCAATGATGCCGCACCGCTCCTGAAATCAGAGTAGAGTTGTCATTCTTATAAAGGATGTGCCTGCTTGCACTACAGTGGGATGAGAAGTTTTAGGGGGCGTAGCTATTAGCATTGTCACTTCTGATTCACGAGCCTGTAATTTGTCAATCAGTATCTGGTTTCACCTACTCCCTGTTTTCTGGGTTGGTAGCACTGACTCTGTTGCTGAGACACTGCAGCACTGTGAGCTGCAGTGTCTGGGATGGGAGCATGTGAGACACAAGAAGCAGGATTGGGCTCAATTAGGGATGGTAAAGGAAGTGTTTTGTTTAGAATTGGCATTTTAGACTGTCATCCAGGAGCCTTTAGTTGTACTTTAGGTAAAGAAAATTGTTTATGTCTGTGTCCCTTTATTTTGTGTACCTGAAGTATTAGCAGCATCTGAATAATGGAAGGAGGTACACGAGCTCGCGGCCGGGATAAGGCATCGTCCAATTTCAGATTTAGGGTTATTATGTTTCTAAAGTGTAGCAGAGCCAGCTGTCGGATGGAGGGTTCTTTTCCCTGGAAAGAAGAATAAGACAAACTTTAAAAACTTGTAGGGTACTCGAAGGGTAGCTCCAATGGCGGATCCTCTTCTGTGCATTGCTTTGGCCTTAGGAGATGAGATATCAAGAAAGCCTAGTTTGCTATTAAGGTTTCATCAGTCAATCTTAATAGGATACTTGGACCTTTGTCGTTCTCATGTATATAGTTCTTCTGATTAATAAATCTGACATCAGAGGCATATCTAGGCCCTGTGTTCTAGGTCTTCTACTGAGTTGCAGTAATTGTTGCCATCACCTCAAGATTGGACCAATCTTTGCTAAACTTTGTTCCATAAACTTTGGTCCATACATTTTTATTTCAGTTGTGATCCAAAGAGGATTTTTTTAAACTTACCAAGGCCATTCTTAAAGTGGTTGTAAAGGCAGGACATTTTTTTTTTTTTACTTTAATGCATTCCCTCACACTCTTTTTACTTACCTGAGTCTTATTTCGATTCAGTGCTGTGCCTGTCTGCAGCGGCTCTCTCCTCTCTCTCCTCACACGATATGGAGGCAACAGCGGGAGCCATTGGCGTTTGCTGCTGTCAATAAAATCCTGTGAGGAAGGAGTGGGGGGGTGGGTCGAGCCACGTTGTGTGTGCCAATGGACACACGCAGCCCAGCTCAGGAGCGAGCCCACAAGTGCACCACCATAGAAAGCAGCTTCCTATGGTTGTGCACCGAAAACAGTAGAAGCCTAGAGAATCTGGGGACTCCAGATAAGGAGGTTCGGGGCTGCTCTGTGCAATACCATGTGCAATAACATGTTTGTTGCAAAGCAATAGAAATGGTGGAAGCAGGGGCATTTAAAATAACTTTTGGACATTTGTGAGTTTTGGTTCTGTTGTAAAATCACTGTCAGTAAAGGGCCAGAGAAATAATGGAAGTAAAGTGCAAACAAAAACAGAAGGAAAAAGAGACCACAGAAAGGGAAGGCAAAAAAGGAAGGAAAGTTAAAGAGAAGGTATTATTTTCATAGGTGTGCGCAGCCTATTGCATTAGGGTGTGCACCCCAAAGCTCAAACACACATGCCTTTCTCTGCAGCCTCAGCTGCACTGGACAGTGAATGAATGGGAAGTGCCCTCTGTTGAGAGGCTTCCTGTTCATTCACAAACTGAAGCATAGTAAACCTAGTTGTGTTCACAATGTTCATTTGGAAAAAGAAGGCACCAGTAAATTACATATTACTAGACCCTTTCCCCACTCACCATCCTGCAGCGTAGTGATTAGGGTGTGCCCAGGCACACCTGGCACACCCCCTGCGCACGCCTATGATTATTTTGGGGACGTAAACTTTTTGCCATGGTATGTTACAAGGCCCACAACTTTTTAATTTAGCTGTCCAGGGGTGCCTCTGGTCTTAAAGAATCTAGATTTATCTCTGTCTAATGATGAACATTTCTGTAACTGTTCTTGCAGCCTTTAGTACCAATAGGACCCGTCCTTTCCTTTTCCTATAATTCTGCAGAAACTTGAAACAGAATCTGATCAGTTCATCTGGCAGCAAGAACTGTCCTTCTTTCAGACACTCAACATCCAACAAGATGCCTAGCTTGAGGACTTCTCAAAGGACATCTCAAAGCTTCTAGCTGAGGAGAAGGTTAGAAGAACATATACTTCTATGCATGTCTACTTTATTCTATAACAAATGAAGGATATTTCATGGAGGGTACTGAAAAGTGGAAGACAGGGTGAAGGCTGTTTACCTGGACGGGGTAGAAAATGGCCTGGAGCATTGGCAAGACATCACTGAAAAAGAAATCCCAAGTCTCAGCTAATGAGTCGAGAAGTTTCTGACCTGTAACACATAAATAGGAAGGGCTTGTGAACAGAAATAGATTAACTTAACTTGCTTATATGTTGACATGGCAGGACTAGGAGGTTAGGCTTTAGATAATGTAGGATACTGCAAGCCTCAGAAGCTGTAAGGAAAGTAGAAGGTGTTACAAAGACTTACAAGGGCTGACATCAACTGAATTAGGCAACTCCTTTAAGTCAAGCAGAATGTTTATCTTTAAGGGTCAGTCCACCCAAATGGCCTGTACACACGATCCGAAAATCGGACGAAAAATAACGCTTGTGAAAAGATCGGACGATAATCTGATCGTTAGTACACAGCTTACGAGAGGCGATCACGACAGTTCGCCCGATATTATCCGGTCGTGCAAGCATAAAAATTTTGATCGTATTATAACACATCGTACGATAATCGTATTATCAGTATGTTGTTCGTCTGAAAAAAATGGTGAGCAGTAGACAGCGCGTGAGCAGTAGACATCATTTCCCCTCACACGCTACAGCGTGGTTACGCATACCGGAAACCTTTGAATAATCGTCCGAGAAAATTTGGATCGTATTCGTAACCTCTCCCATTTGCGAATATAATTGAGACATTAATCTTGATAAGTCTCCTAATGGCTTGTTATGTCTCATAGGACCTACCCCAGTGCCTGGCCCTGTTTTTGATTGCCCTGTTAATTTGTGTATTACTGGCCACCCCATATTGTTGGATGGGTTAACTTTCCTTAATCTACCAAAATGAAATAACAGCTTGGGATACAATAGGGAAAGGTTTGTCCACAAGTAAAAGGCAAATCTTTAAATGAGGACAACTGTTCTGTTGATAACTGGAAGTGTATGATTTCTCCCAAGCAAAATAGGTGCATAGGAGCTACATCCTTCCCACATTAAAACTCCGCCTGTTGCTCAGACCTTGAGAGCTGGTTCACACTAATCCGACTCAAAGTTGCCCCGACTTCGGGCGACTTTAAAGTCGCCCGTGCAGCGCGACTTCATCGCGGCTTGCAAACGATTTATCATAATAGAAGTCAATGCAAGTCGCTCCGACTTCGCCCAAAAATAGTGCAGGAACCTTTTTCTAAGTCGGAGCGACTTGAGTCGCTCTGATTAGAACGGTTCCATTGCACAGCATTGGGAGCTACTTGTCAGGCGACCAAGTCGCCTGACAAGTCGGAGTAGTGTGAACCGGCACTTAGGCTGCTCACACCTCCACATACAAGAGTAAGGAAATAAATGGTCGGCACCCAGGAAAACATCCCAAAAAATAGTATTTCTTTATTCAATAAACATGTACAATGCTGTAAAGCAGCCTACGTGTTTCAGATGTTAGTCCTTAATCCATGATTACTCCCTGTTTTGGCTATGGGATAGGGAGTAAAGGGAAATCTCCCCAATGGGACACAGACGGGAAAAAAAAACCTGGCATGTGCTAGCTCTGCTCTATTTAATGTTTTGTCTTTAATTCTACTTTGACCCTAGGTTCACATCTATGTATTTCTGCAGGCCACATTTGCATGCACCTTCTTCAAAACACAGCAGAGAAATCCCATAGTCAATGTCGCATGGCGGTTCCTGTAAATGTGCTGTGTTTTTACATGCATGGGGGTGCCATTCGTTCTGAAATGCGTGTTTTCTCACAGCAGTGCATTTTCACTGCGGGTGGTTGCGGGTGCGGGAATCGTTGCGATTTCCACACCAGCATCCAAACATATAGGTGTGAACCTAGCCTAAATGAGAACTAACCATTCCCAATGCTCCATCGCCAGGGCCAGCATCTTCTCCTGTGTACTGGATTTCCGCCAGCTAGTCATCCCGGCATACAAGATCTGCCTGGCTCTGTAAGCTAAGCCACACATGCGTAGCTTAGTTTACAGTCCGGGGACTACCATGAGTAGGCAGATAGGTATGTTTTATTGCAGCAGAGATATTGACAGATGAGATAATAAAATGCCTGCCTGCTCACAGTGTATGATAATATCTCTATCATATGTATTTATCCATTAGCCTAGAGTTTGGATTTGCAATAAATGTGGTTCTGAAAGCCACAGTGGCTCTGGTTACCTTCATAAAAGCGAATCTTGTCTCGAAGAATCACCATTCCCTTGGTGAGAAGTTGGTTCTGAAAAGTGATATATTTTGTCAGAATTGCATAGCTATCTTAATATACAAATAATAATGTAAAACTGCACTGCTATAGTGTGAATATAGCCTTATTGTTGTAACTAGAAACTACAGAAACTACTGTATATATAATAAAAAGTTATACATTAGTATATTTTTAATCTTACTTATAACAAGTTGTTCACATTTTCAAATCTATTTAATAAACCTTAAGCAGTCAACATTGAAAATGAACCCTGGAGATGGACACAAAATGTACCACCATGAAGGTTTCCAGGTACTATTTTGCTGCAACAATAAACCCCATCCCCATTTTCTGTGATCTGCTGATCTAGGAACCTCTTTTGCTAACTCATCCGATCCCATCCGATCCCCTGGATGGATTGAAAATAGGGTTTCCATCCGGACAGGATCCTATGCGGATGGCAGCGGGTGTCAGCGGATATATCTCGGCTGACATCCGCTGCCCCATAGGGATGCATGGAGGATCAGATCAGATCTGCCTAAAAAACTGACAGGCGGATCAGATTGGAGCACTCGTGTGAAAGGACCCTTAGGCTCCTTTCACACATGCCGTTCATCTCATCAGTTCAGTCACGTTTTTTTGTGATCATCATTTTCACATCAGTTTTTCATCCGTTTTCATTCGTTTTTCGTCCGATCCATTTTTTTAACAGATAAAAAATAGGACTTTCATCTGTTCAAAAAAAAACAAATGTTGACAGAAGCGGATGAAAATGGATATAAATGAATGATCATCCATTTACATACGTTTTTCCAAAGGATTGCATTGATGTTTGTTTTTCATCTGTCAACAGATGTATGAAAACCAGGCAAAAGGTCCGCATGTGTGAAATGGGCCTTAGTAGGCACCTCTGTTGTGAATTTTTAGCTCTGGATTACACCAGTACGACGTGTCATGCAACTTGACAGTTCAAAGTCGCATGATAAGTTGCACCCCATTTGCGGCAATGAAACCATTGCAACTCAAGTCTCAGCAACTTTCAAAAAAGGTTCCTGAACTATTTCTCTGTGATTTCAGTGTGACTTGCATTGACATCTTTTGCACAGATGTCAGTAAGCCGCACATGAAATCACACTGATAGTCAGCTCTGAAGTCATGCTGAAGTAGTGTGACTTCAGAGTGCCACTGGTGTGAACCAGGGCTAAGAGTTCATGCACACAGGACTTTTACAGGCATTTTCTATGCCCAGCATTATTCCAGATGCTTTCCTGTGTGTCACGTACAACCTGCCATTAAAACGAATGGCTGTACGCAGCCATACTCTTGTAAACGCCTATGCTTCCTTGCATCGGTGTTTACCCTTGCATGTGCATCTGACATAATCTTTGAACGGGAACCTTGTTTTAATTTTTAGGAAAAGTGTTGGACACGCATGCGTGAGTAAACACTGATGCAAAAAAGCATTGGTGCATATAAGAATATGGCTGAGTACAGCCATTCATTGGTAAGGCAGGCTGTATGTGACACATGTGGCTCCTCTGGTGGAAAGCACTGGGAAATTCAGGCTAGGCTTGAAAACGCCACATATCCACAAACCCTGAGGTCACAGAGGTGAATAAGGAATCGCATCAAAGTGCTTTTTCTGCTTGTTCAATATATAGAGTGTGCATAATGTGCGCACGGGTTCACTTTAACTGTTGTAATGGATTTCACTTGCTGCCTAAAATTGTTCTTTAAAAAGATAAAAAATGCTGTATACCCCTAATGTCCTTACCTGAAGGTATTCTGTAAAAAAGGAGCCCAGTTCAGTTTTTAGAAGCTGCCTATGGAAGAAACACGCCAAATGTTAATAGACACACAACTGCATTGACAACCAGATCAGTATAACACTTGTCTACAGTATACCTGATCTTAAAAGAAAACTACACAGTATTTTCAAAGAACACAAGTGTTTTGGTATCATTAGCATTGACTTTATATTGAAGTATTTTAAGTGACTTTCAAACATGCTTGCATGTACACAATTTCATAAGGAGGTTTTTCTATAAAAACTTTTATGATACTCCTCTATAAGCTATCTTCCAGATAGTGCAACTGATATTCCTTCTGAATGACTGCTAAGAGCTTGAGACAAAAACAACCAAAAGATTAGCCTTATACTGTAGATGATGTTATTCAGGTCTCGCATACACTGCTAGCTAAATGCCTTCCAATGCATTCAATGCATGTATCCAACTTCCCTATAATAGCAAAGAAAGGGGGGAAGGGGAAGTAAAAAAGGGGTGGGAGATATAATTTCATAACAACTGGCATGTTAATAAATAACAAGGGTAAAAAATATATAGCCATAAATATTAACCAATACTATAAAGCCAGTTGTTGGATGAAAAATATATATGGGGGGGGGGGGTGAAGGGGAAAATTCGGGACTTTGAATGAGGTGTGTGGTAACGATTGGTACATACATAGGTAAAATACACAGGTAGGTCTCATATGATGATAAAAAACATTTTATTGGCGATGTCATCGACAGACATAAGAACATCATAGTATAAATATAATTGATACGGCAGGTAAATGGTAACAATTAAACCAAATCATATACATAAGAGCTGATTGGTGGTATTTTTCATCCAACAACTGGCTTTATAGTATTGGTTAATATTTATGGCTATATATTTTTTACCCTTGTTATTTATTAACATGCCAGTTGTTATGAAATTATATCTCCCACCCCTTTTTTACTTCCCCTTCCCCCCTTTCTTTGCTAATGCAACAGGGATGGAGGTAATCTGCCCGGAATTGGCAGTACCTCATATAAAGTCCCAAATTTTTTCAAATTAATTGGTTTAATTATCGGTTAATTTATTTTTTCATAACTTCCCTATAATAAAAATAGCATCAGTGCACTTACACGGCACATCATTTTTTTTTGCATTGGATGGCCCATAGAAGTAAAGGCAAGGCACAAAGCGTACGATTTGGTCTGTTTTAATGTAATGGCAACAGCTAATAACTAGCCTTGTTCAATGGCTGTTTCTTTCCACTTCGAATCCTAAATTAAAAAACACATTGGAATGGCACACTGATGCATGACAACAAATCTACCTAAGGGTACAAAAAACACATCTCTGCCCACATGCATGAATTTAAAATGGGCCCATTAATGTTCATGCACACAGATTTTAGTAGGTGTTTTATTCTCCTAGAATACATTTCCCTCACCCAGGGAGCTGCACGTGCCGTATACAGTCTGCCATACAGGTGACTGGCTTTACGCGGCCATATTCTTGAGAATGCCAATCATACGTTTTGCATTGTTACTATGGCTGGCCCAAGACATTGTGCTGCCTAGGTCCAAGAATGAAATGCCCACCAAAAGGCCTCCACATTCTTTTTTTATATCATGATAAATTAAAATAAATTACATTTATTAGGAAGTCAGATTTACATGCAACAGCACCTTGTCTATATGCAAAATTATATGATATACCACCATGTTACCACTCCCCCATCTTGGCGCTCTAGAGCATCCAAGGGTGCAGTGTGTATCAGCACAGTGGGCCCCCCCCCACCCCTCAGGGCCCGTGTGCAGTGAACACATTGCACCGATGGATGATATGCCACTGAGATAGGGCTGTATAGAGGTAGGCTAGGGCAGTATACGGGCAGCACACACACCAGAGCTCTTTGTGTGTGCTTGGGGGTTTAACAGCCAGTGTTAGTCTGTGTGTGGGCACCCTCACGCCTGGCAACTATGAGTATGCATGTTTAGGGCAGTTGAGTGGCCTTTTTACAGGGCAGTGGAGCTGCCACCCCCCCCCCCCCCCGGATGACACACAAAACTGCTAAAACTGCTGGAAAAAAATCTTGGCCATCAATTTGCTGCCCCTCTCAAAGTGCTTCCTGGACCCAGCGGGACACATGGTTGGGCCGGCCCTGATTGTCACTTGAACATAGAATAGATGAACTCAAAATAGAGGAGAAATCTTCCACAGGGGGCACTTGTTGCAGTTACAAATTTCAAAGAGAATAATTCCCTCATTTTGGAAAAACTGACAATGATTTAAAACCTTCCCTACCCTATCCAAAACTATATATACGTTAAAGAAAGCCTCTTACAGGATAAGTATGCGGGCTACCATAGTGGATGTTGGAGCTTTTCCCTTTAGTCCACCTCAAGGTGGCTGCTATTTATCAATGGTTTCATCAGTTTAAATCAGCTAAATACATTCCAGGTACATCAGACGTTGTGCAAGGTCTCACAGTTTTTTTTCTCTTTAAAAAGCTACCACAGCCCGCGTAGAACAGCCTGTCCTCTGCCAGCAAACTGCAGAGTAGGACTTCTGCTCTCTGTGTGGAAGCAGTGGGTTCTCTGCAGTGGTCCGATATGCCTCCTGTTGAGTCAGAACTAGAGCTCTCCAATCAGCAAGGGGCATGAGACGTTCCTACTGCAGACCTGTAGGTCTTAATCAGTGTGTGTCAGACCTCAACCACTGCTTTCATACAGGGTCTTCCTCTGCAGCATGCTGGTAGGGGACAGGCTTTTCTCCTCAGGATGTGGCTGTTTTTTAAGGAAAATGAAATGTAAGACCTTAAATATCTTTCGATCTGATAAAATGTGTTTAGCGAGTTTTAATTAAAGTTAATTTTGGCTTGAGGCATCCCTTGTGCTCTAAATGCCATGGGTGGCCAGATGGCACTATCTCCCATTTTCTCTGTTTGTCCGCCAGCAGTTGGCAACTTGCATTTCAGGTGTTTGCACCCTATGGCTCCCTGCAAAAATGTGAACATTTCCGATATGGCACTGATACTTCAAGAGCCTGTATAACTAGGGAAAATGCAAAGGTGGAATTCAATAAAGCTGCTGTGCCACTTTTCTGGTGTTAATTGCTCTGGTAATTGCGTTGTGCCAAATGAAAAAAACATCTGAAACAGTTTTGGTTCTGACAGTGACAAATCCAGGTTGTTCTAATTTGATCCAATTTGATCCACTTGATCTTACATTATGGAACAAAACACCTCCACCAAATTTAAAATAAAATACAGACAGTTCGTATCTTTGGCGTGCAGAGACACATTTCGCATGACTCACATGCGTTCTAAATGTGCCAAATTCATGAAAAAGTTTTAGAAAGGTACATAAATTTTGTGCACGATGCGCCACCTTTGAAACGCATGCAAGACACTTTCACAAAATCTGTCTGCACCAGTCTTTGTGAATTCCAGGGAAGAAATGTTGTTTATACTTTTAATTCATAGACTGTGTCCCCTCTTAAAAAAAGCACTTGTTGAAAAGCAGGAGTTGGTCTTCAGTAAAGTGTAGGGTTGGCCCTAAGTATTCCATGATAATAGCCAGTGGAAAAACCCCTGACCATAAAACACAATAACACATTTATGTGGTCATAATCTGAGATGTATAAAAAATCCTTCATACACTAGACTTTGCAGTAGCTGCATGGTGACTGTTCGAAAAGCTATAATAAAATAAACCAATAAAAGTTTTATGACTTAATTAAGCCCTTTTAAGGTCAGATTTACAGGAAAAATAAAACCAGGGACTTCCAAGAAAGAAATATAAGCCATGACGGTCATCAGAGGCTCCGGAAATTTCAATGTGGTTTCTTGAGAAGGAGAAACTAGCCAAATGTATGATGATAAATATGGTGACAGAGGGCTAATCCCCCTTTCCTAATAGTGTGGATAGGTTGAGGGCCATCTGTTGGTTATATTGAAAAGTACTCAGGCTTGTTTACTGATGGAAACAGCAAGTGTCATTTTTTTTTTAAAAAAGAAAGCAATATGGTAGCTCCTTAAGGAGCCCAATAAATGTCAGTTGGCTCCAAGTGTCAGTCATTTTTCTGAGAAAAGCATATGTTGGTTCCCAGTAGAAGCTAATAAATGTCAGTTAGCCCCACATTACAATTAGCCATTCTTTCAGGAAAACTGTATAGTGGTTGCCAGTAGATCCCTAATAAGTGTCAGTAAGCCCCATGAGTCACTTAGACATTCTTCTGGTGAAAGCAGTAACATAGCTCCCAGGAGAACCTATTAGGTATCAGTTAGTCCTAGGCTTCAGTTAGTTATTGTTCTGGAAAAACTATATGGAGCTAGAAGAGGTGTTAGTTAGCACAAGCATCTATTAGTTATTCTTTTTAGGACGCAATATTGTGTCTTCCAGTAGTATTGGTTAGCCCTAAGTGTCCGTAAGCCTTTCTTTTGGGAAAGCCATATGGTGGTCCTGAGTAGAACTCATTAAGGGACAGTTTCAGTTAGCCATTCTTCTAGGAAAGCAATATGGTAACTACCAATTGAACCCATTGTAATTTAGCCGTAAGTATGAGTTAGCTATTTTTCTGGGAAAATCATATGGTGGCTGCCAGTATAAACTAACAGGTGTCAGATGACCTGATGTACTAGTACCATTCTTCTAGAGCAGCCTTTTTCAACCTGGGTGCCCAAGCACCCAAGGGTGCCTTGGCAAAAATGCCTAAAAATTGATCAAAATTTGTATACACTTGAAGCCACCAGGTGGATCAAGTCTGCATTTTAGTTACACAAAACCACTGGGTTTTTTTATGCACCTTTACAACTTTCTAGACACTGACATCCTAACAACCAATAACGTCATCAGTTAATAAGGAGGATGTCTGTTACCTCCACAGCATCCTTGTTTGACCATCTTGTGCCCCTCTCCCTCGGCACTGGGGGGGCATTAGCTGATTGATGGAGGGAAATTGAGGGAGAAGAGCAACATAGGAATACTAGTCAGTACCAGTGGTCCAAATTGTATTTGCTTTGGAGGAACAAATCACCTCTAATGTTGGGTGTCCTACGTGTGGATGTTGCTGCTTTGTGTAAGGAATAGAATAGTTTTTCAAATTTTAGATGTGGATGCCTTGAGAATGTCCATAATTTTAAAGGGTGCCTTGAGATTGTCTATAATTTTTAAGGGTGCCTTGACTGAAAAGGCTGCGAAACACTGTTCTAGTGAAATCATATAGTAGCTGCCAGTAGAACATATTAAGTGTCAGTTATTCCTGATCATCAGTTAGGCATTCTTCTGGTAATGTCTGGGAAAAAATATGGTGGTTCCTAATAGAATGCCGTAAGTGTTGGTTAGCCCAATGTATCAATTAGTCCATTCTGATGGCCCTCAGTAGAACCTGTTTCGGTAGTTAGCTGTTCTTTTAGAAAAACAATATGATAGCTCCCAATAAAACATAATAACTGTCAGACATCCAGAGTCATTTACAGCTTCAGTGCCATTAACCATTAGAGCTGCCATGTAAGTACTGGGGAGCATTGGGGTCTTGTTCCCCTTTCCCCCTTTCTTCCCCTTGTTAATTTTTTTGCATTCATCATCATGGTCTACTTCCCTATCTATATTTTTTTATAGATTTTAATACACTTCTACTCCTGATGAAGTGGTGATCTGCATCCATGAAACGCGTTGAGGTTATGTTTATTAAATACCAAACTACTCTACTACTTGGAATTTGTATTCTATGATGATATGAACATATCCAATACTGTACTACCTTTTGGAATCAGCCTTGTTGTTTGTTATGCTATTGAATTTGGAGATGCCTTACCAGCTCGCCTTATCATTTGATGATTACTGTATATCTTTTATCTGCTATGTTATATATTTGTCATGTACCAATAAATGTATTTTATTTTCCCTGCCAGACTCTCCATGTCTCTCATTTAAAGTCCCAACCCTCTCTTTTTTGTACATTGAATAGGGATGGAGGCGCACGGAAAGTCCCACCGTGCTCCTCGCTCAAAGTCCCACACCTTCCCCCTCTTTTTTCCATATTAACTGTCAGTCATTCTTCTGGGAAAACTGTATGGCATGTGTCATAAAAACTGTCAAATCTGCAAATTTGGGTAATTCATGACCCATACGCTGTGTGTTATACAAACATTTTATCGGACTGCAGCTTACTGTTTGACCATTGAGTACTGCTATTGCAGAATAATTATCAGCATTCCTTGAAGCAAACACATGCAGCCATTTGTTAAAGGTATGCTACCCTCTCACTTTTGGTCAGAGGTCCCAGTGTCCCATCTCTCAAAGATTAGAACAGCCCTGCACTTTAAAGCGGAGTTCCGGCCTCAAATACCTTTTTTAACTAAAAATACCCCTGTAATACTAATCCATCGCCCTTTACAGAACCGCTATTCTCATACTTACAAGGTGTATAGTATTGGATTTTAGTCAAAATCTTACTTTTAAAAACGCTGTCTGGGCGCGGCCATCTTAGACGTGGGCATTTGAAGCGTAATCTGCTGTGTCCTTCTTCCTGATTCCAGGAAGTGTTCTGGGAGTTCTTCCTGATTCCAGCCTCCTGGGAGTGATGATAAACAGCTCCCAGAATGCAATGCAAAGGCGGAAATGATGTCGGTGGCAGTGGCCACAGAGGGGGGAGAAGGAGGAAGTACAATCAAAAATGCCCTGAAAATAAGCTAAGGGACCCCCCAAAAAAATTAAAAAAGCCCAATAGTTGATTAGCATAGCGAGCACTCCAGGAATCACTAAAGTTGCAAAATAGGCCGGAACTCCGCTTTAAGAGTAGGTCAGAAGGGTGATTCCGCTACTGGAGACACATCATCAAGCTGAGGCAGCCATTTACACTAATGGAGTCTCTCACATGTTAGCGAGTGTCTCCAAAGGAAAAGGTAAGTTGTTTTATAGTGATTCTGTGGCTGGCAAATTATGCATGTGGGGCAAGATATACACTCACTAAAAATATTTCTTATAGGTCACTAAAGCACATTCCAACCTTTAAAATAAATAAAAATAAAATCCTGCCAGCAACCTGCCTAAACTCCCCCTACAATTAGGCCTTGTTTGTACATCCTATGGTCAATAGCTGACAATGCCACCCTTACCATGACTTATACATAAGGACAATGCCACTAAAATATAAGAGCAGTTCTGACCATGTACATTCACCTCTGGCAGACCTGCTTTGGAAACGTTCAATTTTACGCATAAAACATACACAATTCTCTTCGCTTGTTGCCTTCAGCTTATTGGTCAGCTGAGGACCCAACCTAAGTTCAACCCTGACAATATTTATATATACTTATGAGCCTCTAAAGCTTTCACTGTTTATGTCCCCAAATCCCATTAACCTGTAAAAGAGTCATATAGTCAATGGTCCTTGTCATGAGGATGATTATAGATTTATAGGCAAGTTACTACCACTGGCTTAATAAAACTCAGAAGAAAGAAAATGAACATTTGCTCCATTAAATTAAATTGTTTCAATTAAGAAATAATTACTCCTGGGAGTACCAATTACGCACATTTTCCGTCACTGCCAAGCTAACAAGGGTCAGATCTTTTGTCGAGAAGAAGTACATTTAGATTATATAACTGCTAAAAAATAAAAACAGCTGCCTTGGCAAACACAAAGGCATAAAAGAAAATGATGCCCGAATGACCATTTTTTTTTTGGTGTCCCTGAACCCAAAAAGAAAAATGTAAAAAAAAAATATTACATCTCGCCAGTTCTTAGAATTTGTGGGTGCTTGGAGGACCATGTTTTGTATTTGTTGGTATTCGCTATTCTTCCCCTGTCCCTAAAGGCTGGCCGAGAGGAGGAGGGGTGTTCCTCTAAAGGACGCTCGTTTCTCCCCCCACTGTCTAGCCTATATTTTTATTCAAAAATTGGGTTCCCCCTATTTTTTATTTTTTTTAAGTTTGTAATGTTCATGCAAATCCCTACTGGTGATCTTTTGGCTGCCAGTATGTATTTCTACAGTTTACTATTGTTGAAATTTCCAAGGTAATGCTGTACGTGATTTTGCACTTTGTTCACTCTTAGATGATTCAAGCATGGCCAATTGTAGGCCATATTTGTGTATGTTTCTTTCTGTCCTTGTTTGCACTGGGGCAACTTGTCAGGCAACTCCAATCAGTGCAATTGATTCATTCTAACTTCTAACTGGAGCAACTCAAGTCGCTCTGACTTAGAAAAAGGTTCCTGCACTACTTTGGGGGTGACTAGTATTAACTTCTATTAGAGAAGTCGTATGCAAGCCCCTTGCAGTCGCGCTGCACAGGGCAGGTTTAGAGTCTGGCGACTTTGAAGCCGCCCCAGTGTGAACCCAGGCTCTACTTCTTTACCTTTGTAAAACACTTTCAATAAAAACTACTGAAACAGAAATGGTGGCTGCAATCATTTTCTTTATTTAATTTTTTTTTTTTTTACCCTGGTGATCTTGCCAGTAACACTTCCTGTCTTAAGAGTGACAGCGCTCATTCAGAGTACTGTATCTATGGCAGGGCAATGTAGTCACCCCAGGGTACTTTCCTGTTTGACTACAAACACCTTCCTCTAAGATAGCATCACATCCAGAAATTGGTAAGCTGCAATTTCAATAATACAATAAATAAATAATTTTTGTTCTTGGGTTTTAAATATACTTTAATCAACACTTTAGGGGTCTGCCGTTTACCCTTTTTTCAGGGCAAAGTAACATAACCTCCTCACAAAAACTCACTTATACTCACCTGCCCTGCATTCCCCCTCTCCTCCGTCAGCGCCCTCACAAAATATCTGGTGTGTCAGGATATGGGGGAACATGTAACCTCCCCACATGATGCAGTGCTCACCAACCTCTAACGTTGTCATGAAAGGGAGAGGGCAACATCAGCAACCCTCTGTACACACGGTTTGACTCCTTGCTCAGACAAAGCAATGAGAGAGAGAGAGAGAGGAAAAGGTAGTAAAAGTAGGTCAGGAAGGGTGTGGGCTTTTAAGAAATGTTGACCTGAATAGTCTTATAATGCCAACTTGTCTTTAGAGTGTAGTCGGGGGCTTAGTTGGCAGAAGGAACAGCTGCTTCATGTGCTCTTACAAAACTTTTATGCTGACTTAGTCAGTGCTGTTCAGCCTCCATTCAGCAGAGGGAGCTGGCAGTCACGAAGGAATTGAGAGATTTTGATGCAGGCCGCAAAGTACCCTGAGAGATGTAATCTCAAAAAGGACTGTGCTATGGCAGTAAATGTGATGAAAGACTATTATCCTCAGGTACAGACACCTAAGGGGAGGAGAGCAAGTAGTTTTCCTGGGAGGTGGAACAAAGGATTCTCTTTTCTGCGAGGGGCCCAAAGTAGACAAGTCTCTGGTTCCCTAGTGCACCTGGCTAATTTATCCTGGGGCTTGAGACTGCAATACTAACCATAGGAGCCAGAGGTGCCCAGAGAGGGATGTGCACCAAAGAGCCAGAGGAGTTCCTGGTAGCCAAGTATCCAGATCACAGTCTGCTGAGCGCATGGGACTGGTGTGCAGATGCTTGCTGTTTTCAAATTATCGCTGCTAGCAGAGAGAGTCTAACCGTTTACCTAGTAACATCAGACCACTGCCTGCAGGAACTTAAAATGATGGTACTTATGTGCACCACCTTAAAGTCTGGGCCTCACCGTAAAACTGGCAGGAGGCCGAATCTGTTTAAAGTCAGAAGCACCCTATGCAGTCCGTATAAAGAGAGCACTTTGAGGTGTTCACTGACTACTGCTGGAAAAGAAACAGTTACTTATTGCTTATTATTCCTGATGCTGCTATTGCTGATATTATTTTTAGCTAGATATACAGTATTCCTATGGTAAACCTGCTAAGAGCGAGTCATTATTATATGATGCTCATTACTATTAATTTGTTAAGAATTATAGTTTTTGTTTCTGATGACTGATCCTTTCAAGCATAGTTTTTTGTTTGTGTCAATGTATATACTTTATTTGCAGTTAATTAGTCTGGTGTCTATTTCCTGGTACCCCTTTCATAGCTGTGTGCAGAATAAAAATGTTGTTGCATATACAGGTATTTGCAGAAACTCTTCTCTCAACCAGGGGTGTCAGAAGGAACAATGCTGTTCCTAGAGTTATGGCATAAGAACAGATAACCTGATTAATCAAGTGGCTCCTCTGGGGTAAATGCTGCATAAAGTTATAAATCCAAGCACCAAAAGTGGCCAGAACACACATTCTTTTCTTCAGACTGCCCTTCTTCAGCACCCTAAAAGCACCACTAAGCTTTCTAAGCAAACAACTTTGTATAGGTAGGAGCATAGACAAGGCCTTCTGACCCCCTGACATGCCACATTTGGCATGTCATTTTTTTTGGGGGGGGAGTGGATACCTAGTTTTGACAGGTACCCGCTCCCACTTCCGCTCGGGCCGCCTAGGCAGCTCGAGCGGAAGTTCTCCTCTCCCGCTCCTCCCCTGCAATCTTCTGGGACACGTCACAGGTCCCAGAAGATTGCCCGTCCAGGCAGGACGTGCAGCGTGACTCGCGCAGTGCGCACCCCGCTGTTATGCCGCAAGCTTTCACAGCTGGGTGCCCACAGTAGTGATGCCGGCGCAACGGGGAGAAGAGAGAAAGAACTGAGGCTCCTGTTGGCCACATCACTGGACCATGGGACAGGTGAGTGTGTGTTTATTAAAAGTCAGCAGCTACACTTTTTGTAGCTGCTGATTTTTAATAAACACAAAAACCAGTGGAACTCCGCTTTAAATTCTTAATTTCTGACACTACAACCAAGACATGAATTATACAGGAACCATCATTTTTTGGTTTCTGGCACTAAAGGCATTGAGCCAGCTAAGAGGAGCAATATAATATTTAATAGTTATAACTAAGAAGCACTTCAACATACTACTTTACAAAAATGATACATTTATTACATAAGTGAGATATCTTTTTTTTTTTAAAACAAAACCATTTTCTGAGGATATTATCCTGTAGCCACTTGCCAAGCAGTCTAAAGAATTATAATACACATTGTCCATTACAATGACGAACATGGCTGAGCTGCAGTTTAAGGTAAAATTTTATGGTCTCCTACAGAATTTATGTTCCTCTTGATCATCCACTTAAAAGGATAAATTTGTTGCCTCATACCCACCGGATGAGCCAAGGAAGAGAAACAAGACAGAGCCAAGGAGATAACTGTTATATGTCCTGCTCTTCAGATCATCTATCTATGAGACAATTTTGGAGTTTGTTCAAATAACTTTTCTTGCATCAGCATTTTTTACTTGGCAAAGACAGTTTCACAACTTTTAGTACATAAAAAAATGGTGTGAACACGCTAGGGAAGAGATAACAGATTCTAAAATTTTCAATTGTTTTATGAGTTACTACATCATTGTGCTTTTCAATAATTAACACAATGAGCCTGTTGCTTCTACAGGTCTTGCTAACGCTGCAAATGTCTTATGCCAGCTTTCATAGCCACAAGTGTTGTGTGCCAATCTTCTACTCTGTGCTGCCCAAAGACTGCTCCTTCTACATTCTTTTGAAATAACTTTAAAGTGGTTCTAAGGGCAGAAGGTTTTATACCCTAATGCATTAAAGTGGAACTGCACTGCTTCAGATCACCGTAAACCAAAAATGCTATTTAAATAATTTGTGTTGCTCAAAGCAACCTCCCCCATCCATCCATGTTGTCCTGCTTTGTTTTGCTGAGAAATCATTTTGAAAAACACCCCCCTAGCATTTTTGGTCGTGGCCATATTGAGTAAGGGCAGATGAATTATGTATCATTGACTTCCTGGAATCCATATACCCTTAGCTCAGGCATAAGCTGAGCTGAGAACCCTCCCTCCTGTCCTGAAGACTCCTGGGATGTATGACATAATTTGCCTAGACATGGAAACCAGGAAGTAACTAAAAAAAATAAGTAAATATGATATACAGTGACTTTGCGAAAGTATTCGGCCCCCTTGAACTTTTCAACCTTTTGCCACATTTCAGGCTTCAAACATAAAGATATAAAACTGTAATTTTTTGTGAAGAATCAACAACAAGTGGGACACAATCATGAAGTGGAACGAAATTTATTGGATATTTCAAACTTTTTTCGCAAAGGTTTTTCGCAAGGCACTGTACTTTCCTATCTATTTACGAATGCTAGCAGCATAAGGATTAAAAATAGTGATTGAGAGAGTAAAGTTCCACTTTAAGGTGAAAAACCTTCTGGGTGCAGTTGCCCCCCGCCCCCCCTTATACTTACCCATCTTGATCCAATAATATACATGAGAGCAGAGTCTCCCCCAGGTCTCTATCTCCTCATTGGCTCACACAGCAGCGGGAGCCATTGGCCTCTGCTGCTGTCAATCACAGCCAGTAAGCCAATGAAGAGAGAACTGGGGTGGGGCAGAGCCATGCTCTGTGTACGAATGGCTAATGTCCATTCACAAGAGTGCAGCTCTGGAGCAAGCCTGCTCGAGTGCCCCCATAGCAAGAGGCTTTTTATTGGGAGCATTCAGCAGGGGCGAAGGAGCCAGGGCCACTGGCAGGGGACCCAAAAAGAAGAGGTTCAGGGCTGCTCTGTGCAAAACCATTGCACAGAGCAGGTAAATATAATGTTTTTTTGCAAGCGCACTAATATTATCTTGGGGTTAGGAAGTATAATGTGTTTGTTATTTATAAATAAAATAATTACAACCTTTAGAATGACTTTAAATACATTCCAGATGCATAAAAAGTCTTAGAGTTTTTTTTTATTAAATCAGCCACAGTTTGAATAGAAAACCCTGTCTTTTGTCAAAATGGTGTGGATTGGGACCCTTGCTCTCTGTAGGGGAGCAGTTGTCTCTCTGCAGAGGACCAGCACATAACCTGTGAGTTAGACCCTTGCAATGAGACTACTGCTTACGCACAGAGAGCAAGGATCCTTTTTTCTGCAGCTGCGGGCAGAGGACAAGCTTTTCTATTCAGATTATCGCTACTTTAATAGGTAAATGAGTTGAAGGAAATTGTTTTCAGACACTTGGAATGTATTTTGCTGATTTAAACTGAGTCTCCATTCACACCTGAGGGTATCGGTTTCAAGCGGTTTTTTTTGGCCGTTTTTCAGGCGTTTTTTTGCAGATGTTTGGAGGCGGGCATTGACATCTAACAAAAACTCTTGTAATCTGCCAAAAAAGACAATTTTGGAGTTTGTTCAAATAACTTTTCTCGCATCAGCTCAGAGTCCTGACCTCAAACCGATAGAAGACCTTTGGGATGAATTAAAGCGGAGACTTTGAGCCAGGTCTCTCCAACATCAATGCCTGACCTCACAAATGCGCTTCTTGAAGAATGGTCAAACATTCCCATAGACGCTCTCCTAAACCTTGTGGACAGCCTTCCCAGAAGAGTTGAAGCTGTTATAACTGCAAAGGGTAGGCCAATTCAATATTGATGCAATGTTTTTATATGCAATGCCACGTTTTTAATCATGTTACCATCCATTGCGGCAAGTCAGCCATTTAGTTTGAATGGGATGCCTACCACGTCTAAATCGCATCAAAAAAGTGCATGACCCTTTTGTTTAAATCAAGCTGCACCAAAGCATGTGATATTTGTTACCATGTGTTTTGGCGTGTGATTTAGCAAGCGTCATTGAGGTGCCATTATTAATAAATTTAAACTGGCACCGCAGCATGCTTGCTCTCTAGGAATACACACCAAACTGAGCACGTGCAGAGTGACTCCAAAGACTCTGTCTTATCATAAGATTGATTGGGGACAGTGGAAGAAGAGGAGGATCAGAAAAGACAGGATCAAACAGCCCTTATACACAATGCGCAGGATTAACCCTTTAGGTTCCACAGTGAGTATAACAGGCATGCTTTACTGCATATACAGACTGATTTTACTGTTGTAGGTTTAGTAACACTTAAAGGAATACTGTGGTGTCCTTTCTCTATTCTTTGTTCTGCTTATTGAACAATGAATAACCAGCGAAAAGACTGGTAATGTCATTTCTCTGATCTTTCCTATCAGCATTTTCATTTTCAGAACATTTGAATGCAGCTTAACTGAATGGTACCCAGTCCTACATATCACACTGCCAGTCCAAGCTCTGCTGAACAGAACCTGCAACAGGCTGATTCCAAATCAAGTTCATAAACTGCTTACATAATATTAAATATGATGTCCTTATGAATACTGTGCTGCAATAATCGTGAGTTCAACTTTAGGTGCTATAGGAATGAGTAAAATAAACAGTGAAAAGTACTTTTTTTTTATAGGAATGGCTCACTCATATTTTGAGGATCACAGGCTTTGTGAATCAGTAACAGCCTTCTCTGATAACCATCCGTAAATAAACCTGACTTCAGCTACCTGGAAATCCGGCTCATAACCTCTGCATTCAATTTCTTCCTGAATGTTCCTTAAAGTAAACAAGATCACGTTGGCGATTCCTCTCTGGTCATATTTAACTAACGGAAAAGATTTACGGCTTCCTCAGCTGCATGCCAAACTGCCGTCACTATCAGATGGCGATATTCCCGAATATAGACCTGTGGCCTTGTGGGAGATTACTATCGCATGCTAATCAGAGATTTACAAATATGGAAACAGCAGCAAATGTCAGAAAGGCCAGGGATGCAAAAATACTTATAATGATGTTTTATCCAAGTCTTCTCCCAACTGGATAGCTCTTTATTGTCACTTACAAAGTGCAAACAGCAAGGATGTCACTCAAAGTGCAAGATCCCCAGCCAAAGTCAGATCTAAGATAGAGCATTGCAAGTTTGGTGGTCATGGGTTACTGCATTCTGTGTATGAGAATAAAGCTGACCATGGATAGTTTGAATTCCGGCGGTCCAACAAAGGGTTGAGGACAGAAAATCGCTCCATCTATGGCTGGCTTAAAGGATAAGTTCACCTTGTGTTACATGTTACACCCATATTTAGCTGCCGGAGACAGAGTTGCCATCCGCCTGCTCAGCGGGGGATCGACGGATCGATCCCCCGCTGTGAAAAACTGAGTCTGCCGACAGACTCCCCTGTTTTTGGCGTCAGACATTTTTTTCTACAGCCAATAAACTCCCCAGGATGTTATCCTATATGTCCATGCACACACAGGCTGTTATCAGCAGTTTTTGGCAGGGGGGTTTTCTGGCTGGAAAAAACCCCCCCAGAACTAAAGGGTTTTAACAGGCGTTTTTCAGCTGTAAAAATGCTCTAACTCTGATAAAAGCTGAAAACCGCCAAAAAAAAGCTATCTGTCGTTTATCAACGTTTTTGAGCCATAAGCTCTTGTTGGAGTATAGTCTTGTTATAAAAAAGCTGAAAACGCTGCTGAAAAAAAGCTGGAAAACTCCTTCTACAGCTACAGCTTTCTACTGACATTTTGATAACATCCAGTGTGCATGAGGCACTGTTTTTATCAGAGTTACAGCGTTTTTACAGCTGAAAAAGGCCTCTTAAAGCGGAGTTCCACCCAGGGGATACTTTTTTAAATAAAAATACCCCCGGGACAGTCAGGGCTAGTACATTCCACAATGGCTAGCCTCTGATCTGTCCCGGGTTGCACTTACCTTTTAGGAGAAATACTTACCTTGAAAAAGTATTCTCCAGTGGTGCCATCTCAGGTGTGGGCAGCTTGAAGCCAGCGCGATCCTCTTCTGCATCCTCTTCCTTCTTCTTCGGTCCCACAATGCACTGCACCGGCCCCGTCGTCACTTCCGGTGCGCGCGAAGCTGTTTAGAAGGGAATGACGCGCGCGCACCGGAACTGACGTCGGGGCCAGTGCAGGCGCATTGATTCCTGGGAGCGATGACGTTCAGCTCCCAGGAATCATTGCAAAAGCCAGGAAGTGACGAATCGCCGTGGCGGCCGAGGGGAGGAAGAAGGAAGTAAGGTAAGTATATTTTCTCTACAAGGTAAGTAAAAAAAAAAAAAAAAAATCGCGATTATCCATTTGTTTTTCAGGTGACCCGGAGCGAGAAGATGGAGGTAAGTGTAAATTTAGGGTGGAACTCCACTTTAAGTCCCTGTTCACACCTGAGCATATTTCAGCTCATAAAACGCTAATTTCTGAAGTCTCAAAACACCCAAAAAGCTAAATCCCATTAATTTAAATGCCTCCTGTTCACATCTGAGTGTTTTTTTGGCCTGAAGCTCAAAAAAGTACATGAGCTTCATTTTTGGCAGATTATAAGTGTTTTTTGTTAGATGTAAATGCCTGCCTCCAAACACCTGCAAAAAAACATCTGAAGATAGCCCCAAAAAAACCCTGAAAACGGTATGCTCAGGTGTGAATGAAGCCTTAAACCCTCTAGTTCTGGGGGTTTTTTTCCAGCCAGATAACGCCCCTGCCAAAAACTGCTGATAACAGCCTGTGTGTGCATGGACACATAGGATAACATGCCATACTGACTGCAGAAAAAAATGTCTGACACCAATAACAGCCGCTGTAAAAACGTCCAAAGTGCATGAGGCCTTAGGGTCAACACAGGGGCACTATTACAGTTCCACTAGGCTGTTGTCAGAAAAGGATATACCAAAGGGAAGCTAACAATTTCACAACTGAATGATGAAACAAGCACCAATGATATGGTCATCTTGTTCTTAGTCATGGTGCTTGTGACTATTAGTGATTTCAGGCGTGATGTGTGAGAGAATCATGATGACAAAGAGATGGAGCAGAGAGGTCACAGTAAAAGGTAGAAAGAGGTTATAACAGAAAGAATAAGAAGTAAAATAAGGAGGGAGAGAGAAAGAAAGAGAAGTGGGAGAGAGAGAAAGAAAGAAAGAAAGAAAGAAAGAAAGAAAGAAAGAAAGAAAGAAAGAAAGAAAGAAAGAAAGAAAGAAAGAAAGAGAGAGAGAGAGAGAGAGAGAGAGAGAAAGAAAGAAAGAAAGAGAGAGAAAGAAATAAAGAAAGAAAGAGAGAGAGAGAGAAAGAAAGAAAGAAAGAAAGAAAGAAAGAAAGAAAGAAAGAAAGAAAGAAAGAAAGAAAGAAAGAAAGAAAGAAAGAAAGAAAGAAAGAAAGAAAGAAAGAAAGAAAGAGAGAGAGAGAAAGAAAGAAATAAAGAAAGAAAGAAAGAGAGAGAGAGAAAGAAAGAAAGAAAGAAAGAAAGAAAGAAAGAAAGAAAGAAAGAAAGAAAGAAAGAAAGAAAGAAAGAAAGAAAGAAAGAAAGAAAGAAAGAAAGAAAGAAAGAAAGAAAGAGAGAAAGAAAGAGAGAGAGAGAAAGAAAGAGAGAGAAAGAAAGAGAGAGAGAGAGAAAGAAAGAAAGAAAGAGAGAGAAAGAAAGAAAGAAAGAAAGAAAGAGCTAAAAGTAGGTAAGGAAAAAAAAGAAAAAAAAAAAAAAAGAAAGAGAGAGAGAGAGAAAGGAAGAAAGAGAAAAAGAAAGAAAGAAAGGAAATTAAGAGAGAAAGAAAACGTATACCGTATTTTCCGGCGTATAAGACGACTGGGCGTATAAGACGACCCCCCTAATTTTCATCTACCGGTAATACTTATGCTTAGGTTACCTTGGAGATATTATACTCGGCGTATAAGACGAACCCCCATTTTTGGGGGATTTTTTTGAGGTTCAAAAGTAGTCTTATACGCCAGAAAATACTGTACTTATATAAGTAAATGTGCTAAGTGACAAAATTGACAGCGCTTTATAAGTACCAAGTTACCAACAAGAAAGAACGAAAGGTGTGGGGGGGGGGGGGGGGTAGGAAGAGCGAGAAAGGGACAGAGAGAGAGAGAGAGAGAGAGAGAGAACAGGGGGGGGGGGGGGGGGGAGAGAGATAAAAAGAGTGTGAAAAACAGTGACCACACACATATCGATATGATGATTAAATGCAACTAAAATGATTGAATAAGAATCGTAAACCACAGACGCCTTATTTGATTGATTTAAAGAGCTTTCAGGTTTTTTTTTTTACTCTGGGAAGTCGGTTAGCTATGGCAGAACTGTATTCACTGAACGATCTAACTAATATCTGTGTGTCAGACAATCAATTAAATGATCTTTTTTTGAAAGAATGTTTCTGATAGTTCGTACTATCAATCGATAATGAATCACTTATTGGTGAGCACTCAGATCTAGATCGATCAAACAACGATACATGTATTACAATCGTAAGGGAGAGAAGGAGGGGAGGGGGGAGAAGGTTATTTATACATTTCTTACCCTCCCACATTTCCTCTAAGTTTCATCTGTATTTACTGATGCAATGAAATGAAATGATCTTGGTCAGGCATTTCTGTATATCATGATGTGACTATATCATGACTCATAATACAAACATACTTTTCTCATCTATTATCTGATGGAAGATACCCTGTGTGATTTATATTCATTGTCACTCTTTTTCATTTTGATTTTAAACTTTAGTATGGATTTCATTATAGCTTCCAGGATCTTAGTCAATGTTTTAATTATTTCCATAATAAAATGTCATCCAGGCAGAGGCAGAACTGACACACTGAGTGAATCCTGGCATCCCCACATGGAATATGTCATCTATATACAGTATATATAAAAATATACTGTATATAGGTGATCATTATTCATAGGGGCCAAGTTATGTTGCACAGGCCACTTATTCATAATGAATGGTTATGGTCTTCCCTGGCAACACATGGCAATGACCCAAAGACCCATATTTTTTGCAATACTCCATAAGGAACCGTATACCGTATGTGTGGTGTGTTGCAGTGCTGGTGCATTCAAAATAAATGGCACCACAAAGCACTCCATCACGGTGTGCATGTTGTGGAAACACATACATTTGAATGACCCTTTAACCAGAACAAATGCACAGACCAAAAAAGATGAATGATGGACGTTCTTGTCTGCATACTTGTTTCAGGTCAGTGACTTATTTTATTGAAGTAACAGAATCAGCATGACAGCCAGGCAACCAGCATTATCAAAAGAAGAGGTCAACAATGACAACAATGTTCCTCTTATGACAAATTTCCTTGTAATGCAAAACAATGGATAAACCTAAACCTACAATGGAAAACAGAGCACACTACAATCTCTAAGTAGCTTATCCTGTATTTAATGTTCTCTCATAATCATTTAGCATAATATGAACAATGCTTATGAAATTACAAGAAACAGCAGGCAAGAAAACAATTTGTGAAAGTTCCATAACATTTCTAGGTAAAATTTATATAAATCTAAAATGTCTGCAGACTAAACTGTGCTACCCTTTTCCTGTATATATGATGGTAGGTGTTACGTTATCCAAGGAAGGGCTGAACTAGGGCCTTTGTCTGGTTGGTGGCCCTCACTAAACTTTGATAAGAGTGAAATCTGCTGGCATTACACAGGATAGCTAGCTAGCTGTACCCTGTTAGAACCTGTAATTATGGACTTCCAACTTTCTTTGTGGCACTGAGATGTCACAAGGCTGACTGCCAAGAGCTACAAAGTCTGATGCCAAAAGATATTAAATGTGTCACAATCAACTATATTCGTTAGGAACCTCAACCTTACACTATGCCCACCAATCAGTGAGGTGCCATGGAACACTTCAGTGGGTAAAGGTTCCTCAACCTGCAGAATTTCATCCCTACCAGGAAAGGGCCACATGGTTGTATTTGCCCACTATTCCCAGTCAAATGTTCTCATGTGTCCTTTGATGGTATTCTATTTAGTATTGTAATTAAATTCAGTATCCATAAGCTCCTCACTTACCGGACCCCTTCATTGAGGTTGTAGAGTTCATGATCCTGAAGGCCTTTCTTCTGAAACACGGATATTACTCCATTCTGGATGCTGAAAAGAAGCATAGGGCATTAAAACCAGTTCTATCAAAGCTTTCATTCCAGATATTTTAACATTTATAACAGCCACCATAGATTTTAAGTACATCTTTATATTTCAAATACAGTGTTGTATTTGAAGTCAGCTGACTTACCACAAGAAAGAAGATTACCCAACCAAACAATGCAATAGGGAAGGATAATGGGGCAGGTTTATCAAGATGTCTGTGGCAATAATAGAGGCAAGTAATCAGTAATGGATGGGCATTTACAAGAATCCGCATTACTGCTTTTATTATAGTCATTTAGCCTTTCCTCTCTGGGTTAGGAGTGTGTGCTGTTATTTAGTTGTATTCTCTCATATACTCAGAACAAATCTTTCAGCACCATGCGAGACTGTAAGGCTGCCATGATGGCTGACCTGTTTTTTTATTTTTTTTTTAATCTAAGATAATGTCTGCATGGCAGCCTTAAGCTGCAAAGGGGAGAGCACAGAAGAATGACAGTGCCACCACCGCATTTTAAGATAATGGGTGAGCGTTGTCACCCTTGAAAAGCAAGTATCAAAATTAAAAAGGTTCATAGCTCATTTCTAAAACCTAGTGAATGAAAAATTGAAAATCTATCATCAAAAGGCTGTATTGAAAGACAAATACCATCTGCCTAATTCTGAGTTTCAGCATGTACAGATTGTTCATTATTTGAAATCTCTACAGTCAGTTTCTGATCTCTCTACTTCTGCTCCGATGGAATATTTGTGTGGGTCCTATGATACGAACACAGGGCACATCTCTAAAATTTTTGAGATCCTGACCTCCTCTTCTGAGAAATTGTTTTATATGCGGAAATGGGAATAGGATCTCCAAATCGCGTATGATATTACTGACTGGCTCCAGATGGCCCAACGTGCTTCTAGATCATACATGTATACTTCATTGATAGAGGCCAATTATAAGGTTTTGCTGAGATGGTATATGGTCCCGACAAGAGTTGCCGCATATGTTGAGGGGGCCTCTCCTTCATGCTTTAGGGGATGTGGCATGCAGGGTACGGTGCTCCACACATGGTGGACATGCCCAAAGGTAAAACGTTTTTGGATCTGAATTTATAATTTTATATACTCACTAACACAGGTCAACCTACCCAAGTCCCCTGAACAGGCTCTGCTTGGACACTCCTTTGAGGCGGTTCCGAGTAGAGCTAGGAGGTTGGTGGCGTTTATTTTTACAGCAGCTTGATTAGCGATTACCAGATCATGGAGGTCACCGACCCTCCCCTTTGATCTTGTAAAACATAAATTAACTTGGATCATGCTTAATGAGCACCTATCGGCAACCCTCTTGGATAAAAGAGTCCAGTTTGATAGAATATGGGAACCCTGGATCCACTACCTGTCTGCTCCGTTGTGATGTAGCTGTTTTCCTGGCCTCCATGATTTGGTAATCTGCGGGCGCACTCATCTTCTCCTGGGATGCTATTCTTTTTCTCTTCGATTGCTTTTTCTTGGCAAATTCTATTCTCTACTACTTTCCTTTTCCATCTCTCATCCCTTCTCTTTCCCTATTTCTGCTGTTTACCCATGTTACAGCTGGGGGGCGTGCTGTGCCCCACCATACTTTGGGCTGTGGGCCCCCCACCCCTGGGTCCTTGAGTTATCGGGGCCTGGGAGGGTCCCTGCCCTCCGGGGGTGCTCAGGCGACAACTGACAGAATGATCACCAGGCGTGCCTGGTTCTTGAATCTTCAGGACCATGTGAATGCCAGTCATGGGCATTTCCACTCTCTGTACAATGTTGTAGAGCTGAAGAAACTTCACAGGTACACTTTTTTGACCCCCCAGACACTAAATCCAAGAAAAGTCATGCCTGCCTCAAAAAATGCCCGATAAATGCCTGCAAGAAAAAAAGCCAGGTGGAGAGAAGCCGTATTAATGTTCTAATAAAAATTATAAGAAAAATTATAATTTTTTTGGGGTTCTGGACATGCTACAGAGCTGAAACTTCACAGGTACACTTTTTAGACCCCCCAGACACTAAATCCAAAATAAGTCATGCCTGCATCCAAAAATGCCCGATAAATGCCTGCAAGAAAAACGGCAAGGTGGAGAGAAGACATATTCATGTTTTAATAAAAATTATAAGAAAAATGCTCTTTTTTTCTTGTTCAATACCATTTTTATGGAAAGTCGGATCACAAGTCGTGTCAATTAAAATAAGGAGGCGACTCCCATTGAAGTATATGGGACAAGTCGGATCACAGGTCGCCTCAAAGTAGTACAGGAACCTTTTCTGAAGTCGGAGCGACTTCAGTAGTGCCAATTAAGACGGCACTGATTGATTAACATTGCTTTTTTTTATGTCAAGCGACCTGGGGCGACCTGGGGCGACACAAGTCGCCTCATAAGTCGCCCTAGTGTGAATGGGCTCTAAAGGTGAATGTTCATGAGTAAAAAAAGTTTTTTGGGTTTGCATAGACTTTCCTAAAAGTATTCTATTGATTATTGTTGGGGACATTGTTGAAAAAGGTAGGCCAATGGGCAAAGTGCTGCATTTTAGTTCTTTTACGTAAGTCATATCTGTGAGCGTTATTACTGAACATTGTCCTTTTAACAAAAAACTTTCTCAGGCAAGTAACAAAGTAAAATGTGAAAAAATAATTATTTACTGCTTAACTTTAAAACTTTATGTACTCAAAAATGGTACATATTAGAAAAAGGCACTAAGGTTTTCTCTTGTTGAATTTCGAACCTACTGTATATCATAATGTCTCTAAACAATACAAAATTGTCTAAACTGCCAAAATGAAACATACAGTATGCTAAACTAAATGACACTCATTTGTATAATTATCCATAGCTTGGTAGCGTCCCTTTCTACACCATCCAGATTTGCTGCTTGTCATGATATGATTTAAAGCTGAATTTTAGGCAGATACAAACAACACAAACTAATGCAGCTCTTTATTCACTACATAATTAAATGCATTATTTCAATTCAATCAGTGTGAGTACCTGAACTTGTGCTGGTATCAGTCTGTACAGCAGATCTCAGACTGGGAGAGGGAGAAGCAGCACAAGGAGCTTATAAGTTCCTGCACTCATAAGACGCATGCTGATAGCAGGTGAAAACAGAGTGATAGAGAGATGAGCTCATCACTGTGCTGCTTCACTATCCAGTCACAGGCTAGGGGCATGTCCGAGAAGACCTGGGCTCACAGGAAATTAGTTGAATGCTGCTGGCCATCAGACTGAGAACTTCTAGTGCCAGAAAAAAAGTACTGTAGGGGAGATCTATAGATCTATTGCAGCAAAAACAGGATATTTTTTACTCACTGTAAAATCCCTTTCTCTAAGTTCGCTGACGGACACAGCTCTCTGAATCTTGACCATAGGG
This sequence comes from Pelophylax lessonae, assembly GCF_965119305.1. NCBI lineage: Eukaryota > Metazoa > Chordata > Amphibia > Anura > Ranidae > Pelophylax > Pelophylax lessonae. The sequence continues at coordinate 526,011,532 of NC_138771.1, forward strand.
TTATATCACCACCTACAGGAGTAGGACACTAGGCTGAAAAGAAACATAGCACCGCCTATGGGCAGTCCTAGCTGGTATAAAACCCCCTCTCTGCTATAGGCAATCCAGTTCATAACAAAGCAGTGTCATAGGAAATACTCCAACAGAGGGGTGGGTGCGGTGTCCATCAATGAAATCAGAGAAAGGGCTTTTACGATGAGTAGCAGAAATCCCATTTTCTCTTCATTGTCCGACCCAGCTCTCTGAAACTTGGCCATAGGGATGTTCCAAAGCAATGTCTCAACGAGAGGTGGGCAAACCAAAAACCCACTGGATTGACCAGGCAAACATGCCACCACTGAAACAACCCTCAAAGGGGCAAACAAGAAAAAACTTATAGAACCAGAGGTCCCAGAAGAAAACTAGGTCCTTACTCCTAACACTAGACAGAAAGAACTGCTTTGCCTATAGAAGAGAGGGGCTTTTATACCAGCTGGGACTGCCTATAGGCAGTTCTGTGTTTCTTTCCCACCTAGTGTCCTACTCCTGCAGGTGGGGATATAACCTTATGGTCAAGATTCAGAGAGCTGTGTCCGCCAATGAACGTAAGAGAAGTGTTGTTTTGTTATTTTATCTTCTCATGGTCTATTCATATTTATCTTGTATGTTTGGCTTGAGTTAAAGCAGTAATTAACCCAAAACCAAAAGTCTAATATATTGTAGCTTACCAATCAATAGATGCGGTGGCTGCAATAGTTTTATTTTTAAGACTTTTTCCTCTCTGTTTTCACCAGGTGATCTGGCCAGTAACGCACCTCCGTATTAGAGTGCCATCACTCTGGATGAAGGAGCACAGGGAAACACTGTAGGTTGATGTAAGTTGGAAGAACATGATTTGTCTTTACTCAGTTTAAGAGAGGATGTAATAACTGTATAGAAAATGTAGAAAGTGTCAACCCAGATTTCCCTGTTTAGAGCTGGCAGTGTATGTAGTTAGATATATTAACTGAAGTGATGCCTTGTAAAACATGCCCAGACAGATGGGGGAATCTTATCATTAGGAAAATGGCTGTCAAAATTCTAAATTCAACTGAGCTAAGCTGTCTCATTTCATGATACCATAGAGTGCAGGCTTGTGTGACAGCGAGAACAAAGTCATCCTGGGAGCCTGAGTCCTTACAGTACACATGTGGTAAAATTATAAGACATAACAGCCAGTCCTCCGACATCGCCAGTGCTAAAACACCACTGGCTATTTATAATGAGTAGGTGAGTGGAGACGATGCTGCTCTGTCTTAAAGTGCGTTTCCACATTTGCAGCAACAGTGTTATAGAATCTACTTTATATGTGTACATATGACTATTCAATGAGCATAACCTAAAAATACCAATCGCTGACCCTTTTACTTGCTAATTGCTAAAAAAATCTTTCTCAGCTTTCCTCTTCTATGTTGTGTTAAGAGCCGGTTCACACTGGGGCGACTTGTCAGGCGACCTGGTCGCCTGACAAGTCGCCGTAGGTCGCCTGCCATAGATTAGCACAGGACCCGTTCTAATAGGAGAGACACTAATAGGAGCGACTTAGAAAAAGGGTCCTGTACTACTTTGGGGCGACCTAGAGTGACCTGCATTGACTTCAATGATATGAAGTCTGTGCATGCCGCTCCGAGGTCGCGGTGCGAGCTGCGCACCGCGACTTCACAGGTCGCCTCGGCAAGTCGGGTCGCGCCTATGTGAACCGGCTCTAAGAGTGAGGTTTAGAGAGTTATTTTTACCATAATAAACACTGCCTTCACTGTGTTGGCAGATCTTATTATCAGTTTTAACCACTTGCCGACCGCCCACAGTATATATACTGCGGCAGTCAGCCCCTCACAGGCAAAGCGATGTAGGGCTACGTCGCTAGCCTGTGAGGCTCTAGGGGGAGAGCGCGGGCCGCCAGAGGCGCGCTCCCACCCCCGCTTGTTCACGGAAACCCCCGCGCGTGTGCCCGGCAGACCCAAAGTCCGCCGGCCACTCGCGAACGTCCGCTGCAGAGGGAGAAAGGCAGGTGGCTGATGTAAACAAAGCCACCTGCCATTCTCCCTGGTGTAAGTGCAGAGATCATACGGTCCTGCTATGTAGGATCGTATGTCTCTATTGTTACACAACTAGCCATGCCCCTTTACAGTTAGAAGCACGCCCCTAGGGACACACTTAACCCCTTGATCACCAATAAAGTTAACCCCTTCACTGCCAGTGTAATTTTTACAGTAACAGTGCATATGTATAGCACTGATTACTGTAGTAATATCACTGGTAACCCCAAAAGTGTCAAAAATGTCAGTCAAGGGTCCGATCTGTCCGCCGCAATGTCGCAGTCCCGCAAAAAAAATCGCAGATCGCCGCCATTACGCGTTAAAAAAAACACCAAAAATGACAGAAATCTTTCTCTTAGTAAATGCAATAACTTTTGCGCAAACCAATCAAAATACGGTTTTTCAAATTTTTTTTTTACCAAACATATGTAGCAGAAAACAAATTGACCTAAAATGTTAAAAAATTTAGATTTTTACATTTTTTGGGGGGGAATTTCATATACAAAAATGTGAAAAATATTGTTATTTTTGCAAAATTGTTGCTCTTTTTTTGTTTATAGCGCAAAAAGTAAAAATCGCACAGGTGATCAAATACCACCAAAAGAAAGCTCTGTTTGTGGGAAAAAAAGGACGTCAATTTCGTTTAGGTACAGCGTCGCACGACCGCGCAATTGTCCGTTAAAATCACGCAGTGCTGAATCGCAAAATAGGGCCTGGTCAGGAAGGGGGTAAAATCTAACGGGGCTTAAGTGGTTAAACTAGACGTGCACACTGTCTGTCCTAATAAAGGGTTAATATTCTCAAAGCTTGCGTGGTACATTGTATATTAACAATGCAAGCTGCCTGTAGAGTCCTATGTATAAACCCGCTCTAAAGAAACAACTAGAACTATGTACAGTATCTGTATATAGTGAGTACACCCCTCACATTTTTGTAAATATTTTATTATATCTTTTTATGTGACAACCCTGAAGAAATGACACTTTCCTACAAGGTAAAGTAGTGAGTGTACAGCTTGTATAACAGTGTAAATTTGTTGTCCCCTCAAAATAACTCAACACAGCCATTACTGTCTAAACCGCTGGCAACAAAAGTGAGTACACCCCCAAGTGAAAATGTCCAAATTGGGTCAAAGTGTCAATATTTTGTGTGGCCATCATTATCTTCCAGCACTGCCTTAATCCTCTTGGGCATGGAGTTCACCAGAGCTTCACAGGTTGCCACTGGAGTCCTCTTACACTCCTCCATGATGACATCACAGAGCTGGTGGATGTTAGAGACCTTGCGCTCCTCCAACTTCTGTTTGAGGATGCCCCACAGATACTCTATAGGGTTTAGGTCTGGAGACATGCTTGGCCAGTCCATCACCTTTACCCTCAGCTTCTGTAATAAGGCAGTGGTCATCTTGGAGGTGTGTTTGGGGTCGTTATCATGCTGGAATACTGCCCTGCATGCCAAACTCCGAAGGGAGGGGATCATGCTCTGCTTCAGTATGTCACAGTACATTTTGGCATTTATGGTTCCCTCAATGAACTGTAGCTCCCCAGTGCCGGCAGCAATCATGCAGCCCCAGACCATGACACTCCCACCACCATGCTTGACTGTAGGCAAGACACACTTGTCTTTGTACTCCTCACCTGGTTGCCGCCATACAGGCTTGACATGTTCTTAGTCTGCTTGTCTTCAGTAAACTGTTTGCGGGCTTTCTTGTGCATAATCTTTAGAAGAGGCTTCCTTCTGGGACGACAGCCACGCAGACCAATTTGATGCAGTGTTTGGTGTATGGTCTGAGCAGTGGCAGGCTGGCCCCCCCACCCCTTTAACCTCTGCCGCAATGCTGGAAGCACTCATACGTCTATTTCCCAAAGACAACCTCTGGATATGACACTGAGCACATGCAATCAACTTCTTTGGTCAACCATGGCGAGGCCTGTTCTGAGTGAACCTGTCCTGTTAAACCGCTTTATGGTATTATTCACTGTGCTGCAGCTCAGTTTCAGGGTCTTAACAATCTTCTTATAGCCTAGGCCATCTTTATGTAGAGCAACAATTCTTTTTTTCAGATCCTTAGAGAGTTCTTTGCCATGAGGTGCCATGTTGAACTTCCAGTGACTAGTATGAGAGAGTGAGAACAATAACACCATATTTAACACACCTGCTCCCCATTCACACCTTAGACCTTGTACCACTAACGAGTCACATGACACCGGTGAGGAAAAATGGCAAATTGGGCCCAATTTGGACACTTTCACTTATGGGGTGTACTCACTTTTGTTGCCAGCGGTTTCAACATTATTGGCTGTGTGTTGAGTTATTTTGAGGGGATGGCAAATTTACACTGTTATACAAGCTGTACACTCACTACTATACATTGTAGCAAAGTGTCATTTCTTCAGTGTTGCCACATGAAAAGATATAATAAAATATTTACAAAAATGTGAGGGGTGTACTCACTTTTGTGAGATACTGTATATTTACATTAATGTGATTCTTTAGACATTTTTTTTAAGTAACAAATATGTTCTATATACCTGCTTTGTGTAATGGTTTTGCACAGGTATGATGTTTCCTCTTCATAGTGAGCACAGGAGGTGGGAAGAACTATAAACTCAATGCAGGGATGATGGGAGCCCCTCATAACAGGTGTATAGCCCCAAGAACCCAGTTCAGGTACGGTGGAAGCCCCTTACAATGATCACAGCAGGTGTACAGACCTGGGACCTCTCAGAAGTAAAGGTGAGAGCCCCTCACAATGGGCAAAGCATGTGTACAGATCCAGGAACTCCGTAAAGGGATGCTGTGAGCCCCTCAAGTGTGCAGACCCAGGAACTTAGAGCAGGGATGGTGGGAGACCCTCAAAATGGACACAGCAGGTGTGCAGACATGGACACTCAGTGCAGAGATCTAAATCAATAGAGTCCCTGCCTGAGGGACTTTTGGGTGTCTTAACTCTCCGTCATCTACCACTGAAATGTTTTTTTTAAATGGACTGACCTTTAAGTATACTGTATATCTTAATAAATGATATGCATCAGATTTTGTCTTTAAATTCATAGCTGCCACAGCCCACATATTTCCTAAATATGACTTTACAGGATAACAGTTTTGAAAGCAAAAATTAGTTTCCTAAAGACACAGCTAAACACATTTTTTTGTGTTTCCCTGTATAGAAGCTAGTTTGGTTCAGACATCATACAGTATGGTTTAATCATTCCTCTGTATTCAAAGAGATGGTGTCACTTTTCAAAGGTTAAATATGAATTATTCAATTCACATGTAATACTCTGCCCAGGGTTGGCTGTTGTAGAAGAAAAATCTGTGTGTGCCTGCGGATTTTTTTGCCCATTTGTGAGGTCAGGTACTGATGTTGGATGAGAAGACCTGGCTCACAATAAGCATTCTAATTCATCCCAAAGGTGTTCAGTAGAGTTGAGGTCAGGGCTCTGTGCAGGACACTCAGGTTCCTCCACACCAAACTCATCAAACCATGTCTATATGGAGCTGGCTTTTTGCACCTGAACTTAAATCATTTGAAGTGGTGTCCACATACATTTGGCTAGATACTGTAGCTACCAACTGTCCCTGATTTCAAGTACAAGCTGGTAATTCCAGGCAGTATCTTCCTCTGTAGTTTTCAGAAGAATAAGGCTGCCCAGAACAACTGCAAATGTCTGCTGAATCTGGGAGTGATGAATACAGCAAGACCCAGGGTCAAGGGTCAGTCCTTCTGAAAGTGGCCGGTAGATTCAGGAAAGCTGAGCAGAGTTTTGACAGCCTATATCTCCAAACACAACACCATAGTTCCTGCAGGCTGTGCAAACCACTAAATGGGATTTTGTGTTTTTAACACATTGCCAGTACAAACCCAATTAGGGAATACAGGCGGTCCCGGGTTACAAACATCCGACTTACAAATTACTCCTACTTACAAATGGAGAGAGACAGCAGGAAGTGAGGAGAAATATACCCCTAGGAAGCAGTGGCGGCTGGTGCTCCATCTGTCGGGGGGGGGGGGGGGGGCTACAGACGGACCTGGCCATGGACCCCCCCATCACTCCAGAGTCCAGTCCACAGCATATCCCCTCCGGACGCCAGTTCACTTACCTTGTTCCTCCGGACTGACAGGTGGTGACAGCTTCCCCCTCAGTCTCCTCCATGTCCCCTCTCGGCGGCCGTCTCCTCCCTCCTCCTCTGCCAATAGGATCCCATCTCCTTTAGCCAATTGGGAAACAGGTCTCAGGACCTGCTTCCTGATTGGCCGGGAGGAGAATCAGTTTGGCAATAGCAAATATTCATTCGCTATTGTCACACAACTGGGTGGGCTCAGGGCGCAGTGCTCTGCGCCCCCCGAGCCCACCCTTTTTTGAAGCCTATTAAAGCCTCTGGCTCTAATCACGTGCTTCAAAAAAAAAAAAAAAAAACCCTCATTGGAATCCATGCATCCTGTGCCCTGCATGTAGAATAGGGGGCTGGATGCATGGATGGGGGGCGGCGCCCCTGCGCCCCTAATGGACGGAAGGGAAATTTACTCCAGTAAGAGTTCTCATGGGAAAAAGGTGTCTCCACTGAAGCTTTATCACTAATCCTTGTTTCCCCAACAACCCAAAATTCTCAAAATACAGTTGTCATAGGGACAGAATGTGAGGTGAAATCTTCTGAACAGGGGTACAGACAGCAAAATAAATGGTACAGGGGTGTTAACCATTCCCTATGCCAACCAAAAAAAAACGTAAAAATTATTCTTTTGGCTGGAGCTAAACTTAAAAAATGTACATTGTTTCAACTTACAAACAAATTCGACTTAAGAACAAACCTACAGTCCCTATCTTGTTTGTAACCCGGGGACCGCCTGTAGTCAGTATAAAAAATTTGAAGGACAAGCCCCTACAACTAAAATTGCAATGGGGTTCTATTAGGGCAATAAGCTACAGCATCTGTACAACCAGCAGAGGCCTTGTCTGGAAACCTTGGCAGAAACTTAAGCAGGGAATAGTGAATCACTCTGACCTGGCTTCTTCCATCTTTTCCCTTCCAAGGGAAGGAACCATTGACGTAGTACAAAAAAAAAAAAGGGTACATTAACTCACCCCTCTCCTTCGCCAATGCTGAGGACAAGAAAGAGCTAAATGTTTACATTATCTCTAGTATTTTTCACGGTAGATAAAAATTCAGATTCTCATTAAACTGTTTGTGTCTTTCTTTTTATTACACTCACTGCTGTCGCTGTATTTATTCTAACTGCATTGCAGCACTAAGGCTCCATTCACATGTAGGCGTTTTGGGGCGTTTTTGGGGAGTTTTTCTGCTCTAGGATCAGCTCTCAAAATGCCCAACAAGACAAATCCTATTCATTTCAATGGCCCCTGTTCACATCTGAGCGTTTTGACGCTGTGAGCAAAATGCCCAACACTCAAAAAAGTACATGAGCTTCTTTTTGGGCAGATTACAGGCGTTTTCCATTGGTTTCTGTTCAATCTAAAAACGCCTGCACAAAAAACGCCTGCACAAAAAACGCCTGCAAATCGCGGTAAAAATCACGGTAAAAACGCGCGAAAACGCTACGCTCAGGTGTGAATGTAGCCTAAGGCTCTGGGTTCAAATCCTGGTAAGATCACTTGCTTGCGAATGTGCTAGGAACATTAAGCTGGCCATAGACAGATCAAATCTTGAACAGTTCAGCAGCGAACAGCCGAGATTCGAACCACAAATGGGCAGGCTGATTGTACCCAAGTTGATCAATCAATCAGCTTTGGTACAACCAGCATGTCTGATTTTTCATCTGATTATTGCCGTGTGTTCTCCCAGCAGGTGTTGATTGTCAAATCAAGTGATTTTCATTCCTGCAATGTCCGGCTTTAGGCCTCATGCACACAGGGCATTTTTACAGCTGCTTTTAGGAGCGTCGGATGTTTTTTTTTTGCAGCTTAAAAAAAGGCCCCTCCATGTTATTCTATGGCCTTGTGCACACACAGGCTTTTAGGAGCTACAAGTGGCATAGGCGTTTTTAAGCTGTAAAAAAAATGCCTGAGGCTGCTAAAGGCTTCATACAGCGTTAGGCCACATCAGACATTTTTAATGCTGAGTTCCACCCTAAAATTATACTTACCTCCATCTTCTTGCTCCGGGTCACCTGAAAAACAAATGGATAATGGCAATTTTTTTTCTTTTTTACTAACCTTGTTTAGAAGAAACTATACTCACCTTACTTCCTCTTCCTCCCCTCGGCGGCCACGGCGATTCGTCACTTCCTGGCTTGCAATGATTCCTGGGAGCTGAACGTCATCGCTCCCCGGAATCAATGCGCCTGCACCGGCCCCGACGTCAGTTCCGCTGCAGGCGCCGTCATACCTTGCTAAACAGCTTCTGGGCATGCCCAGAAGCTGTGCAGGGATGATGCTGCGGCACCGGAAGTGACGGCGGGGCCGGTGCAGTGCATCGTGGGACCGAAGAAGACGGAAGAGGACACAGAAGAGGATCGCGCTGGCTTCAAGCTGCCCACACCTGAGATGGCAGCGCTGGACAATACATTTTCAAGGTAAGTATTTCTCCTAAAAGGTAAGTGCAACCCGGGACAGATCAGAGGCTATCCATGGTGGAATGCACTAGCCCTGACTTTCCCGGGGGTGTTTTTATTAAAAAAAACTTTCCCAGGGTGGAACTCCGCTTTAAGCTGTAGTTGGATTTGAGGTTGGAAATAGAAGAGGGCAGAGAAAGGCTGCAAAACGCTAATGCTGCTAAACGTGGCTAAATCTTGCATTAACGTCAATAACAAACGCTTCTAAAAGCACGTTTTTACAGCTGCTCTTTCCTGGTGTCAGAACTGGCTTTGCAGCTTGTTTTTTTCAAACGCTCTGTGTGCATGAGGCCTTAGACTGAAAGGTAAAATTATCAGAGACTAATATGAAAACCTTTACCTTATCTGTAAAGGGTTTGCCTAACCTGTCAATGCTATAAATGTGCACAGGAGGCCTGTGACACAATTACTTTTACTCCTTTCTATTTATTGCACTGTATTGATTTGCACTGCAGAGCCATCAAAGAATAAAGGAGGACATCTACGATGAGAAGAAAGTAGGCCCCTCGTCCTCATATGCAGAAGGCTGGGCTCTGTGTCCCTTGGTTGTATGTAATATAAAGGAGACTGTACACAATGTTGTTTCTTTGAATCAATAGCTGATAGAAAACCTGGACTAGATGTGTACTAGACTAGTCTTGGTGTATGTTGCCGCAATGTTTCATATTCCTGATATCTGTTGTGCCATGTACTTGTGTTAAAAAATATCTTGTTCCCTTTGCATTGCTTCCTTTGTGAAAAAAAAAAAAAGCTGGTGATCTTGACAACCCCCCTGCTTTCCCTTTTTTTTTTTTTTTGTAAGCACATCTACCCCAGCATGGTCAGTTTGCTGGCTGTGCTGAGAGCACAGTCTGCCTGTCCTGCAATGGCTAAGACTGAGTCCCCATAGAGCAGTGATGGTGAACCTTGGCACCCCAGATGTTTTTGAACTACATTTCCCATGATGCTCAACTACACTGCAGAGTGCATGAGCATGATGGGAAATGTAGTTCCAAAACACCTGGAGTGCCAGTGTTCGCCATCACAGCCATAGAGTAACAGGCTGCTCCAGCTGGACAAACAAAGCCACTCATCACACTGTATGGGCCAGAGAATCCATGTGAATAAGCCCTTAAATATGTGTTTTTTATCTTTATCATACTTTTTACAATTTGGTTTTTTATTATGTTTTTTTTTACACATTTTTACATTTATTTTTCCAGTTTTTTAAAAATAGTTTTTTAGAATTGTGTAAATTTTCTAAAATTCTTTTTTTTTTAAACAGCCCTGTTAGGGAGCTTTTGGCAAAATATCACAGGTCTAAATAGACCCCTGATGTCTTACTTTCGAGACAAAGAATGTGACTGAGGACACAGTCCTCAATATCTATCTCTGCAGGCTCAGTTGTACAGAAAAAAGAACAGGAAAAGCTCTGCACAGTTTCCCTGTTTATTTAAAACTGGAAGCATAGTAAAACAGGTTACTATGCTTCATTTATGAATAAACAGAGTGAGTGATCGGTACAAATCACTCACTGTATTCATTCAGAAAAGGAAGGTGCTGGTAAATGCCAATTTACCGGCATCTTCTCACATTCTCTATCCTAAAATGATCCCCCACAGCAGCTGGCGGGAAAGAGATGAGGGGAACCAAGAAGTGTGGGGGGGGGGGGGACCAAGGGAGGAAACAGGGGGACCTGGGCAGCAGAAGGTAAGGTAACCTTGACAAGAACGGTGGCAGGGGCAGGCTTTACTAGTACGGATCCCCTGTAGTTCCCCCCTGCAGCAGCTGAATCTCTTGCATATCGACATTTAGTTCCAAGCTAAGAAGACCTCCAACTTAGTTCTTCCTTTCATGTGAGTACTGTGAATCTGCACCAATAACATCAAGAATATACTAAATTTCAATTCAGCTCCACCTCAAACACCCCAAATGATAAATGTCAAGTGACAGTGCCTCGACCCACCTGTATTTGGCTGGATCAGGTAAAACTCTGGTTTTTATAGCTAGGAACTCTCCAGACTTGGCCTGGAAACTCCAGCTAATCACATCTCCAGGCCTCTGATAGTTTTATCTGATTGGATGATGTCATGACTCCAGTCACTACGCTCACCTAACTGTACATTCTGACTTGAGCTACTGAGCTGTCTAAACAAATAGATTTTTTTTCACCATTGGGCAAATGAAAACCAAACCAGGTGCCCCACCTGCTAGCTGCCCATGAAAATACAAAATATTCATTTTTATCTGGCTATACAATAATTTTTTTTTCTAGTTTTGGGCATTAAAATTAAACATTATATATATATATATATATATATATATATATATATATATATATATATATATATATATACAGTATATATATAAATTGTTTTAAATCCACTTCCATTGGCATTGAGAAATGTGACACTAAAGCCTGTTGGCCAAATTGCCAATAATTTTTCAGCAGATCCTAGTGGCAACTGACATATTCAAAGACAGGAAGACATCTCAAAAATGATCTTTCCCGCCCTAACAGAAGTCACTGCGGGAAAAAAGAATATAGAAATGCTCTCTCTTGCCTGCCGCAGAATGTTGGCATCATCTCAGCTTAGCAAAGTCACTGACTGGAGCTCAAGGACTGCTTTTTAATGATAAAAGGTGAAACATTTTTGAAAAATTATACTGATGCTGTATGTTTTACCATTAGGACTTTATCTATTCAGATTTGGAAAGTAACTGAAAAGTCTACTTTAATTGAATGTCAGTATGCAGTGTGTACCAGAGACGGGTACACTTTTGCTCTACACAGTTCTCTGCTTAGGATAAGGCTGTCAAGCAGCTTTAAAAAGTGTCTGGTCTCCAAAAAGCCTGCAGAAGGAGGCTCCACTTCTTAGCTCTCTGAACATGAAACTAATTATTCGCTTTCGGATTACAGTGCTTTGCATTCCAGTGAATCACCTCAAATGTCTGAAAGCATGACAACCGAGAAACACGCAACAGCGTCAAGAAAATTCTGTGGCCTGGCTAAAATCCGATTTGTAACTTTTGGATTAGTTAAAAAAAAATAAAAATATTAAAGGGACAATCCATTTAAAATTGGGTTTTGGGAGCATCTCTTGGAATAAAACTCGCTCTCAAAAGCACCCTTAGTGATAAGTGATAAGAAAAGATTTCTCATGATCCCATCTTGCCTTAGCTTCATGTTCTGCCCTGCATAGTCAGAGTTTAAATCTCAGGAAGCTCCAGCTGTCACTGAACCATCGCTTGAATGTACATAAAGAGGGAAAAATCCCTCTTACCCTCAGAAATGTAGCCACACATAAAACAGCTGCGACAAATGCAAACAGCAAATGTTTTCTCTTGCATATTTTACATTGTCCAATTTATTTAGTGACTTCACCCTTATATGAGAGAGCTCAAACACCAGAAGGAAATAAGTTAAAGTGTTTTGCAAGTTCCATTAACAACTTATGGACCTGAGCTCAAAAAGTGAATATTTGCTATCAAGGACATCTAAAAATGTTAATTGAGCCCAAACCTGAGATTTACTTTTGTTTTGAAGTCCTACTGAAAGATAGCAGTGTGCTTCCTCTGCCTTGAGTCTCTTAACTGTATATCTGCAGTACGAGACCATCCAGGGCAAATGTAAGAGGGCTTCTGATTGGCTGGCTGTTGGCACCAAATTCTTTAAACTCCTGCCCGCCTCTTCTTGGATAGGACTACAACCCACTGCTGGTAGTTCTTCGCCTTCGCCATATTGTGCCCTTCTCCTTGCCATTGGCCTTCCCATGACATTCACTGCCATTAGCCTTTCCAATATGTTTACAAGAAAGGAATGTCCACACAAAGTTATAATTTCCGCACTTTACTGTTGTGCTTGAAAAATGACAGTGACACATCTCTTCACATAGACATACTATCCAGTGGTTTATTTCAGAAAAAGAAAATGTGACTTAGGACTTTACTGGTACCAAAAAGGAATGGCCATATGTCATTAGTATAAAACAGTGATGGCGAACCTTGGCACCCCAGTACAGGAGCATCATGGGAAATGTAGTCCCAAAACATCTGGGGTGCCAAGGTTCGCCATCACTGGTATAAAACATCAATATTTATTACAAAATCTTAAAAAAAAAATCATAAAATAAGAAAAATTGCTCTCATGATACACATAACGTGATATGACATTTAAACCATCTCTGCTAATCATCCAAGAGGTTGACGCATGTCACATTAAATCGCTTCCTCAGGACCTTATACCTTGGCAGCAAAGAGATGTATCATATCAATTCGAGAGCCCCAATAGGGACTTGCAATATACAACAAATAAGAAATGCGAGTATAGTATAGCTTGGCGTAGACAAAATGGGCCTTTTAACCATAGAGTGGCATAGAAGGGATATTGAAGCAATTATACCCAGGCCATGTTAACAAATAAATCCACAGGCAGAAATCATGCCAAGCCATAATCAATCATTAGCACCTATCAGTATCCCAAACGAGACAGTAGAGTAGGTTATTTAACCAGTTGCCGACCACCCAGCGCAGATATACTGTGGCGGGGTGGCTCGGCTGTGCAAAATCACATATATCTACGTGATTTCGTGCATGTGATCTCGGCGGCTCCCGCTGTGTTTAGCCAATTTACAGTCCACTTAGACCATGTTCTGTGATACAGCAGGACTACAGCTGGTTCTTCTTGGTATTGGAATAACTTCAGGACTATGCAGGGCCTTAATATGTTGGGTGTTTGGCTCCCATGCCCCAATTGCACTAGGCTCCTCCCAACCTGCTATATATGGGCATTTTCTAAAAGGCAACCTAACACCCAATTACATAATTCTGTATTTCCAAACTATTTTGGGACAGAGCTACCTAGTGGCTGACTAGCTAACTTTACCCACTTACACACTGCTGCCACTGACTGCTATTCCCACCAGATTTGGAGTGAGATTTATTGATGTCACTATTGTGCAGCTCACTGTTCTTGCTGGAGAGGAAGTTGTACCAAGGAGAACCTGCAGTGCAAGGATCTCTCTGCTTCTTCTTTATCCATTCTTTGGATCTGTACTTCCTCCATCTCTCCTGCTGCTTCTGAATTAATCACCCACCAACCATCAGATTACCAGTTATCAGAGGGGCAGCCCTGACATTAAAACATAAAGACCCAAGATGACAGCCTAAGCACCAAGACATATTCAAGAACAAGGCATTGTAAGTTAGTGATAGGGAAAGGATCAATAGCATGAAGTCCACAATGAGAAATATGTAAGCCACAATTGTTGACTTGCCTTTCTATAAAATGCTAGTTTCCTGGCTGTCATGCTGATTTAATTGGAGAGGAGCCTATGCAACTGTGCAAGACTGAAGGTAAGCATGGTGTTCCAGAGTTTTGTTTTTGGCCAATATGGATGCTAACATGCCAGGCAGCAAACTGCAGTGATTGCGATTGTATCGCTCTCAAGTCCATTTCTGTCTGGACAAACTACGTAATAGCGGTACGTCTCAAAGAAATAACACGTGTCTGACACAGGGGAATTATACATAATAGATTATAACATGTTATTGACAAATGGATTCCGGGGTAGAACTTACACTCCCACAATGCTGTGTAGGCTCATCAATATTTCATTTTTAATCAGCACCATTTGCTTGTCTGCAATAAAAAATCTTTGTCAGGTATCTTGCTCACTCAAGCTGTTCATGTCCACATGGCCTACAGATGTTTCTAATTCATAACCAAAGACATCATGGAAAAAATATCTCCTATAAGAACCAATTTATACTTGCTTATTTAATAAAGGGAGAAGAGAACAATACAGAGTGCAGGAATCCATACCAGCCAATAACATTTACTTTAATCAACCATTAAAATAAATCTATACTGTAAGAAGAATCAGCACTGCCACTGGGGGCCTTTCTTTGCTGAAAATGCTAGTTTCATGGCTCTCTTGCCAATCCAGTTACTTCAATACTCTCAGAAATGCATGCAGATCAAGAGTTGTGATTTAATTGACTGTATGCCTGCTCGTGGTCTATGATTTAGAAAGTATTAACGCCATTCACAAAAAGGCAGGAGGAGGTCAGCAGTAGTAGCCAATATATTTCTCTCAGTACCTAGGTTTTTACTTGACTTATCTAGGGTGACGTGAAATCTCATTGACTGCTATGCAATCCTGTATTTAATTTGGACCTACCAGTACAATCTGACCTGTCTATATACAGCAACAGCATAGTTTTTCCATAAAGCTCCATTTTTTATCAATAAAGAGCCATCAAGCTCCAGTCCAGTGACTTTGCCCAGACTGGCATGATGTCATCAGTCTGCTGCAGGCAGGAGATAGGATTTCTTCAGTTTGCGTTTTCCTGGTCATTGCTATACACTGTAACAGTAATGGTGGCTATCATGGTGATATTCACATGACGGAACCAACTACCATGGTTCTGGATCGTTAGCGTGAGACCAGTGGCTGTTCTAAATGAAATGTAGATTAACATTGTTATGGTAAGGGACACAGTATCTGGGATCTTGACTCTACAGATTGCGATTGTCAGGAAGTTAATGTATATGGAAAAGCTAAAAATAGTTAAATTATGTTAGCTTATCCTTAGCTAAAGTTAGCCTTAGCTAAAGTTAAATTATGTTAGCTTATCCTCATCTGATCATGGTGACACTACAGTAGTCCTTTATTACTGTTGGGGTACCTGGTGATCCTTCCAGGAGGCACCTGTAAATGTGCTTTCTGCTATAGGGGGGGGGCAAGGCTTACAGAGTGAGACTGCATGCAGGCATCCTCTGCCAAACCCACCCACACCACTTCAACTTTTTGAGGAGACATACTGCCAGTTAGAAGGACAGCAGCTATTGCTCCTGAATTGGGTGCTCTATCATAGAAAGTGATGTGCACCAACAGCTAGGAGCCTACACTCAGTGATTTCCTCTTTCTCTGATTTCTGCATCACCAATCACATTGAAGCTTCGAGTTTGAATTTTAATTGGTGGATCTGAAAGACATGTTTTTTAGTATAAGAGGCAGCAAAAAGGGTGTTCCAGCATCAACAACAGTTGTGTTCCAGGATCACTAGATACAGACAGAAGTAACTGGGGTGGACTTTGGCAGTCCAGCAATGTCTGGATGTAAAACGGAACTACTCAGCCTATAGGCTGTGCTCCCTATATACACCTCAAGGTCTCATTTTAAATTTTGCCTGGAGTCTACCTTTAAGGGAACTTAAAGCGGAGTTCCGGCCTCAAATACCTTTTTTAACTAAAAATATCCCTATAATACTAATCCATCGCCCTTTACAGAACCGCTATTCTCATACTTACAAGGTGTACAGTATTGGATTTTAGTCAAAATCTTACTTTAAAAAACGCTGTCTGGGAGCGGCCATCTTGGATGTGGGCATCTGAAGCCGCAGTGTAATCGGCTGTGTCCTTCTTCCTGATTCCAGGGAGTGTTCTGGGAGTTCTTCCTGATTCCAGCCTCCTGGGAGTGATGAAAAACAGCTCCCAGGATGCAATGCAAAGGCAGAAGTGATGTCGATGGCCGTGGCCACAGAGGGGGGAGAAGGAGGAAGTACAATCAAAAATGCCCTGAAAATAAGGTAAGGGACCCCCGAAAAAAATTGAAAATGCCCAATTGTTGATCAGCATAGCGAGCACTCCAGGAATCACTAAAGTTGCAAAATAGGCCGGAACTCCACTTTAAATCATAGTAATCATCAGTCTTCTAGCGCTCATCAGTGTAATAAAAAGGAAGGCTGTTTCAAGTTATTTCGGGTGTAGGAAGTGGATAAGGTCAATAATGTCAGTTCATTCAGTTCATGCAATATATATTCGTGTTGTTTCCTTCATTTTTACATAAATAACCTGCCCTCTGTACAGCGTGTACACACACTTTGAACGTGTTACTCATTCTCTCTTGATGTCATTATATAATCTGGAACACCTTAGTCACCTCTGTAAAGGTAAGGCAGAGATCACCTCCCCTTCACTACATACCAGTAGTACTACATAGTTCACTGCCTCCCCTATAGTGCTAGAAAACAAATCCTGATCATATATTTCCACTTCAGACAACTCAGAACAGCAAGAATGTAAAAGTGTATAGAAACCCTAAAATGAACTTTTCTTATTTACTCCCTTTTGGTCTTCTATATGTACTATTAGAAGCCGCTTGTTATACAGTATCTGTTCAAAAAGTGCACAAAACACCTATGGATCCTGCCAGAAATGTAGAACTGTCTTCTGTGCCCTCTACATAATTCCTGCTTTTTCTGTGGGAGTCCTCCTAGTTCATTCACTATATTGTCAAAAACATTGGGACACCTGCCTTTACACGCACATGAACTTTAATGGCATCCCAGTCTTAGTCCGTAGGGTTTAATATTGAATTGGTCCACCCTTTGCAGCTATAACAGCTTCAACTCTTCTGGGAAGGCTGTCCAAAAGGTTTAGGAGTGTGTCTATGGGAATGTTTAACTATTCTTCTAGAAGCACATTTGTATGGTCAGGTGATGTTGGAGAGAAGGCCTGGCTTGCAGTTTGCGCTCTAATTCATCCCAAAGGTGTATAGTCTACAGGGTTGAGGTCAGGACTGTGTGCAGGCCAGTCAAGTTCCTCCACCCCAAACTCGCTCATTCATGTCTTTATGGACCTTGCATTGTGCACTGGGGCACATTCATGTTGGAACAGGAAGGGGTCACCCCCAAAACTGTTCCAATAAGGTTGGGAGCATGAAATTGTCCAAAAGGTTATACAGATGTCTTAAGAGTTCCCTTCATTGGAGCCAAGCCCAACCCCTGAAAAACAATCCCACACCATAATTTCCCCTCAACCAAATGATTTGGACCAGTGCACAAAGCAAGCTGCAAAGGGTGGGCCAACTAAATATTGAACCCTACGGACTAAGACTTGGCTGCCATTAAAGGTCATGTGCGTGTAAAGCAGGCGTCCTAATACTTTGGTAATATAGTGTATATTGGACTACAGAAT
The DNA here is from genome assembly GCF_965119305.1 of Pelophylax lessonae. NCBI lineage: Eukaryota > Metazoa > Chordata > Amphibia > Anura > Ranidae > Pelophylax > Pelophylax lessonae. Next base: position 526,029,125 of record NC_138771.1, read on the forward strand.
GACTGACTTATGTTGTAGTGATTTGGGAGTGGGAGTGGTTTGGCAAAAGACAACTGGGCAGGGCTGACACCACTCAGTCCACAAAAATGCTGTGTTTTGTCAGGCCATAACAGGTGAGTGGATTTCTACCAGATTAACAGGTATTTTTCTGTACTAGAAAGGTCTTTAAAGTGATAAAACAAGAACAGAATGTGTATGTATTGCAGAGCTGAACCGAACATGTATTTTTTAAAATTTTGCATTGACATTTGTTTACACCAGTCCTGGTACTGTCAAAGTACCGAGTTCTGTACGAGGCTGCAACAGCTATACTGTACTGCTAGAGTATGTTTGCACAAGCATCATACACTCTATGTTCATGTGCTTTGCTTATTAACCACTTAAGCCCCGGGAGATTTTACCCCCTTCCTGACTAGGGCCTATTTTGCGATTCGGCACTGCGTGACTTTAACGGACAATTGCGCGGTCGTGCGACGCTGTAACTAAACAAATTTTAAGTCCTTTTTTTCCCACAAACAGAGCTTTCTTTTGGTGGTATTTGATCACCTGTACGATTTTTTGATCATGCGCTATAAACAAAAAAAAGCGTCAATTTTGCAAAAATAACAATATTTTTCACATTTTTTTATATGAAATTCTCCCCCCCAAAAAAAATGTAAAAATCAAAATTCTTTAACATTTTCGGCCAATTTGTTTTATGCTACATATGTTTGGTTAAAAAAAAAAATCGCAAAAGCGTATTTTGATTGGTTTGCGCAAAAGTTATCACGTTTACTAACAAAGGGAAAGATTTTTGTCATTTTTGTCATTTTTTTTTAACGCGTAATGGTGGCGATCTGCGATTTTTTTTGCGGTACTGCGACATTGCGGCGGACAGATCGGACCCTTGACTGACATTTTTGACACATTTGGGGTTACCAGTGACATTACTACAGTAATCAGTGCTATAAATATGCACTGTTACTGTAAAATTACACTGGCAGAGAAGGGGTTAACTTTTTTTTGAGAGGGAGGGGTTATGTGTGTCCCTAGGGGCGTGATTCTAACTGTGATTGGCTGTGGCTTGAGGTGTAGGAACAGTGATCAACGGTCCTACATAGTAGAACCGTATGATCACTATTCCTACACAGGGGAGAATGACATGCGGCTTGTTTACATTAGCCGCCTGCCTTTCTCCCTCTCCACCGACGATCGCGAGTGACCGGCGGACGAACGGTTCCACCGGTCACACGCGCGGGGGGGGGGGTCCGTGACCGCGCGGGAGTGGGAGCGCGCCTCAGGCGGCGCGCGCTCGCTCCTGAGACCCTCACAGGCTAGCGACGTAGTACTACGTCGCTTTGCCTGTGAGGGGCTGACCGCCGCAGTAAATAGTCGTGCGGCGGTCGGCAAGCGGTTAATACAGTATGGAATAGTTCAAACCCCTGTCAGGTTTATTTTTTGCCATCTGTGGCAAATTGTGGATTTTTCTTATCATTTCATCCCTATGACAATGGTCACCAGGTTAATATAGAGAGGGCAAATCTCCCTAATGGGGACCCAGACACCAATAAAAACCAAACAGCAGTTCTATATACATTTAATCATGTTTGAAGGAATATACAACTGCATGAAAATGTGTTTTACATATTGTCAATATCTGTCTGGAATTCAGCTTTAGTTCACATTAATAAACATATTTACAAGATGACCTCAAGCCTTCCCTTTAGTCTTGCCTTGTTGTACAGGCTCCATTGCTGTACTAAAATTGCTTACTGTATTGTGTGAGTTTCTCACAATGCGCATTAGAAGCTGCAACAATTCAGATAAGATCCACCTCATATCTTGGCTGGAGGATGTCAAGCATCATCTAGCCCACATATGTCAAACACAAGACCCGCGGGACGAATACGGCCCACCAGGCCTTGTCATGTGGACCTCGCACCTAGTTTTGCTGCCGGAAACCTTCTGTGTTTACAAATGACAGCTTTGCTCTCAGCGGCTCCCAGAACTAACAGATTCTTGCACGCCTTCACTGAGGGGCATGAGACAGTTCTCCAGAATCTAAGAGGGAGAGGTTGCACACTGCATAGCACACCCCTAAACCCTGCAATCTGTGCATAGCGCACCCCTGAACCATGCACTCTGTGCATAATGCACTCCCGAAATCTGCACTCCGAATGTAACGGACTCTTGTACCCTGCACTCTGTGCATAGCGCACCCCTAAACCCTGCACTCTGTGCATAGCGCACCCCTTAACCAGGCACTCTGTATACAACACACTCCCAAAATCTGCACTCCGTACGTAATGAATTCCTTTACCCTACGCTCTGTGCATAGCGCACCCCTGAACCCATGCTCTCTGTACATAACACACTCCCAAAATCTGCACTCTATACGTAACGCACTCCTGTACCCTGCACTCTGTGCATAGTGCCCCCCCTGAACCATGCACTCTGTATATAATGCACTCCCAAAATCTACACTCCATACGTAATGCACTCTTGTACCCTGCACTCTGTGCATAGCGCATCCCTGAACCATGCACTCTGTACATAATGCACTCCCAAAATCTACACTCCTGTACCCTGCACTCTGTACGCAATCCACCACAGATGCAATAAGCCCTTTGAGGGCAATCCTACTGCTGATGCGGCCCACAATGAAATTGAGTTTGAAACCCCTGATTTAGCCCTTTCTAACTGTCCCTGGTCCACACCTTTGGTTCAGTGGATTCTAGTCGTTTCAATCAGGGAGGCTCAGCAACACAAGCAAACATTACCCAGGGTGGTCTGCTACTTCCAGGTAGCTATGTATAGCCCCTTCCCCAACAGCCATGATCTGCCTGGAGGAGGAGCACACTCACTTACTCACTGTAGCTATAGAGAGAGCCATGGTAGTCACACAGACTGGATTTCAATCATGTCAACCTTTGCTTTTATCCTTTACATCAGGGGTCGGGAACCTTTTTGGCTGAGAGAGCCATTTTTCAAATGTAATTCCATGAGAGCCATACACTATATTTCAGGGGTCGGGAACCTTTATTTAATATTCATATTCATGGACCGCAGCTATACAGGGAGTAGATGGAGCTGTGTGAAAGTGCCTGGAGTCCAGTCAGGAAAAGAGTAGAGCAAGCAGGTATGCAATGAGGCCGGAGTGGTGAAGCGCCTGCAGGCCTGCGAGTGATGGAGGTGAGTATTGGCCCTGAGAAAAAGGCGGCGGGCCGCTGAAGGACTCAGAAGTGGATGTGGGGGGCAGCTCCCGCAGGTCCCCGGGTGTCAGAGGGGAAGGCGATCGTGCCTGTCGGGGCACAGGGAGCGGATGGCAGGTCTTCTTACCGGGCGGTGATTGCCAAGGCCCTCAGATGCACAGCACACGAGCCGGTGGCGGTACTGCGAGTAGGCCATGGCGTCCGTATCGCGGCAATCTGGTCACCCAGAGACGAACTAAGGGTAGCGGTGTGTAGCCCACAAAGTGTACCATCAATGGGTGCAGAAATCTCATTGGCACCGGGCTCAGCTACGCGTATGGCACTGGATTGAGTGGTAGACGCGGCGGAGCTCTGGGACTACACGTCCAGCGCGGCTCAGGTTCGGACACGCCCGATTTGTCTGCGAGCCAGATGCAGCCATCAAAAGAGCCATGTCTGGCTCGTGAGCCATAGGTTCCCTACCCCTGCTTTACATAGTAAGCAAGAGAAAATTTTGTTTTGCTTCCAGTCCAGCTCATAGAAAGTGAGAAGAGTACTGCATTTCTGACAAGATCAAGACAAGATTTCTGTACTTGCTGAAAATGTTCTTAGCCTGAGAAAAGGAAACTTAATGCAGCCACTACATGTAAGCACTTGATGTTCTAGCATGTTGGTTTAACTGGATGGACTTTTTTCAACCAGATTATTATGTAATTAACTATGTCCTAAAAACAATAAAAAGACTACAAGTTCTCTGTAAAGTGACAGCATATTAATCCGTAACAATGTCACAAATCTGGAAGTACATTTTTGGTGATCTCATTTTTATGGTTCATAAACATTGCCACGATACATAACTCCAGGCACATCGAGCTCCCGGAGCGAGCATTGGCACGCAGATATTCCTGGCATTTAAAGTCTGATACATAGAAAGTCAGCACATGTACATTCACTATCCAAACCCTGAATGTGATACAATACTTTCATTATGTAGCATATGGAAGGAGGAAGTGGCAGCTATATTTACAAATGTCCCAACACTACTGTAAAATGTAATAATCTGTAACGGAATGTGACAATTCCTATGCAAGGTTTTTTTGAAGGGATCTCAGTGCTAACAGCAGGAACGTGTAGCACCCAACATTAAAGTGTCAGGAGAAAAGTCTCTGAAAAATAAAAGCTAGTTTCCTGGTTGTAAAAGAAAGGCTTACCTGGCATCTGAAGCATTAATACTAATTAGCCCTTAGGAAGCCTCTAGTTTATCAGTCCTGTACATGCTTCATTCATCAATACCAAACCAAGATAAAGGGGGACCATTTGGACCTACGAAACGCATTGGATTTTTATTTCTATTTTTTTTTATACTAGAATTAAAATAAAATGAATACTAGACTTTATATATTCTGCTTTTGGTGCTTTCCTCCTTGTACACCCAGTTTCTGGCTTCAAAATATTTGAGTCACGGGCCCCAAAAAAGCTCGCTGTAAGTGTCATTTCTATATTACTTCCAGGTCAAAAACCCAGAATACATTGAAGCCAAAGTATCAGCATAACTGCCAGGAAACAAACATCTTCAAAGAGGAGGCCAGAAATTGCAGCCCCTATACTTTCCTCGTGCCATAGTCAGTTTAAAGTATGTAAAGCCAACACTTTTCTTCTAGTTTTAGATGGAATCGGTTTAAGACTCCCATTTTTTTTGTCTGCATTCTGTCTGTAGAGTAGATTTCCCATCACTTTCTGTCCCATTGATGTAGTAGGACGTAAGAACAAATTCCTCCAAAGTGAAGGGGGTATGCCCTTTTAGACAGTTGTCACTAGAAAGATCCCAATTGAAAGATCTTCACCTATTTCCTGCTCCAGTGTCAACTACAAAATTATAAAGTCTCCTCAATATGTGCTCACCAGGACAAATATAGAATGGGAATCTCCCCACAGGGTACACAGAGAACCAGCGGTGGAACTACTTGCGACTGGGCCCTGGAGTTCCACCACTGTGGGGGGACCCGCTGTTCTGTCACTGTGAGGGAAGGTGGCGGCCACTGCGAGAGGAGGGGGCCCACCCCTGCCCGCCCATTCTGTCACTGCGAGGGGAGGGGGCAGTCACTGCGATAGGAGGGGGCCACCCCTGCCGCCAGTTCTGTCAGTGGTTTAGAGCCTGTACTGACAGTTCACCCTACCCCGTCCCCTTCCTGTGTGCACCGCGGGAAGTGTGAATGATCACATTCAGCTGCTTAGCTTAAAGTAAAGAGAAGGAGAAGATCGGATGTTTTCTATCTGTGCGAGGTAGGAGGGACTGTCAGTGCAGGTGTTCTAAAATTTAGTCGGACCCGTGAAAATTCCGGACCCTCGTCACTTCCGGTCACTTCCGGGGACGCTCCGTCACCACCAGCTGCTGCGAGCCCTGCTGCGAGCCCCGGTGCGCATGCGCACAAGGCATTTTGAAGGTCCGATGAAATTCTAAGACTTACGAACAGCTGACTGAGAGGAGGAGGGGCTGAATTGGGACGCACACACTGCCGCGGGAAAATGTTACAACACCGCCGCGTCATCGAGCAAGAAACACGTTGCAGAGCTGACTTAGAGGAGGCGGGAATGAAGTGAATACTCATACTATATAGTAATGATAAAAAATGTTTAGTATTTCTTTTTTTTTTTTATTTTATCATTACTATTTATTATGAGTATTCACTCCCTTCCCGCCTCCTCTAAGTCCGCTCTGCAACATGTTTCTTGCTCGATGACGCGGCGGTGTGTGCGTCCCACCTCAGCCCCTCCTCCTCTCACTCAGCTGTTCGTAAGTCTTAGAATTTTATCGGACCTTGAAAATGCCTTGTGCGCATGCGCACCTGGGCTCGCATCAGCTGGGTTATGACGTAGCGTCACCGGAAGTGGCGAGGGTCCGGAATTTTCACGGGTCCGACGAAATTTTAGAACACAGGCTCTGAGTCAGAGCTGTATGAGAGAGACACTCTCAGTTCTGAGTTCTGCTGATGGGCACTGATAGGCAGCATTGATGAGCACTGATAGGTGGCACTGATAGGCAGCCTTGATGAGGACTGATAGGTAGCACTGATAGGCAGCCTTGATGAGCACTGATAGGTGGCACCAATAGGCAGCATTGATGGGCATTGATAGGTGGCACTAATAGGCAGCATTGATTAGCACTGATAGGTGGCACTGATAGGCAGCATTGATGAGCAATGATAGGTGGCACTAATAGGCAGCACTGATGGGCACTGATAGGCAGCATTGATGAGCACTGAGAGGCGACACTGATAGGCTGCATTGATGAGCACTGATAGGTGGCACTGATAGGCAGCATTGATGAGCACTGATAGGTGGCACTGATAGGCAGCATTGATAAGCACTGATAGGCGGCATTGATGAGCACTGATAGGTGGCACTGATTGGCACTGATAGCCAGCATTGATGAGCACTGATAGGCAGTACTGATGGGCATTGATGAGCTCTGATAGGTGGCACTGATAGGCAGCACTGATGGGCACTGATAGCCAGCATTGATGAGGACTGATAGGCAGCACAGATGGGCATTGATGAGCACTGATAGGTGTCACTGATAGGCAGCACTGATGGGCACTGATAGCCAGCATTGATGAGCACTGATAGGCAGCACTGATGGGCATTGATGAGCACTGATAGGCAGTATTAATGAGCACTGATTGGTGGCACTGATAGGCAGCAGTGATTAGCGGCATTCATGAGCACTGATATGCAGCACTAATGGGCAATGATAGGCAGCATTGATGAGCACTAATAGGTGGCATTCATGAGCACTGGTAGGTAGCACTGATGGGGCTGCACTGATAATCAGGACACTGATGATCAGAGCCCTGATTATCAGTGTAAGCAATGTACTGACAGTCTTGCTGGTTAACGGCTCTCCTTTCCTCACACAGACAGAGTGAGGGAAGAATGGAGTGCCGATAACCGAGAAGTCTGTTTACATGTGATCAGCTGATCACATGGTAAAGGGCCACTGTGATTGCCCGAAGAACACAGCAGTCACAGAGCATGCTGGATACGCACCCCAGGGGGCACGTGGGAGGCCAGATTCTGGGAGGATGTCCATGTCCATGGAGCTCGGATGGAAAGTGGGGGGGTCAGGAGGGCCCTTCATGGTTTCTTGCATCGGGGCCCTGAAGGTTCTAGTTATGCCTCTGCAGAGAACAATGAAAACTTTACAGAAGTTTAAACCCTTCCTTGCTCTATCCATTTGCGCTTTACAAATGCTTAACCAATCATTTTATCAATGTTTTTCACAACTGTGGAATCTCAGAGTTTGGAGTTAAATATTTATTAGTAAAGAATCTCGGGTTTAGAGCACATAAGGTATTCTGTAAGACAGGTGAAGGTGAACTCAGGCCACTCTGACTGCCTTCTAAAGCTGCCCAAAAACTAGGAATACCCATTGATCCATTTCTAATTTTCCTTCGCAATCAAAAGTCAATCAAATGAATAAATTACAAATTTCAGTCGATTGCTGGGCAGAAAATCTGATCGCTTTCTATTCAATTGCTTGTCAGGGTTCCTAGTTTTCATACAACGTATCAAATCTATTTCAATCTATAAAACTGATCAAATCTTGCCAGTCAATCAAACTTACTTAAAATGAGTGGTTAAAAAATGAGTGGTTAAAATTGCCTGGGAATTGCCCTGTGTAATGTTCTAGTCACAGGAGTTACACAGGGTTATGCTTCATTCACCAATATCAAACCTAGATAAAGGGGGACCATTTGGACCTTTGAAACGCATTGGATTTTTTAAATTTTTTTATACTAGAATTAAAATAAAATGAATACTGGACTCCACCCTACCTATTAAAAATACAATTTTTAATACCTAAATATGAAAAAAAAATGACTAGTCCATGGAGTCCAGCATTGTCCTGCTTGTAAGCAAAAGTTCTCCATACATCGCTCTCCTTCCATGCCACCATCATGAATTGAGATCCAGCGAATGCACAGTATTGTTGCAGGTCGCAATGTATCTGCCCATGTATAAGATTTTTTACACATGCGCAGAAATGGCTAGATGTGTGTTCAAGATGTCACAAACTGCCTCCTGGGATATCAACATCACATATCCAAGAAGGCAGTTCATGAGATCTCGCCCAGCTGTAGACACGTTGTGGGGGCTCCACCGTATTACTGGCATAGATCTAAGCCATTTCCGGCATGTAAGTACATTATCCTCACCTGGGCGAGCATTGCAAATATAAAGTACAGAAGATAAAAACAAAGTGTTTCACTTTAACAAAAAACATCCTATTTTTTGTTTCTGCAAAAGTGTAAGGTGTGTGTGTGTGAGTGGGGGGGGGGGGATTGTGGCAAGGGGGGGAAGGTATGCTTTAAGCAGGTATGTTCAGTTTCAGTGGAGCTGAGCATCCATGTTTATGTAGAAATATGTAATGTTTATCCTGCTGACAGACAAATCATACTTACACCTTTTACACCTTTTAAACAACTTTGTAACATAAGAATTCACGCTAAACCTGACCTTCATATATATTTTTTCAAATTTCATAATGTTTTTTTTAAATGTTTTATAAAGAATTACAATAATAAACAAAAAATATATATCACCAGCACTAGCAGTGCTCAAAGTCTGTGCATCTAATCAGATGTCCAAATAATAAACAGTTTTAAAAAAATCCACCACGTGATCAGTGATATTCATGGTTTGGTGACACCGCTAAAATTGTCTGGAGGTGATCAGGCCGGTCAAGCAAATAACCCATTCACCACACACCGCATGCGCTCCTCTCCCCTTCAGATAACAAACTCACCAGATTGGCATACACATTTCACCTTGGTAAGTATACTTATGTCTATGCCAATCTGGTGAGTTTGCTATCTGAAGGGGAGAGGAGCGCATGCGGTGTGGTGAATGGGTTATTTGCTTGACCCATTCATCACACCGCATGCGCTCCTCTTCCTTTCAGATGACAAACTCACCAGATTGGCATAGACATTTCACCTTGGTAAGTATACTTATGTCTATGCCAATCTGGTGAGTTCGTTATCTGAAGGGGAGAGCAGCGCACGCAGTGTGATAAATGGGTTATTTGCTTGACCCATTCACCACACAGCGTGCGCTCCTCTCCCTTTCAGATAACAAACTCACCAGATTGGCATAGACATTTTGCCTTGGTAAGTATACTTATGTCTATTCCAGTCTGGTGAGTTTGTTATCTGAAGGGGAGAGGAGCGCATGCAGTGTGGTGAATGGGTCATTTGCTTGGATAGCCTGATCACCTCCAGACAATTTTAGCGGTTTCACCAAATCATAAATATCACTGATCACGTGGTGGATTTTTTTTGAACTGTTTATTTATTATTTGGACATCTGATTAGATGCACAGAGCGCTGCTAGTGCTGGTGATATATATTTTCAGCAACGTTTATCTTGATTATCTGTGTATTAATAGTAGCAGCTGACGTCTAGATATAATCTCCATTTTCATCCAATTAGTCCCGGTTCACACTACCGCGACTTGTCAGGCGATTGGTCAGCCTGACAAGTCGCGGTCCATTCTGTGCTACGGGAACCGTTCTAATAGGAGCGACTCAAGTTGCTCCGACTTAGAAAATAGTTCCTGTACTACTTCGGGGCGACCTCGGAGCGACTTGCATGGATTTCCATTATGTGAAGTCCGTGCAAGTTGCGCCGAAGTCACAGGTCGCCCCCGAAGTCGGATCGCCATAGTGTGAACCGACACTTATTGTTTGAAAGATTTGGGCGCTGGGTTTGTTTTTACCGTTTTCACTATTTCACCAGATATTTTGAAAGAATTACATTAAATTCAAGATTTAAAAAACAAAAATAACATTTATAATTACAATAACAATCTAAAGTTACCGAAGGTAATGTAACATTGGTTAAGATTTGGGAAAGGGGAGAAATAATAAATCAAATATTATTGTCCGCTCTCTCTTATAATTTTTACAAAGTCTGGCAGATCAGCAAAATTTGCCAACAATGTAGCGTGAGTGCATACCTAAGCGAGGTATTCAAGTAATTTCCAATCAGGCAGTTGATGACATCACACAGCTGGTAAATTGTACCGATCTGTTAAATCCAATATGAAAATGTGACAGTGTATGCCCAGCTTCCATAGAAGCGTGTGACACTTGTCATCCCATTGTGTAAATGGGGACTATTGCTCAATGCAGATACAGTACAGAGAAGGATTTACCTGTTCCAGGTGGCGTTGGATCCGGCTCTCTTCTGCTGCGTCCCTCTCTCATCCAAAGCTGCCTGTTCTTTCTTGCCCAAGTCACTGAGGCTGGGCGAACTCATGAATTTCGACCTGCGAAGAGTCCTCATGGTCAGCGTCAGTCTGAGCATTTGCTAATGACAGATAATCCTGCAAGCTCCCAGGCTTTGCATTGAAGGAAAAAAAAAAAAGAGGCAAGGCAAGTTTTTCTTAACACAGCTCAAGCGAGGCAGGGGCAGACCTTTAATCAGAGGCAAAGTACAACCCATTCGTCATAACTCCAGTCCTAGGGACAACGCTACATTTTTTTCCCTTGCCGTTTTAGCCAACGTGACTCCGTCCAAAGTGGCATTTTTTTTAAACTTTTGTAGTTCTAGAACCCAGCGGATGTCTCGCAGTTGTCACGAATTCAGTTCTTCTCATGTTTCCACTGTCAGTTGTACAACGCTCCAGTCAATGTGTGTCTGCCTGACTCTCTGAAAAGTTTTTTTTTTTTTTAAGCAGCACTGCTGAATAAGAGATGGCGGAAGCTTGAATTGAAACAGAAACAGACAGAAAAAGAGAAGAGAAAGGGAAAAAAAAAAACACAGAATAGAAATGTGTTTCACAAGGGATGGGGCCCAGATGTCGCAACACTTACAAAGTGCACAGACCACGGCTTCTTCAGAGTATGGAAAGTGGGCTCTGTAGACATCAGATAAGCGTGAAAATAAGAGAAAGGAGAGAGAAGAAACACAACATCAGGACAAAAGACAAGGGGAACACGAGGGAGACACACATTTCTATTGGCTGCCATGCATAAAGTCACCCTATGTTCAATGGGGCTTATCTCACCCAAGGCATTTGCATTTAAATGGGGGATAGGGGAGGGGTATGTGGGAACCGCGCTGCAATGCCAATTCGCTTGGACCATCCTATAGGCTTCAGCACACAGGCTTTTCTTAAAGATCCTCTTTTCAGTGCAGATTTAAGCTGTTGTGTACTCAAAATCTAAAGTAAGACTCCAGCTAAAACTTTTTTGTTTGGAATGGGGAAGAGTTTGAACTAGTGATCGACCGATATTGTTTTTTTATTGCCGATACCGATATTTTGGTCATCGCATATCAGTATCGACCAATATCTGCCGATATTTTTGGACATTTACAAAAAAAATTTTCTTAATTTTTTTTTTATTTTTTTTACAGGTACTCTTGTGGAGGAATCTGGGGGTCTAAAATACCATCAAACCCCTCCTCTGCACTTAAAAGCATTCAAAACGTCAAGTTTGGCTGTTTTGAATGCTGTCATTTTTTTTGGAATTAGGCGCCGAGTACTAATTCACTTCCGGATTTTTACATGGAGACCCGATCAGAGCCGAATGCAGCTTTGATCAGGTCTTCGGCGGTGGTGCAGGTAGGATGCCCGGGTCTCCCAGTGGGACGGGAGACCCGGGTGAGCCGCAGAAGGCGTCCCCTCCTTGTAATGACAGGCGAGCGGCTTCTCAGCCGCATGGATTGTCATTACAAGACAGCTGACCGTTGGCCATGGACGCAGGTACTGGGGTGATGCCTCTAGCTGCAGCATCACTCCAGTACAGCACTTTCCCGAAATATTAGCAATATCGGTAACCTCAGGGGCCGATTCCGATATATCAGGGAAAAGTGCAGATCGGCCCTCGATATATCTGCTTTGCCGATAATCGGTCGATCCCTAGTTTGAACCTTGGTTTCTGTAGTGCCTGTGTCCCCACCAAGGACATTTCGCCTCACTTTCTATCCCTCATGAGAGGAAAGCTACACAAAGTAGGTGTAAAGCTAGCCATACAAAACTTTCAGACAACAAATAAAATCGTTGGCTATGGAGATTACTCCATTCTCCAAAAATCCATCTATTGTATTCAGAATCTTCAGCACATGTGGCTGTCTGAATACAATGGTGCTTCCAAACAGTGACTATATCTGAATGGACATTGTCATTGTTGGTATAATTTTCCACCCAGGTAAGTTTAAATTGACTTTGTCAAGCTGAGTTGTTCTTGTGGGGCCACCAACAGTTTGCAATTCAACCAGTTCAGCAGGAAAAGGCCAAAATTAGAGCCAGTCTAAATTTGCGCACATATTATATGTGTGTATATATATTTTTCGACGTTTGGATGAGGCACAAGCTTGTCTTTCTCAGGACACCCTGTCCTGAGGAAGACAAGCTTGTGCCTCGTCAAAACAAAATAAAACCTTAACTGTGCGTTCACCTTTCAAGACCCACGAGTGCCGCTCTCTCTTTTGGATTATATGTACTACAATCTTTGCTGCATACCTATATACTCTTTAAAGAGCACTGCTACTGTAAACGAGACTTTACCGTGTAAGTTTATTTTTCTCAAAAAAATAAAAAGATGAGCTAACACTCTACACCCTCAACCCCTAGTCGTTCAGTAGACTGTGCTGCACCTACCTCTATGAGTGATTAGCTGTCACTGCTACGCAACCAATTTGAAATCACTGCTCTTGTTCCCCTTCTTTCCGTAAGGCTTCTTGGATGAATTAGAGAAATATGATTGGTCTATGCTGGCTTGTGACCACTTTGACCAATCAGAATTGTTCTGATCTGTCCTGGAAGCCTTACAGAAGGAAGGGGAAGGAGAGCTGATATTTCAAATCCCAGACTGTTACATTGGCTGCGTGGGCAGTGACAGTTGATTACCCACAGAGGTGAGTGCAGCAGGGACTACTGGGCAGATGGGGGGGGGGGGGGAGGTGTAGAGTGTTACTTCACCTTTTAAATTATAGTTGAACTTACACTTTAGAGCAGTTGTAAAGGCCCCTTACATTGTCTTCTGGGGTCCCTACTTCCTTCTGTGCGCCCCCATAGCAAGTCGCTTGTTATGAGGACACTCGTGCAGGCTCAATCCTGAGCTGGGCTCTGTGTGTCCCTAGACACACACTGTATGGTTCGGCCACTGCCCTCCACTCCCTCCTCACAGGATTTGATTGACAGCAACAGGAGTTGCTTGCTGCCTCTTTGTCCTGTAGGGAGAGGAACAGACACCAGCTGCAGACAGACACTGGATCGGGGTGAGCAAGTATATGGGGGGGGTGGGGGGGCATACTACTACTGTGACATGGAATGCATTAAGGTTAAAAATATTTTGCCTTTAGAACCACTTTAATGCTCTATGTGCTAAAAACCGCCCTGAAGCGTGCCCGCGCTTGGTCACACCTGTAGGGGTGAACCAAGTCTAAAACATCCAGATTGGACCAATGTCATCTCACGACCATAGGTGCTTTATGTTTTGAATAAGCACGTGATTTGAGTGTGAAATGCATCAACAGCTTGTCCTGTCTTGCTCTTCTGTATGTGAAGACATTAAAGAAACTGGTGTGCGGCCAATTTCTCCTTTCCTCTGCTTTATGTTAACCGCCACCCCGTTCTCTCTTTGCCTTTTTATTCCTGTCTGCCGGCAGACCAACTATACATGGATCAAAATTCAGCCAGTTCATGTATGGGCAGGCTGGTTGTACACAGTTTATCGATCGACTTGTATACAACCAGCTTGTCGGGTTTTTGCTGAACAATCAGTGCTGCCGGCTATAGCTGGCAACACTGATCATTGTATTTAGATGTGGGGAAGTTTTCCTGCATTTAATGTATGGACAGGGGAATTGGCTAATTTTTTTCATTCAATCCACTGGTTGAACAAAAAAAAAAAATGATTTTATGTATTGCCGGCTTTACACTCTCATCATCCCTCCCAACTGTCACTCATTTGGACGGACTGTCCCTGTTTTGAAAATCAAATCCCTCTGTCCCTAATTTTTCTTACATTGTCCCTCTTTTTTTGGCCTGAAGTAAGGATCTCATAAAAAAAAAATATTATATAAATATGATATATATATATATATATATATATATATATATATATATATATATATATATATATATATATATATATATATATATATTATATTTATAATTTTATTTAAATTTTAGATAAAAGGTTTAGTGCATAAAACACTTTTGACAGTTAAATAATATATATATATATATATTATTTAACTGTCAAAGGTGTTTTATGCACTAAACCTTTTATCTAAAATTTAAATGATTCCATTTGTTATTTTGAAAAGCCAAAATAGAGGAAAAGTAGTAATAAAAAATTGGGTAATCCCATCATTTTTTGCACTTTAGCCCTCATTGTCTGTGTTAATGGAGGTATGGCAAGGGTGTGTCATTTGCCTGAATACTTTGTGCATAATGTGTTCCCCTTTTCCAGCATACAAAGTAGGGAGGTATGTTATCATTGTTTTGTTGTTTATTTTCTGTTAACCTTTGTGAATCACTCCTGACCAACCCATAGACAGGTACGACCGCATTTTCTGGTCAATAATATAAACAATACCACTGATAGCTGTCCACCTGGATATCAGGAATACAGCGTGGGAACTGTAAATTGTCATTACAATTCTAAAAATTGTAGATTACTCTGATGACAGTTTGATCTTTAAGCTACCTGCAATACCACAGCGGGATCAGTCGGGGGAATAGTAAAATGGAAAGCGATCCTTTGAAATCCCCAAGCATGGCCATGTGGGGACCTTCAACAGCTCCCACCAAAAAAGGAGTCTAAAGATGGCCGTGCACTACTAGCTGATTTACAAATGTTTGTACATATTTGTATGAACATTCTCAGTACATTTGATGACTTGATAAATGTCATGGGAAAGTACTTCCAAATTTTGTTTGTTTTGAACCCCTTCATGACGAGGGTAAAAAAAATGCCCGAAAAGTTTTGCCACTTTGACATATGTTAGTAAAACCGTACATATTATCACAACTACTTAGTGTATCCAGGTGGATTATACTGTGGTTTTTTTTTTTTTCAGGGCAAATTGGGCTTCCATTTGGTCGTAAATGATAATGGATATTTCCTGATTTTTTTTAAGTATTAAAGGAAAACTATCCCAAAATAGTAAAAAGAAAAAAAAAATTGTTTATATGTAGCTGTAAGTGCCGGTTCACACTACCGCGGCACGACTTCGGAGGCGACCTGTGAAGTCGCGTGCACCGCGACTTCGGCGCGACTTGCACGGACTTCATATAATGAATGTCAATGCAAGTCGCTCCAATGTCGCCCCGAAGTAGTGCAGGAACTATTTTCTAAGTCGGAGCGACTTGAGTCGCTCCTATTCGAACGTTTCCCATAGCAGTGCATGGACTGCGACATGTCAGGCTGACCAGTCGCCTGACAAGTCGCGGTAGTGTGAATGGGCACTAAATGTTTTGCTATTACAATAACCTACTGTCAGTGCCGGTTCACACTAGGGCGACCTGTGAGGCGACCTGGTCGCCTCACAGGTCGCCGCAGGTCGCCTCCCATAGGGAAGCTGCGGACCCGTTCTAATAGGAGGCGACCCGGAGGCGACCGCCATAGACTTCAATGTTATGAAGTCCGTGGCGGCCGCTCCGAGGTCGCGGCACGCTGCAATGTGAACCGGCGCTCAAAGAACAACCCAAAATAAATTCTCCTGCTCCTGATGAATGCAGGGATATCACATATGTGTATATTATTTGGTGTTTGTACCGTAGTGGGGCCCAAAACAATGGTGCGCATTTTGCTTTTGTTACCTTACCTAAAACCACTGAAAATGATACTAACTGACACTGATACTAATTTAAAAAAATTTCTTTTTTCAACCTACCTAAAATACATTGACCCTCACTTTTGACCTTTTACTCTGACCTTAACCTTTGACCCTAACCCTGGCACTGATCTAGATCAAACCCTGATAAAGTTATTTTATCTTTATTTTTTATTAACATTTTTTATACACACTTTTGCTTGTTTACATTTTTCTCCTCTGGCAGGAAAAAGGGATACAATGTACTGTATTTTTCTCTCCATTCAGAGGGGAAAAAAACCAGGGGCGGGCTGTACAGTGACTGATCACTGTGGTAGCCAATCAGAGGCTATCACAGCGAACAGGTGATTGGGAACTGGGCCTGCCAGTTCCTGATTATTAATATGAGACCAGTCTCTGTGAGGGGAGTGTGCTGTGCAGCGCGCTCTCAGCAGAAACACATGTATGCATATACATTATATTGTGAAAAGTATTGGGGCGCCTGCCTTTACAAGCACATGAACTTTAATGGCATCCCAGTCTTAGTCCGTAGGGTTCAATATTGAGTTGGCCCATTATTGCTGCTATAACAGCTTCAACTCTTCTGGGAAGGCTGTCCACAAGGTTTAGGAGTGTGTCTATGGGAATGTTTGACCAATCTTCCAGAAGGGCATTTTTCAGATCAGGCACTGATGTTGAATGAGAAGGCCTGGCTCGCAATCTAATTCATCCCAAAGGTGTTTTATTGGGTTAAGGCCAGGACTCTGTGCAGGCCAGTCAGGTTCCTCCACCCCAAACTCACTCATCCATTCCTTTATTGACCTTGCTTTGCGTACTGGTCCAAATTATTTGGTGGAGGGGGGATTATGGTGTGGAGTTGTTTTTCAGGGGTTGGGTTTGGCCCCTTAGGGAACTCTTAAAGCCTCAGCATACCAAGACATTTTGGACAATTTCATGAGCCACACTTTGTGGGAAAAGTTTGGGGATGGCCCCTTCCTGTTCCAACATGACTGCACACCAGTGCACAAAGCAAGGTCCATACATGGATGAGAGAGTTTGGGGGGGAGGAACTTGATCTGCACAGAGTCCTGACCTCAACCCGATAGAACACCTTTGGGATAAATTAGAGCAGAGATTGTGAGCCTGACCTCACAAATGCTCTTCTGGAAGAATGGTCAAACATTCCCATAGACACACTCCTAATCCTTGTGGACAGCCTTCCCAGAAGAGTTGAAGTTGCTATAGCTGCAAACAGGGCAGCCATCAGAAACACAGTTTTAGGGCTGGCCCCCCGCCCCCGGACCTGACCTGACCACCAACATTCCCCAGGGCCCGCCAACCATGTCATCCTCCTCCAGTCCCATGTCCTACTTCTCCTCCATTCCCATGTCCTCTTTCATTCCATGTCCTCCTCCTCCTCCAGTTCCATCGCCTCCATCCCAAAAAAATAAAGCTGAATGGTTCTAGTAAATGCTGTACCTCCTGTAAAGGCGTGAACAGCTGGAGGACAGGGGAGGGCAGGTTCTACAGCTGTGTGTGAGGGGCAGGACCCCCTATATAGGGCCAGTCTGCAAGGGATTGGCAGAGCTTACAATTGAATGGTATTGCAAGGACAGATGGCAACCTACCCTGTTTGGGGCCCCCCAGGATGCCCGGGCCCCCTAAATGTGTATGGGCTGTACACCCCTGATGGCGGCCCTGGCTGCAAAGGGTGGGCCAACTCAATATTGAACCCTACGGCCTAAGACTGGGATGCAATTAAAGTTTAGGTGCGTGTAAAGGCAGGCGTCCCACTTTTTTTCACAATATAGTGTATGTTGCCTCACGGGAGAAGACACACTTCATTGAGGCCGCATATACTGTACAGTATGTGTACAGGAGGTGACAAGGGGTTACAATTCCATTTTGAAAACATCATACATAATTAGAAAAGTATTAATTTGAGAAAAATGTTCCATCCTGTCACTAAGAATCTTCTTGTTACTATGGTCCAACGCGAACATCAATTTGACCAAGCTAACAATTGGAAAATCGAATGAACAGTCTCAAAAAGAGAATTTCTACTAGCGTATGGTCAGCTTAAACTGCTGCTAAAGATATAATGACTTCTGTCATCTCCATCGCTGACCAATCGCCCATAATGTACGTAAAGTGTAGTGACACAACTATCACAGGAAGGTCAGAGGTTTCTCTAGGGCTGTGACTGACAACCTGGCTGCTCCTTCTCTCTGTTGTGCTAGACAAGATGGCGGCACCCAATGGTGGAAGATCTTGGTCTCTAGGGACAGACGGGAGCAGAATTATTTTCTGCTCGGACATTGAATAATTTATACTTGGAAGTGGTTTCTGTAAACATGGCAAATGAAAGGATTGCTTTAACATACCTCCCAACATTAAAGTTTTATTAACTATACCAAACTCCTAAAGAGTCCGACTTTCTCAAGTTCTTAAACTATAACTAAAAGCCAAACTTTTCATAGGTTAACAGGATATAGTGGAGTAGGGGGAGTGGGTGAGATTTTTTTTGCCGTCTCTGCCCTCATTAGGTAGATTCACCCTCTCTGTGTGTCCTGTTCGTCGTTATCATTGACAATGAAAAATAAATTAAATCCCAAATTTTGGGTTGTCACACAAAAACTAGAGTGAACATCTTCCAATGGGGACACTAGGTTGGGTGACAACCGGTGATTGCCTCACTTTGGAGGGATTTCCTCTCACCTCCTCTCCTGGCTATGGGACAGGAAGTGAAGAGAAATCACCCCATTGGGTGACAGATGGCACAAAAGCCTGACATTGATTATAATTCTCCCTTACTTTATCCAAAATGGGAAAAGGTTTTGCCTTTGTACTTTAAAGTGGTATTAAACCCAAAGCAAAAATGTAATTTATTGCAGCTTGACAATTCTTAAATGTGGTGGCTGCATTAGTTTTCTTTTTTAAGCTTTTTTCCCTTTTTTTTCACCTGGTGATTTGACCAGTAACACAACGTGTCTTAGGATGTTTCCCCTCTGGATGGAGGAGCAACAGAGACACCTTTGGACAGAGGCACTGCCTGCTTAGGAGAAGGTAATATTAGATGTACTAGCAAATTACATCTACATACATGGACTTGATTAAAGTGGCATTAAAGGTTCGGCTTTTAAAAAAACAAAAAACAAACATGCCATACTTACCTGCTCTGTGCAGTAATTTTGCACAGTCCAGCCCCGATCATCTTCTTCTTGGGTCCTTCGCCGACACTCCAGGCTCCACCCCCTTGACCAGTGCCCCCAATAGCAATCCACTTGCTATGGGGGCACTGGTATGTGTTCGCTCCTGAGCCCTCCTCTATGCGTCCATAAGACACATAGAGCTGCAGTTCAGCACCCCCTACTCTTCATTGGCTCACTGGCTGTGATTGACAGCAGTGGGAACCAATGCCTCTCGCTGCTGTCTCAGCCAATGAGGAGAGGGAGTACCGGAACAGCCGAGGCTCTCGTTGACATTGCTGGATTGAGAGGGGGCTCAAGTGAGTATTAAGGGGGCTGTAGGGGGAGCAGCACTCTTAAAGTTTTTTTTACCTTCATGCATATAATACATTAAGTTAAAAAACCTTCAGCCTTTATAACCACTTTAAGGGGGTTTTCACATGGGTCATCAGTTCAGTCACATTTCTGATGAATATGGATTCAGGTTACATCAGTTTACATCTGTTTTTGCATCTGTATTTTTTAAGTTGTTGTAGAGACCAATCAGAGGTGATAAAAGTATAAAGAAAAAAATGCTTTATTGCTTAAAAATTCACATAAACATAATCAATGTAAACAGAGTGCATCCTTTTAGATCCATTCAGATCCGTCTAAACAGAAAATGACGCAGCTTTGTTCTGTTTAATAAAACAGACCAGAATGGACACTGATGTAGGTGAATATTCAGGTTCTATTCACACCAATGCGATTTTTTCATGGTTTTTGCTTTTTGCAGCAATGCAGGACTTTTTTTTAACATGGGTTTACATCAAGGCATTTTTGTGCCTCTGCGTTGTTGGAAAGGGTCAGGGACTTTTTTAAATGCAAAACGGTGCTTTTTTGCTTTTTTGGTTCAACAGACTTCAATGGAGAAAAGCATGTAGTGCGTTTTTGCTGTGGTTTTAGTGCAATTTGTGTTATTAAATTTGCCCAGCAACAACATAGGTGTGAATCGAGCCTAACTGATGATCATCCGTTTACATCTGCCCTCCCATAGATATACTATGTGGTTCAGCCTGGAAAACTGACAGATGGATCCAGACTGAACGCCCCAGTGAAAAGACCCTAAAAAATTAACCACTTTAAGACCGGAAGAATTTGCCCCCTTAATGACCAGACCCTATTTTGCGATTCGGCACTGCGTTATTTTAACAGACAATTGCGCAGTCGTGCAACACTGTACTCAAATAAAATTTATGTTCTTTTTCCCCAAAAATAGAGCTTTCTTTTGGTGGTATTTGATCACCTGTGTGATTTTTATTTTTTGCGCTATAAACAAAAAAAAGCGACAATTTTGGGAAAAAAAAACAATATTTTTCACTTCCTGCTATATGACATTCTCAAAAAAAAAAGAAAAAATCTAAATTTTTTTAACATTTTAGGCCAATTTGTTTTATGCTACATATTTTTGGTAAAACAAAATCGCAATAAGCATATTTTGATTGCTTTGCGCAAAAGTTATTGCATCCACTAACTACGGGAAAGATTTATGTCATTTTTTATTGTTTTTTTTTTTTACTAGTAATGGACGGCGATCTGCGATTTTTTTGCGGGACTGAGACATTGCGGCAGACAGATCGGACCCCTAACTGACATTTTCGACACTTTTGGGGGTATCAGTGACATTACTACAGTAATCAGTGCTATAAATATGCACTGTTACTGTAATAATGACATTGGCAGGGAAGGGGTTAACCCTATGGGTGAACAATGGGTTAAATGTGAGCCTAGGGGAGTGATTCTAACTGTGGGGGGGGGGGGGATGTGGCTTGTGAAATGACCATATAGACATGTCATCCTATATTGAAGGATCACATGAGCTCTGTGATCATTTCAGGGAGAAGAACGGTCAGCAGCGTTTGCAATAGCTGATCGTTCTCTCTCAGCGGGGAGCGATCGCGGGTGTCAGGTGGCAATAGGAGCCGCCTGACCCATGCATCGGCTTCCCCGCTGTCGAGTGGGGGCGGGAGTGCGCCGGCGGCGGCGTGCGTTTGCCCCCTAGCTTTCTGCGCGCGACCGTTTGCACAGGAGAGCCCCCCTGCCGCAGTAAATAGGTGGCAGGTGGTCGGGAAGTGGTTATAAAGATGAACTCCAGCTAACACCTGTTAAGCTTCTATAGGAACCGTTTTTTTTCTTCCTTTTCGGATTAAAAGTTTTACATAGTCAAATAAAAGTTGACCATTGTAAGCACCCCCTGTCAGTGGTAAATGGTTTATCTCAATATGCAATCTGACACTTTGTCTGGACAGCTTGGCCTGTTACAATAAATTGAAATATAACAGACTTACTGGCCAGATCACCAGGTAAAAATAAAAGAAAAAAAGAAATTGAATGCAACCACCCCATTTAGGAGTTGGTAAGCTGCAGTATAATAAATAGCAGTGTACATAGGGATTAGGCCAGCTGTGTGTAGACAGGATATTGGTAGGGAATCAGTGATGTTATCTGTATTTATATACTGGGAAGCCGTTTGCATAGGAAGATGAGTCATTGTATTGAGGAATTCCTGAGGTGGGCCTGTATACTCCTCTCTGCAGGTACAGTAGTACGTGCACACATGCACACAGCAGCATAACATTCTTATAGGAAACATGCAGTATCATATTGCAGTCTTCTGAAATATTTGCTATGTATACATTTTTCTATACTCCCTGGCTGTGCTGCAACTGTGGGTGGAGGAGCGGAGACTGTATAGATGGATCCCTAGCTCCTAGCTTCCAAAAGGGATAGTCCCTCTTCTGTCCACACAAATCCCCTTGTCCCAGCTTCTGCCACACCTAAAGAGACCACAACACCATTCATTTGCCTACCTGCCTACAGGACACTTTTACCCCCCTTCTTGCCGAGGCACATTTTCAGCTTTCAGCACTCTCGCACTTTGAATGACAATTGCGCGGTCATGCAATGCTGTACCCAAATTAATTTTATCTTTTTTTTTTAGACAGATAGAGCTTTCTTTTGGTGGTATTTAATAATCACTGGGTTTTTTATTTTTGCTAAAAAAAAACAACAAAATATATTCTGAAATATTCTGAATATTCTGAAAAAAAATGTCTTAGTTTCTGTTATAAAATATTGTAAATAAGTATTTTTTCTCCCTCACCTATGTGCACTGATGAGGCTGCATTAATGGGCACTGATAGGCTGCACTGATGGGCACTGATAGGCTGCACTGATGGGCACTGATAGACTGCACTGATGGACACTGATAAGGTGGCACTGATGACATGGCACTGAAGGACACTGATGAGGTGGCACTGATGAGGAGGCTCTAATATGCAGCACTGATGGGCACTAATGTGCAGCACGGATGAGCACTGATAGGCGGCAATGATGGGCACTGATAGGTGGCAGTGATAGGCGACAGGGATAGGCAGCACTGATGGGCACTAATTGGCGGCACTGCTGGGCAGCACTGATAAGCAGGCACTGAAAGGCAGCACTGACTGGTATCACTGATTGATAGGCACTGATTGGCATCACTGCTGGCCACAGTTGAGGCTGCACTGATGATCAATGCCCTTATTATCTGTGCAGATCTCCCCTGTGAGGAAGTGCCGCTGATCGGCTCTCCTCTCCTCTCTTCACACCCTGTCAGTCTGAGGAAAGGGAAGCCGATAACTGCCATTTCCTTGTTTACATGTGATTGGACACAGCTTATCACATAGGTAAAGAGTCTTGTCATCGGCTCTTTACCCACATGGTGATGCAGTGCAGGACTGCTGTTGGAAATCACTGGACCCCATACAGCCTACCTGACAGAGCCCCCCCCCCCCCCCCCGCCGAAAGTTACTGAGGACCTATATTTATCAGTCCCTTTCTTTGCAGCCTCAGCTGCACAGATGAATGAACAGGAAGCACTCTTAGGCTTCCTGCTCATTCACAAACTGAAGCAAAGTAGACAAAGATTACTATGATTCAGTGATGAATAAACACAGAAGTGATTGGTACAGATTGATCACTGTGTTCATTCAGGAAAGGAAGGGGCCGGTAAATACATATTTGCCAGCCCCTTCCCCCACTCTCAATTCTGAAACATCTCCCTGTGTGCCCATAGAAGCTTCTAGCAGGAGAAGAGAGGAGGGAAGTCGGCAGAGCTGTGGGGGAAAGAAGAACATGAGAGATCTGGACAGAAAATGGAAGAGGCACATGTGCCAGGAACCCTCTGAAGTGCAGCTGGAGGGAGAAAGAGGAGAAGCAGGCAGCACTGTAATGGAGGCAGAAGAGGATTGGTGTCTGCAATAAGACAGTACAGACAGCCCTCCTGTTCAGCAGGTGCCTGGGCCCCCTTTTTGAACTGATGGGGCCCAGGCCCAGTACAGGAGGGCTGATTGTACTGCCTTGTCAGCGGCCCTGATGTAGTGTGTTCCAGGAATAGAGCGCACCACCAATCACCACGCAAGCGCCCCAACAGGCGTGCAAGCGTAGCAAGAGTGGGTCGACGTCCTCCCAGAACCAGTGAGAGAGCTGTCGCCTGCCAGTCAATTAACAATATTTTTTAAATAACAAATATATCATATTTACCTGCTCTGTGGAATGGTTTTGCACAGGGCAGCCCAGATCCTCCTATTCTCTGGTCCCTCATTGGCGCTCCTGGCCCCTTCCTCCTGCCGAGTGTCCCCACAGCAAGCAGCTTGCTATGGGGACACCAGAGCCGAGCTGCAGCTCTGTGTGTCCATTCAGACAAGGAGCCGTGGCTCGGCCCTGCCCCGTCTCTCTCCTCATTGGCTCACTGACTTTGATTAACACCAGCTGGTGCCAATAACACCTGCTGCTGTCTCAGCCAGTATCAAGATGTGGCTCAGGTAAGTATTTGGGGGGGGGGCTGCTGCACACAGGAGGGTTTTTTACCCTCATGCATAGAATGCATGAAGATAAAAAAAACCTTCTGCCTTTAGAACCACTTTAATCAGCAATCTTCTCATAAGAGTATATGATTATTGAATATATTAAAGCTGTAAAAGCCTCCCTTGTGTAGACATCCAAAAGCCCTGAGACTGAGAGCCACCATCTTGGATGTGATATCAGCAGACTCAGAGCTGTCATTCAAGTCACACTCTATAGTATTTTTCTTCGATGGAAAGTTATTATTATATAGTTGTTATATTTAATTATTTAGAGGAGATGGACCAGAACAGACAGACATTAGACAATCCCAGAAGGGGAGAGGGCTATGATGTGAAAGGAGGGTGTGCTAAGGGATTGACTCTTTCTCAATCAGTCAATTTTTCTAGCATGGTCACATTGAAAAGAAAAAAAGAATGTTAATGGAAATGAAAAACACTGCAAGTGAGCTTTTAGGATATTTTTCTGTGCTTTTACCTGCAATTTCTAAAGTTGGAGTTACTATGCCCCTGTATTGTTTGCTGTTTTCTGATTTTTCGGCATGGTACTTTATATATCTACTTTAGATTTTAGCTTTGCTGGCTGTCTTTGTAGAATAGTTGCTGAGATAACAGTACAAATCACATAGCACCAGATTCATCAATCTGCTAAGATATGTGCCATTTATTAACAACAATTGAGTCAAGTGAACATTTCCACCTCTGAAACCCTTATCTTCACTTTTATATATTTATTAATACTTACAGTGAAAATGTCTTACTTGGTTGAGACAGTATAGGCCGGTATAGATCATCATTAAAGTGATAATAAAGTCATTTTAAAAAAAATAACAAACATGTTATACTTACCTGCTCTGGGCAGTTGGTTTTACACAGCGCAGCCCTGATCCTCCTCTTCTTGGGTCCCCCGCTGGCGGTCCTGGCTCCTCTCTCCTGCCACGTGCTCCCAGAGCAAACAGTTTGCAATGGGGCACCCGAGCAAGCTTGCTCCTGAGCCACAGCTTTGCGTATCTATTCACACACAGAGCCGCGGCTCTGCCATATCCCTCTCTCTCCTCACTGACTGTGTTTGACAGCAGTGAGTGTCAATGGCTCCCGCTGCTGTCTCAGCCAAAGAGGAGGGAGAGTCCCCGGAGAGCCCAGGCACTTGTACACATTGCTGAGGAAGATCGGGCTGCTACACAGAGAAGGTATTTTACCTTCACGCATAGAATTCATGAAGGTAAAATAAACATTCAGCCTTTACATACACTTTAAAACTCCTTTCACACTTGTGCGACTTGTACTGTAACTTGGGACTGTAAAGTCGCAAGACAAGTCACACTCCATGATTTCTAATGTGTACTGTTCATATTTGTGCAACTTCAAGTCAAAGAGACTTCAAATTAGTCCCTGCACTACTTTGGTCTGACTTTGATGCGTTTTGAGGTCCAAAGACCTCAAGATTACACAGGCATTGCTTCAAGTCCAGTCAAAATCGAGGCAAAATTGCACGACTTTTAGGTCACACAAGTGTCAAAGGGGCCTAAAGTGTATTTCAGGGCAAAAAAAAACAACATATGTAGTACATCATCTGCATGCAGATTTCCCATATTTATATAAACTTATATACACTTTATAACCTATATATACACCTATATATACACCTATAAACACTTATAACTTTTATATACTCTTTATAAACATAAAGGTACAGAAAAAATAAACCAACTGATCCTCCCAGAAATCCAGTACACTCTAACATTTCTGTAGTGAGTTGACACCTCTGCCTCTGCTGCAATGAAATCTGAACCAATGCTTTCACCCCGCTTTCCTGGCGGATTACAGAACAGCTCCAACTCCCATCATCTCCATAATATAGGAGAGGTGTGTTCTGTAGTCCAAGAGGAGAGCTTAGGCTGGACTGCCATAATTACTTGGTGTTACAGTTGCGTAGAGGCAGTGTTGACAGCTCATTACAGGTTGGCAGGAGCTCACTGGATTTCTGGCAAATCAACAGCTTTTTCTGAATTTGCAGAATTGTTAAGGAGACAAGACCAGGGAATATTCATATATTGTACTAAACATAGAAACAATTTTTTGTTTTTAAATATTGATGGATTGCATTAACATAAGCATGTTGCCAACTGGTTCAAGTGCAACTGTGTATATAGAGTCAAAAAAATACATAAACAGGAGTTAGTTTCAGTAAAAAACGCAAAGGGGTTCAGGTAAAAAATGTTTTGTCTTTAGAACCACTCTAACTTTTATACATACCTCCACCTCTCCTGTAAGCACCACTACCCTTTTCAAGGCTTTTTAAGGGGATGGCCAATCTTACTATCTAGTAGGGGTCAGAAGTTCCCACCTTTCCTGTAAAAGCCAAGCTTGTCCCTGCTCCTATCCCCCACCCCAAAGCTCCCTTATGGCCCTTTAAACAGATGGTCCACCTTACTGAACACTAGAACACTAAGGGCCCTTTCACACGGGCGCTCCGTATGTCCGCAAATCATCCTATTTTTTTGCGGATGATTTACGGACATAATGTAAGTCTATGGCATTGCGGATGTCAGCGGAATACCATCCGCTGACATCCGATTTCCTTCCTTTCAGTTCTGTTCCGTTCTTTGGAACGGAACAGAACCCTATTTTCCCCCGTTCAAAAAATGGAAAGGAAGCAAAATCGGATGTCAGTGGTGTCATCCGCTGACATCTGCAATGCCTATAGACTTACATTATGTCCGTATATCATCCGCAAATGGATGGGATGATATGCGGACATACGGAGCAGGTGACACAAGTGTCATCCGCTCCGTGAAAAAAAAAAAAAAAGGACCGGAGCAGAGGCAAAAAACTGATCGCCCGTGTGAAAGAGCCCTAGGAGTTGGAAGTCCCCCCTTTCCTGGTAAAAGCCCGTTTGTGACTCTTAGGCTCTCTATAGGTTAATTTATGTGAAGGGCAACCTTTGGAGTCCAAATTAATCACATTCACAGCATAGCTTTAAAATGTGTGAACCTGTGTACCCAAAAAACCTAACAAACTAACAGAATTTTCTAAACACTATAGTTGTGAGCAATTCCTCTGTAATCATAGGGTGCCCCTCAAATCTGGGTACACAGGCCATACTTTTAGCTCGCACTGGGAGCCCTGTTGTCCCTAAATCAAATGCCAGTACTTCTCTGTTGTATTCTTATAAAAAAAGTCTCTTGGTCCAAAGATTGAAATGGCTAAATGGCTGGCTCCTGACTACCACATTTGTTTGCCTATCCTTGGTCCAGTATCTGTAGGGACCTTCATACCAGATCTAATCAGGACTGTCTATAGAACTGTCAACCCACCTTTTTAAATCACCAGTGTGGCAAGTCAGGAGTTTCTTGTAGTCAGTTAGCAGGCCAGCTTGGCGTAACACAATAGAGGACTGTCATGTTAGGGCTGGAAAAACCTGCAAAAAGTAGAAATGTTTAATTAGGGCTTTGTCACACTATTGCATGGAAAATGCACATATTATACATAGAGAGGTTTAATATGTTTTACATAGGTGCGTTCAATTTCTGATTTCCAAGGACAAACTGCATGGCAGGCATCCATGGAATGTTTCATGGCTGCTAAATTCAAATGTGCAAATCAGGATATGCATACATGTGTAGAGAGCTTGTGAAGAATAATAAGAAAATGTTAGAGACCCTGTCACCAACTTATAAAATGCAGGTACAAGCCCACAATATTGAGTATTTTAAATGCTTACCTGCAGTGCTTTTCCTTACTAGTCATAGGGTCCTCTCTAGTCATAGGGTGCTTGCAATGTGCCTTTAAACTTGCTAGCAAATCTAACTACAGTACTTCAGGAAGAGTAAATTCCCTAGTACAGCCCCTTCCTTCCTTGTACATCATAGCCCTCTCCTCTTCTGGGAGTGTCTAATTAAAGTCTGTGCTGGCCCAGCTTCTGCTCCCCTCCCATTCCTACATAACATTTTATGTAGCTGACAGGGGAGGAGTGAAAGGTTTAGCTCTGAGTCTGGGGGGGCTGCTGACATCACATAGGTTACTACATTGTCTATGAATGAAATATGATCTATAAATGGAGGATAGGTGGATGATTAAAAGGTCCACTTCCTCCATTCATAGATCACATTTCATTCATAGAACCTGTAATAAGGTCTTCTATGAATGGCGTACCTGGGCAGAAAGGGCATGCATTGTAAGTCACTCCTGATGTGAGTGTGTGACAGCCCTTTAGTTCTATTAACCATTGTTGTTCTGGAAAATTATGGTGGTGGGGAAAGCCCTGTACACACGGGCCAAATGCCAGTCGACATCGGCCGATTCAATAAAAAACGGCCGACATTCGGCCCGTGTGTATGCCAGCCGGTATGGACGTGCATGTTGGAAAACCAGAGGCAGACCGACTCCTGATCAGTACTCTCGGCCAATGGCTGAAAAAACGAATAGTGTGTACCAGGCTTAAGAGGGGAATCGAAGAATAGAAGATTTCTACTGACCTAGAAAATAGAAGCATAAGTGACACATCACACTGAAGGTAAGTAATGCCCCTTGTGCTTATTTTGCATTTTTTTGTGCATATAAAATTTAAGGTACATATCTAAAATATCTTAAATGAACAGATACTATTAAGAAAAATGTTTGTTGAAATGAATGCTCTGGTGAGAAGGTCTCTTTAATAACATCCATCCAAACTCCAGACATGATGCACAAGTGTGAATGGAGATTGCAAGTGAATAAGAGGTGCTATAATATTTCTGTATTCCTCACCCCAAAGCATCTCTAGAGTCAGCTCAGCCAAAACTGATATTTTGGTTATGGATGGATGACAAAGACCAAATCACATGCTTCCTTGTAATATTTCTTGGGCACTTCATAGCTAAGATTTTCCCAAGTGTAGGCCCCTGACATTGAGTCTCATGCCTTGTTGCATTTTGAAAATTAGGAAAGCTTTTAGAGTCAGGCCTAGTTTGTGTATTCTGCTCCTTTACCCCATGAGCACCTAGATTTTCCCCTTTGTTTGGCCTTCTCAAATTCATGGACTACACAAGCAATCGGAATTGAAGGCCACTCCCCAATAAAAAAAAATTCTGGCTGAGCAGGGTGCTTTAGAGAGGGCCAGTTCAATCTGTGAGCAAGCAAAGAACTTTCTACAGAGGTCCAATATGCCCCCTTGGTGACTCAAAACTAGAACTCTCCAATCAGCTGATTGCCTGGATCTGACTCAGCAAAGGGGCATATCAGACCACTGCAGAGAGACCACTGCTTCCACACAGATAGTAGTGGTCCTTCCTGTAGCCTTCTGCCCAGCCCTATTCATGCAGGTACATTTAGGTTTAAACTGCTTTTCTAAAAATAGCCTGATTATTGAAAAAAATAGCTGAAAATCAAATTAGACACAGCATAATGTCAGGAAAGTGAGTCGCCCCATTGCCTCTGTATGGCTCTACATAAAGATTTAGTTAGAGAGAGACTGCAGCTGGTGTGCACTCTCTTTACAAAATCAGAATGCTCACCAAAGCCAATTTCATGGGGGAACCCCATATTAAAGGCTTACCTATAAAGATTTTAATATATAATGATATGAAATGTATAGAAAAAAAATCAGTTTAAAAAATGTGTCTAATGTGTCTGAAATCTCTGCCAAAATAGGGTTCTGGTGATCGCTTGTTCTGCCAGAAAAAAAAGAAAAAAAAAGGGGCTGAAAGGTTTCATTAAACCACATTCATAGCTCCCAACCGTCCCGTCTTTGCAGGGTCTGTCTTTCTTTTGTAACCAAATCTCACTATCCTTCTTCTCTTCTCAGTTGTCCCTCTTTTTGGTCAGATCAATAGTCTTCTATAAAGAAGCTACTATTTAATTATTAAAAGTGTTATACAGTACAACTCTAAACTTTAAATCCAAACCTAGATTCACACCACTTTCATTGCAGTTACTGTGCTTTGATGTAAAATAAATGCACTTGAGTTGACATTTTGTTTTTAACACATTACATTTCTTTGATGTGTACTTTTATTTCACAACACAAGCAAAAAAATGTTATTTTTCTTTACTTGCACTGTGACGTATAGTAAAACGTTGTAGCACGCTGGGCTGTGTTTGTATGAAATATGTTTCATCACAAATGGCGCAACATGGATTTCAGCTTGTCATTGTGTTGGACCTGATTTGACAAATGCAGCCCAATGCACTTAGTGTTAATGCGTCCTAAATTATTGCATTTGTTATTTTTAATAAGTATACAGGCAAGGAGGTGGTGGTGAAAAAAAGAACCTATGGGCTTAACCAACCAGTTTTTGTGAGTTAAAGTAGAACTATAGGCAAACATTTATTTTTTTTTTCATTTTGGATAGAGTAAGGGAGGAATATAACCCCTGTTAGATTTTTTTTTCTCCATCTGTGTCCCATTGCGGAGATTTCCCTTCACTTCCTGTCCCAGAGCCAAACAGGAAGTGAAAAGAAATCCCTGTAAGTTAAGGGAATCCCTTAGGGACTCCCAGGTCACCAGAATTAAAGTTCCCTTTGGAAGATTTCCCCCTCTATTACTTTTCTGGGGATAATCAAAAATTTGGGATTTTCTTTACTTTTACTTTCTATGATAATGGTAAATTGGACAATTAGAGAGGATGAATCTCCCTAACGAGAGCACAGACCGCAATAGAAACTGACAGGTGTTCTAATTTCTTTCCACTCTGTCCAAAACTAAAAAATGTTTGCCTTTAGTTATTCCTTAATTCATATGGTCCCTGTAACTAGGGGCATGGCAAGGGGTATGTCTTTTGTGAACATACTTTAGTCTGGGTTCACACTGATGCCAACTGGATGTGGGCATCCAATTTGCATGACAGGAGACTGTGAGCAGCTCTCAATGGAGCCGGTTCACACATCTCCGGGGCGGCCATGGAGCACAAGGGTCATGTGTGTCTTTGGCTCTGTTTCAGGTCCGAATTCAGGCAAAAATTCGGGCCTGATTCGTCCCTGAAACTAATAACAGGGACGAATTGGACCCCTGCTGTGAGCCGTGTCCGCACACAGTATAAAACCAGCCTCAAGAAAGTTGGGAAGTAAGCAAATGGCTTTGTGCAAACCCATGGTTACTTGGAAGTATTCAACTTGCTGCGCACCCCTTCCCAATGAGATGAATGGAGCCTGCGACACCTGGAAGCCTCTAACTCTGTTGCACCAGCTTATTTCAATGGCCACTTCATAAGTTCAGGAAGGTTCACAGAAAAGAATTCTGTGAAATATTAGACAACATGAACAGTTTAGGCCACATTTATAAAGCAGTGAATATCTTGTTCACCAAAAATTCACTGGTGGTGAATTAACCACTTAATTCAATCAAGTTATTAAAAACACAGGCTCATAGAGGATTCACCTGTAGTAAATGCATGGTGACTGTCAAATATAGACTTGCGCATGACAGAAAATTTAGTTTTATTTCGTTTTCATAATTTTAATCTGTTATATTCGTTATGTCACGTTAATTTGTTTTCGGATAATTTGTTATTTCTGTAGAGTATATATATTCGTTATAATGAATCGAATATTTATTCTTGATAATGATTCATAATTCAGGAAGTCGTTTGTTTATTGAATCCATTAACACACACACACACACAATGACAATATCTCTTCTGCTGCTTTTTAAAACTCATCTCCTCCACTTAAATACAACACCCTTCTCACTCAGTTCCAGTGGCAGCCTGTCCATTGGGGGCACAGGGGCACCGCCCCCCATCCATGCATCACGCCCATTATTTCTACATGCAGGGCGCCGGACGCATTAATTCCAATGGGGTTTTTTTAAGCACGTGATTAGAACCAGAGGCTCTAATAGGCTTCAAAAAAGGGTGGGCTCGGGGCGCAGAGCACTGCGCCCCGAGCCCACCCAGTTGTGTGACAATAGTGAATGAATATTCCCTATTGTCACAGGGATTCTCCTCCTGGCCTATCAGGAAGCGGGTCCTGAGACCCGTTTCCCGATTGGCCCAAAGAAGAAGCCATGCTATTGGCCAAGGAGGAGGAGGAGGGAGGAGACGCAGTGGAAGCCCGACCCACGGAGGAGACTGAGGGGGAAGCCGCCGCCACCGCTGGCTGCCATCCACATGTCAGGGTGAGTGAGCCGGCGACCGGGGGCGGGGGGGGGGGTTAAGGTGTGTGGGCTGGAGCTGGTGTGGTCGCCACTGCTCACTTCTCAAGAATGTACTTTGCCAGTAATCCAACCTCCAGCACAGAATGAATCAGCTGATTAGACTGTAAGATTTACTCCGAGTCCACCTGCTGTTTCATTAGACCTTTAACAAATTAACAAGTAATGTCAAAATTATTTGTTATTTTCGTTATAATTTCTTTCGTATTAGTTGAAATTCCTTATATTTTTCTTGGACATTCGGGGGTTTTCGAATGTCCGAAAGATGCAAAATTCATCCGAATTTAGATTCGTTATGAATTAAATTGCACATGCCTAGTGACATATACTGCTTTGGAGATATGCCCCAATACATGAGGCCTAGCAATGGGCCACACTATCAGTCAAAGCATGATTCATGTTGTTGCGTTGATGGTCAGACAGGAATAAAATACGCCATGATTACAAATCATTAGTTAAACAAAGGCCTCACTTTCTGTGCTGTGTTTACGATCAATAAATGTAATAATCTTATATCTTGTAGTCCTGCAGAATCCGTCATTCACATTTACGGATCATGAAGCAGGATCTTCCCCGAGACAATAAACAGCCGAAAGAATACAACGACCAACTCCCAACGGGAGATAAAAACAACAGAGCAGTGATTAAATGCAATAAATCATGGACCAGAGAGGAAGCGTACACGCTAATGAAAATAGAAAAGGTCCTACTACCTCATTCTGTGATTTAAAGGGTAACACCGAGCAAACATCTACACAGCTAAAACACGCAGATGGAAAATGTTTTTGCTGCCAAAAGGTTTGTGAAATAATGCACTTCTGCATGTGCTGTGCTATGGCCTAATTGACGCAGATATTTTGAGATGCAAATCTGCTGTAGCATAAAAATACAAGTGTTTTCCTGTGCCTGAGCCACAAGTGAATGGCTGTATGCAGTTCTCGGGTAAATGCCAATGCTTTGATGCATTGCTGCTTACCCACACATGCTCATATGACATATTCTACAAACGCAAAACTTCCAGGTCCCAGGAGTAGGTTTGTAGCACCCTTCTAGTGCAGGATGCTAGGTAAATTTAGTTTGGCTTCTTCCATATTCAACGGAGCAGTATTCGTTTGTTCTGGCCTGTTCAGGGTTTCACAGGCTGGGAATTTGATTGCTTCCTCCTACCTCTGGAAGAACCATCCAGAGTTCAGAGCAGGAGATTCAAAACAAACAGCTTGAATATTTGTCAGGTTCCAACCAATCCCTGGCAAGGAGTGTTCACAAGGTGGCTGGAATGATGGTTAATAGTCTAAGTGGAGGGCATTATTCCTTCTCCCCAGGAGGGTTCCAGAACCAGGAGGGGACTGCTACACTTAAGCAGCCCATGGACTGTACAACTGCTCTGGAGGCCATGAGGCAAGTCTTTTTGGCATCTGGTGCCTTGCCTTAATGCAAACTGTTGGTATTGGTGACAGAGCTGAGGGCCATGATGGACTCTGTGTGAAGCTGTTTGCAGAACCTCTCCACAGGGGACTATGTCCAGAAGAAGCTGGAAGGTGCCAGCTGCCCTGGGGACTTGTGGGTAATGACCATTAACTATTACCTATGACTGCAAAGTGTTCTGTGAACTGCACTGGGTACCAACAGTTTGCATCAGGGCAAGGCACCAGATGCCAAAAGACTTGCCTCATGGTCTTCAGCTGTGGGGCTTTACACTGTCCGACACTCCTGTCCAGGAGTAGATTGTCCTCTGATCACTAAGAGCCGAGTGTTTTGAAGTATCCCATGTCCTACTTCCCCTCCCTTAACTTTCTTTAAGCAATAAACTTAAAAAAAGACAATCCTTAAGCTGGCCATTGACAGAGTGATTTTATTTCCTCCAATCACGATTGCCCCATCAATGACTCCCTCCCGAAGAAGCATTCTGTTCTTCCAACTGGGGGGTGGGGGCGTCCCCACTGGGAGAACACAGTGATTACTTCTATAGCAGCTATAATAGCTGCTAGCAATAATCACATTTAATATCCGACAGGCTAGTTGTACCCTAGTTGAACGATCAATCAACTTGGATACATTCAGCCTGCCCATACATGGTTTGAATCTCGGCTGGTCCCTGCTGAACTAGCCAAAATTTGGGCCATCTATGACTAGCTTTAGACTGATTCATTGCAGCCATGGGTGTATGGACTAGTGCTTGGTTGACTGGCAACCTCTGTACTCTTAGGGAAAAAACAGTTATTACTTAGGGGAAGCACTACACATCAAACACACAAATGCGCAGATGAGCTTTCCAAAGGGATCCATGAGGCCGTCTTCCAAGGCAGGGTTCTCAAGAGACAGCCCTATAGAATCTTATGGGAAGCTACAGTGCTGGCACATCCAACACATGATAGAATAGCAGCGGAATGCAAACAAACCCACCATTGCACGGCACATATGTATCTGGGGATGGGGGCTATCTTAGCACAGTGGGGTCGAAAAGGATAAGTGCCATTTGTTTAAAGTACACTAAAAAGAGATATTGAAAATAAAGTGCACTTATCATTTAGAGCAAGATGGTTAGGTGTTTTAAAAATTCAGATTAAAGGTCCTTGCATTTGTACAGTATTTATACTCACCTTTCTTGGCCCGTGGTCTCCTACCCACCCCTTCATTCCATGGTTGCTGCCTCCAGAAAACTCTTTCAGATGCCTTACTCCTCCTCCACGTGCCATGATTCCATCCTTCAACTCTCATGTCACTGTAGGACTTAGCAGTGAAATAGGGGTCAGGGGATAGAACCACAGCATGTGTTGGGGGGGGGGGGATATTTAACACTGGAAGTTTTGAACGCTAAAGAGTATTATGGAGGCTGCAACTATGGAACAGAAGAGAAGGTAGGAGACACAGGCTCCTGGAGAGGTGAGTATGAATGCTCTTCGTTTGCAGGGACTGTTCACGTGAAACTTAAAAAAACACCTGATGGGATCTCTATAAAGATACCTTGTCTCTAGACCAGTGATGGGGAACCTCGGCACCCCAGATGTTTTGGAACTACATTTCCCATGATGCTCATGCACTCTGCAGTGTAGTTGAGCATCATGGGAAATGTAGTTCCACAACATCTGGGGTGCCAAGGTTCCCCATCACTGCTTTTTTTTTTGCTCTGCAAGGAGAAAGAGAGATATGTGTATCATACATGTCTCCTCCACTCACAGAGAGAGAAAACACAGGGGTAGGTTCACAGGGAATAATTACTATGATAGCCAATCAGAGGCTATTACAGGTGATCCAGAATCGGGAGTTCCGGGTGCCAATCATTAGTACAGGACTCTCAGTGAAACCCCTGTCTCTGTGCTGGGAGCACACAGTTCAGAGCACTCCCAGCAAATATGCGTCCCCATGGAAAAAAGCCCAGTCGAGTGGGGCCGCATATTTGTGTACATTCTGTGCCAAGGGGTTAATGTATTTTTTTCATGTTATTCACCTGTTAAATCCTCCCTTGTGCAAACATCCAAAAGTTTTGAGACTACTGCTGGGTGTCGCCATCTTGGATATGATGTCAGCAGCCCCAGCAGACTCAGAGCTGTCATTTAGGTACAGTATTCTCCTTTTCTTTTTTTGCTTGCAGCTACATAAAAGGTTATGTAGGAAGATAAGGTGAAGGGAGAAGGAGCTGGGCCGGCACAGACAGTAATTAGACACTCCCAAGAGAGAAGAGGGCTATGATGTGCAAGGAGGCAGGAGCACAAGAATTGATCCTTTCTGGGGTAGTCAGATTTCCTATTTATGTTATTTGTAAGACATTGCAGGGTATAAAAATTGTTTAACCACTTCTGGACTGGGAGGATTTGCCCCCCTATGACCAGGCCAATTTTTGCGATTCGGCACTGTGTTAATTTAACGGAAAATTGTGCGGTCGTGCGACGCTGTACCTAAATAAAATTGATGTCCTTTTTTCCCCACAAATAGAGCTTTCTTTTAGCGGTATTTGATCACCTGTGCGATTTTTATTTTTTGCGCTATAATCAAAAAAAGAGCGATAATTCTGAAAAAACAATATTTTTCACTTTCTGCTATATAACACTCCCCCAAAAAAATAAAAAAATAAAATTTTTTAATCCTTTCAGGCCAATTTGTATTCTGCTACATATTTTTGTAAAAAAAAATCCCAATAAGCGTATTTTGATTGGTTTGTGCAAAAGTTATCGCGTCTACAAACTAGAGGAAAGATTTATGTCATTTTTATTCTTTATTTATTTTTTACTAGTAATAGCGGTGATCTGAAATTTTTAGCAGGACTGCGACATTTCTGCAGACAGATCGGACCCCTAACTGACATTTTTGACACTTTTGGGGGGACCAGTGACATTACTACAGTAATCAGTGCTAAAAATATGCGCTGTTACTGTAATAATGACACTGGCAGGGAAGGGGTTAACCCATGGGGCGATCAAAGGGTTAAGTGTGAGCCTAGGGGAGCGTTTTCTAACTGTATGGGGGAGGGACTTGTGAAATTAACATAGAGACCTGTGATCATTCCAGGGAGAAGAACGGTCAGCTGTGTTTACAACAGCAGACCGTCGTTCTCTCTCAGTGTGGAACGATCGCGGCTGCCGGCCCCGTGGATTGGCATCCCCGCTGCCTAGTGGGGGCGGTGCACGCTCGCTCCCAGGAGCGCTCCCGTGAACCCTCGTACCTATATCTGCGGCAGGCGGTCGGCAAGTGGTTAACCACTGTACTGTACTGCGGTAAAGTGGGCTGTACTGTACTGCGGTAAAGTGGGCTGTACTGTACTGCGGTAAAGTGGCTAGACCTACGTCGCTGGACTCCTCCCCTTGTGGGCGGCGCTCGCGCGCCGCCGGAGGCTCGCTCCCGCTGTTTTCAGCCACAGCGGGAGTCGGGCCAGGGGAGGAGCGGCGGTGATCGTCGGGGAATCGAGTCTGGAGATCTGCCCGCTTGTGTAAACAAAGCGGGCAGATCTCCTAAGTGACAAACAGAGACAGATTGCAGGGTTCAGCATAGCTGAACATGCGATCTGTCCCTGTGTCACTCAGTCACCTCCCCCCACACACGTCAGTAAGCACCAGGCATACATTAACCCCTCCCTCTCCAATAAAATTAACCCCTTCCCTGCCAGTGTCATTTTTACAGTAACAGTGCATATGTATTGCACTGATTACTGTAGTAATGTCACTGGTATCCCCAAAAGTGTCAAAAATGTCAGTCAAGGGTCCGATCCTTAGTTAGTAAACGCAATAACTTTTGCGCAAACCAATCAAAATACGCTTATTGTGATTTTTTTTTACCAAACATAGGTAGTAGAAAACAAATTGGCCAAAAGTGTAAAAAAAATTTTTGTTTTTACATTTTTTTGGGGGGAATTTCATATAAAAAAATGTGAAAAATAATGTTATCTTTTCAAAATTTACGCTCTTTTTTTGTTTATAGGGCAAAAAGTAAAAATTGCACAGGTGATCAAATACCACCAAAAGAAAGCTCTGTTTGTGGGAAAAAAATTAAATTTCGTTTGGGTACGGCGTTGCAAGACCGCGCAATTGTCAGTTAAAGTCGCACAGTGCCGAATCGCAAAAAGTGGCCTGGACGTAAGACAGCAAAATTATCCGGTGGTAAAGTGGTTAAGTAAATTATCTAAGTATTTATATTTAGAAATCCCGGTCCGTCACACCTGGAGATTCCTTTGCCAAATTCTGCAAAGCTCAGCCAAGCAGCATCACACACAGCTTCAGCCCAGCTATTGTGACAGGTTCTCTTTAGCTGAGGGACTCACTTCCCATCTCAGCCGTCAGATAACTCCTCCATAAAGCCCAGATGTGCACAGATGTTTGTCTGATCTCCACCTGAAACCTGCGATGATTCAGCCATCTTCCCATCTGTTCTGCCAAAGTGTTTTGATATTACACTGAAAGAATTGCCTGGAAGGATGTGACAAGTCAGCATTGTAAACAAGCGCGGCTAATAAAAGCGCTAATTATAGATCGGCGACTTGTCACAGGAGCAGCTGTATGGAGGACAACTGCCCAGACGGCTCGTTCCGCCAGACGTTTATCTGGAAGAATGGAAGTTGGGGAGGAAGTTCCAAGTCGCAGTTTGAATGAGAAATGGAGGACCGTATTAGAAACTGAGAGCATCTGCAGGCCTGCTGTGACCAAAGAATAGAACGAAGACAATAAAAAAAGACTGAGATTAATATTAATATGTCTCTAAACGCTTCCAGATTTACCTCCAGGCTGATATAAAACACACAAGTTAATGCAGCTCTGTAATCATCAATACATCATTAGATGTCATTTTTAACTGCAAGTCATGCAAGTACCCGAATCTGACCTGGTATCTGCTTCTTGCAGTCCCTGTACAGCAGAGCTGGAGTGTGAGAGGAAGAAGCAGTACAAGGAGCCAATCAGTTCATGTGTTGACACAAAGCATGCTGATAGAAGGAGAGAGCAGAATGACAGAGAAATTAGCTCATCACTGTACTGCTTCTCTTTTCACTGTCCAATCAATGCTGGTGGCTGATTCAGGGTGACCTGGGCTCAGCGAAAGCTAGATAAATTAGGCTAATCATCAGACTGAGGACATCTGGGTGCAGAAAAAAAGTACTGTTAGGGAAATCTGTGGATTGAAGTTAAAGTGGTTGTTACCCCCCCCCCCCCCCACAATAAAAGAGATCCTGTTCCCTTATAGCAGTTTAAACAGCACAGTGCCTGCGCTATATAACCTGTCCCCTTCTAAGCTGTAAAAAGCCTGGTTGATCCTGCCACTTCCTGTGTCCCCCTTAGTGTGCTGACCATGGTAATCATGGCTGCTGATCCATGATTACCGTGGTCAGGTTACATGCCTCTGTCATCCTGCTGCTCACCTCTCTCTCCCCCCTCTCCCTTCCTCCCTGTCTACTCCTGTGTGTGTGTGAACCGTCTCTGCCCCCCCCCTGCCGCTATTCCTGCTTATTCACAAACTGAAGCATAGTAAATACAGTTTACTATGCTTTAGTTATGAATGAACACAGTCAGTGAGTGTGTTCACTGTGTTCATTTAGAAAAGGAAGGCACTGGTAAATGACATTTACTAGCCCCTTCCCCCACTCTCCATTCTGAAACATCCACTGCAGCAGCTGGGGGGGGGGGGGAGAGGAGGGAAGCCAGCAGTACTATGGAGTGGGGAAGGGCCAATGCAAGGGCAGCCCAGGCAGTAGGGGGACTCGGCACTGCACATAGGTAATGATTAGGGTGTGCCCAGGCACACCTGACACACCTAAAAAGAAAAAATAGAGAGGGCGCACCCACCTAGTGCATTACCTTTGCAAAAATGGTTGTATTAAAAATATATACACATCATACTCACAAAATAGGATGACAATTCAAGCAAATATAGTGTAAATTCGCCCAGATTTCCACCTGGCATAGCCTGCTGGTCAGCGACAGTCGTGGAATGAATATCTCCAAAAGAAGCCGGCGCGTTTCGAGGGATGTCCCCTCTTCCTCAGAGCTGACACCTGACACACCCCCTGCGCACACCTATGTTTACATCCTACCGGCCCAACCAATCAAGAGGACAAAGTTTCCAAACCCAGGAGAAGATGGAAGCCCCAGCCATAGAGGTAAGGGTGGGTATCACAGTGCTGAAGGGGATGGCTTTACTGGATAGGTCTGTCATAATGTGCAAATACACTGTGCATACTTCAACATTACAGCACATATTAGCATTTTTTCTCTAGCGGTTTATTTCTGCTTCAATGGCTTATAATTAAAAAGGACAAGCAAAAATTCAGAAAGAACCCCAACAATCAGCTCCGCTCTCTAAGGAGATCCAGAAGTGTATATTCCCCCTAAATGTAGGGAAATGTATTCAAATAAAACATGGCATTCATGGTGTGGCATAATGAATGGTGGCGTCATGCTTCGCAGAGTTCCCTACCTGCTGTGACATTTAAAGTAGCTGTATTCCAATATCATGAGTACTTAACAGACTTCTAATGAGAAAGCCTCAGGCACACAGAACAAGGGAGGAGGGGAAATGTATTAGTTCGGACATTTACCGGGAAAGGGTCTCCCAGGGCATAAACGGGCGGCGTGCCATGCTCAGATTATAGAATAATTACCATACCTGAAGATTGTCAGGGCAGGAGCGAGGTCGGGGCGGGGGCGCTGGAGTGAAAACAGGTAGCGGAATTGGTAAAATGTTTTTTTTTTATTTTTTCTTGGCAGCACAGTGGTGAGTACCTGGGTTTGAATCCTGACCAGGACACTATCTGCATGGAGTTTGCATGTTCTCCCTGTGCTTGTGTGGGTTTCCTCCGGGTATTGCGCTTTCCTCCCCCATTCCAAAGACATGCTGATAGACTGACTCCTGTCTAAACTGGTCCCGGTATGTGTTTCTATGAATATGAGATAGAGACTTTAGATTGTAAGCTCTGGTGCTGCAACGATGCGTCAATGTAATCGATTGCATCGACTACAGAAATACGTCGACGTGCGTGAAAGGCGTCGATGCATCACACGTGATGTCACACACCCCCTGGCCGGACTGGCCTACCGGGATACCAAGATACGGCGGGCATTACCGGCCGGGCCGCTGCATTGATTGGGGCCGCTGCAGGCTGATCCCTCCCACTGTCCCACACAGACGAGATGTCACGCGCCACTCCAGCAGCAGCATGTGATCGCAGGTGAGTCTGAGGGGTCTGCACTGGGAGGGGGGGCTTACTAAGTGGTCTGTACTAGGTGGGAGGGCTTACTCAGGGGTCTGTACTAGGTGGGAGGGCTTACTGAGCGGTCTGTACTGGGAGGGGGCTTACTGAGGGGTCTGTGCTGGAAGGGGGCTTACTGAGGGGTCTGTCCTGGGAGGGGGGCTTACTGAGGGGTCTGTACTGAGAGGGGGGCTTACTGAGGGGTCTGTACTGAGAAGGGGGCTTACTGAGGGGTCTGTACTGAGAGGGGGGCTTACTGAGGGGTCTGTAGTGAGAGGGGGGCTTACTGAGGGGTCTGTACTGGAAGGGGGGCTTACTGAGGGGTCTGTATTGGGAGGGGGGCTTACTAAGGGGTCTGTATTATTTACAGGATTAATTAGCTAATCAAAAGAACACTCAATTAAGCAAAAAAAAAAATAAAAATAATCGTTAGATTAGTCGACTAATCGGAAAAATAATCACTAGATTAGTCAACAGACAAAATAATCATTAGTTGCAGCCCTAGTAAGCTCTTTGAGAGCAGAGACTAATGTGAATGAATAGTGCTAAATGGAGCTACATAGATATAGTATATATGCCTGTAATAAATACATTTTATTGAAGTACAACTGCAGTCTCAAGCCATATGATAAGTGGCACAATTGGAAAAAATGTCTTGAAGCCCATCTATAGGCAATGGTAAAGTGAATGGAAAGTCTTGTGTTTTTTTTTTTTTAAATAACAAACATGTTATACTTACTTTATCTGTGCAGTTGGTTTTGCACAGGGCAGCCCGGATCCTCCTCTTCTCGGGTCCCTCTATGGTGCTCCTGGCCCCTCCCTCCTGTTGAGTGCCCCCACAGCAAGCAGTTTGCTATGGGGGCACCTGAGCCGAGCTGCAGCTCCCTGTGTCCATTTAGACATAGAGCTGCCATTCAGCCCCACCCCTCTCTCTTCTGATTGGCTAAATGACTTTGATTGACAGCAGCGGGAGCCAATGGCACTACTGCTGTGTCTCAGTCAATCAGGAGGGAGAGTCCCGTACGGCCGAGGGACTTGTGGACATCGCTGGATAGAGATAGGGCTCAGGTAAGTATTAGGGGGTGCTGGGGAGGCTGCTACACCCAGAAGGCTTTTTATCGTAATGCATTAAGATGAAAAAACCTTCGGCCTTTACAAATCCTTTAACCACTTCTCAAGGCTGATCCTAGGGTCATAGATGCCTGGGTGCAGAAATATTTCTGGTGCCCCTACATGGGCGTGGTCATGTTACTAACTCCTCCCCAATGCCTCCACCTCTCATACATGTGGCTTTTTAGTGCTGTTTTATATATGTCTGGGAGGGGAAAGACGTTCCATGGGTCCCCTTTTTTGGCAACAAACAGCAGCATCGCTTGGCTCATTAATAATAACAATCATCTCCCAGCATGAAACAATAAGAAGGAAGAGGGAAGTCTCCCTAGTGTAAAACCTTCTCTTTTTTTTCTTATTACAAAGAAACATTCAGCAAACACTTACTTTATAACCAGAAATACCAGAACAAAATGGTCAATGAATAATAAACCATTAATCCTACCTCTGCGCCAGATTATTCACAATATCTTGGCCCTATGCGGGTCTAAAATCTAAATGGCAAAGCTGCGACTTTGAATGATTAACCGCTTGCCGACCAGCCGCCGTACTGATACGACGGCAGGTCGGCTCTGTCCCGCGAAACGACGAACCTGTACGTCGTTTCGTAGGACTGCGCGCATGCTGACTGGCCAGTACATAATATACTTTGGATGGAAGATGTGAGTAGCAGTAACACTTACAATATAACGTGCAAAAGTGGAAAGACAGTTCAGTCCATTAGAGAGTTCATGTGCTTTAAATCTCTCAATCCATCTTCCTTTGTAGTGGAAAAACTGTATCCAAATTCACACTGGTCATACAATCTTCATAACTCACACACGTGAGTTAGGCACACGTGTCCCTGCTTCCCCATCACATATACACTCACTGGATGCTTCCCCATCACATATACACTCACCAGATGCTTCCCCATCACATATACACTCACCAGATGCTTCCCCATCACATATACACTCACCAGATGCTTCCCCATCACATATACACTCACCAGCTGCTTCCCCATCACATATACACTCACTGGATGCTTCCCCATCACATATACACTCACCATATGCTTCCCCATCACATATACACTCACTGGATGCTTCCCCATAACATATACACTCACCAGATGCTTCCCCATCACATATACACTCACCAGATGCTTCCCCATCACATATACACTCACCAGATGCTTCCCCATCACATATACACTCACCAGATGCTTCCCCATCACATATACACTCACCAGATGCTTCCCCATCACATATACACTCACCAGCTGCTTCCCCATCACATATACACTCACCGGCTGCTTCCCCATCACATATACACTCACCAGATGCTTCCCCATCACATATACACTCACCGGCTGCTTCCCCATCACATATACACTCACCAGATGCTTCCCCATCACATATACACTCACCAAATGCTTCCCCATCACATATACACTCACCAGATGCTTCCCCATCACATGTACACTCACCAGATGCTTCCCCATCACATATACACTTACCATATGCTTCCCCATCACATGTACACTCACCAGATGCTTCCCCATCACATATACACTCACCAGATGCTTCCCCATCACATATACACTCACCGGCTGCTTCCCCATCACATATACACTCACCAGATGCTTCCCCATCACATATACACTCACCGGATGCTTCCCCATCACATGTACACTCGCCAGATGCTTCCCCATCACATGTACACTCACCAGATGCTTCCCCATCACATATACACTCGCCGGCTGCTTCCCCATCACATATACACTCACCAGATGCTTCCCCATCACATATACACTCACCAGATGCTTCCCCATCACATATACACTCACCAGATGCTTCCCCATCACATGTACACTCACCAGATGCTTCCCCATCACATATACACTCACCAGATGCTTCCCCATCACATATACACTCACCAGATTCTTCCCCATCACATATACACTCACCAGATGCTTCCCCATCACATATACACTCACCAGATGCTTCCCCATCACATGTACACTCACCAGATGCTTCCCCATCACATATACACTCACCAGATGCTTCCCCATCACATATACACTCACCACATGAATTTTCCTCACACTCTCGTGCTCTCAAATGTATAGAGCAGCCTTTCTCAACCTTTTTAACACAGAGGAACCCTTGAAATAATTTAACCCC
Organism: Pelophylax lessonae; assembly: GCF_965119305.1. NCBI lineage: Eukaryota > Metazoa > Chordata > Amphibia > Anura > Ranidae > Pelophylax > Pelophylax lessonae. The sequence goes on from NC_138771.1 coordinate 526,073,274, forward strand.
TTAATCACCTATACTGTTAACCCCTTCCCTGCCAGTGTCATTAGTACAGTAACAGTGCACATTTTTAGCACTGATCGCTGTAGAAATGTCACTGGTCCCCCCAAAAGTGTCAAAAATGTCAGTTAGGGGTCCGATCTGTCCGCCGCAATGTCACAGTCCCGCAAAAAAATCGCAGATCGCTGCCATTACTTGTAAAAAAAAAAAGACAATAAAAATGACATAAATCTTTCCTGTAGTTAGTAGACACGATAACCTTTGTGCAAACCAATCAAAGTATGCTTATTGCGATTTTTTTTTTTACCAAAAATATGTAGCAGAAAACAAATTGGCCTAAAATGTTAAATAATTTTGATTTTTAAAATTTTTTTTGAGAATGTCATATAGCAGAATGTGAAAAATATTGTTTTTTTTTCAAAATTGTCGCTCTTTTTTTGTTTATAGAGCAAAAAAAAAAAAAAAAAATCCCACAGGTGATCAAATACCACCAAAAGAAAGCTCTATTTGTGGGAAAAAAAGGACGTCAATTTTATTTGGGAACAGCGTCGCATGACCGCGCAATTGTCCGTTAAAGTAACGCAGTACCGAATTGCAAAATAGGGCCTGGTCATTAAGGGGGAAAAATCTTCCGGTCTTAAAGTGGTTAAATAATAAACATGTCACTGTTCCTGTGCAATGATTTTGCTCAGAGCAGCCCAATCCTTCTCTATTGGGGTCCCTCACTGGTGCTCCTGGCTCCTCCTCTTCAGCAAGTGCCCCCATAGGAAGCTGCTTACTATGGGGGCACTCATGCGGGCTCGATCTCAAGCCTCGCTGCCTGCGTTTATATATACACACAGCATCCTGCTCCTGTCCTGCTCACAGCATTTGATTGACAGCAACGGGAGCCAATATTGTTGTCCGTTCTCACAGGAACAGAGGAAAGCCTCCAATGGCAACCCCTGTTCTGGTGATAACTGTCAGAGCTTGGATACCTCTTCATTTTAAAGAGATTTCCACCTCCTGTTGTGTATCTAGGGCAGGAAATGCAGGGAAATCTCCCTGATGTGGACACAGACAGTAATAAAAATCGGACCCAGATTCTAACCCTTACTTCTCTATCCAAAATTAGAAAATAAAAAAGCTTTGATGGAGTTAACCTGTAATCAGGCATTGCCGTGTACATAGTGGTGAGTCAAGCATACATGTTTATGCACAATTCTTTTGTCTTTGGGCAGTCAGTTTGTGCCGCATGTCTGCCAGCCCTTTAATGTCTATGGCTAGATTTATAATAGTGGAAAGTTCATCTTAATGTCACCATCTGTTGCTAAGGAAAGATTATCTGTAAAAACAAACAGATTAACAGGCGACACTGCATCCCCAAAACACAAATCGGCTGAAAAATGATGATAGATGAGCAGCCCGAACAAGGCAGAGCCGGCCATTAGATGGAGGGAGAAAGGAGCATTCTACAGAGCCTGGGGTGTTCTATTCAACAGCAACCCCTGGCAATGACAAGAGATCAAACAAAGATCAAAACTGCAACCCAGCAACCACTGCAGAAGTGCTAAAATCTGAAAGTCTGGATAAAGGGCTCATGTGTACAATATTGGATCAGCAATTTTAAATGGATCTGAGCGCAGCAATGATTTTACATAGTATATATCTCAACTCATACAGACATACAGTAAGTGCATGTATGTCCATATGCTTCCATCGCTTGCATGATGTAGTCAGGTCAGCAACCTGGCTGTACTCCATGAGCGGGCTGTGTAAACCTCAGGATTGACTGGACAAAATTACAAATCTGGCTCAGAAATTAACACAATCTTGTAAATCCCAATACCTGTGCAGTTCTTGACTGTATTCACAAATGTCTGCCCCTGTTGCAACCTCTCAGCTTTTATTTGGCTACAACAAAGTTACAATGTTGCAGTCTGGTCACTGGGGGAGGGGAGACTGAGGAAATGCTCACCCCTGCCTGCAGCAGACTGATGAGATGATCTAAGCCTAGGCAAAGTCACTGTCTGGAGCTCAAGGACAGCTTTTAATAAAAAGAAGTGGAGATTTTCAGAATAACTGATGTTGCTGTATAGTTTGACATGTCAGATCTTTCTAATTAAGACTTGTAAATTAAAGTATATCTAAAAGCAAAACATTTTTTTTAGTTTTGGATAGAGTGGAGAGAGAATAGAAAGTAGGGATTGACCGATTATCGGCAATGCCGATATATATCGAAGGCTGATATGCACTTTTTCCGATATTTCGGAATCAGCCCCCGGAGGTTACAGATATTGCCGATATTTCGGGAACGTGCTGTACCGGAGTGATGCCTACAGCTAGAAGCATCACCCCAGTACCAGCATCCATAGCCGACGGTCGGCGGTCTTGTAATGACAACCGATGTGGCTGAAAAGCCGCTCGGTTGTCATTACAAGGAGCGGGAGGGGACACCCCCCCTCTCGCCGCCATTCGTGGCTCGCCCGGGTCTCCCGTCCCACCGGGAGATCCAGACAACCAGCCTGCATGGCCTCCGAAGACCCGATCAAAGCCGCATTCGGCTCTGATCGGGTCTCCATGCAAAAACCCGGAAGTGATGTCATGATTGGCGCCAGGTTAAAAGAAAATGACAGCACTCAAAACAGCCAAACTTGGCGTTTTAAATGCTTTTAAGTGCAGAGGAGGGGTTTGGGGTCTTTTAGACCCCCAGATCCCTCCACAATAGTACCTGTCAAAAAAATAAAATAAAATACATTTTTTTTTTTAAATGTACAAAAATATCGGCCAATATCGGCCGATACCGATATGCATTGGCCAAAATATCGGTATCGGTATTGGCAACGGAAAACCGATATCGGTCGATCACTGTTAGAAAGCTTGTCAATTTTGATAGCTATCTGTGCCCCCATTAAGGAGATTCCCTTTCTCTGTCCTGTTTACCATTATCATTGAAAGTGAAGGTAAAAGAAAATCCCAAATTTTGGGTTATCCCCATAAAAGTAATAGAGGGGAAATCTTCCAATGGGGACACTAGTTCTAGTGACTTGGGGGTCCCCAAGGAATTCCCTTAATTTGCAGGGATTTCCTCTCACTTCCTGTTTGGCTTTGGGACAGGAAATGAAGGCAAATCTCCACAATGGGACACAGATGGAGAAAAAAAAATCTGACAAGGGTTATAACCCTCTGCTCTATCCAAAATGGAAAAATGTTTTTGCTATACTTCCACTTTGGGTAAAAGGTTCACTTTAATCACTGCACAAGTTAAAATGATTCTTTTCATCTCTGAGAAGGAAGCAGTTAAATAATATCACAACATAATGAGTTTTTACCCTCACCAATCCGCCTGTACTTCAAAATATTGTTTAGTATACAATAAAGACAGTATACTATCAACAGCTCTGGGGAGACGGGCACACACTAAATGACAGGGAGAATATAATAGTTGTTTTGAGTGGATTCCTTTAAGTGACAGGGAGGCAACGCACGGGACAGGATCAAAAACTTTAATGCATTTTAAAGGAACCCCACAAGCTGCCAATAATATACAGTCGGTGTAGAAAAGAATCGCCCCCCTTCAAAATAATCACATTTTGTTGCTTTGCAGCCTGAAATTAAGATAAAGATGTTTTTTGTTTTATCCTGCTGTATTTACTTAGTGCAACTTATAACATCCAAGTGAAAGATATAACACCAATATGTAAGAAAAAAAAAAAAAAAAAAATCAAAAACAGAAACACTGAGTTGGAAAAAGGATCACTCCCTTCTACAAAATGCCTTCCAAACTCAATCAGATGTAGCTACCGTAATCACCTTCTCAATGGCACACAAAGCCATTTGACTTTCAACTGTAATCAGCTGTGGTCAATCTGATTAGCTCAGCATAAAAAGAGCTTTCCTGTGGCATTTCAGTCCCTGGTAGTGCAACTGAAGCAAACAATCAACTATGGATGGCAAGGCACTGTCACTGGGATCTCCAGGATAAAGTTGTGGACAGGCACAAGTCAGGAGATGGATACAAAAACATTTCAAAGGCTTTATCAATGCCTAGAAGCAGAGTGAAGTCTATGATTAAGAAGTGTAAGGTATCTGGTACAACACAGACCCTCCCTGGATCAGGACATCGCTCCAAACTAGATGAAAGAGTCAGGAGGAAACTGGTCAGAGAGGCTATCAAGAGGTCTACAGCAACTCTGAAGCATTTGCAGGAATTTATGACAAAGAGTGGTCACTGTGTGCATGTGACAACAATATCACAAATTCTCCACAAATGTGACTTGTATGGGAGAGTTGCAGGAAAAACTCCACTTCTGCAGTTAGAGCTGCAGACAGCACTGAAGATATTTAGAGGTTCAAAAGTTGTAGAGTCACCTTTTTGAAGCATCTCTTAAATGATCAGCCCACTCAAAACCCTTATTCATTGTTTTAGTAGACGTTACACAACACATTTTGCTCCACCATTCCTGTGAGCTCTGCACACCTACTGTGCCCATTATCAGCAACTGGTGCCATGATCAGCGACTGGTGCCATGATCGCTGCCCCAAGTTTGCTGTTTCAGGGTGACTCCTTTCTGTTGCAGCATTCTATAGAGTCATTGCTCCATGCAGGGACTAGAGTTATGTCCCCCTACACTGTGCGCATTAATAGAAGCACACAGCCCTATGGTCTAGGATAGCAAGGCTAACAGACTTACTGTAGATTGCATTGTCCACTGTAAAGTGGGAGTAAAGGCTACATACTGTATAAGTCTGCCTAAAAACATTGATCCCCCCCCTCCTTCTACCTATGGTGTATACTGCTGGAAAGAAAATGTGTGTAAATACCTTTTTTCAATCTGCTCTGGCACGGTCCAGCACCATAACATGATGCAGAAGCTCCAGCTCCCTTGTGTCATGTGATGTCACCCCACAACCTCCACTGCCCATCTATTGTTGGTACTCCCTCCTCTCCCCTGCAGCAGCTGCTCCATGACACAGGGGAGATGGTTTTTATGCACAATGTGACTGTGGCAGCCCGCACCGGTGCACATTGGAAAAAGGTATTTACACACATCTTTTTACCAGCAGTATACAACATAGGTAGGAGGAGGGGGGGGGGGGGAAGCCATGTTTTTAAGCAGATATAAATGCAGGCTTCACTTCCAATTCAACTCTTACCTGTGAAGAAAGGAAGTTCAGGGAAGCAGCACTGAGATAACAGATGCCAGCAGCATTGAAAGTGCTGCTGAAGGAAGTGTAACAAATAGTTTACCGGGGAAAATGTATTTTATTGTGATCAATGTGTTGAAATAAACATGCTGATGATTTAACACTACTTTAGTCAAGTCTAAACCTGACATTTGATAATAAATCACAAGACCCCTGCCATTGCTTGACACAGGTTATCCTCCAGCAGTTGCAGATTGGCAGCACATAGTGGTGATATTAACAGGCTATGGTTTTAGTGAAACATCATGTTTGGCGAAATACCAAATAATTCAAAGAAGGCAGGCACACAACATTCCACCATTGTGACACCAACAACGCATGATCAACGCTAATACACAGCAAGACCTTCTCCTGCAGTCCAGAAGATAAATGATAAGTTTTCATTATTTGTCTGATTCCTTACATGAAGCAACCTCAGTAGTAGAGGATCTGCCTTATTAATCAGGAGACAATTTCCTCCGCTGTGTTCAGAGCTTCCTGTGATTTCATACTTGAGTGAATAGGCCGCACCGCTGCAATGCCAGCACACGGTACATTATCTCCAGGGGCTCCTGAGTCACTTCAACGCAGTGATGTCTATATAGGATATCTACATGGACAGATGCCTATTCCATATTATTAGGTAGTCCAAAGAAAGTGAAATCCAGGAGGACTCGTAGCATTACGTTTCTGTATTTACAGCTCTACAAATTCTATAAACGAATAAAAGTTTATCTGGCTAACGACCATTTCTCGTGCAGTCAGGAGACTTTCTGATAGTCATCTGCTTGAAACATGCTCATTTAACCTCAAAAAGGTCAAGCTGAAAACAGAGGACCTAACCAGTACCATTTATTTACCAGCCTTACTTTTTTGGACAATTTTGAAATGGTAAGAAATAACTGCGCTAAATATCAAAGAAAAAAACTAGCAGCAACTTAATATGTGACAAGCATCCAAGGTAAATATAAGTGAGGGAAGCTGTGCAGCTTCCCTCACTTATAATTTTGAAATGGTATTTCCATGTGAGCACCGGGATCTATACCCATACATTGGCTGAGTGAGTGAATGAAATCCCTTGGGGCAGTTTATCTTCAGCGGCAATTGTTTACACTGCCTCCCTTATCTTCCTGTGAGGGCCACACGTACTTCCTGTTTACTTTGGACCAATCTATACTTTACCTGCTGACACCATCTTTAGTAATAACTGGTATTTTGTTCTGACTTCTGGTATCTTAAAAGGAACAATTAAAGGTAAGTCTGTGCTTTGTCCATTCATACCCCCAGCAAATGCCTATCTTTCCTTCACTTTCTTTTCCTCCATTCAATGCCTGGGAGCAGAAGGAAATATCTGGTAGTTCTAAGTATGAAGGAACATGTGACTCACTTCAGGTGACACGTTGGGCCAGTCAGCACTGTCACATGGGTGGTCCATAGTCATGGCCAGATTAACGTAGGGGCTATTGGAGCTGCAGCTCCAGGCCCCTACCTTTATATAGGCCCCAGGTTGGCCATATTCACTGTTACCGCTCTTCTGTCACTTGTAAACACAGAAGTCTGGCTTCTATGCTCGCTTCCCCAGGCAGCTCCCTCAGAACCTCCCCACACAGCGCGAAGGCCGGACAAGGAGGGACAGTTGCCGATGCATGGATGTGTTTATGGGCTTCAGAGACAGCATCCCATGTGGAATTAGGCATGCATGGCTGCACCCTTCCTCCTTTGGGTGCATGCCAAGGCACGGCCCTTAAGGCCCTTCAAAATCCTCAGCACCAAGCCCATGATGCTCTTAATCTGGCCCTGTCCATAGTGTAGTGTAAGCAACGACTGCAGCTACTAGTAGCTAAGGATGAGTTCAGGTTTGGTCTGAACTTGGGTGCAGGCTAATCCCGGAAAGAAGCTATTACTGCTGCCAAATAAACTGCCACTAGGACATTCCCTGCCCTGCAGCTGCATGTCACAAAGGGACGGGGAAACTCATGATATCATTGATATAATATGGGGGACAAAAGAAAAATAAGGTATGCAAAGAACAATAAGCCTGCAATATCTAGAACTATCCTTTTGTAGATTGCCATTATTTAACATTTCTAAAGGTGCCTATATTGTAATTTTTCTGTTTCAATATGTTTATTAAAGTTTTACATGTTACAACAAAGCCAACAGACATGCGACATAAATCTGAACAAGGAAAGAAAAATGAGAGAGTCAAATTGCGACAAAAACCTATCGCTTGCAGGAAAGCATACAAGGAAGGGTTATACCCAAATAATGTGAAATACAGTCATAACAAACGAGCCACACTAAAGAGCCCTTGCTTATGACCCTTCTCCACAGAACATGGAGATTCACCACTAGTGGGGTCCAATTGAACCAGGGGACCCCACAAATGAAAGAGGGGGCAAGGCCAACCAAAGAGGTCCACCCGCCCATAGACCGAGATTTGGACAGCACTTCAGTAAAGAGAGAGAAGGAAGTATACTGTAATTTTTAAGATGAGGGGAAGTTCCTCTTCAATTCCTGATCTAACTCTATGGGGAAGGGGTCTTCAGAGACTTCTTGGCATACTAATGCCCACCCTAAAAAATACTTCCCCTATGACTAACTCAGGGTCTTCTTTAAAGCAGAGCTCCACCCAAAAAAGGAAGCTCTGCTTGTTTGCACCCTCCTTCCCCCCATTGCCACATTCAGCACTTTTTAGGGGGGAGCGGGTACCTTGTTTTGACAGATATTCACTCCCAGACTGCTGCAATCGAACTAAGCCGGAAGTTCGGCCCCTCTCCTTTCCCCACAATCTTCTGGGATACATCACAGTTCCCAGAAGAGTATGGGACCATTCACAAGGCGCGGCACGACTCGCACATGTGCAGTAAGAAACTGCAAGATTTAACTTCCTGTTTCCCTTATTTCACATGCCGGTGCCTGCACCCAAAGCCGATTGAAGAAGTGGCTTGGGTGAGGACATCGCTGGATCCAGGAGCGCCCTTATACTAAAAGTCAGCAGCTACAGTATTTGTAACTGCTGACTTTTATTTTTTTGCGGGGGAGCTTGGAGCTCTGCTTTAATAAATACCATTCAATAATAAGTCTAGTATAGTCAGTGGTTGCTGGTACTCCTAACTGCCTCCTGGCCCATAAGACTTCCATACCTCCTGGCCACCGTCCTGTCCATATTTCTGTCCATCTGGGAGTTTGGTGTGTTCCGAACCACCTTTGTATTCCACCTCAACCTGGTGAATTTGTCACAATATAAATTGTATAAAAGAATCCAGCAGAAATGATGGGAATCCCTCATAATGGGCACATCAGCTGTGCAGATCTGGGACTACAGCATGGAGCAGACTTGTCACCACCAATAGAGTCCCAGAAAAATAGAACAAAACTGAAACCCTGTCCCAGGCCACTTATTTTAATGAATATCTTCCCATAAGTTTAAATGTACATACAGTATAATGTATTTTATGCATTTTATTTACCTATAAAAAGTTAAAAACCTCCCTTGTGTTGACATCCAAATACCCTGAGACTGCTTGGATATGATGTCAGTAGCCACAACAGACTTACTTAAGTAACACTCTATGGAGTTCACCTTCACTCCTCACCGGGAGCTTCAAAAAAAAGGTTAGGTGAGAAGGTGAGAGGAAGGGTGGAGGAGCTGGGCCAACACGGAGAGTAATTAGACACTACCAAAAGAGGGCTATGATTTTCAAGGAGGGAGGCGGTTGTGCTAGGGAATAGACTCTTCCTGTAGTTGTGAACTTTTATAGAAATTTCTTATTGCAAATTAATTTAAAAAAATTATTTATGGAAATGAAAAATGCTGCAAATAAGCATGTAAAAAAATTGTTTTTTTTTCTGTGCTTTTACCTCCAATTTTTAAAGTTGTACTCAACTTCCCCCACCCACCACCATGTTTTTCCCACTTATCTGTAGTTCTGTAGTGCTCTTCATAGAACATACTCACGGCAACAGCGAATCCAGCGTTTCCCTGCTGTTCCAATGTCACAGAGCAGGTCCTGTGCCGCCATCTTGTTCCTCTTCATCTGGCTGCCTATTCCAAGTGTAGGCAGCCAGCTTAGATGATGCATCAGACCCTCCCTTTTCTCCCTAACCCACCCTCCGGAATGCCCCCTGGGTGCTGAACCTGCAGCCAATTGGGAGATGTAATGTGTGATGCCTACTCCGGAATATTGGCATGGGGTGAGGCACAATTCTGCTTCTAGTGGGAGACTTTAGTTCCACTTTAAGTTGGTGACAGGGTCTCTTTTACTTTCCAGCTTTTAGAGAAAGCTAAAATATCCCTTGTGGGTACACAGTCCCTTTTACAGAGTTGATTTATTGTTACCTTCTCTTAGGTTATTACTCATAAATTTGACTGATAGGTCTTTAAATCAACTGGAATTTTCCGGAATGTGACAGCAGCAGCATAAACATCATTTATCTATTACTGAACCCTGCAGAGATCCGGATCGCCTATGTAGCAAGCGGTATGGTAAGTATGGAGTGCTGACGTAATCAGGGACTCCCAGAGACAATTTTGCTCACATCTCATCCATAATTCAGAATATTTTGTGCAACAAATGTATAAAAGAAAGCCTGACAGTAGAAAGTTCAGTTAGAAAGATCAGGTAAATGGACGTTCCGTGTTCCATATGCCTCACTGATAGATGAAGAACATGCAGGGTGAGATCCTTCGTGTGAAATGGAAAATCTTTTTGTAACCAGTTAAGCTCTGAGCTATTTTCAATTTCAGCTATGGGCCTATTGATGTGGCAATAACATTGTGACAAGACTTTTTTCTTCTCATACAGAAGTGGTATATATGGGATTTTTGGTATGAACTTTGCTTTTCTTGAAGTATTGTCTTCAAGGAGTTCATTTTCTCTAGATTTTAACACCTTAATCCCTATATGGACTTTTCTCAGCACAGTGTCCCTTACTTTCTGTATGCTAATAAATGTCCCCAACGGGAAATAGTTCCCGAAATCTACATTAGCTGCTAATTCCGTGAATGACAATGTCTTTACATGACTGTCACCTTTTCAAAGACAGCAATCAGGAGCCAATCAGCATGGTCCCAGATCATGTGATTATTATAACAACAACTCACAATGATCACATGGCCCCTATTTCACTCCCATGGGCGAATGAGTGAAAGCCCAAGTGAAAATTCCATCTAAATCGGCTAAATACATTCCAGAGTGCATCAAAACAAAGGTGTTCAAAGGTATGGTTTAATGTCTTTGGAAATCAAAGCCACTGAGTAGAAAAGCCTCTTCTGGATCCAGTGGTCTTTCAGCTGATGTTTGATGTGTTCCCCGATGTGTCTCAGCTTGGGTGTTGCTGGATAGAGAGTTCTAAGGCTCACCATAAATGCTGCAATCTGACTATACAATCTCTGTAGAATCAATTTTAGATCTACCAGGATTATGTATTATGAAGGCCTACTTGAACTATTCAATCAATTTATATCCAATCAAGCAGGTTCTTTCACTACCTCCTGTAGTTGTTGGTGGATCTAAAGGAGATTGTCAATCAGATTGTAATGTGCATGGCCACCTTAAAGAGGAACTGCACTGCATCTGGGCACCACAATTCAAAAACACAATTTCATTTATTTTTAGTATTTAAAACAAACTTCCCCATCCATCCATTTCTCCCCATGCTTTATTTTGCTGAGAAATAATTTTGAAAAATGCCACCTGGCATTTCTGGTCAGGGCCATCTTGAGTAAGGGCAGATGATTCATGTATCATTTACTTCCTGTAATCCGTCTCAGGCATTGGCTGAGCTGAGAACCCTCCCTCCCCTCCTCAAGGCTCCTGGGATGTAATGACATCATTTGCTGAGGCATGGAAACCAGTAAGTAACTGAAGAAATGCAAAAGAAAAAGTGTAAAACAAGTAAGTATGATATACTTTCCTATCTATTTACTAATGCTAGCAGTATAAGGATTAGAAACAGTCCATGTTTGATTGAGAGAGTGAAGTTCCACTTTAATTTGGAATATGAAGGGGGTGTTTCGAGAGCCTGCTGCTTCCACACAGAGATAAATGATCCTTCAATGCTGGCAGAGAAAGACTTTTCTACCAAGGATGTTATAGTTGCCAACATTTAAAAAAAAATTCCAGGGACACTTTGGAGCACAGCTATCAATTACCGCACCCACTTCCCTGAAGCTCCGCCCACTCTGCATAACTAATCTCGCCTCCTTATCAGATTATAGAGTCTACTCAATATAGAGAAAATTACAGGAAATTAAAAAGGGAATTTCAAACTTAAGGCCACAGTAGCAGAGTTGGAATAATTCTCCCATTCAGCTGCACTACTTCTGTGTAACATTTATGGGCAGCCCGATTAACAGGAGCTTCCAGGGACAATATAAATTACCTGGGACAGGCTCCTATTTGCAGGGACTGTCCCAGGAAAAAAGTGACAGTTGGCAAGTATGGGATGTGTCTGTATTCTTAAGAATATGAACTGTAAGACTTTCATAAACCTTTTGTTTTGATGCACCTGGAATCTATTTGGCTGATTTAAACTATAATGTGAAAAGAGTGGAATAAATTGCGCTCAACACTTAAAACACAACCAAAAGGTGCTTTTGTGCACAAATATGTGAATAAATGGTTATAAATAAATAAATAAACAGAATCCTAAATGTGAAAAAAGTCCTTGGTAAATAAATATATCAACAGTCTTTAAAGTGCCCAGTGCAATACAAATCTCTCAGCAATGACTGAATATCACTCCAACTTCAAGTGAGGGACCTCCACCTTAAGAGACTTTTCTCCACCCAGTGCTCGGGGTAAATACTTCTTACCAAAGCTGGTGGACCCCTTAATTACAGGGGGTCTAAAGCAGCGTAAATGGTCCACAAATGCCTCCAAGCTATCCTTCAGGTCCCTTGATATATGGCTCAGCTCGCATAAGGAACTCCAAGTATTTCAGGATATTGTGGGGAGAAAGATAAGGAAACTCCAATAGTGTAGTATGTTCTGATAATTGGGGTTTATTAATGAAATTGCACTTACTCAAACATTAGAATCAAATGCCTTCATGCAGTAAATGCAGCATGGGTTCGGTGTACGGGACGCTCCTCTGCTCCTGCGTATCACCAACCCGGAACTCCACGGTCTCACGTTCCCGACGCACGTTTCGTCAGACGCGCTGACGTCATCAGGGGATCATGTGACCGTACGTTTCCATTCACAATAAATAGAGGTATCTAGCTGACAACATCCAATCGCTGGCCGGCGGTTTCAGAACCGCCCATTCCTTTCGGGATGCTAGGTTCACTCCCATACCCGGAAGTGCTCCGCGGCCATTTCTTATTTGGGCAGATCGCCAGTGGTTTACTGTAACAAGCCCGAATAGACAATCGGCAGTATTATGCTAATACAAAAAAGAGAGGGTCCGATTGCCATACTAAAGATTGATGGAATAATTATATGCCAATCAATGTATAACAAATCAAGGCGATGGGATGCTGTTTACAATGAATGTTGTATATAAATATATTACCCTCAATGCGATATTTAAAACCATACTACATAAACTTATATTTTATCAAAATATTACATAAAATTTATTAGTTTAAACATATCCCTAAAAAATTAATGTGTAGTAAAAATTCATTAAAAATTGTTAAAAAATTGTTATAAAATATATATTTTTTTTTATTAATCATATTAATATTAATAATGGTATGGAAAGAACGGATGAAGTGCACTATATAATTCCTAAAATTTATGAAATTGTTCAAAGGTATGTTTTAAAAGTATTTTATAAAGTATTTTTAAAAGTACATTTTAGAAATTGGAAATATAACAATTTAGGTCGATGTCAATATTCATACCTGACGGCTGTAAAGTCTGCATTTTGTAGATCCATTGGGTCTCATTCATTGAGATCTTTTTAGTCATATTTCCCCCTCTCCAATGACGATCTACTCTGTCAATACCACAAAAGGTCATCTGAGATGGATCCTTATTGTGATATAGACGGAAATGGTTGGAAAGGCTATGCTTGGGAAAGCCTCTCCTTACATTTCCTACATGCTCGTTGATCCGGATAGAAAGCTCTCGTGTGGTCCTGCCTATATATTGCAGTCCACATGGACAACTTATCAAGTAAGTCACATGTGTAGATCTGCATGAAATGAGCTTTTTGATTGCAAATTGTTGTCCTGTAACTTTCGACTGGAAGCTGGTGATTTTCCTAGGGTTTTTCCTTGTCATAAGGCAGGCATTGCACTTACCACAAGGAAAAAAACCCTTTACATCCAAAAAGGTCGGTTTGTTTTTTGGGGGGTCAGGTATATTTGGTGCCAGCATATGTCTCAGATTTGGGGCCTTCCTATAGATAAAATGCGGTCTTTCAGGGAGGACTTTATTCAGAGTTTTGTCTTTCAATAAAATCGACCAGTGCTTGCGCACAATTGCTTCAACCTGTTTATAATTCCTGTTAAAATCTGTTAAAAACGCTAGTTCCCCTTTTGTCTCTGTTTCCTTCTTTTTAGTTTTCAGTAACTCACTCCTAGGCATCCGATGTACCTGGTCTCTAATTTTAGTAACCTCTTCTTGTTTGTAGCCCTTTTCTACAAATCTTTTTGTCAATAAATTCGATTGGGCTAAAAAGTCTTCATCATTTTTACAGTTTCGCTTAATGCGCATGTATTGTCCTTTTGGGATGGCACCCAGCCATTTGGGATGGTGACAACTGCGGGTAGGGATATAACTATTTCTATCTGTTTCTTTGAAGAAACTCTTTGTAGCGATAGAACAACCCTGTTTCACCAATGTTAAGTCTAAGAAATTTACAGATACTTTGTCCCATGTGGCTGTAAATACAAGGCCGTACTGATTCCTATTCATGTCATCAAGGAATATTTTTAGAGATTCCTCTGACCCATTCCATACTAACAGTAAATCGTCAATGAATCTTTTGTATAGAATGAGTGACGGGTTCAGATTGGCAAAAATTTCTTTCTCTTCCCATTGCCCAAGAAGGATATTTGCCACACTAGGGGCATATTTGGCGCCCATTGCCACGCCTCTAATTTGGTTATAATAACCTCCATCATGCCAAAAATAATTATTTTCCATGGCTAGGCTCAGGGCATCGCAAATAAACTTTTTTTGTTGAGGTTTTATGTTGGTTTTAGTGTTTAGGGCAGCTATGGTAGTGTTAAGTACATCGTCTTGCTTCAAACTGGTGTACAGGGATTCGATATCAACTGTCACCAAGAAGGTGTTTGGCTGTACTTCCACTTGCTCCAATAGGTTGATCAAGTGTTTACTGTCTTTCAGATGAGAAGGATAAAGTGGTACAATCGGTTGCAAAAAATGGTCCACATATTCCCCTATCCGGGAAAAAATCGATTCAATGCCACTAATAATGGGCCTCCCAGGGGGCTTAGTCTTGTTTTTGTGGACTTTTGGCAACTGGTAAATTGTGGGTAAGCGTGGTGCTTTGGGCACAAGATACTGTGCCTCTTTTTTGGTTAGTATACCTCTTTCTTTAGCCTTTTTCACAATTTTCTCAAGTTTTGATTTTAGACTCTGGGTGGGGTTGGTTCTCAACTTTTGATAGGTGACTTGGTCACCCACTAGTCTGTCCAGTTCTAGTTTGTAATCACTCTTGTTGAGAACTACTATTCCCCCCCCTTTGTCTGCTCCTCGTATGACTATGTCTTTACGATCCTCTAGTTCCTTGAGACCCTTTTCTAATTCTTTTTTGGTGTAGTAGTGTTTTAATTTAATTTTCCGCACATCATCTTCTACCATACTTTTAAAAACTTCCAAACAATGGTTGGAAGCTTTGGGAGGATTAAAAACAGAACGATTTATCGTTCTGTTTTTAATCCTCCCAAAGCTTCCAACCATTGTTTGGAAGTTTTTAAAAGTATGGTAGAAGATGATGTGCGGAAAATTAAATTAAAACACTACTACACCAAAAAAGAATTAGAAAAGGGTCTCAAGGAACTAGAGGATCGTAAAGACATAGTCATACGAGGAGCAGACAAAGGGGGGGGAATAGTAGTTCTCAACAAGAGTGATTACAAACTAGAACTGGACAGACTAGTGGGTGACCAAGTCACCTATCAAAAGTTGAGAACCAACCCCACCCAGAGTCTAAAATCAAAACTTGAGAAAATTGTGAAAAAGGCTAAAGAAAGAGGTATACTAACCAAAAAAGAGGCACAGTATCTTGTGCCCAAAGCACCACGCTTACCCACAATTTACCAGTTGCCAAAAGTCCACAAAAACAAGACTAAGCCCCCTGGGAGGCCCATTATTAGTGGCATTGAATCGATTTTTTCCCGGATAGGGGAATATGTGGACCATTTTTTGCAACCGATTGTACCACTTTATCCTTCTCATCTGAAAGACAGTAAACACTTGATCAACCTATTGGAGCAAGTGGAAGTACAGCCAAACACCTTCTTGGTGACAGTTGATATCGAATCCCTGTACACCAGTTTGAAGCAAGACGATGTACTTAACACTACCATAGCTGCCCTAAACACTAAAACCAACATAAAACCTCAACAAAAAAAGTTTATTTGCGATGCCCTGAGCCTAGCCATGGAAAATAATTATTTTTGGCATGATGGAGGTTATTATAACCAAATTAGAGGCGTGGCAATGGGCGCCAAATATGCCCCTAGTGTGGCAAATATCCTTCTTGGGCAATGGGAAGAGAAAGAAATTTTTGCCAATCTGAACCCGTCACTCATTCTATACAAAAGATTCATTGACGATTTACTGTTAGTATGGAATGGGTCAGAGGAATCTCTAAAAATATTCCTTGATGACATGAATAGGAATCAGTACGGCCTTGTATTTACAGCCACATGGGACAAAGTATCTGTAAACTTCTTAGACTTAACATTGGTGAAACAGGGTTGTTCTATCGCTACAAAGAGTTTCTTCAAAGAAACAGATAGAAATAGTTATATCCCTACCCGCAGTTGTCACCATCCCAAATGGCTGGGTGCCATCCCAAAAGGACAATACATGCGCATTAAGCGAAACTGTAAAAATGATGAAGACTTTTTAGCCCAATCGAATTTATTGACAAAAAGATTTGTAGAAAAGGGCTACAAACAAGAAGAGGTTACTAAAATTAGAGACCAGGTACATCGGATGCCTAGGAGTGAGTTACTGAAAACTAAAAAGAAGGAAACAGAGACAAAAGGGGAACTAGCGTTTTTAACAGATTTTAACAGGAATTATAAACAGGTTGAAGCAATTGTGCGCAAGCACTGGTCGATTTTATTGAAAGACAAAACTCTGAATAAAGTCCTCCCTGAAAGACCGCATTTTATCTATAGGAAGGCCCCAAATCTGAGACATATGCTGGCACCAAATATACCTGACCCCCCAAAAAACAAACCGACCTTTTTGGATGTAAAGGGTTTTTTTCCTTGTGGGAAGTGCAATGCCTGCCTTATGACAAGGAAAAACCCTAGGAAAATCACCAGCTTCCAGTCGAAAGTTACAGGACAACAATTTGCAATCAAAAAGCTCATTTCATGCAGATCTACACATGTGACTTACTTGATAAGTTGTCCATGTGGACTGCAATATATAGGCAGGACCACACGAGAGCTTTCTATCCGGATCAACGAGCATGTAGGAAATGTAAGGAGAGGCTTTCCCAAGCATAGCCTTTCCAACCATTTCCGTCTATATCACAATAAGGATCCATCTCAGATGACCTTTTGTGGTATTGACAGAGTAGATCGTCATTGGAGAGGGGGAAATATGACTAAAAAGATCTCAATGAATGAGACCCAATGGATCTACAAAATGCAGACTTTACAGCCGTCAGGTATGAATATTGACATCGACCTAAATTGTTATATTTCCAATTTCTAAAATGTACTTTTAAAAATACTTTATAAAATACTTTTAAAACATACCTTTGAACAATTTCATAAATTTTAGGAATTATATAGTGCACTTCATCCGTTCTTTCCATACCATCATTAATATTAATATGATTAATAAAAAAAAATATATATATTTTTTAACAATTTTTTAACAATTTTTAATGAATTTTTACTACACATTAATTTTTTAGGGATATGTTTAAACTAATAAATTTTATGTAATATTTTAATAAAATATAAGTTTATGTAGTATGGTTTTAAATATCGCATTGAGGGTAATATATTTATATACAACATTCATTGTAAACAGCATCCCATCGCCTTGATTTGTTATACATTGATTGGCATATAATTATTCCATCAATCTTTAGTATGGCAATCGGACCCTCTCTTTTTTGTATTAGCATAATACTGCCGATTGTCTATTCGGGCTTGTTACAGTAAACCACTGGCGATCTGCCCAAATAAGAAATGGCCGCGGAGCACTTCCGGGTATGGGAGTGAACCTAGCATCCCGAAAGGAATGGGCGGTTCTGAAACCGCCGGCCAGCGATTGGATGTTGTCAGCTAGATACCTCTATTTATTGTGAATGGAAACGTACGGTCACATGATCCCCTGATGACGTCAGCGCGTCTGACGAAACGTGCGTCGGGAACGTGAGACCGTGGAGTTCCGGGTTGGTGATACGCAGGAGCAGAGGAGCGTCCCGTACACCGAACCCATGCTGCATTTACTGCATGAAGGCATTTGATTCTAATGTTTGAGTAAGTGCAATTTCATTAATAAACCCCAATTATCAGAACATACTACACTATTGGAGTTTCCTTATCTTTCTCCCCACAATATCCTGAAATACTTGGAGTTCCTTATGCGAGCTGAGCCATATATCAAGGGACCTGAAGGATAGCTTGGAGGCATTTGTGGACCATTTACGCTGCTTTAGACCCCCTGTAATTAAGGGGTCCACCAGCTTTGGTAAGAAGTATTTACCCCGAGCACTGGGTGGAGAAAAGTCTCTTAAGGTGGAGGTCCCTCACTTGAAGTTGGAGTGATATTCAGTCATTGCTGAGAGATTTGTATTGCACTGGGCACTTTAAAGACTGTTGATATATTTATTTACCAAGGACTTTTTTCACATTTAGGATTCTGTTTATTTATTTATTTATAACCATTTATTCACATATTTATGCACAAAAGCACCTTTTGGTTGTGTTTTAAGTGTTGAGCGCAATTTATTCCACTCTTTTCACATTTATGCGTTTTATACGTTTTTATTGCAGCTTGCACTATGGAAGCAATTCCTCTTATATATATTTAATTTATTTATGACAATTTGATTGATTAATTTATTATCGAATATCACCAATTTTGCGCAGTTTCTTTTGGGCCACCAAAATTTTTTTCATTGATTTAAACTATAAGCCCAACTCCAAGCAACTAAAAAATGATCCCTTGGAGGGTTAAAAGCTTGTTTCGTCTAGGGGAGAGAAGAAACGGTTTTACTTCCCTGATCCTCTTCTCCCCCGACAGGCGGCACTCCCCCATGATCTGGCACTGGATTGTTCCCCCAGATGCTCTAGGGAGCAGTCTAGCTACAGGGAGGATCGGGTAAGTAAATATTCTTTTATTGTTCCTCTAGACCAGTGGTTCTCAACCAGCGTCCGTGGAACCCTAGGGTTCCTCCAGAGGTTGCTAGGGGTTCCTTGAGCAATGAGAAATTTCTGCCTCTCAGATAAGTTCCCCCTGACACCAATGATCTTTTTAGCTATCTGGAAGAAGGAAATTCTTCCCAATGTCCACAAGTGTAAGGAGCATTCATCCCACTGACCATCACACTAACGTATCATGAGTTGTAAATATAGTCATTTCTAGCACGGGTTCCCTGAGACCTGAAAATTATTTCAAGGGTTCCTCTTTGTTGTAAAGGTTGAGAAAGGCTGCTATAGACACAAAGGAGATGCAGCACAGCCCCACTGCAAGGAATAGTTTTTTATGCACTCGGAGTTGGGCTTAAAGAGAAATAGCTATAAGCAGCTGAGAAACCTGGCATTAAAGAGAACCTGTTGCTTGGCAGTCAGTTAAACAAGCAAGCACTCTTCCTTTTCTCTGTGTGCCACAACAGAAAGTTACTTCCTATTGTGGCACATATGTGAGCTTGATGTTGAGCAGCACTCTGTGTGGCCATTGGCACACACAGTGTGGCTCGCCCCAGCCCCCTGCTCTCTCATCACTGCATTTGATTGACAGCAGCACGAACCAATGGCTCCCCCTGCTCTCACTGAGTCCAGTGAGAAGGGAGAGAGGAAGAGAGAGCAGCACTGCTGCTCTCATGCACAGCCCTGGATCCAGACCAGGTTTTAGGTAATTATTTGGGGGGGCTGGAAGGGGAGCTGACAATTTTTTATCTTAATGCAGAGAATGCATTAAGGTACAAAACCTTCATCCTTTACAACCACTTTAGTATTTACAGTAAATCTACTTTAAGCATACCCTATTTACTCTTGGCTCTATATTTCTTGCTCCAGCCTATGTCAGGACTTCCAGCATGTTTGCACGTTTGCTCTGTGATTGCATAAATCCCATAGACACTGAATATTTTCCCTGTAATTGGATCAGGCATGCTAGTAAAACATTCCACTCGATACCTGTAATAATACAAATGGTGCGCGGCCCATAAACAGAACATAAATAATGGCTTGCAAGGTGACGGTCTAGTTCAATGTGACATTGAGGTGGATGTGTTCTTCTCGGCCCGATCCTACACAGCAGAGCTTGTGCTCAGCACGTGGGCGGTCGGCAGCTCACAAGCTTTTCGCTGAACATTAAACCGGTGAATCAAAAACCCGCTGAGCCTTCACACCGTGGTTTTGAAAAGTTTCCACTGGAAAACAGACAGTGGCTTCTCGCAGGTCTGGCTTGACGTGTTCATTGAAACAAATAGTTCACAGCAGGGAAAAATACCCGACATAGCACTGATCACTATCTATATTTCTTAAGTACTTCCCTTTTTTACGAACTGTACAAAAAATGTGATCTGCAGCTGCATATACCATGTGCAACCTTTCTGTATCCTAAAATAGTCTGTAGCACCCTCTAGTCGTGTGCTAGATGTAGATAGGTTTGTTGTTAGTGTAAATAAATGGATATTTTGCGCAACCAGTACAGCAGCACAGTGTGGGCGCAACAAAGTTAAGGAACAGTGTGCCACATCCTTAATAGATATATCGAATAATTGGGAGAACTTCTCCCAATGATTGTTGTTAGTGTAGGTAAAAATTAGTTTAGCTCAGGGCTAGGCCTGAGCTATGAATCTGGGTCAGGATTCAGTGACTCAGGGCTGGATGACTCATCCAAGCAGCCTCTCTGGTGCCTCCTCCTGTCTTCTGGGACATTGGAGAATGTTCTAGACATAGTGGGTGGAGGTTATGAGGAGCTGCTTGGCATGTTTATGAGGTCCTCAGCCAATCCCCAGTGAAGGGCTGGCAGGGGACCTCATAAATAGTAGAAGAAAAATACCACGCTAGTGCAAATACTACGGTAATACATCAATGTGAGCTGCAACTATTTTGTGAGATATGCACAATAACACTTGTGGCTTAATACCCAGCCGGGGCCTTTAAGAGATCCAGGGTCCTCTTATCTCAGTGATGGCAAACCTATGGCACACATGCCACAGCTGGCAAGCAGAGCTCTCTCTGTGGGCACACGAGAGCCCCTGCCACTGCCCACACTGTGACAAGGGGAGATGCGAGTGCAGGCTGTAAGTGTATTTCCCCCGCTCGTCCCCCTTCTTCTGTCAAGCAGCACAGGACAGGGATCGCTGCCCACTCTGATTCCTCCTGGGACCAATGAGGATCCAGGACAAGTGCACCATGGGACATGTAGTCCCAGAAGACTATGGCTCCTTTTTAATCAATTAAAGAAAAAATACAGCCGCAGCACGTCCTGAGAAAATAAGAGGAGGGACAGCCTGGAGCCCGGGGAAAAAAAAGGGCTGTGAGAGAAGGGAGAGCAAGGGTGAGAGGAGTGTGGAGACAAGAGTAAAATGAGGCTGAGGTGGTTCAGGAAGGAGAGAGAGCCCAAGCCAAAACAGCCCCTGGAGTCTAACCAGCCAGAGAGGAGGAAGAGGACGGTGCTGATAGGAAACCATCAAGAGTGAGGAGGGTGATCAAAGGTACCAACAAAATGAGAAGCTGCTGCCAGGCACACCGACACTGGACGCCGGAGCTGGGTGAGTACAATCCCTCTTGGAGTGTGCAATCATCACCTGGGTGTGTGCAGTTTAATTGCAGTGTTGGCACTTTGAAAAAATAAGTTGGTTTTGTGATGAAGTTTGGGCACTCGGGCTCAAAAAGGTTCACCATCACTGTCTTATCTGAATAAGATACAGCCAAACAGAAAAAGAAAAAAAAAAGGCTCACTAATGCTTACCACAATCACACTGCAGTGGAGTCTGCAGCAGCCAAGTAACCACACACCGTTGCATTGCTCCCCCTTGTGCCACCCGCAGAAGTTCAGCCACTCTAATCACTTCTGCAGAACAGGGAATTGCCAGCTGAAAATTGTCCTACCTGGATGATGTCTGCAGGTGGATGTCCAAAGCTCTTTTGGCCAAGCTTCTCATGTGGGTCACAGGAGTGCACTTAGTTCTGCACTCCTGTGACCCATATTCAGCCGACAGCAGGCTAAAGAGACTGCTGTCGGCTGACATCACAGAGCCGGTCCAGGCTCTGCAGGAATCCTGACAATAATGTCAGGATCTGCCCACATGCCTGACCAACAGTTGGCTCAGCCTCTCAGCACACACTGCTGAGAGCCTGAGTTAGCCGTTCTCCAGTTGGGCGCTCCAGCGAGCGCTAGAGGGACAGAGCATAGAGCTGGAGACTGAGACTGGAGACAATCAGCAGTCTTTGTTTGCTTAGTTAGTAGAGGATGCAGGGGAAAGATGCAGCATCAGATTGATGCTGCATCTACATAGGTGACTATATAAATTTTTTGTATTTTTTTTTAACTACGCACTGTTCTTTTAAGATTGTGACCCAGCTGTTACTGGCAGGATCTCCAGCTTTGAAAAAAGAAAATTGCTTAAAAAAACGACAATACTGAAAAATAGATTTTGGCTTTATATACAGCAATTGTAAAAGTTGGAAATCTACAATTATTTTCTAAGGCTCTGTTAACACCTGAGCGTACTTGAATGGTGGGTGGAACTAATTGCTAGCAGAATCGCGGGGAAACATGGAATGCATTTGTGATGTTATTTTTTAATGCCACCCTAAACCCGGTGTGATTTTGCTGCGACTGTCGAGCGGAAAAAATAGCACTAAATTTACGGCAAAAAATCACACCGCAAAATGCTCCTGGCTCTGTGGCAGAATTTGGTACATTAGCTTCTTTGGAGCATCTTTGGAGCAGAGGGAAGTTCATTCAAATGAATAGTGCCGCTCCAAAAACGTGCCACAAAAAAGCTAAAAAAACACGGTGGATGAGCTGATGCTGCACTACACTTAGATGTGAATGGAGCCTAACAAAGCACCAATAAAAGGTAATGTGAAGTGTGCAGAACTTTCACAGATTTGTTTTATGCAACATCTGAGATTTAAAATATAAAAAATGGCAAGAGCTGTTACACTAAAATGCATAAGGTCAGCCAGAATCAATCATGTACATGCTTGGAAAATCCCCTGATGCCCGCCATGGTCCTTAACCACTTGCCGACCGCCCGCCGCAGATATACTGTGGCAGGCTGGCTCGGCTGTGCGAACCGCCGTATCTGTACAGCAGTTCGCTGGAGCGCTCCTGGGGGTGTGCGCGCGCCCCTATTAGGCAGCGGGGAAACCGATCCACGGGGCCAGCGGCCGCGATTGCCGCCGGGAACCCGGGATCGCTCCCTGTGGAGAGAGAACGATGGCCTGCTATTGTAAACACAGCAGACCGTTCTCTCTGGAATGAACACAGAGCACCTGTGTTCATCCTATTTAGGATCACAGGTCTCTGTGTTGATTCCACAAGTCCCTCCCCCATACAGTTAGAAAACACTCCCCTAGGCTCACACTCACCCCTGGGTTAACACCTTCCCTGCCAGTGTCATTATTACAGTAACAGTGCATATTTTTAGCACTGATTACTGTAGTAATGTCACTGATCCCCCCCCAAAAGTGTCAAAAATGTCAGTTAGGGGTCCTATCTGTCCGCTGCAATGTTGCAGTCCCACTAAAAATCGCAGATCGCCGCCAATACTAGTAAAAATAAATAAATAAAAATGACATAAATCTTTCCTCTAGTTTGTAGACGCAATAACTTTTGCACAAACCAATCAAAATACACTTATTGGGATTTTTTTTTTTACCAAAAATATGTAACAGAATACAAATTGGCTAAACGGATGAAAAAATGTGATTGTTAAATTTATTTTTTTTGGGGAATGTTATATAGCAGAAAGTGAAAAATATTGTTTTTTTTTTTTCAGGATTGTCTCTCTTTTTTTGTTTATAGCGTAAAAAATTAAAATTGCAGAGGTGATCAAATACCACCAAAAGAAAGCTCTATTTGTGGGAAAAAAGGACATAAATTTTATTTGGGTACAGTGTAACTAAGCCTTTAATATTCTTATGTTCATGAATAGTTATTTCTGTTTGGAATATAGAACTGCATGGGTAGAATAATGGGCCTATTTATAACAGAGGGGGAAAAAAGGGTCCAATTTATTTATTTACTTTCCCAGTGAATAAAAAATGAAAGCTTGAAAGATGATTAAAAGTATAAGCTTATTCTTTCTCAAGTTTTTTTTTTTTTTTTTTTTTTGGGACCCCTTAATATAACAATTGACCAATGAGCCTCTAAATATAATCCATTGACTCATTTATTGCCTTCAAAGTATAGCTAATTACCAGCCAGGGAAACCTAACATGCTCATCCTCATATACGAGCAACTTCAGAAGGTATCCAGTTACACTATTTATAGTCCCATTTGGGGAAATAATAATTATCCTGAATTAGCCAGGCTTCAATATAGTGGCAGATGAAAGAGATATGGTAATACCCACTTAAAGCGGTATTAAATCCAAAACCAAAAATGTAATTTATATTGCAGCTTACCAATCATTAGATGTGGTTGCTGTATTCATTTTCTTTTTTTTTTTTAGGCTTTTTCCTTTCTGTTTTTACCTGGTGATCTGACCAGTAACACACCTCCGGTTTTAGATTGGCTCCACTCTGGATGAAGGAGCACAGGGGGCACCTTTGGACAGCAGCATTGTCAGTCTGGAGGGAGGGGAGAATTAGATGTTTTAGCAGATTTAACCACTTAAGCCCCGGAGGATTTGGCTGCTTAAAGACCAGGGGGTTTTTTGCGATTTTTTACTGCGTGACTTTAACAGACAATTGCGTGGTCGTGCGACGCTGTACCATAACTAATTTGACGTCCTTTTTTTCCCACAAACAGAGATTTCTTTTGGTGGTATTTGATCACCTGTGCGATTTTTACTTTTTGCGCTATAAACAAAAAAAGAGCGTAAATTTTGCAAAAATAACAATATTTTTCACATTTTTTTATATGAATTTACCCCCCAAAAAAATGTAAAAATCAAAATTTTTTAACATTTTTGGCCAATTTGTTTTCTGCTACCTATGTTTGGTAAATAAAATCGCAAAAAGCGTATTTTGATTGGTTTGTGCAAAAGTTATTGCGTTTACTAACTAAGGGAAAGATTTCTGTCATTTTTGTTTGTTTTTTTTAATGCGTAATGGCGGCGATCTGCGTTTTTTTTTGCGGCACTGCGACATTGCGGCGGACAGATCGGACCCTTGACTGACATTTTTGACACTTTTGGGGTTACCAGTGACATTACTGCATTAATCAGTGCTATACATATGCACTGTTACTGCAAAATGACACTGGCAGGGAAGGGGTTAACTTTATTGGGGAGGGAGGGGTTAAGTGTGTCCCTAGGGGCGTGCTTTCTACTGTGATTGGCTGTGGCTACTAGTATAGGAACAGTGATCAACGGTCCTACATAGTAGAACCGTCTGAACACTGTTTCTACACAGGGGAGAATGACAGGCGGCTTGTTTACATCAGCCGCCTGACTTTCTCCCTCTGCACCGACGATCGGCGAGTGACCGGCGGACATCGGGTCCGCCGGTCACACGCACTAACTTCCCTGTGAACGAGCTGCTATTGGCTCACAAGGAAGTGACAGGCATGTGACGTACCTATACGTCACTCTGCCTGGCCGGGGCTGACCGCCGCAGTATATAGTCGTGCGGCGGTCGGCAACCGGTTAAATGCACAAACAAATTGAAGCCAAACTCCATTTAACACTTCATAGTCATTGAACAGTTTTTTCTTCCTTTTAGGATAAAGCTGATCATTGTAAGCACTCCTGTTAGTGATACATGGTTTGTCTCAACCCTGTAAACCAGGGATCCTCAAACTACCGCCCTCCAGTTGTTGCGGAACTACACATCCCATAAGGCATTGTAAAACTCTGACATTCACAGACATGACTAGGCATGATGGGAATTGTAGTTCCCGAACAACTGGAGGGCCATAGTTTGAAGACCCCTGCTGTCAACTGATACGTTTTGCAAAAAAACTTGTTAAAAAAAAAAAAACACATTTACTGGCCAGATCACCAGATGAAAATCAAATAAAGCTAATGCAGCCATCATGCCTAAGAATTGGTAATCTGCAATAAATTGGGTTTGTTTTTGGGTTTAATACTGCTTAACCGCTTGCTGACCGCCGCACGACTATTTACTGTGACGGCCAGCCCCTCACAGGCAAAGCGACGTAGGGCTACGTCGCTAGCCTGTGAGGCTCTAGGGAGCGAGCGCGCGCCGCCGGAGGCGTGCTCCCACTCCCGCGCGGTCACAGACCCCCCCCCGGCCGCGTGTGCCCGGCGGACCCAATGTCTGCCGGGCACTCGCGATCTTCCGTTACACCGGAAGAAAGGCAGGCGGCTAATGTAAACAAAGCCGCCTGTCATTCTTCCCTGTGTAAGAATGGAGATCACACAGTTCTACTATGTAGGACCGTTGATCTCTGTTCTTACACTAGTAGCCACAGCCAATCACAGTTAGAAACACGCCCCTAGGGACACACTTAACCCCTCCCTCTCCAATAAAGCTAACTCCTTCACTGCCAGTGTCATTTTTACAGTAACAGTGCATATGTATAGCACTGATTACTGTAGTAATGCCACTGGTAACCCCAAAAGTGTCAAAAATGTCAGTCAAGGGTCCGATCTGTCCACCGTAATGTCGCAGTCCCGCAAAAAAAATCGCAGATCGCCGCCATTACGTGTTAAAAAAAAACAACAAAAATTACAAAAATCTTTCCCTTTGTTAGTAAACGCAATAACTTTTGCGCAAACCAATCAAAATACGCTTTTTGCTAATTTTTTTTTACCAAACATATGGTAAAAAAAAAAATTGGCCTAAAATGTTAAAAAATTTTGATTTTTAAATTTTTTTTGGGGAATTTCATATAAAAAAATGTGAAAAATATTGTTATTTTTGCAAAATTGACGCACTTTTTTTGTTTATAGCGCATGATCAAAAAATCGCACAGGTGATCAAATACAACCAAAAGAAAGCTCTGTTTGTGGGGAAAAAAAGGACGTCAAATTAGTTTAGGTACAGCCTTGCACGACCCCGCAATTGTCCGTTAAAATCACGCAGTGCCGAATCGCAAAATAAGCCCTGGTCAGGAAGGGGGTAAAATCTTCCGGGGCTTAAGTGGTTAAGGGACATTTTTGTGGATCTACAGGCTAGCTTTCTCCTCCCACAAGCTATGTATTTTTACTGCATGCAGCTTCAACATGCAGTCAAGGCAAAACAAGGAAATCCCACAGTGCCAGTCCCCCACTCCAGTATTCAACCTAATGCAAAACACATTAACCCCCAAGGGGTTTATATCTAGGTGCTACACCATGGTACTGAATACTTTTCTAGAAGAATAACCCCTTAGTGTGATGAGCTGTTGGGAAATGGATATTGGGTCCTCTAGAACAGTGGTCCTCAAATCCGGTCCTCAGGGCACACTAACAGGCCAGATTTTAAGTATTACCTTGGGGAGATGCAGACTAGAATACTGCAATCACTGAGCAGCAAATGAGATCACCTGTGATGTAATTTAGTTATCTTGCAAACCTGGCCTGTTAGTGGGCCCCGAGGACCGGAGTTGAGGACCACTGCTCTAGAAGGAAAAGCCATGCAGGCGGTTCAGGTCTGTTTACTTAAAGCGTAACTTGACTTTTGTTGAGAAAAAAACATTCACCTCTGGGTGATCTCTGTACATCTCAGGGATTTTAACAAACTTTGTTGCAGATTCCTACTGTTTGCTATTTTGAAGAAATAGCTGTTTGTTTGCCTGTGTCCATGTTGAAAGTGAGTGTGAATGGGAGTGATTTCATAATTATCCATCAGCTGCTGCACCTGCAGGGTTCTGATGAGGAAGGTGGCAGGGTCTGCATCCCTTTAGACATGATTTCCCTTTGGGAGAATCTCACCAAAAACAATATTTTTGTTGCAGGGGATGCCCACAGTCGAATTTGTATCTTAGTGCCGACTTCTTGGAAAATCAGTGAGCCAATCACACAAGCAGGAAATGGCATATCTGGGGGGCGTTCTGTATACCATCTGTGTACAGAACTCCTAGTGGCTGCCATATTGCATTGCATTTTACAGAAGATTGCAGTGCTATAGATTGAAAAGGAAAAGCAATTTTTAATAACATTCAATTACAATATGACGTGTTGCAAATGAACATGCTAAATCATTTTTTTATTTGTTATTTTTTCCCACAAAAGTGGAATTACCCTTTAATGTTTCTCAAAAACATACACAACTATATATTCTTTAGAGGGTTTATTTTACTCCATTAAAATTGTTCAAACTGGGTGCCTCAGATGACTTTAGATGTGATTACAGTGACTTGATTTATCCATTGTCCTAAATTTCACATTTACTGGATGGGGGTTATCAACACCCCTAATAAGGTGTTTCAGGTCACGATCCAGGAAGACGCAAAACAATGTTTTTTGGGGATTCTCACTGATGTCCAGGTACCGGAGCCTTCTAGGCAAGGCTAGGGTGCTATTTCAGGGATGTAAGCTAATTTTATTGCATTGAAAGTCAGAGGACCCACCTACACTTATGGAATGGGTAAAACATATGGGAGCTACACTAATGCCCCGTACACACGCGTTGATAGTTGGCTGTGAATTTTCGGCCAACGTCCGATCGGCCGATTTTCGGCTTGTTAGTATGATGCTTTCGACAACCGACTCCAACTTTTCGGCCGAATAAAATCTGGTGTGCAGGCTATAAAATTTTTGTTGGCCGTCACCAGAACAGCCGATTTTCCGTCAGTCGGAACAGATTTCGGCAGACAAAAATCTGATGAGCAACACTTGGCATGCTCAGAGTAGAAAAAACACACGGAAAGTAAACCAGCACATGACTTCACTTCTGAAGTTGATTTTTGTTGGCCGAGAAAATTTGCGTGCAGTCTAGGCACATTTCAACCAACACAACAACACTGGACAAAAGTCGACCGATCGGTCGGCCGATAATCGTTGCGTGTGTACGAGGCATTAGGCTAGAGCGATGTATTTACTAAAATAAAGGTTCAAAAAAATCTGGGCCAAATGGTTGGATACTCCTGGGCAATGTTCCCTCTAATTTTTTACTGAGCTGAGCAAATAAAAAAATTTCTGAGCGCAAACCTTTAGATTGAGCAATGGGGGGGGGGGGGGGGACGTCAATGCAGAGTGACCAGCTTGCCCCAATCAACTGCAGAGTGCCACAGCAATGCCCCCAATAAACTGCAGAGTGCCACAGCAATGCCCCCAATAAACTGCAGAGTGCCACAGCAATGCCCCCAATAAATTGCAGAGTGTCACAGCAATGCCCCCAATACATTGCAGAGTGTCACAGCAATGCCCCCAATACATTGCAGAGTGTCACAGCAATGCCCCCAATACATTGCAGAGTGCCACAGCAATGCCCCCAATACATTGCAGAGTGCCACAGCAATGCCCCCAATAAACTGCAGAGTGCCACAGCAATGCCCCCAATACATTGCAGAGTGCCACAGCAATGCCCCCAATACATTGCAGAGTGCCACAGCAATGCCCCCAATACATTGCAGAGTGCCACAGCAATGCCCCCAATACATTGCAGAGTGCCACAGCATTGCCCCCAATAAACTGCAGAGTGCCACAGCAATGCCCCCAATAAACTGCAGAGTGCCACAGCATTGCCCCCAATAAACTGCAGAGTGCCACAGCATTGCCCCCAATAAACTGCAGAGTGCCACAGCATTGCCCCCAATAAACTGCAGAGTGCCACAGCATTGCCCCCAATAAACTGCAGAGTGCCACAGCATTGCCCCCAATAAACTGCAGAGTGCCACAGCATTGCCCCCAATAAACTGCAGAGTGCCACAGCATTGCCCCCAATAAACTGCAGAGTGCCACAGCATTGCCCCCAATAAACTGCAGAGTGCCACAGCATTGCCCCCAATAAACTGCAGAGTGCCACAGCATTGCCCCCAATAAACTGCAGAGTGCCACAGCATTGCCCCCAATAAAATGCAGAGTGCCACAGCAATGCCCCCAATAAAATGCAGAGTGCCACAGCAATGCCCCCAATAAAATGCAGAGTGCCACAGCAATGCCCCCAATAAATTGCAGAGTGCCACAGCATTGCCCCCAATAAATTGCAGAGTGCCACAGCATTGCCCCCAATAAATTGCAGAGTGCCACAGCAATGCCCCCAATAAATTGCAGAGTGCCACAGCAATGCCCCCAATAAACTGCAGAGTGCCACAGCATTGCCCCCAATAAACTGCAGAGTGCCACAGCATTGCCCCCAATAAACTGCAGAGTGCCACAGCATTGCCCCCAATAAACTGCAGAGTGCCACAGCATTGCCCCCAATAAACTGCAGAGTGCCACAGCATTGCCCCCAATAAAATGCAGAGTGCCACAGCATTGCCCCCAATAAAATGCAGAGTGCCACAGCATTGCCCCCAATAAAATGCAGAGTGCCACAGCATTGCCCCCAATAAAATGCAGAGTGCCACAGCAATGCCCCCAATAAAATGCAGAGTGCCACAGCAATGCCCCCAATAAAATGCAGAGTGCCACAGCAATGCCCCCAATAAAATGCAGAGTGCCACAGCAATGCCCCCAATAAAATGCAGAGTGCCACAGCAATGCCCCCAATAAAATGCAGAGTGCCACAGCAATGCCCCCAATAAAATGCAGAGTGCCACAGCAATGCCCCCAATAAAATGCAGAGTGCCACAGCAATGCCCCCAATAAAATGCAGAGTGCCACAGCAATGCCCCCAATAAAATGCAGAGTGCCACAGCAATGCCCCCAATAAAATGCAGAGTGCCACAGCAATGCCCCCAATAAACTGCAGAGTGCCACAGCAATGCCCCCCCGCGACCCCGTGCACTTACCTCACGGACGGTCACGGCACTCTGTCTTCAGTCCCCGGCTTCCAGCTTCCCGCGTCTCCATCCTCCCGAGTCCCGGCGCCTCCTCCTCGGCCAATGGCATGAAGTTGGCCTTTCGGCCAATCAGGAAGCGGGAGGACCCGCTCCCTGATTGGCCAGGAGGAGGATCCGTATGACAATAGCGAATTTTCATTCGCTATTGTCACACGATGGGCGTGCTCTCGGGGTGCACGCTCTGCTCCCTGGCCGCTCCGTCTGCGGCTGCGCCGTCTAACTAGGTGCTTGCGCGGGACGTAATTTCCACTGCGCGACCGCGCACGCGCGCACCTTAAAGGGAACACTGCTCCTGGGTTAAGGCCGATCAATTTAGTTTTAGGCTGCCTTCTATAATATGCGTAGACATAATTGGAATTTACAAATTTGTATTTACCAGTCGCATATTATGTATGTATTATTTGATTGGCTGTTCCTTCATTTACTGTGCCACTACCAAGTTAAACACATTGTTAATACAATGTTGGAGGCATTACACTCAGTGCCGGTTCACATATGTGCGGCTGCGGAGATCGCATGTAATTCGGAGCGCACTGCTCCTTCATTACATGCGATCTCCTGTACGGATGCAAATTCAGCCATACACTTTGCATGGCTGAAATTCGCACTGCACCCGCACCAAAGATGCACAGGACCCTTTTTCTCAGCCGCATCAGGATCAGATCGCACAGTGGTTCACACTTGTGCGATCCGATCCTGTGCGAACTGTCAGATCGCACTGCGATATGCGATCAAACTGGGGGTGTCGTTAACATTTCATTGACACCCCCTGCGTATCGCATATGGCAGTGTGAACTGCCAGAGGTGCGGATGCGATGTGGAAACAGGCGGCGTATTCGCAGCCTTCCCGCATCGCACAAGTGTGAACCGAGCCTCATACACATTTTATGAATGCTGTTTACTATATGTTCTGGAAATGTGTTTTTATAAAATAAAAAATATAACCAGGGATAGAAAAACTTTACACGCACATGAACTTTAATGGCATCCCAGTCTCAGTCCGTAGGGTTTAATATTGAGTTGGCCCACCCTTTGCAGCTATAACAGCTTCAACTCTTCTGGGAAGGCTGTTCACAAGCTTTAGGAGTGTGTCTATGGGAATGTTTGACCATTCTTCCAGAAGAGCATTTGTGAGGTCAGGGACTGATGTGGAAGAGCAAAGCCTGGCTCACAGTCTCTGCTCTAATATATCCCAAAGGTGTTCTATTGGGCTAAAGTCAGGACTCTGTGCAGGCCAGTCAAGTTCCTCCACCCCAAACTCGCTCATCCATGTCTTTATGGACCTTGCTTTGTGCACTGGTACGCCGTTATGTTGGAACAGGAAGGGGCCATCCCCAAACTGTTCCCACAACAGTTTTATTTTATTTTGATGTTTTTGAGGCTTGCACTTGTGTGAAGAAAATTGCATGAATAAACCAAACTGTTGTTTGCAACCACTTCTCGGCTATCTCCCTGTGTAACGAATCCCCCCAAGGGGTCATCCACGCCCGCCACCGAGCTAATCTCTCACAATATCTATATATATCTATATCTATATATCTATATATATATATATATATATATATATATATATATATATATATATATATATATATATATAGATATATATATATATATATATATATGGTAATTGATTTGAAGTATATTGCTTGCTGCTATGCTATAGGGATAAAAAGGTTTATTATTTGTACCTTTTGCTCATTGTCTACATAAATTAAAAACAGGGCCACTCCTACAACATAAATTGAATTATTCCCTCTTGTTCAGACTTGCTTAGTTCTATCATGCTAATAAGGAAATATAGAGACACTCTAGATCAGGGTTTTCCAATGGGGGTTCTTCCTGAGGTCCCCAGGGCTTCCACTGCTTCTGCAGCGGATATATATCCACCCAACGGTGGATTTACTTCCAACTGCAGCCACAGCTTATTTACTACCACTGGTGTGCTGGCCTGGAGTCTGGATGTAAAATTGGTATTAAATTGGTATTAAACAGTACACAAAAGTAAACATTTATTTTATAGAAGCTGGGGGTGGGCAACTACATGGCAGATGAGGTTTAATGTTAAAAAATGTAAAGTAATGCACTTGGGTGCCAGAAACCAGAAAGCAAGCTAATTACTAGGGGGGGGGGGGGGACCTCTGGGTGAAAAGGACCTGGGGGTACTGGTAGACAACAGGCTTGGCAGTGGCATGAAATGCCAAGCCGCTGCAGGCAAAGCCAACAGAATACTGGGATGTATAAAAAAGGGGATTCACTCCAGAAATAGAGATTATTCTTCCACTCCACAAGACTCTGGTCCGGCCACATCTGGAGTATTCTGTCCTGTTCTGGGCACCGGTCCTCAGGAAGGATGTGCTGGAATTGGAGAGAGTCCAGAGAAGGGCAACAAAAATAATTAGGGGAATGGAGGACATCAGCTATGAGGAAAGACTACAAGCACTGAACTTATTCTCTCTGGAGAAGAGACGATTGAGGGGGGATATGATATCAATGTACAAATACTGTACTGGCGACCCTAGCATAAGGAACAAACTATTCAGAGAAAGAGAATACAATAAGACATGTGGCCACTCACTAAAACTAGAGGAAAGGTGGTTTAACCTTAAAATACGTAGGGGGTTCTTCACTGTAAGAGCGGTAAGGATGTGGAATTCTCTTCCACAAGCAGTCGTATCAGCAGAGAGCATCGATACTTTCAAAAAACTATTAGATGGGCACCTTTAAGACCACAACATACAGGGGTATACAATGTACGGTTAACAGCAAACACACACACACATCATAGGTTGAACTGAATCGACGGATGTCTTTTTTAAACCTCACTAACTATGTAAATATGTAAGCTTACCAATTCTCAGATGTATTGTCTGCATTTGTTTTCCTTTTTAGGCCTTCTTTCTTCTATTTTCATCTGGTGATCTGGCTAGTAAGTCTGTTGTTTTTAAAGAGCACCAGTTCTCCAGCAGAATGTATCAGTTTACATGAATGAGACTAACCATTTAAGACTAATTGGTGTATAAAATTATCAGATTTTATCTATTTATGTAACCTTGATCCCAAAATGATCTGGTGATCTGGCCAGTAAGTCTGTTGTTTTTCAAAAGCACCAGTTCTCCAGTAAAACGTATCTGTTTACATGAATGAGACTAACCATTTAGGAGTGGCAGGGTTGTATAAAATGATCAGCTTTTATTTATTTGTGTAACCTTTATCCCAAAGGTAAAGAAAAACTGTTTGCTGTAACTGATTATAAAGTGTGAGCTGGAGTTTGGCTTCAATTTGTAACTTCAAATCTGGCAAAAACATTGAACACTCCCCCTCCCCTGAGAAGGCTGCTGTTCAAAGGTGCCCCTGTGCTCCTTCATCCAGAGTGTGTGCACGCGTGTGTGTGTGTGTGTGTGTGTGTGTGTGGGGGGGGGGGGGGGGGGGGGTACTCCAATACAACAAAACTCATCAAACAATCCAATAAAACTCATGCAGCCACCACATCTAATGATTGGTAAGCTTCGTTATATTATATTTTTAGTGATTCAAAATATAGGGGGCGCTAGTGATACACCAGATCATATATATTTAGTTTTTAATTTAATACCGCTTTCAGAACAGTTCCTGTTTTTTTTTTTTTTCAATTGAAATTACAACTTTTTTGCTATTGCTTTTTATTTATATATAAACAATGTATTGGTGACAGGTCCACTTATAGTAAAATGTGGGTTTACTTGCTATTCAGCATACCTACGTGCAGAAAATGAAAAGCAATGGCATAACTGACCCCGCCGGACACCTGTAAAATATGTCACTTGTGACTGCTATTCGGCATTGGGTCAAACTCAGCAGATGACACTGATATGGAGAGCGGGTTATAACTGGCTGCACCTTTAATCCGAGCCATCTCACTCCCTATGGAAAGGAGCCAGCTGCTCTAATAACGTCTACAGCATCTAAAATGGTTTGCCTTCCCACCGCAACAGTTTAAAGTCTATATAAAGCCAATTTCATATAAGCTTTTAACAGGACAATGTTATTTCAAAACTTTCACTTCTCCTGAATCAGTTTTCATCAAAAAGTCCCTGCTGATCCTGTTATGGAGGTTCTTGTTCAAGCACTTCCTGTTACTGGGTGACAAAGGTCTCCCAATGGTGCTCTTGCATTGTCACCCTGTGACATGCACCCCCTAGTGAGGACTACAAGCAATAACGCCAACACACATGGCGCAGCCATCTGAAATCTTGTGCAGAGCAATGATGTGCAGTTGACACTGGAGCAAGATCAGTAGATGGAAGTAGCTGAACGAGGCTTGAGGAGATCAGCAGCACTGAGGTGCAAAAAATGTATTCTATTAACCTCCCTGGGGGTATGATTATGTCAGGAGTTATATACCAAAAGCGGTACAATTTTTTGCATGGAAATTTGGCATTATGTATTATAGTCCTACAATTCTTAGTAATTACTGACTTAAACCTGACCAAAACAAGACAAAACAAGAGTCTAGTAGACATCCCAGATGTGATAAATTTGAAACACAAACGCATGAATTATAATCTAATCAATAATATAATTTTATTATATAATATATAATACATATATTATATTATATAATAAAATTATATTATTGATTAGATTATAATTCATGCGTTATATATTATATATATATATATATATATATATATATATATATATATATATATATATATATGCATATATATATATATACATATATATATATATATGTGTATATACATATATAGGTATATATATATATATATATATATACATATATAAATGTGTTATGTGCTTGTGTTTGTGTTTTGTGCAACGTTTGAATTTCCCTCCCTAGTTCCGCTCCCATGCAGCATTGCTGCTGCAGGGAACGGAACTAGGAAGTCATCACACGGACGGACGAGCAGCGGGGATCTCGACTGGCGATCACAGCAATGGGAGATCATCGCTGGATCGCCAGGAGAAGGTAAGAGACACCGCTGCGCGCTCTGCACATCTACCCCGAGCGTGACTCAGGGATACCGATCCTAGCCTAAAAAATCCACCCCGAGTCACGCTCGGGGATACCGCAAGGGAGGTTAAAGAAAACCATGGTGGTTGTTTATAATACACAGTGCTTAAAGTGGTTGTAAACCCTTACATATACCTAGTATAGAAATGTGACCAGACGTCCCCGGTTTTCGGGGACAGTCCCCGGATTAAGGACACTGTCCCCGCACCAAGTCTGTCCCCGCTTTTGTCCCCGGATTCAGGGCCAGATGAATGTAGACAGGACATCCCATGCTGGCTGTTGGCTCGGATGCTGATGCCCTCTGCTGGACGATCTCACTGCCTCTCAGTCCTGTATCCAGCGCTCTGTGTATTATGCAGTCCTGTATCCAGCACTCTGTGTATTATGCAGTCCTGTATCCAGCGCTGTGTGTATTATGCCGGCATGTGTCCAGCGCTCTGTGTATTATGCAGTCCTGTGCCCAGCACTCAGTGTATTATGCCGTCCTGTGTCCAGCGCTATGTGTACTATGCAGTCCTGTGCCCAGCGCTCTGTGTCTTATGCTGTCCTGTGTCCAGCGCTCTGTGTATTATGCAGCCTTTTGCCCAGCGCTCTGTGTATTATGCAGTCCTGTCTCCAGCACTCTGTGTATTATGTAGTCCTGTGTCCAGCTCTCTGTGTATTATGCATTCCTGTGCCCAGCGCTCTGTGTATTATGCAGTCCTGTGCCCAGCCCTCTGTCTGTTATGCAATGCTGTGCCCAGCGCTCTGTGTATTATGCAGTCCTGTGCCCAGCTCTGTGTATTATGTAGTTCTGTGCCCAGTGCTCTGTGTATTATGTCCTCTGCAATTTGCCAATAAAAAAAAAGTGCTGGATCACCTACTAGGTATGTGATCAAGCGCAGGAGAGTCACCTTGCTGCCGTATATATACAGTATATGGCCAGCAAGAGGTTAAGCAAACTCTGGGCTTGATTTACAGAGCCCTTGTTCACACTGATTTCAAACCCACATTTCAGTGCGGGTTTCGGAGGCCATTTGAATGACATCTGTCCTGGTTCATGCACAGATGTCTATTGTCGCCAAAAGTAGCACAGAAACCACTTTTGCAAATCGGCGCAGCGCACCAAAGTCGGCGTCGCACCCATTGCGATAGTGCCGTTGCTGACAATAGGCTGCGATTTGGCATGCGATTTGTCAAATCGAGCCGATGTGAACAGGGGCTAAATGTGAGAGTAAAAAATCGGATGCAGCTGTGCATGGTAGCCAATTAGCTTCTAACTTAGGCTTGTTCAAATAAACTTTGACAATACAACCTGGAAGCTGATTGGATTCAGAGCTACAGTATCTAAAAAGGTTTGCTGCACCAGAGCTACACCAGATTTTGTCCTCACCTGTTTTAGTAAATCCCCCCCTAAGTCAGACATCCCAAGTCTCCCACGAGATGCGGGAGTCTCCTGCATGTGGGCTGTGGCACCCTGACATCCGCAAGTGCCGCGCGATATCCCAGCTGTCTGTGTCAGCTGTCAGAACGGAGCCGATGCTTCCTGTGTAGTTCCGGCTCCGTCCTGTCACAGGCGGAGTGATATCAAATGCACTCCGCCTCTGAGAGGAAAGATACAGAAAGCATCGGCTCTGCATGCTTCCTCCAGTGCCACTCCTCACACTCCACACCAGCATTTCCCACCAGCAGTACCCACAGCAGTACCAACCAAGAGTACCAGCCAGTAGTACCGACAGCAGTAACTACCAACAGTACCAGCCAACAGTACCCACCAGCAGTACCCACCAGCAGTACCAGCCAGCAGTAACCACCAGCAGTACCAGCCAGCAGTAACCACCAGCGGTACCAGCCAGCAGTACCTGCAAGCAGTACCCACCAGCAGTAAGTCCCATGTGCTAGGGGTGCAACTATGACCCAGCACATAATTGTAAATATCCCAGCATGTGCAGTGTTTCTGACTCCTACCACCATGACCACTTCAAATCACTGTAGTGGTTTTGCAGGTTGGGATGTCTTCTAAGTGTTATGCAATTTGTTTCTCATAGGCCAGAAATCAGAGTCATGTGATTTAACTGCTGAAGGCCGATTTATTTAATCAAACCTCGAAAGATTGCAAAGCATCAACTTCTACAAAATACACATCCGGTTTTATAACTGAAAATATCTAAAACAAAAGGTGGTCTTTTGGAATGCCAATGGGAAGGTATACATAATTCACTCCAGGAAAAGGAAGTGGTAAAGCTGGCCATATACCAGCAGAATTTGAAAACGTTCATTTTCAGAACAATGGTTAGTGGGGTCAAATTGATGTTTGTGTTTAACAGCAATGACAAGAAAATTATTAGGAGCAGAATGGAAGATATTTCTCCAACAAACATATTTCTAACAGTGTATGTGGTTTTTGTTTATAAATGTCATGAATTCCAAAATCAAACGTTAAAAGCAAACAACATTCTTAAGTGCTTTTGCTTTTGTCAAGTCTCTGATGGCAATATTGAACGTACTGCTGAGACTTTTTGTATGAATGTTTGTTCTACCAGTGTATGGCCAGCTTAACAAGAAAAACCTGACTGTAATGATAAGATTCAGAATTTGGAGGGATTTTCAGGGTCGTAGACAACAACCAAACCTCGGTAGAAGATCAAACGTTGCCCTCTTACCTGTAAAAGAGAAACTTTTAGTGAAATTCAAATTTAAAGCCTAGGTTTACCTAAAACAAAACAATAAAAAATCAGCACAAGGGATATTACTTACCTTCAGTGGGATGTGTCCCTCATCCTGCTGTGTCCTCCTTTCACCAAAATCTTCGTCCTCTGATGCCCCCCACACCCACTAAGGGACTGTCACAGGCTATCTTCAAGAGTATCTGCTTATGCCCGCTCTTTCTGCCCAGCAAAGCCATTACACTAGCTTCTAATGAATGAAACACAATGGGCGCATGTTTGATAGGGCTGGCTGCCCCCCCTCCATTCACAAATGGTGTTTCATTCATAGAAATTGTAATAATGGCAGAGCTGGACAGAAAGAACGGGGATAGACGAGCACTCTTGATGAGTGCCTTCCACGGCCCCTTAGTTATATTAATCTTTGATAGCGGTGGGGAAGGGGGGGGGGGACATCAGAGGAGGAAGATTTTGGTGAAGGGAGGACTAAGCAGAACAAGGAACACATCTTATTAAAGATACAGTGCCTTGAAAAAGTATTCATACCCCTTGAAATTTTCCACATTTTGTAATGTTACAACCAAAAACGTAAATGTATTTTATTGGGATTGTATGTGATAGACCAACACAAAGTGGAATAGAATTGTGAAGTGGAAGGAAAATGATAAATGGTTTTCAAATTTTTTTACAAATACATATCTGAAAAGTGTGCTGTGCATTTGTATTCAGCCCCCTTTAATCTGATACCCCTAACTAAAATCTAGTGGAACCAATTGCCTTCAGAAGTCACCTAATTATTAAATAAAGTCCACCTGTGTGTAATTTAATCTCAGTGTAGCACTGTCACCGTAGGGCTTGCTTTATGATGACTTGTTGGGCCTCCTC
Source organism: Pelophylax lessonae (assembly GCF_965119305.1). Lineage (NCBI taxonomy): Eukaryota > Metazoa > Chordata > Amphibia > Anura > Ranidae > Pelophylax > Pelophylax lessonae. The sequence continues at coordinate 526,112,403 of NC_138771.1, forward strand.
TGATTACCTGCTGTCAGACAGTCACTTAGGGCACAGTTCACACATTCGTCCTTACCACCAATGGCTTGTTACTTAACCTCCTAGGCGGTAATCCCGAGCGTGACTCGGGGTTGGATTTTCATATCAGGAGCGGTAACCCCGAGTCACGCTCGAGGTGGATTGCAGAGAGCGCAGCAGTGTTCTCTTACCTTCTCCTGGCGATCCAGCGATGATCTCTCATTGCTGTGACCGCCAGCCGAGAGTCCCGCCGCTCCTCCGTCCCTCCGTCGGTGTGATCACTTCCTAGTTCCGTTCCCTGCAGCAGCAATGCTGCATGGGAGCGGAACTAGGGAGGGAAATTCAAAAAAAAAAAAAAAAAACGTTACACAAAACACATTTTATATTATATATATATATATATGCATATATATATATATATGCATATATGCATATATATATATATATATATATATATGCATATATATATATATGCATATACATATATGCATATATATATATATATATATATATATATACATATATATACTGGTATATGTATATATATATGCATATATATATATATATATATATATATATATACACACATATATATATATATATATATATATATATATATATATATATAAAATTATATTATTGATTCAATTATAATTCATGCGTTATATATTATATATATATATATATATATATATATATATACACACATATATCTATATATAATATATAATGCATGAATTATAATCTAATCAATAATATAATTTTATTATATATATTATATATTAAATAATAAAATAATATTATTGATTCGATTATAATTCACGTGTTTGTGTTTCAAATTTATCACATCTGGGATGTCTACTAGAGTCTTGTTATGGTCAGGTTTAAGTCAGTAATTACTAAGAATTGTAGGCCTATAATACATAACGCCAAATTTCCATGAAAAGAATTGTACCGCTTTTGGTATGTAATTCCTGACATAATCATACCGCCAGGGAGGTTAATAAACAATCCAGGGGTTTTGGTTTTTGGTATTTTTTGTGGAACTTGGATGGGAGAATGGAATAGTGGGATACTCAAACTGGAACTATATACATTTGATAAGGACAACTCTCACTTGGCCTCACTAGGTTACTTGTGGAAGCAGTCACACTGCTTTGACCATACTGCCACGGGCATGGAAAGGGTTAAGTCTCCTTGCTCTTTCTCCAGCAATAGGCTTGGTAAATACATTATCTTTAGGACACTCTCTAGCATCCCCTTTAATTACACCAATCCACTGACTCTTCTAGCCGCAGGGGTGGCCCCCCTCAAGTCAGGCCCCTTGACACAGATTTGTACTCACTGTATGCAGAATCAGATCCTTCCAGTGTCTCCCCTTCCAGTGTCTAAGCTTTGCAGGACCTCTGGGTTCAGTTCCTCGCTAGCTCTTTAGGTCCTCAGGTTGCATGGCAACTTCTACAGAGAAGGAGGCAGCCGCCCCCTTACCTCTTAGACTCCAGCTGAAAGACCTCAAGCACACTTTCCCTCGGCATTTATACAGTATCCCAGCGTGCACTAAGGCACTTTCCTCTGCCAATCACCAGGGCTGTACTAAATGCCTGTGCACTCATTTGTCAGGTTTCCTCCCACTGTCCAATATACCTCCCTATTGGACGGATGTTAAACACTTCAGGCAAACTGAGCTGCACCTGAGCACCATGAGCAGACCTCACTAGCAGATCCTGCTCTCTGGTAGGCAGAGAACAATATAGATTTACCTGGCAATCCTTCTGGTAAGCAGAAAGAATCTATAAATATACTCTCTCTCTAGCACCTACCTAGGAGGATGTTACATCGGTATAAATACAGCTGTTCTGTGAAGCCCTCAGAGGTTTATTAGAGAACCTTAGTGAACAAACAGCATCATAAAGGCCAAAGAACAAAATAGAAAAAAGTCTTGGTCAGTGCCCAAACAATATAAGGTCAGCGGCGTGCAAATCAGTGCAAATATACCAACACTAACAGTGATAAATCAATAAAAGGTTGCAGCGCTATAATAAGTGACATTGCAAATCCTAAAACTAAGTGTGATAAAACAAAAAAACATAACCAATGACTCAAATCATGATAGAGTGCATTGAATCAAATAAAAGTGAAAAAGTCAAAACAAAATAAAGAAAAAAGCTGTAATTCAGATGGGATGAATCACCAAACATGAGAAAAGAAGTAAATTCTCATAGTGTAGTATTTATTATATAAAAAAATGTTTAAAAAGAGACTCACATGAGTCAAACATCAGTAGTAAACAAGTGGTAAAACAAAATACTGGCACTAAAATATCATAACCAAGGTCCATAAAGTGCAACAAAAATTTGTGCAGGAAATGCTCAAGCACTTACTGTGAATGCCGCCAAACTAAATATTGGATGGCGGCTGGACCTCGGGCTTATACCTCAGCTCAGCTCTTGAGTTTAAAGCAGGGTTAGATTATAAAAATATATCCCAAGTACGGAACATCTCAATCTGTTCAATCCATCATCCGAAAATATAAAGAGTATGGCTTAACTGCAAATCTACCAAGACATGGCTGTCCACCTAAACCAGGGATCCTCAAACTACAGCCCTCCAGCTGTTACGGAACTACACATCTCATAAAGGCATTGTAAAACTCTGACATTCACAGACATGACTGGGCATGATGGGAATTGTAGTTCCTGAACAACTGGAGGGTCATAGTTTGGAGACCCCTGACCTAAACTGACAGGCCAGGCAAGGACAGCATTATTCAGAGAACCATGGTAACTCTGGAGGAGCTGCAGAGATCCACAGCTCAGGTGGGAGGATCTGTCCACAGGACAACTATTAGTCGTGCGCTCCACAAATCTGGCCTTTATGTAAGAGTGACAAGAGGAAAGCCATTGTTGAAAGAAAGCCAGAAGAAGTTCCATTTGCAGTTTGCAATAAGCCATGTGGGGGACACAGCAAACATGTGGAAGAAGGTGCTCTGGTCAGATGAGACCAAAATTGAATTTTTTGGCCAAAAAGCAAAATTCTATGTGTGGTAGAAAACTAACACTGCACATCACCCTGAACACACCACCCCCACCATGAAACATGGTGGTGGCAGCCTCATGTTGTGGGGATGCTTTTCTTCAGCTGGGACAGGGAAGCTGGTCAGAGTGGATGGGAAGATGGATGAAGCCAAATACAGGGCAGTCTTAGAAGAAAACCTGTTAGAGTCTGCAAAAGACTTGGGACTGGGGCGGAGGTTCACCTTTTAGCAGGACAATGACCCTAAACATACAGCCAGAGCTACAATGGAATGGTTTAAATCAAAGCAAATTCATGTGTAAAAATGACCCAGTCAGTGTCTAGACCTAATTCCAATTGAGAATCTGTGGCAAGATTTGAAAATTGCTGTTCACAGACACTCTCCATCCAATCTGACAGAGCTGGAGCTATTTTACAAAGAAGAATGGGCAAAAATGTCACTCTCTAGATATGCAAAGCTGGTAGAGACATCCCCGAAAAGACTTGCAGCTGTAATTGTAGCAAAAGGTGTAATTGCAGTAAAGGTGGTTCTACAAAGTATTGACTCAGGGGGGCTGAATACAAATGCATGCCACACTTTTCAGATATTTATTTGTAAAAAATGTTGAAAACTATTTATCATTTTCCTTCCACTTAACAATGATGTGCCACTTTGTGTTGGTCTATCACATAAAATCCCAATAAAATATATTTACGTTTTTGGTTGTACCATGACAAAATGTGGAACATTTCAAGGGGTATGAATACTTTTTTCAAGGCATTGTAAGTAATGTCCCTTGTGCTGATTTTTTATTTACTTATATATGCTTTTGTTTTAGATAAACTTAGACTGTAGGACTCGCAGGGAATGCACACAACTCAGTAGTAAATATGTAAAAGTCTTTCTGCCTCTGCTTTGTTTATGAAAATCCAGCTTTTAGCTGCATGCCAGATTTCATAGAGCTTCTCACATGTGGTTGGGTGGGTCTATTTCGTATAGTCTGGGATGTGAAAAATCTTTCTTTCATTGTATCACCAATAGGATACCATCTCCCAAGAAAGATTTAACCACTTTACCACCGGAGGATTTTGCTGTCTTCCGTTCAGGCCACTTTTTGCGATTCGGCGCTGTGCGACTTCAACTGACAATTGCGCGGTCGTGCGATGCCGTACCCAAACGAAATTTACGTCCTTTTTTTCCCACAAACAGAGCTTTCTTTTGGTGGTATTTGATCACCTGTGCGATTTTTACTTTTTGCGCTATAAACAAAAAAAGAGCGTTTATTTTGAAAAAATAACAATATTTTTAACATTTTTTTATATGAAATTCCCCCCAAAAAAGATGTAAAAACCAATTTTTTTAAAAAATTTTGGCCAATTTGTTTTATGCTACATATGTTTGGTAAAAAAAATCGCAATAAGCGTATTTTGATTGGTTTGCGCAAAAGTTATTGCGTTTACTAACAAAGGGAAAGATTTCTGTCATTTTTGGTGTTTTTTTTTTAACGCGTAATGGCGGCGATCTGCGTTTTTTTTTTGCGGGACTGCGACATTGCGGCGGACAGATCGGACCCTTGACTGACATTTTTGACACTTTTGGGGGTACCAGTGACATTACTGCAGTAATCAGTGCTATATATATGCACTGTTACTGTAAAAATGACACTGGCAGGGAAGGGGTTAATTTTATTGGAGAGGGAGGGGTTAATGCATGCCTGGTGCTTACTGACGTGTAGGGGGGGAGGTGACTGTGTGAGTCATGGACAGATCGGATGTCCAGCTATGCTGAACAGTCCGATCTGTCACTCCCTGTCACTATGGAGATCCGCCCGCTGTGTTTACACACAGCGGGCGGATCTCCAGACTCGATCCCCGACGATCGGGTAAGAGCAGCGGCGATCGCCGCTGCTCCTCCCCTGGCCCGACTCCCGCTGTGAATGAAAACAGTGGGAGCGAGCCTCCGGCGGCGCGCAAGCGCCGCCCAGAAGGGGGAGTGTCTGACGACGTTAATACTACGTCGTCAGACGATAACGAGCCACTTTGCCGCAGTAGTATTACTGTGAGCGGTTCTAAAGTGGTTAATTATGATTAGTATTTCCAAGGAACCTTTTACTCCTGACAACACAAATACAGGAATTATACAAAGTTTAAAAAAGTGAATTAAAACTGTTAGGGGCCTTTCATAGTGCTTTCCATTTAGGTCCGCCTGTCTACTCTGAACCTGATTGGAAGCTCTATTCGGCTCTTTGGTGGAAGCTCCATGTAGCTCTATGGACAGGTGGATGCAAATGGACTATGTCCTTTTCTGTTTTTCTGGACCTAAACATGACAGATTGGAGGTAGCTTGATGTAAACAGACAGCGGAATCTGTTTACATCCGACAACCCGTATAGCTATCACGGGTCATCTGACATCCGTCCCATTGGACTCATGCTCATGGATCCACTGTTGATCAGAGTGGACACCACCGTGTAAAAGAGCTATTTAAAATTGCATTGAAAAAAACTTTGTTGGTTTAAAATAAAAAAAAAATGGGTACATCCTAAAGTAAAGTTCCACCCAAAAGGGTACCCACTCCCACAAGTTTGGCCCCTCTTTCTCCCTCCCCGCTGCAGCGGGCCTATTGAGAAAGTGCAGCGCAAGTTACACATGCGCAGAAGGAAACCGGCTGTGAGGCCACAAGGCTTCACTGCCAGTTTCCTGTAGCCAAAATGGTGGTGGTGGATTCAAGAATCGGCTCAGGTGAGGACACTGCTGGATGCCTGGACAGGTAAGTACCCTAATGGTAGAAGTCAGCAGCTACAGTACTTGTAGCTGCTGACTTTTTGTTTTTTTTTTCTGGGGGGGAGGTGTAACTCTCCTTTAACCTTCCTGGCGGTATTCCCGAGTGTGGCTCGGGGTGAAATTTTAGTGCCATTAGCGGTAACTCTGAGCCACACTCGGGGTACCGCCAGGGAGCATCGCTGGATCCTTGTAGAGGGTTACTTATGTTTGCAATTACAAACCAATCTCCAATTTGGTGCAAAGTAAAAAATGTATTATAAAGATACTGACAGCAGTGACATAAAACCAACCAACAACAACAAACAACCCAACATAACAACATACACAATGGAAAACTAAACAATTACATAAAAAATGACAGAATTACAGTAGATGCAAATTGGGGAGAGAAATGAAGGAACAGGCGGGAGTACAAGAGGACAGACAGCTGGAACTGGGTGCAGGATAAATGCAGAAACAGGTCAAATACAGGCCCAGGGCTATTGGGTCAAATAGTCTGTGAGACGCCAGTTTCAGGTGACTTTTTAAGCCCTGCTGGCCTCTGCAAGATGCCTAAGTATGCTGTAACTTCACCATTTTGGCCTGGAGACCATAGTGCCACCACCAGTGAGAGTCCTGGGCTCCTGGCTGTCCTGCAAATTCCTGACAGTCACATTTAATATTCTCACCATGTGCTGTTGCAATGCCAGGTTTCACCAGCAGAGGGTTTCATAAAAGGTACAGGAGAGATGAGTGGTGTTCAGGAAGTTTTAAATCCTCTCTGTTATTTTAAGGTAAGATCGAGAAGTACTTGAATATTTCTGAATCCTGGGAATGCTCATAAAATTTTTTTTGCCTGTTCAACCATAAAAAGGTTGATTCTTCTCACTGATTTCCCTTATTAGACCATAATTAGAGGTCGAGCAGAACCCTGTTCTGTTTTTGACTGTACAAGATAACATCTGGCTCTCTAATGTACAGTAAGTCAGACTTCTTCATGTTTTAATTGAAAGTTGTCTTGTTTTCCTACAGTTTAGACACCCCACAGAACACTTGGTTGGTTATAAGCTAGCTGAACTAGGGATGCCAGCATGGCTGGAGTGAATAAAGGGGAAATTAAATATGTTTCCAGTGAACATAGTTTGGGTTATTATTATTGAGTTATTATTGAAATGTTACCTTTAAGTAATCTTTGCACATTTTACATACTTGCAGTACCATATTTACATTACTGAATACAGCTAAGCAGATTCTCCCCCTAGTGGCTATCTGTACGTAGCGCGGTACAGGGACATTGTGCTGCTACTGCTCTGTGTGTCCACACAGGGCCTTTATTCTGATCTAGCTAGTGCCATTCTGCTTCCATCCAGCAGAAGAAGCCTTTAGGACACGAAGTTCCAGAGACACTCTGATGCAAGATCTTGATGGATTGTGGGTAGTCAAGTTCACTGGAAGGACTCAGCTGTTGCTGCAGATGGGCTTTTAAGCAGGTTGAAATGCTGGTTAGTGAGACAGCTGCTGCCCCAGCCAGGAGGGAAATAGTTAACCTGTTTCCTGCACTTTCTACTGAGCTCTGCCTCTCTCTCCGTGCTGATAATAAAAGGGTGATGGGCTCTGCCTAAACACACAGTCTGCATGGGAGAGAAGACACAGACAGGACACAGCATGTATTCTCCAGCCACATCACTGAGCTGCTGCAGCTGCCAGAGAGAGCCTTGCCTGCCTCTAGGAACCTTCCACATGTAGGGGAATTGCTCAGACCTGCAGTCCTCCTTGAAGAACACCAGCTCTTGGGGCTGTGTATGGACTTTTGCCTGTGCAGGAATGTGGGGGCAGCCACAAGCCTGCATTAGGGATTAATTTAGAGAAAACTTTGTTTTGGAACTGTTATATTGAGAATTTCCTAGTCTGGTCTAAAGTTACTTAAAGGGGTGCATGGTGGTATTGGCATAATGAAGAGCAGGGCCTGTAATTCATACACATAGGGTGAAGTGGTGACATGCCGGTACTAGGGGTAACAGGTACAAGAGAAGGATGCTATGACAGCTGGAGAGCGGTAACAACAGGGGTGACAGGTTTTATGCATAATGAAGGAAGCGGTCAGTGTCCTGGCAAATAAGGACCGGACCCACGTGGCAGAGACCCTAGGAAGCTAGCCATAAGGTACGGAAGAGAAAAGATGAGTGCCTATGGGGTTCGTACTGGTGCCTGGTGGGACCCCGTTCTGTCACTGGAAGTTAGGTGGCAGAGTCAAGCTGGACTGGTGAAAAAAGGCACTGCTATGTGGTGTCTCCTTCACAATGTCACATCCTGAGCAGGTGGATGTATAGTTGGACCAGGAGGCGCCTGTATGACAGTTTAGGTTATGATAGAGACACCAGGGTGTACGGCTTGCTTCTGTGTTGGGGTACCGCTATAACGCTGATGTCACATGAACACGGCCCTGTCTGGTCCCGAGCATCAGCAAGCATATACACCGGAGAGTCTGGAGGAAGGAAAAGAGTGAGAGAGAGCAAAAGGCCCCATGTGCTCCAGTAAGTCGGCCCCGCCCACAGACTGAAGGACCATAATTCCCAATGGTGGGACATAAAGGTAAAGAGGAACAGATATAGTTTTCCCAGGCTAAGAAGCCCAGGGAGACTGAAGGCAGTGCACAACTTAATTTAACTTTGTGCCATGGAGGCAAAGAGACGCTACCCTGAGGCCGCAACTTAGATTTTTGGGAGCCAGGAGTGCAGAGAGGAGATCTACTCTGAGGATATTGCAAGAGAAAGTCCTTGTTGCCAAACATCTGGATCGGGGGTCACCATGCGTACAAGGCTGGTGAACAGCCGCTGTTTGGCTTTACACTACCACTGATAGCAGAGTGAGTCTGACTGCCATTTAGGGACACTGTACTACTGCATGCAGAATCCTTAATGGGATGGTATTCCAAGTGCACCAACACGTTTGGGAACTACCAAATAGCTGGCAGAAGGTTGAAATCAAGGAGTCTTCTAAAACTGACTGCTGCCATGGTGATCACATATAGGTCTTTTCCTTAGCTAAGGATATCCATCACAAATTATGGGCAAAGTGCATCTTTGAAACATTTACTTTGTTAGTTCATCCTGATACTTACTAACTGTTGATTAATATAGTGTAATAGTTCTCCCACTTATTCATCTGTTGCAATGTACTCTACTTGCAGTCCAACAGTTTGGTGTAAATTTCTGATGCCTTAGCAATATTGTGTTTGGAATATTTATATCTACAGTATATGAGCATCAGGGTCTGCAGCTATCTCTTGCCCAATCAGGTGTGTCAGAGAGCACCGAGCTGTTCACAGAGTCGTGGCACAAGAACAGCGGACCCGATACATCAAGCGGCTCCTTTGGAGGTAAGTGCTTCATGTATGTTACTTCATATTCAATAACTGCTTAGATAAAGCCTCCTCCATGCAAAATGCATTTTTCTAGTTTAGTCTGGCCTGACTGGTAATCTTGCTTTGATGGAAAGGTAGAGTATAGCAGAGTCACTGTGCACCAGTGATTGGGAACCACATATGACGGCCACAATGTACGTATGCATTTACAAATTAAATATAGAAGTAAGGTTTTCAAATCATTTATATGCATGGATAAGACTGTTTATATTAAAGTGGAACTCCAGGCAAATATCTTAGATGAAATACATATAAGGGATTTGTTTTATGCCCCTGTAAAGGAACTTGGATGGAACTCAGAAGCATCGGATCTTATAAGCAAGCTGACTGCATATGGAAACATACTGTACTTGCTAATCTACCCAAGTCCTTATACTAACCCTATTGCTAGCTGAATGGCTGAAATTAAGCCACAGTACCCTGTTGTGTGATGTGGTTCCTCCAGCTGACCTTTACGCCACTACTATGTTCTGTACGTACATAAGGGGATGGCAGGAGGAACCACAGCATGCAGCAGGAGGACAGGCTATCCAACACACCTGGAAGTGTGGGATAGTAGCGCCACACGGAGCTCTGATATTTAAACTCACCACCCCTGAAAAGTTAAAGTGGTTGTAAACCTCAGACATGAAATATGAACAAAGCATATCCCTCTATATTGTGCACTAAGTGTCATTTATGTCTGCTCCCCCTATCCTCTGCTATCTGCATAAGTTACTTCTGACAAATTTTCCAGAGAAAAAAGGTGACAGGGGAGGGATCTCCAGCACACACCATGTGATTGACGACCTCAGCCTGTATGCTGTGTGAAGGGGGGTGTGTCCCTTCCCTCCAATCAGCTCTCCTCACTGAGCTCTGCAGTGTGTAATTTCATCTCTCCGCCTCCTGTTTTCTGAAAGCTCAGACAAGCTTTATAAATTCTGGACTTTGAACGGCTGCAGATAACAGAAGACAAACGATAAACAGGTACAACTTACGTAGGAGGATTTGATATATCTCTGTGTATCACCTGAGCCCAGTCACTTCACTTGGTATATGTAAGGGTGTACAACCACTTTACATATTGCTGTTCAATTAGAAAAAAAACGATTTGTAACTTATGGTGGGGAAGAACAAGGATAAAACCAAAAGGAAAACATTATCAATTCTGATATAGTATTTTAGAATTCTGACATATTTAAAAAAAATTGTGATAATATCACAAAGCACTTTAAAATAGTTTGGAGAATTTGGAGGGAATACCACACAAATGTAAAATACTTTCCTTAGCACTATGCAACACCACATTGTGCCAGTGGAAGCTATATTTTCCAGCATTTCTTTGAGTCTCTCATGATTATGTGACTGTACTGGAGCTTTACTACATCACATAAAAGACATTGACACAGGTTGATTTACTAAACTTGGAGAGTGCAAAATCTGGTGCAGCTGTGCATGGTGGCCAATCAGCTTCTAACTTCAGCTTGTGCAATTAAAGTGGAAGTAAAGTTGATGTGTAATCAAATGGCTGACAGGCAGGGTATTTATGACAGAATAGACCCTATTGTAAGGTGACAAGATTTTAAAATGAAATCCGGGGACATATTTTTTATTTTGATTGGCAAATGGAACAGGACTGCATAATACACAGAGCGCTGGGCACAGGACTACGTAATACAAAGAGCACTGGGTACAGGACTGTATAATACACAGAGCGCTGGGCACAGGACTGCATAATACACAGAGTGCTGGGCACAGGACTGCATAATACAAAGAGCACTGGGTACAGGACTGTATAATACACACAGCGCTGGGCACAGGACTGCATAATACACAGAGCGCTGGGCACAGGACTGCATAATACACAGAGCGCTGGGCACAGGACTACATAATATACAGACCGCTGGGTACAGGACTGCATAATACACAGAGCGCTGGGCACAGGACTACATATTACACAGACCGCTGGGTACAGGACTGCATAATACACAGAGCGCTGGGCACAGGACTACATAATACACAGAGCGCTGGGCACAGGACTGCATAATACACAGAGTGCTGGGCACAGGACTGCATAATACACAGAACGCTGGGTACAGGACTGCATAATACACAGAGCGCTGGGCACAGGACTACATAATACACAGAGCACTTTGCACAGGACTACATAATACACAGAGCGCTGGGCACAGGACTACGTAATACACAGAGCACTGGGTACAGGAATTCATAATACACAGAGCGCTGGGTACAGGACTACATAATACACAGAGCGCTGGGCACAGGACTGCATAACACAAAGAGTGCTGGGCACAGGACTATATAGTACACAGAGCGCTGAGCACAGGACTGCATAATACACAGAGTGCTGAGCACAGGACTACTTAACCTATAACATACACTACCCACAAAAGCTAAACTCTCCATCTCTCTATGCAGCTGCATCAGCTCTGACCCCTGCTCCCCACTGCCCTCACCTGTGTACAAACAGACCCTCCCCCCTATCTACTCCTCTCCTGGTCTCAGCCCTCCACACAGTCAATTTTTGGCTCTGCCTCTCCTTCCCTGAACAGCAACAGGAGCAGCAGTGAGATCGTCCAGCAGGGGGCGCCAGCATCCGAGCCACCAGGCTGTTTCTCAGCCAGCATGGGCTGCCATGTCTACAATAATCCGGCCCTGAATCTGGGGACAAAACCGGGGACAGACCTGGACCGGGGACAGTGTCCTCAATCCGGGGACTGTCCCTGGAAACCGGGGACGTCTGGTCACCCTACCCTATTGGTCTCTTTTACCATAAATGCATCCTTCTGCCTGTCAGTTGTCATTTTCACTGAGCCACGCATGCACAGCTCAGTGAACATTTACGGCCCCAATCGGTGCCCGATCTGTGCCGCGGTGATGTGAATCCCATGCGCTTGAGTGGCGTCATCGCGGCCTGGTCCATCAAGTTGTCAAGGGCACGGGACCCGGAATGAAGACCGGGCGAAGTTGGAAGCGCCGGGGACCTGCTGGATTGGTCCTAGCGCTGCGCTGGAGGACACCACATGAAAGGTAAATCTGCCATGATGTACTATTATGCTGTGCATACTAGCACATTATGGAATAACCCACCTGGGGGGGAGGGCTAAAAAAAAAAAAAGAATTATAGCAGATTTTACTTCTGCTTTAAGCTTTGGCACAAAAAAAACCTGGAAGCTGATTGGTTTCTATGCAGAGCTGCATCACATTGTGCACTCGCTCTTCAGTTTTAGTAAATCACCCTTCTGAATCCCCTTGAGTTGGCTGAAAAATGTCCCGGAGGACAGCAGGAGTGCCACATTTTCAAAAAAAAAAAAAAAAAAAAAGGGCATTTAGAAATAATTACATTTACTTTCTTCCAGCTTTTTCATTTTTTTTAGCCTGGAGGGCAAAGCATGGACTGAATCTATTTTACTTCAAAACCTGTATAAGGTAGAGATTTCAGTAATTAAAGGGATGACTTGGCTGCACTGGGTCCCAATGACCCCTGCTACAAGTCAGAGTCATTTGTACTTGTTCCAAAGCCCGCAGCCAGCCGTGGGAGAGTAGGAACAATTATTATTCTACAGAAGATGAAGTATCTCCCACGTAGCTAAGCCTTCAGAGCACAAGTTCACCTTTAGAAGATTTTCACCTGTAATGTGTGCTGAGCGTCTCTTATCTTTTCAGGTATATCTAATTATCCATCTTTTTCTCTTTTTCCCTGTGTTTTATGTCTTAGGAGCCCATCCTGCTTCAGATTTTATCATGAGCGAGGTATACGGACATGGCAACTCTTTCTACACCAGAAGGAACTGGAGCTGGTGACAGAACACGAAAACCTATTGGAACACATAGCGGCCATGTTGGAACGCATGGCGCATGCGCAGAAAGTTGTTCTAGTCCATACGTCACTTCCAGTAGCAGAATCTGACAGGTAGCGGTATTCTGACAGAACAATGACACAGACAATAATAAGTGACAGATGTTCTAATCCATTTCTGCTCTATCTAAATCATGAATCTTGGTGTAGGAGCTTCCTGTAAAGACCGCTCACTGCTGCTCGCTCTCTTTGTGCAGGGTGACAGGTCTTGTCTCCTCCCTCTCCTGTAGCTTTCTGCAAGCAGTCTGTAGTGGGTGGAGCCTGCTGGATCCTTCTGACAGCTCTGCTCTCTGCACAGTGATGACGTCACTGCTACTTTTACTTTACTTTACTTTTTACTTTACTTTTTTATATTGTATGGTTTTTGAGGAATATACTTTAATGAAAGTTTTTGCGCTCAGTGTTTAGCAGAGATTTTTACCATATCTTCCAAATATTGGTCTGACTTAGCAAAAAAAAAAAAAAATAGACCCGTATTCGTGCAAGACATGTCTCCTCACTTTATCTGTGTTTGCTATCTTAAGCAGTGGTGTACAAGCAGCATCATTAACTGATTCTATCTCAGCCCTGTGATTCTTCAAGATTTTTGCTTTGTGATAAATGAGTGCTAAAGTAACCTTTTACCTACTGTCAGTGGTGTATTTTGGTTTTGTGCTGCCCTAGGCAAGACTAAAATTGGGCAACCCCCCCTTCTTATGTAAATTTGCCCCACTCCTTTTTTAATGGATGTAACTCCCTCCAAAATTGAAGGACTACAAGTCCCAGCATGAACCCCTGAGATCTCACCAGAGGGGGGGGGGGGGTGAGAGGGAGTGGGAGAGAGAGAAGGGTGAGGGAGAGAGAGAGGGGGGGATGAGAGAGAGAGGGGGTAAGGGGGGATGAAAGAGGGGGGGATCAAAGAGTGAGAGAGAGAGGGGATGAAAGAGAGGGGGTGGAGAGAGGGGAGTGAGAGAGAGGGGGTGAGTGTGAGAGAGAGAGAGGGGGGGTGAGAGAGGCGGCTCTAGCAACCAGTGGCCAATAGAGTCTCAGGTGGAGGGGGGGTGGCTTTGTTGCTGCCCCCCTGCAAAGTGCCGCCCTAGGCCTGGGCCTTGTTGGCCTAGGCCAAAATACAGCACTGCCTACTGTAGGTCCAAATGTTCCAGGCAGATACAACCTGTTCAAAAATGCACAGAATACTTATAGACGGTGAGTTAAATCTTCCTGGCTATCTGACACGACCGTGTGCAGGGCTGCTGATAAGGCAGTACAGTCAGCCCTCCCGTACTGGGCCCGGACTCCATCAGTTCAAAAGGGGGGCCCAGGCACCTGCGGACGACGGCCGGCTGTACTACCTTACTGCAGACACTGATCCTCTTCTGCCTTCCCCTGCAGCACTGCCAGCTTCTCTTCCCCTCTCTCCCTTCAGCTGTGCTTGAAGGGAATGAGTTCTAGGATCTGCACCCCCATTCCTCTGTTTTCTGGGCCTCCCGTGCACCACTTTTACCCACAGCTTAGCTGGCTTCCTTCCTCTCCTGCCAGCGGCTGCTGCATGCACACAAGGGGATATTTCAGGATAGGGAGTGGAGGGGGCCCGGTAAACAGTCATATCATAATGATTTTAGTGTATTTTTTGCTAAAATATAATGTGATATTTTCTGGGGGGGGGGGGGCCCTGACAGGTAGGCATTGTGGGGACCCATGAATTACCACAGCAGCCCTGACCGTATGTGTTCATAGCGTGTCCCCTGCTGCATGCTGTAGTTACTCCTGTCAGCCACAATGTTACTACAAGATACAAAGGTTATGCATTGGCCCAGGGGTACGAACCACAGTTATTAGAAGGGAATGTGCCAGGCAAATAGTATTCTCAGAAGCACATCAGTAATGGCAGCCTACGTATTTCTCCCACTACAGGTTTCCTTGGAGAAAACTTCTTGTCTTTTTAGGAATGTTGCAAAACCTGAAAAGGACCGGGATTTTTCTACTAATTTTGTTTTACATTTCTTTTGGATGACACACAGGCAGGATCTAATTGTCCTCAGGATAAAGAATTTACAGCGTGCTCCAGAAATGCATTACCTTAAAGTGGTTGTAAAGGCAGAAGGTGCCATGTTCAGCAGGTAGGAGGTATTGCCCGCGGAGTGCAACAGGCAAGATCATTTAGCCGCGTTTTTACCACATTCCTCAAACCGCAAGTGCACACAAGGCCTTATACTGTATGTCGAAAATGCCAAAAGCATGTGGAAACCCCAATTTTATGAGTTCAGATGTTTCCAGTGAAGGGTTCTGTTACCGCTACAACATACAAATATATTTTAGACAATTGTGTGCTCTTCCAACTTTGTGGTAACAGTTTGGGAAAGGCCCTTTTATGTTCCAGGATGACTTTGCCCCTGTCTACAAAGCCAGCTCCATAAAGACATGGTTTGATGGGTTTGGTGGGGAGGAACTTGAGTGACTGCACAGAGCCCTGACCTCAACTCTGCTGAACACCTTTGGGATTAATTATGAACCAGGTCTTCTCATCCAGCATAAGTACCTAACCTCACAAATGGGCACACATTCTCCCAGACACCCTCCACAATCTTGTGGGAACCCTTCCCAGAAGAGCGGAGGCTGATATACAACTGATGAGTCTCAATTTCAGCTGTGACATTTAGATGGTAGGATCAGAATTTGGTGTTAAACAACATGAATCCATCCTGCCTTGTATCAACAGTTCAGGCTGCTGGTGGTGGTGGTGGTGTACTGGTGTGGGGGATAATTTCTTGGCACACTTTGCACCCCTTTTGCACAAATTGAGCATCGTTTAAACGCCATGGCCTACCTGAGTATTGTTGCTGACCATGTCCATCCCCTTATGACTACAGTGTACCCATCTTCTGATGGCTCCTTCCAGCAGGATAATGCATCATGTCACAAAGCTCAAATAATCTCACCATTGGTTTCTTCCACATGACAATGAGTTCACTGTACTCCAATGGCCTCCACAGTCACCAGATCTCAATCCAATAGAGCACCTTTGGGATGTGGTGGAACGGGAGATTCACATCATGAATGTGCAACCAACAAATCTGCAGCAACTGCGTAATGCTATCATGTCAACATGGACCAAAATCTCTGAGGAATGTTTCCAACACCTTGTTGAATCTATGCCACGAAGAATGAAGGCAGCTCTGAAGGCAAAAGGGGTCCAACCCGATAATAGCAGGGTGTACCTAATAAAGTGGCCAGTGAGTGTAAAAGGAAAAGGGGCCATCTCCGTAATAATGTCTATGGTTTTGGAACAGGATAACCAGCAAGCTCATAAAGGTGTTATGGTCATTTGTCCACAATCCTATGGGCATGTAGTGTATGCAAAGTCTTAGCAAGGAGGTCTTTCATGCATGATCTTGGTGCAGAAGGCTCCTGGAACTCGGGGCTAGAGAATGGTTCTCTACTACAAGGTCACAATGACACTAACATTGAGCTTAATGGCCTCCACTGCTGGGATCTACTCTATGGGGATCATACAGTTCTGAGATCCCAGTGCCAGAGGAACATGAATTGATGCTGGGATCTACTTTGTGGGGATCATACAGTTCTGAGATCCCAGTGCCAGAAGAACCTGAATAAATGCTGGGATCTACTCTGTGGGGATCATACAGTTCTGAGATCCCAGTGCCAGAAGAAGCTGAATTCATGCTGGGATCTACTCTGTGGGGATCATACAGTTCTGAGATCCCAGTGCCAGAAGAACCTGAATTAATGCTGGGATCTACTCTATGGGGATCATACAGTTCTGAGATCCCAGTGCCAGAAGAACCTGAATTCATGCTGGGATCTACTCTGTGGGGATCATACAGTTCTGAGATCCCAGTGCCAGAAGAACCTGAATTAACGCTGGAATCTACTCTATGGGGATCATACAGTTCTGAGATCCCAGTGCCAGAAGAACCTGAATTGATGCTGGGATCTACTCTATGGGGATCATACAGTTCTAAGATCCCAGTGCCAGAAGAACCTGAATTGATGCTGGGATCTACTCTATGGGGATCATACAGTTCTGAGATCCCAGTGCCAGAAGAACCTGAATTGATGCTGGGATCTACTTTGTGGGGATCATACAGTTCTGAGATCCCAGTGCCAGACGAACCTAAATTGATTATAGTAGTCTTGGTGCAACGTAGAGGAGCAGCAAATGTGAATACCCATATGCGGGTACATTTTATGATTTTCTCCTAGACTTTACATCTCCTTTAAAGCGGAGTTCCAGCCATTTCTGTGTTTATTAAAAGTCATCAGCTACAAAAAGTATATCTGCTGACGTTCAATGAACACACACTCATCTGTCCCATGAACCAGCGATGTGGGAGCATCAGTTCTCCCCCTCTTCTCCCCGCGGTGCTGGCATCACTAGTGTGACGGGCCTCCAGCTGTGACAGCTTGCGGCCTCACATTGGGTGTGCACTGAGCATGTGTGGGTCGCGCTTCATGTCCTGAGTGGCTGGGCAATCTTCTGGGACCTCTGACTTGTCCCAGAAGATTGCAGGAAGGGATGGGTAGAAGAGAACTTCCGCTCGAGCTGCCTTGAAGCCCCGAGCAGAAGTGGGTACCTGTGAAAACTAGGTACCCGCTTACCCCCAACACCCCCCCCCCCCAAAAAAAATGACATGCCAAATGTGGCATGTCAGGGGGTCAGGAGTCCTCAAAGTGGAAGTTCCACTTTTGGGTGGAACTCCACTTTAATAAGGTGGATCTTTTAGTAACTTTACCAGTCGGCACTAGTAAAATCCTGAAACGTCACAATGTATAGCAACAGTATAGATTTTTCATAAATCCCAACCTTTTATTATTAGGGAACATGCACATGGCTGTATGAAATAAAAGCAAGTAGTATGAAGGATCTTGCTGTTAGAAGCAAGCTCCTGTTTAAAAAGTGCTTTGTGCAGTGTACTCATGTAATGATTAAGCAACACTTATATGCCTACAATCGTACGGCGTTAATGCAGCCCTTTGTTTGCTAGGATGCAGGCGGCTATTTTAAGGCAATAAATGACATTTGTGCTATATGCTGTACGCATGTAAACATTGGTACACACAGTGCAACCTCAGACACAGATTTTTCCTTTTTTTGTATGGATCTGAACGCAGCACACATTTGCAGATCTGTATATAGCTATGTACATGGGCCCATAGAAAACAATAAACCTACATTCCAATCCGTAAAAAAAGAAAAAAGTTTACTGATAAAAATGCCACAGCTTCGCTGCCATGTGCATGAGGCCTTAAAGAGGAAGTAAACTTCCACTGATTGTCTGTACCTATAGATAAGCCTATAATAAGGCTTACCTATAGGTACTGTATATATCGCCTAAATATGCACTGTTTAGGAGGTATTTACTGTATAAGCAGCCGATGACTTCATCAGCGCATGCACTCTGAAAGAATGGCCACCCGTGCCGTTTCTTCAGAGCCCTGAGCCGTGACTGGCGGCTCCCGCGCATGACGTCATGAGGTTTTGATCAGTCACACAGTCGGAGTCCACAGACCCGGAAGAAAGACGGGTGAAGATGGATGCGGCCTCAAGCGGTGACAACGAGGGCTTTGTTTGCAGGTGGGTTTCACATTATGTGCAATGCATACTAGCACATTATGGCTTTCCTACACAGGTCAGACAAATATAAATAAATAAATAATGGAAGACGTTTACTTCCTCTTTAAAAAGGAAGTCCAGTGCCCAAGCTGAGATAAGGTTATTGTACTACTGCCAGCAAGAGGAAGCACTTCCTCAGTTTCCTCTCTTAGGGCCCTTTCACACGGACGTTCCGCATGTCCGTAAATCCTATTTTTTTGCGGATGATATACGGACATAATGTATGTCAATGGCATTGTGGATGTCAGCGGAATACCATCCTTTCAGTTCTGTTCCGTTTTTTGGAATGGAACAGAACCCTATTTTTGTTCCGTTTAACCACTTGCCGACTGCTCACAGTATATTTACTGCGGCAGTCAGCCCCTCACAGGCAGAGCGACGTAGTACTACGTCGCTAGCCTGTGAGGCTCTGGGGAGCGAGCGCGCGCCACCGGAGGCGCGCTCCCGCTCCCGCGAGGTCACGATGTCAGCCGGTCACTTGGCGATCGTTGGTGGAGAGGGAGAAAGGCAGGCAGGTGATGTAAACAAGCCGCCTGTCATTCTCCCCTGTGTAAGAATAGTGATTATACGGTTCTACTATGTAGGACCGTTGATCACTGTTCCTACACCTCAAGCCACAGCCAATCACAGTTAGAATCACGCCCCTAGGGACACACATAACCCCTCCCTCTAAAAAAAAGTTAACCCCTTCACTGCCAGTAACAGTGCATATTTATAGCACTGATTACTGTAGAAATGTCACTGGTAACCCCAAAAGTGTCAAAAATGTCAGTCAAGGGTCCGATCTGCCTGTCGCAATGTCACAGTACCGCAAAAAATATCGCAGATCGCCACCATTACGCGTTAAAAAAAAAAAAAAAAAAAAATGACAAAAATCTTTCCCTTTGTTAGTAAACGCGATAACTTTTGCGCAAACCAATCAAAATACGCTTTTTGTGATTTTTTTTACCAAACATATGTAGCAAAAAACAAATTGGCCGAAAATGTTAAAAAATTTAGATTTTTACATTTTTTTTGGGGGGGAATTTCATATAAAAAATGTGAAAAATATTGTTATTTTTGCAAAATTGTCGCTCTTTTTTTGTTTATAGCGCATGATCAAAAAATCGCACAGGTGATCAAATACCACCAAAAGAAAGCTCTGTTTGTGGGAAAAAAAGGACATCAAATTAGTTTAGGTACAGTACAGCGTCGCACCGACCGCGCAATTGTCCGTTAAAGTCATGCAGTGCCGAATCGCAAAATAGGCCCTGGTCAGGAAGGGGGTAAAATCTTCCGGGGTTTAAGTGGTTAAAAAACAGAACGGATGCAAAATCGGATGTCAGCGGTGTCCAGTGTTGGGGTAGTTACTCAAAAAATGTAACTAGTTACTAGTTACTTCTGTAAATTGTAACGGGATTACTTTACTAGTTACTACATTTGAAAAGTTACTTCACTACTTATTACTTTACTTTCCACTTTCTTAATTGACCGTGTAGAAGAAGATACATGACACTCTTTCTACATAGAGTTTATTGTATAAACACAGGCTTTGGGAAACATGAGAACAAAACCTGAAAAAACAGAATAAAACATAAAGTGCAACAAAAAGTCATAAACTTCATCCCTCTCGATTCTTCGAAAAAACGATTGTATCGCACGGCTTGGGTAACGCAGGAAAGCGCGTTCCTATAGCCTAGTAAAGTAGTGTAGTTACCTCCTATAGCCTAGTAAAGTAGTGTAGTTACCTCCTATAGCCTAGTAAAGTAGTGTAGTTACCTCCTATAGCCTAGTAAAGTAGTCAGAGATGTATAGTAACTAAGTAGAACTACTTCACTACTGTACTTAAGTACGGAAAGGCGGTATCTGTACTTTCCTAGTAGAATTTTTTTCTCCTACTTCCACTTTTACTTCACTACATTTTTTCAATGATTTCAATACTTCTACTCCGATATTTTTTTTTTTGTGCTGCATAGTTACTCGTTACTATTATAAAAATTACCACTGCCAGAACAGTAGATGGCAGGTTTCATGAAGCTCAAAACATGTGTATTATCAGCGCATATGAAAATAAATGCTACTGTACGTATAAATAAAAGCTGCATTTGAAATAATAAAAAACAAATATGATGTTCAAACTTTTGACTTCTTTCTTTAATAACTACATAACACAGTACTTGTAGTTTTACTTTCAGTACTTGAGTAGCAAAATTTTTAAAAAAACTACTTGCAATACTTAAGTACAAAAAATGTTGAATACTTTAGTACTTCTACTCAAGTCACTTTTTGATCGAGCACTTGTACTTTTACTCAAGTATAGGTTTCGAGTACTTTATACAACTCTGAAAGTAGTGTAGTTACCTCCTATAGCCTAGTAAAGTAGTGTAGTTACCAATATTAGTATTGTAACTAGTTACGTTACTTCGTTACCAAAAAAGTAATGTAGTTACTGTAATCCGTTACTTTGTAACTAGTTACCCCCAACACTGTCGGTGTCATCCGCTGACATCCGCAATGCCCATAGACTTACATTATGTCCGTATATCATCCGCAAACAGATGGGATGATATGCGAACATACGGAGCGGATGACACAAATGTCATCCGCTCCGTGAAAAAAAAAAAAAAAGTGCCGCAGTGGATCGCAATGCGGTCCGCTCCGTGTGAAAGAGCCCTTACTAGTAATCAGACTGCAACATTGTTGCAACACACCACAATGTGAGAAGCTACAGCAGAAGCTGCACATGCACCAGGAATTACAAGCTGACATCTCAGTCCAGGAAGTAGATACTGACCCTTGATGATGCCTGAACAAAAATGGCTCCATCCTTCTGGAGAGAAAAGCAGTTGAAAGCATTGTCAGGGAGAGTACTGTAATCTCTTTGAGAGGTAATAAATACCTGGAAGGGTTACACATTACAGCTAACATGAAAAAAATATTTCTAACGCTAGGTCTGCTTTAGTTCGACATTTGGAATGCCAAAAAAAAGTTTTCATTAACTTCATACATTGTGGATTTCTGTTCACTGCTAGAACTCAGCAGAACTGGTGATCAAAGGTCTCAGCTTACCATCGGGTCAGTGCGTTTGCTACCAAAACAGTGTTAAGTAGGCAGAAAGTATTGGCCCTTGTTATGTTATTTACAGTGAACATTCCATCATTTTCCGCTATGTTGAACTGCAAAGGCAGATTGACCAATCATTAACGCACATCCAGAGGTAATGGCAGGTAAATAGTTACATATACCGCACTCAGATACATTCAAATACATGCATGGGAGCTGATTTAGCAGTCTATGGACCTGTATGTATGCCTACCCAGCCATGAAGATTATACAGCCCAACTCGTGACCTGACTTTTTCTTGATTGGACAATGAAGGAGCAGCTGCAGACCAATGAAATCTATTTTTTTCTCTCTCCCCCTGTCAGTGTGTTCCTGTTAAAGTAGGAGAAACTCTCATGGATGATTTTTATAGGTATAGTAAGAATCTTCTAAACGTTTAGGAGATATTTACTTGTGAAGCCGCCGGTGTCAATACCGTGCCGTTCCTTCAGAGCCCTGTGCCACAAACAGCGACTCACGCATGCATATGCAGGTGTGACATCATCTCGGCTCATCCAATCAAAGGACTGGAGCCCTCCAACACTGAAGGAAGACCGGGTGAAGATGGAAGCCCTGTCAGCGGTGACAGCGGGCCGCTGGAGGGGCTCTGTTTTAACCACTTGCCGACCAGCCACCAAAGTTTTATGGCGGTAGGTCGGCTCTGTCCCGCGAAACGACGTACCTGTCGGGGAAGCTAATCGACAGGTCCGGCGGCCGCGATGTCCGCCGGGCATCCGCAATCACTCCCCGTGGAGACAGAACGCAAGTCTGCCATTGTAAACATGGCAGACCACTGTTCTGTCAGACAGTTATGAACACAGGTTTTTGGTGTTTCTCTTATTTAGGAACACAGATCTCTTTGTTCATGCAGCAAGTCCACCCCCCACACAGTTAGAAAGCACCCCCTAGGGACACATTTATCCTTTGACCGCCCCTGGTGTTAACCCCTTCCCTGTCAGTGTTATTAGTAGAGTAACAGTGCAATTTTTTAGCATTGGTTACTGTAGTAATGTCACTGGTCCCCCACAAAAGTGTCAAAAATGTCAGTTAGGTGTCCGATCTGTCCGCCGCAATGTCACAGTCCTGCTAAAAATCGCTGTTTGCCGCCATTACTAATAAAAAAATGAAAACATGACATAAATCTTTCCCCTAGTTTGTAGACGTGATAACTTTTGTGCAAACCAATAAATATACACTTATTGGGATTTTTTTTACCAAAAATATGTAGCAGAATACAAATTGGCCTAAAATGATTAAAAAAATAGATTTTTATATTTTTTTTTTATTGGGAATGTTTTATAGCAGAAAGTGAAAAATGTGGTTTTTTTTTCAGAATTGTTCTTCTTTATTTGTTTATAGCGCAACAAATAAAAATCGCAGAAGTGATCCAACACCACCAAAAGAAAGCTCTATTTGTGGGACAAAATGAACATCAATTTTAGTTGGGTACAGTGTGGCATGACTGCGCAATTGTCAGTTAAAGTAATGCAGTGCTGTATCACAAAAAATGGCCTGGTCAATCCTTCCGGTCCAGAAGTGGTTAAAGTGGTTGTAAAGTCATAAGGTTTTTATCTTAATGCATTCTCTGGTGCCCCTAGTTGAGATGTGGGTGCCGGGAACAGAACACGGATGGAAAGTACTGTGAATCATCACTGAATACTGGGACAGGTCAGTGTCTGTTTTTTAAATACTGTAGCTGCTGACTTTTAGGCTGCATTCACATGTCAGCGTATTGATCGCGGGCAAAATCGCCGCGATTCCGCCCGCAATCCGGAAATCATTGCAAATCGCGGGACACCTGTGCGTTGCCCGTGATTTGCAATAGCACCCCAAACGCTGTGCGAAGTTGCCGCGATTTCCGCCTGCCGAATCACGGTAACATAGCGCAAAAAAAAAAATCGCGGGACGCATTACGCCCAAAAAAGTACAAGAATTTCTTTGGAGCATAATGCGTCCCGCAATTTTTTTTCCGCGATGTTACCGCGATTCGGCAGGCGGAAATCGCGGCAACATCGCACAGCGTTTGGGGTGCTATTGCAAATCACGGGCAACGCACAGGCGTCCTGCGATTTGCAATGATTTCCGGATCGCGGGCGGAATCACGGCGATTCTGCACTCGATCAATACGCTGACATGTGAATGCAGCCTTAATGAACACAAATATGACTGAAGCTTCTCTTTATGGCCCCTTTCACATATGGAATCCGTTCAGATCCCCCTGTCAGTTTTTTTGGCGGATCTGAACGGACTCCCCATCCATCTCTATGGGGCATCGTATGTCAGTGGAGACATGTTTGCTGACATCCGATCCGTCAAAACCGGACAGATGGAAACCCTATTTTCCATCCGTCTGGCGGATCGGATTGGATGAGAACAGACAGACGGTCCGTTCCCATCCGATTCCCCCATAGAGATGAATGGGGACCTGACACACAGCGCGGAGACACAGCTGTTATCCACCTGCTCAGCGGGGGATTGATCCGCCTGGTGGACTCCATGTGTGAAAGAGCCCTAAAGTGATATTAGATGCTTGTTTAAAAAGAAAAAGAAAAACAAACAATCAAACGAACATGTGAGACCCCGTTCACACTGGGGCGCACCGCGACCTCGGAGCGGCCGGCACGGACTTCATAACATTGAAGTCAATGCAGGTCGCTCCGGGTCGCCCCAAAGAAGCTCCGGACCATTTTTCTAAGTCGGAGCGACTTGTGTCGCTCCTATTAGAACGGGTCCACAGCTTCTCTATGGCAGGTTGCCTGACAGGTCGCCCCAGTGTGAATGGGGTCTCATACTCACCAAAGCAGCCCGATCCTCCTCTTCTCGGGCCCAACACCGGTGCTCCTGGCCCCTCCCTCCAAGTAGGCTCGCTCATGAGCTGCTGCTCTGCTTGTCTATTCACACACAGAGCCACAGCTTGGCCCCGCCCTCTCTCTCTCCTCATTGGCTCACTGAGGCCAAGAGGAGTGAGAGTCCCCAGAGAGCCGAGGCTCTCATCCACATCGCTGGATCGGGATGGAGCTCAAGTATCGGGGGGGGGGGGGGGTTGGGGGCTGCTGCACAGAGAACGTTTTTTAACATTATGCACCGAATGCATGAGGGTAAAAATCCTTTAGAATCACTTTAGATTCCAACCCCAGCCTGTAACTGGACAGGAGAAGTTTCAGACTTAATAGCTTATCTGTCACTCTCTTCCAACCAGAACAGTCCTTGTTAGCATGGGAGCACTAAATTATAACTGATTGGCTCCTTGTGCTGCTTCTTCTCCCAGCCCAAGCTCTGCTGTACAGGGACTGCAAGAGGTTGATACCAATTCAAATTCAACTACTTACACTGCTTGCATTTCAAAATAATGCATTCACTTGCATCTTTTATATCTGCCAGAACAATGGATGTGTCACCACAAACCAGGAAACTCCTTATAAGGGGCCAGCGCGTTATTGAGAGATCACATCACAGCGATGTTTTGCCATGCAGGACCCCTTCATCAGACAAGTGATTTCATATCTGCCAGGATTTTAGCTTTATAGATCCTCAGGTACAATTTTGTATTTTGTGAGTCCCTAAAAAACTTTTTATCACAAGTATAAAGTCTTAGAATATTACAGATCCTTTCTTGCATCTCAAATACAGCATGACAGCAGACATTCAATTTTGAATTGAACCTACTTTGAGCAAACAGACATTTCCATTCAGTCCAATTCTGCCTAAGCTTAGTGAATTGTACAATCACATTGCGTGGCCAATTTTCAGACTTTTTTAAAGAATAAATATAAAAACATAGAGACGCTTTATAAAATCACAGAATTCTAATTCACCCAGTGCAAAGCAATGGGAATATTAAACTGAAAAGTAGGATGCTGCCAGAGGAAGAGTCCAAAAAATGTACTAGCTGCTGCAGAACAGCTTGGGAATCCCAGAATTTACAAATGCCCACCCAAAAAGGTGCCAACGGACTATTAAAATTGGAACCTAAACCCTCCGAATTGAAGAAAAGTCTAGAAAATCAGAAATGTCCCTTTACTCTGCCCATAAAAGGTGCCAAGAGGGGAGTGAGATCAAAAGTCTGACCTGCCCAGCCCAGGTAAAGACTGGACCCACCCATGGCTGCTGCAGAAAACCATTCTGTCTATTAGTAATCAGGGACTTCACAAATGCCCCTTTACCTCTGCCCAAAAAGATGCCAAGGTGGGAGGAAGTTAAAAAAATCCAAATGGCCCAGCTCAAAAAAAGGCTGGAATAATTCACAGCAGCAGTGGAACATCTTTGAGGTCTATTAATCAGGCACTTCAAAAATGCCCCTTTAACTCTGCCCAAAAGGGTGCCGGGGGAGAGTAAAATCAAAAAATCGGACCTGCCCAGGTAAAGGCTGGAACAATCCATGGCTGAGGAACACCATTAAGGTCTATTAATAATCTGGAACTACACAAATGCCCTTTAACTCTGCCCAAAAAGATGCCAAGGGGGGGGTTAAAAAAATCCAATCGGCCCAGCCCAAGAAAAGGCTGGAAAAATTCACAGCTGCTTCAGAACATCTTTGAGGCATATATTAATCTTTATTAACCCATATTTGAGGCCTACAGGGACTTCAAAAATGCTCCTTTAACTCTGCCCAAAAAGGTGCCAAGGGGGGAGTAAAATATAAAATGTGACCTGCCCAGCCCAATGAAGGCTGGAACAATCCATGGCTGTTCCAGAACACCGTTAAGGGCTATTAATAATCAGGGACTACACAAATGCCCTTTAACTCTGCCCAAAAAGATGCCGGGAGGGAGTTTAAAAAATCCAATCAGCCCAGCCCAAGAAAAGGCTGTAAAAAATCACAGCTGCTGCAGAACATCTTCGAGGCATATTAATAGGGACTTAAAAAAAGCTCCTTTAACTCTGCCCAAAAAGGTGCCAAGGGGGGAGTAAAATATAAAATGTGACCTGCCCAGCCTAGGTAAAGGCTGGAACAATTCATGGCGGCTGAGGAACACCATTAAGGTCTATTAATAATCAGGGACTACACAAATGCCCTTTAACTCTGCCCAAAAAAGTGCCAAGGGGGGAGTAAAATATAAAATGTGACCTGCTCAGCCTAGGTAAAGGCTGGAACAATTCATGGCAGCTGGGGAACACCATTAAGGTCTATTAATAATCAGGGACTACACAAATGCCCTTTAACTCTGCCCAAAAAAGTGCCAAGGGGGGGGGAGTAAAATATAAAATGTGACCTGCTCAGCCTAGGTAAAGGCTGGAACAATTCATGGCAGCTGGGGAACACCATTAAGGTCTATTAATAATCAGGAACTGCACAAATACCCTTTAACTCTGCCCAAAAAGGTGCCAAGGGTGGAGTAAAATATAAAATGTGACCTGCCCAGCCCAGGTAAAGGCTGGAACAATTAATGGTGGCTGAGGGACACCATTAAGGTCTATTAATAATCAGGGACTACACAAATGCCCTTTAACTCTGTCCAAAAAGATGCCAAGGGGGGGAGAAAGTTAAAAAAATCCAAACGGCCCAGCCCAAGAAAAGGCTGGAAAAATTCACTGCTGCTGCGAAAAATCTTTGAGCCCCAAATAATAGGGACTTCAAAAATGCTCCTTTAACTTTGCCCAAAAAGGTGCCAAGGGGGGAGTAAAATATAAAATGTGACCTGCCCAGCCCAGGTAAAGGCTGGAACAATTAATGGTGGCTGAGGAACACCATTAAGGTCTATTAATAATCAGGAACTACACAAATGCCCTTTAACTCTGCCCAAATAGATGCCAAGGAAGGGGGAGGGTTAAATAAATCCAAAAGGTGCAGCCCAAGAAAAGGCTGGAAAAATTCACTGCTGCTTCGGAACATCTTTGAGAACTATATTAACCTATATTAACCCATATTTGAGGCCTATAGGGACTTCAAAAATGCTCCTTTAACTTTGCCCAGAAAGGTGCCAATGAGGGAGTAAGATCAATCTGACCCACCCAGCCAAAGGAAAAACTGGAACAATTCACAGCTGCTGCAGAACATCTTTGACAGTTCAGAAATACCCCTTTAAATATAGTAAAAATAAGCAAAATAAAAAATCTGACCCACCCAGCCCAGGAGGATGCTGGAACAACTTGCAGCTGCTGCAGCACATCTTAGAAGCAGAGATATTCATAAGATCTTATCATCCGTTATCTAAAACTTCAATCCAAAAACCGTTTTTAAAAACCTTGTAGAACACTTCTGTCCCAGAGGAGTTAAAGAGACCGCGAGACCCCCAAATCCAATCCTCCCAGGGTCCAGATTCTCCTCTTCGCATGGTTTCATGCTGGAAAGCCCCACAGGGACCGGCTCAAATCACCACAATATGTCTCCAATTAAAAACATAGGGATGTACATCTGTGCTAATATGGATTTTTTTTTTTTCACTCTTTAGCCAATCAGCAGTGATCTGAGAACGCTCTTGGTATCCCTTTAGAACATGCCATTTAGGAGGCGCAGATCTGACAGCATGCACAACCCAAACCCCCCTCTTATTTTATGATCTTATTTATGTAAACTGCATTCGCCTGCGCCGGGGGGTACTTAGAACTGTGCGCAATACTGCCAGAGGACGCAAATCCCAGGGTTTTTTTTGGAAACCTACACCGCTTTACGGAAAGATCGTGTCCTTTTTATAGCCTTTCCCCGACCAATGTCAGCGGTAATAGTATAAAATCGCCCTAAATACGCCGGCGTCACCTGCAGGCAGGGGGCTCGGGGAAAACCCCGGAGTGTAACAATATATGAATTTATGTAGCTGGAAGGCACCCAGCTGCCGGGAACACAGCGCAATTAACCTCTTAGGCGCTGGAAGGAAAGCAAACAGCATTGCAGCGACAGCGCTTGGGAATCCATTGGGGTTGCACGGGTATGACAAGTAATTTTTGGTGTAAGACTGTGATGGTATTTTTAGTTGGGGAGGGGGGTGAGACTCACCTGGAGCAGTTGGCAGGTTCTTGCATTGACAGTCGTGCAGTGGATCGCAGTCTAGGAGCAGGAGATCCCAGGGATCAGATTGGAGATAGGGGGAAGCAGCATGGGAAGAAGAGAAGGATGGGGTTGACATGGAGTCCCCCCCCCCCTCTCCAGTCAGCTGGCTGCAATCCCCCCCTCCAGACAGGACAGTCACACACTCACGCCTGGCCCTGGTAGTACGCCTTCTATGCCTTGATCTCTGGCTGCTGTGTTGCCATCCTCTTCTGATTGCTGTGGGTGACTCCCCTCCTCTCCCTCCCCCCCTCCCTCCCCAGTCTCTGGCTGTCTCTCCTCCCTCTCTGTGATATATGTACAGTACCATTCAGTGTACACAGGCTGCTGGGAGCAAGATGGGCTCTGCAAAGCTGCTGGAGCAACCGTGCAATCCTTCCAGAAAGACATCAACAGGGCGAGGAATTGCGGCAGGGAAATTATGTGCCAAATTCTCCCCAAAAAATTGTGACAAATTATTATGTTGCACTGACCAAAAAAATTGTGACAAATTATTATGTTGCACTGACCACAGTTTATAAGGAGTCCTGCACCACCTACTGATAATTTGCTTATTTTTTTTTAGGTTTTATGACCAGGCCATTTTTTGCATTACTTTAACTGACAATTGCGCGGTCGTGTGCCGCTGAACCCAAATAAAATTGATGTAAAAAAAAAAAAAAAAATTTTGAAAAAAAAAAATGTTTTACTTTATGAGTGCCGGTTCACATTGGTGCGATGCGAGAAGAAAACCCTGTTAATCCACTGCATTTTGTGTTGACAATCAACACATGCCAACTGCTGGGAGTGTCAGTACAAAGTTAACAACACCCCCCAGATTAGTTCGCATATCGTGGTGCGAACTGTCAGTTCGGACAGGAATTTATATACAACTATATAGATCAGACCCATGCGATCCGATTCTGGGGCAGACCAAAAAAAAAAAAAGGGTCATGTGCGACTTTGGTCCGAACGCCATGCAAATTCAGCCATGCAATCTGGATGGCTGAATTTGTATCGCACAGACATTGCATGTGATTTGTATAGCAGTGCGGTGCGAATCACATGCGATGTCTCACATCACATATGTGTGAACCGACACTAAAACACATCCAATACCACAATGTAAAAAAAAAAAAATCTAATTTCTTCATCAATTTAGGCTAATATGTATTCTGCTACATATTTTTGGTAAAAGAAAAATCCCAATAAGCGAATATTGATCGGTTTACACAAAAGGTGTAGCGTCTACAACATGGGTGTCCAACCTTTTGGCTTCTCTGGGCCACATTGAGTGTATAGAAATTTTCTCGGGCCGCATATAAAATATATACTATAGTTAAGGTATATAAGTAATAAAACGCTGCCACGCCCTTCCCGCGCTGCCGGCCCCCCTCCCCCCCCAGCACTAATTTAACACAACTAGGGGATGATCCCTTCCGAGGCAGCCTCCGCCTACAGTTAGTTAGAAGCCGCTGTGTTGCCGTGTCCCCGACCCGACTTCCTTCCTCCCCAGCAAAAAAAAAAAATTGCCAGAAGGCAGTGGGCCACATTGCCTGCGGATCTGGGCCACATGTGGCCCCCGGGCCGCAGGTTGGACATGTCTGGTCTACAAACTATGGGATAGATTTAGGGACTTTATATTTTTTTTACTAGTAATGGCGGCGATCAGCGATTTTTAGCAGGACTGCGACATTGCGGAGGACAAATCTGACATTGAGTGACACTTTTTTGGGGACCAGTGACACCAATACAGTGATCAGTGCTAAAAAAAAAAAAAATGCACTGTTATTGTACTAATGACACTGGCAGGGAAGGGTTTAACATCACAGGCAATCAAAGGGTTAAATGTGTTCTCTATTAGTGCTTTCTAACTGTGGGAAATTTGAAAACAGAGATCTTAGGAGAAACACAAGATCTCCATTTTCCTCCCTGACAGAACGGCGGTCTGTCTTGTTTACATAGGCAGACCACCGTTCTGTCTCTCTGAACGATCACCGGACAAACGGATTGGCTCCCGCTGTGTCCAATCACAGTGGGAGCGGGGCCAAAGAAGAAGATCACGTACAGGAACATGATTTTGCGATTAAGGACCGCCCTGCCGCAGTAATGTACGTGGGGTGGTCATTAAGTGGTTAAACAACCTTTTCTTTTGTACATGAAATGTCGCAAACAGGAATTTTCCTATTTTTGACCCGTGTTACATTTAACAGGAACACGCATGTACACTTGTCGCACTAGTACAAATGTTTCAATCTGCACTATTTAAGAGCCCGTTCGTATCACAGCGCATATGAATACGCACCTGCAGTGTATTGCGTTTTGGTGCATTTCTATGCACACTTCTGTGCGTTTTTATGTGCGTAGTTCTTTATTTTTCAAAGGCATGTTCCCTCTGACCTATTATTGTTGATGAGAGGTGCATTTTGACATGTTTACATGCGTTCTGTGCATTGCAGTGTGATGCTATGCAAAAATGTTGCATAAAACTGCACTGCTATGGAACGCAGAGAAATACCACATTCTGGTGGGAACATGATATGGGGGGATTTACTAAAATTGAAGGATTTAGAACCTGGTGCAGCTGTGCATGGTACATACCTCACAACTTTTTGAGATGGGAACGAGGGACACCTATTAGCCAAAGTATGTAGGCATAGGACACACCCCTGCCACGCCCCCTTAAAGGAGAATTATACAAATAAAATGCTTTTGTTAGCACTACTATTCCTTTATATTGCCTTTTGAAATTTACAAATGCAGCAATTTAGAAATTGGATGAAAGGTTTAGCAGTGGGAAACACTTTTAGAAAGATAAATAGTGCATTTTATATACAGCTATATAGATCAGACCAAAATGAGGGACAAATAGGGAGGAAAGAGGGTCAGAGGGGCTCTGTTTCAAATCAAGGACAATCCCTCGAAATCAGGGACAGTTGGGAGCTATGCATGGTAGCCAATCAGCTTCCAAATTTGAACTGCACTGCACCTGAGCACCACAAGCAAAAAATGCTTTTTAATTCATTTGTATTATTCAAAGCAATCTCCCCCATTCAGCCAGGTCTCCATTCTTTATTTTGCTGAGAAATCATTTTGAAAACACCCCCTAACATTGATCGTGGCCATCTTGAGTAAGGGCAGATGATTCATCTATCATTTACTTCCGCTAATCCATCTGCCCTTAGCTGAGGCATAGGCTAAGCTAAGAACCCTCCCTCCTCTCCTGAAGACTCCTGGGATGTATGCCATCATTTGCCTAGGCCTGGAAACCAGGAAGTAGCTGAAGAAATGTAAAAAACTGTTTAGTCAGAGCACGGAGAGCCGTGACAGGCGCCCCCTGCCAGAACACTCCATTGGCTTAGAGAACTGATCGGAAGCCGGTTGGTTGCTGGTTTTCCAGCATGCATGTCCGACAGAAGACGGCCTAACAGCCAACAGTTTGTGCAGCACCTGATGCCTTCCGGTACACACACTTTATCTTTAGGCTTGAATTAATTAACCATCTGTAGTCCATGATGCTATGGGATATCTGAGATTGAGCAAAGATAGCATTCCCGTGCATCGGGTTAGTACAGCATACATAAAAGTCACCCCGGTAGGGAGAGATACTGAAGGAGGAACTACTTAAAGAGGAAGTAAACCCTCCTCTACAACTTGTACCTATAGGCAAGCCTATGATAAGGCTTACCTATAGGTACTGTAAATATCTCCTAAACATGTACCGTTTAGGAGATATTTACCTTACATGTCGCCAGTGACGTCACTGGCGCATGCGCTCTGAAGGAACGGCCGATCGTGCCGTTCCTTCAGAGCCCCGTGCCGTGACTGTCGGCTCCCACGCGCGTGCGCGGGAGTGACGTCACCGCGGCTCCGGCCAATCAGATGGCCGGATGCCGCGATCCCGGAAGACGGGCGACTAGACATGTCGCCCGTCATAGAGGTGAGTGAGCGGCACGGCGGGGGCTCGTTCTGAGGTAAGTATTGCATAATGAGCTAATATGCGATGCATACTAGCTCATTATGTCTTTCTTTTGCAGGGTGTAAGAAAAAAAAAAAAATTTATACGAGTTTACAACCTCTTTAACAGGCCAGTGATGTCATCTGACGCAATAAGATTTTTTTATTGGAAGGGATGGGGTAGCGGTTGGGGTTTGATGGATACGATTGCTCTTGTCTGCCAATGAGTGTAGCCTATTGTCCCACTCTGCCCAGGTTTACAAAGGGGCGCTTCAGTAACTGGTGTGCCAAAACATAAAGATGAACTCTAGGTATGATCTTTATTGCATAATTACATTGATCACGCTTGGACCAATGTAAGGGTCCTTTCACACTGGCTTTCCGCCTGGCAGACTCCATTTTGCTCAGCGGGGATCGATCCGCCGATCCCCGCTGAGCAGGCGAATGGCAGCTCCATCTCTGGTCACTGTGTAGAGACAGACCTGTCAGATCCTCGCTCTCCTCTATGGGAGATTGGATGAAAACGGACCGCCTGTCCGTTTTTATCCGATCTGATCCTCCAGACCAAGGGTCCTCAAACTATGGCCCTCCAGTTGTTCAGGAACTACAATTCCCATCATGCCTAGTCATGTCTGTGAATGTCAGAGTTTTACAATGCCTCATGGGATGTGTAGTTCCACAACAGCTGGAGGGCTGTAGTTTGAGGATCCCTGCTCCAGACGGATGGAAAATAGGGTTTCCATCCGTCTGGATTTCACGGACAGAATCGGATCGGAGAGCAGCGGGTGTCAGCGGAGATGTCACCGCTGATATCCACCACTCTATAGAGGTGCATGGAGCATCCGATCAGGTCCGCCTGAAAAACTGACAGGCAGACCTGATCGGAAAACCCGTGTGAAAGGGCCCTAAGTATGTATATTACGTACCAGAGGCACTGCTGTGCACACTGTAAACTGAAGCCATAGAACATTAGGCAGATTACCTGTTTTTCCTTTGGGACTTACAATGTTACAATTCTTGTTCTTTTGTATTGTTTGAAAGTAACTTGTCTGGAATTCCTCTCTTTTATGTGCTCAGTGCAGATATTTTGAGGTAGTTGCATATTTCTCTGACAGTCTTTGCTCATGGCAGCAGTTCACTTACCCCATAGTGGTTCTTTCTTGCAGCGTCTTCTGTGTCTGGCTGGCCTCTATTTTGCTGACACTTGAACAATTTACTCAACCTAATAGAAACCACCAGCCGCTGCGAGTCTCACCGTGACATGCTTTCAGTTCCTCATTCAGTGGCGCTCAGGTGGTCCTGGCGGAAGTGGTCACATGACTGACATCAGAGGAATATTGTACTATATGGCTGTTCAAATTGTAAAAAACCTGAGCACAAAAGAAAGAGCTTTATACAGGGACATGACTCCAGTCATAGCAGACCATAGCACAACTATGGTGCCTACTACTGCCCAATGTACAATTTAATATACAAAACAGTATGTAAAAGGTGTTCAGACATAACTTTCATTCCGATGTAGAGATGTCACCTCATCCTTTAAAGAGGAAGTAAACCCTCCTCTGCAAGTTGTACCTATAGGTAAGCCTATGATAAGGTAAGCCTATGATAAGGCTTACCTATAGGTACTGTAAATATCTCCTAAACATGTACCGTTTAGGAGATATTTACCTTACATGCAGCCAGTGACGTCACTGGCGCATGCACTCTGCCGTTCCTTCAGAGTCCCGTGCCGTGACCGTCGGCTCCCGCACGCGTGCGCGGGAGTGAAGTCACTGCGGCTCCGGCCAATCAGATGGCCGGATGCGGCGATCCCGGAAGACGGGCGACTGGTCATAGAGGTAAGCGGGCGGCACAGGGGGGACTCGTTCTAAGGTAAGTATTTCATAATGAGCTAGTATGCGATGCATACTAGCTCATTATTTATTTCTCTTTCAGGGTGAAAAAAAAAATAAAAATATGTGGGCTTACAACCTCTTTAAACCATTGGTTTGCGCAGCCTATTGCATCAGGATGTGCACCCCAAAGCTGAAACACGCATGCATGTGTGTGCATATAAACACTGCTCAAAAACATTAAAGGAACACTTACAGGTGGAGGCCACTGACATTTTTTTCCCTACTCATCTTTTCTTACTGATTTTCACTAGTTTTGCATTTGGCTAGGGTCAGTGTCACTACTGATATCATGAGGCAATTCCTAGACTCTATAGAGGTTGCACAGGCAGTCCAACTCCTCCAGGATGGCACATCAATACGTGCCATTGCCAGAAGGTTTGCTGTGTCTCTCGGCACAGTCTCAAGAGCATGGGGGAGATTCCAGGAGACAGGCAGTTACTCTAGGAGAGCTGGACGGGGTTGTATAAGGTTCTTAACCCATCAGCAGGACCGGTATCTGCTCCTTTGTGCAGGGAGCAACAGGATGAGCACTGCCAGAACCCTACAAAATGACCTCCAGCAGACCACTGGTGTGAATGTCTCTGACCAAACAATCAGAAACAGACTTCATGAGGGTGGCCTGAGGGCCCAACGTCCTCTAGTGGGCCCTGTGCTCACTGCCCGGTACCATGGAGCCGGATTGGCATTTGCCATTAAACACTAGAATTGGCAGGTCCACCACTGGCATCCTGTGCTTTTCACAGATGAGAGCAGGTTCACCCTGAGCACATGTGAAAGACTTGAAAGGATCTGCAGAAGCCATGGAGAAATTTATGTTGCCTGTAACATCGTTCAGCATTGGTGGTGGGTCAGTGATGGTCTGGGGAGGCATATCTATGGAGGGACGCACAGACCTCTACAGGCTAGACAATGGCACCCTGACTGCCATTAGGTATTGAGATAAATACATTTGGACCCATTGTCAGACCCTACACTGGTGCAGTGGGTCCTGGGTTATTCCTGGTACACATCAATGTCGGGCCTCATGTGGCGAGAGTATGCATCCAGTTCCTGGAAGATAAAGGAATTGATATCACTGAATGGCCCCCATGCTCACCTGACCTAAATACAATAGAACACCTCTGGGACATTATGTTTCGGTACATCCGACGCCACCAGGTTGCAGCTCAGTCAGTTAAAGAGCTCTGTGATACCCTGGTCCAGATCTGGGAGGAAATACCCCAGGAAACCATCTGCCATCTCATTAGAAGCATGCCCTGACATTATCAGTCATGCATACAAGCATGTGGGGGCCATACAAACTACTGAGTACCATTTTGAGTTGCTGCAATGAAATTTCAGCAAAATGGAGTAGCCTGCTGCATCATTTTTTCACTTTGATTTTCGGGGTGCCTTTGAATTCAGCCCTCTGTAGGATGATAATTTTCATTTCCATCAAACGATGTGGCATCCTTTCCTTCCCAGCACATTACCCAGTCCATATCAGTATTGATATTCAGCATGATATTTTTCCCCATTGAGATCTAATGTGTTTTCAAAGTGTTCCTTTAAAATTTTTTGGGCAGTGTATATACTGTATATGCACATACACATAAAAATACATGTAAACAAACATTTTAAAATGTATTAACTGCTTGCCAACTGCCCCATGTACTTTTACTGGGCAGAATCACACACATGTATGTCATTCTGCCCTTTCTGGGTCTGCTGCACGCATGCACGCTGCTGGTGACCCACTTCCGCTTTGATTGGACACAGCGGGAGCCAATCTGCGGGTCCAGAGGACTCAACGATCGTTCCCCACAGAGGCAGAACAGTGCTCTGCCTATGAGAACAAGGCAGATCGCGTTCTGTAGGTAGGGAAGACAGAGATCCTCTGTTTCTGTTAACCACTTAAGCCCCGGAAGATTTTACCCCCATTCCGACCAGGGGGTATTTTGCGATTCGGCACTGCGTGACTTTAACAGACAATTGCGCGGTCGTGCGACGCTGTACCTAAACGAATTTGGGGTCTTTTTTTTCCCACAAACAGAGCTTTCTTTTGGTGGTATTTGATCACCTGTGCGATTTTTTGATCACGCGCTATAAACAAAAAAATAGCGTCAATTTTGCAAAAATAGCAATATTTTTCACATTTTTTTATATGAAATTCCCCCCCCCAAAAAAATGTAAAAATCAAAATTTTTTAACATTTTCGGCCAATTTGTTTTATGCTACCTATGTTTGGTAAAAAAAATCGCAAAAAGCGTATTTTGATTGGTTTGCGCAAAAGTTATCGCGTTTACTAACAAAGGGAAAGATTTTTGTCATTTTTGTTGGTTTTTTTTTAACGCGTAATGGCGGCGATCTGCGATTTTTTTTGCGGTACTGCGACATTGCGGCGGACAGATCGGACCCTTGACTGACATTTTTGACACTTTTGGGGTTACCAGTGACATTTCTACAGTAATCAGTGCTATATATATGCACTGTTACTGTAAAAATACACTGGTAGTGAAGGGGTTAACTTTATTTGGGAGGGAGGGGCTGTGTGTGTCCCTAGGGGCGTGCTTTCTACTGTGATTGGCTGTGGCTTGAGCTGTAAGGACACTGATCAAAGGATCTACATAGTAGATCCATGTGATCAGTGTCTTTACAGCGAGGAGAATGACAGGTGGCTTGTTTACACAAGCTGCCTGACATTCTCCCTCTCCCCCGCCGATCGCCGAGTGGCCGGCGGACAGCAGGTCCGCTGGTCACACGCGCGGGGGGGGTCCGTGACCACGCAGGAGCGCGCCTCCGGCGGCGCGCTCGCTCCCTAGACCCTCACAAGCAAGCAGCGTAGCCCTACGTTAGTTTGCCTGTGAGGGGCTGACCGCCGACGTAGATAGTCGTGCGACGGTCGGCAAGTGGTTAAGCAGGAACACAGATTTATGTCTTCCCACAGTACAAGCACCCCCCCCCCACAGTTAGCAAGCACTCCCAGGGAACACATTTAACTATCTGATCGCCCCTGATGTTAACCCCTTCCCTGCCAGTGTCATTAGTACAGTGACATATTTTTAGCACTGATCACTGTATTGTTGTCACTGGTCCCCAAAAAAGTTCAAAGCTAGAGGTGAGCGCATAGTTTGGAAGGTGGAGGAGCACTGGAGGTGATTTATGTTAATCTACGCCCACTTCACAGAAGAGTGCATTTATATTTTGGACTATTCACTATTGCATACTTGCTTATCATTGCGTGAAGCTGTGTCACTGTGTGGTGTGATAATTTCTTATCATATACAGTATTTTATGATTATTTTCAATGGATTGTATTTGATCACATTGTTCCTTGATCACAGATTATTTTATATTCATTATTCATTTGCACTATTGTTTATTAGTGGTGTACAGAGTGTGCACCAGGACGCAAGTTATATATTTTTTTCACGGTAGCAGTAGCGATTTACCATTTCTTGTATATATGCACAGTTCAATATATGTGGGAACACATATTGGGTATACAGTAGCAGACCCCAACACTTTCACATTGCTTTTTTACATTTTGCACATAAAAGCACAGGGGATCAGGCAGTTTTATTTATTTTTTTTTTTTTTTACAGCTTTAAAAAATTGCAGGTAAATTATTTTTTTGTAGTGCTTTTACTTTTCATAAATAATGATTTATTAACTTGCAATGTGCTTTTAGGCCTCTTTCACACGAGCATCCAGGTGGTGGTAAAAACAGGCAGCCAAGACACGTTTTTTCCACCCAGGGCTCCCTGGTCTCATGTGAGGTGGGGGGGGAGGACACCATGAGGAGAATGGGGGGGGTGGGAATTTGCGTTGTGAGGGTGAATTTGGGTGAGGGTGGCAGGGGGTAAGAGTTGTTCGAGGAGGGGACATTTGGGGAGGTGTGCTAGGAATGGTGATTTGGGGTGAACTTGGTGTTGGTGGGGGGACGGGTGAAGAGGATTTGTACTAGGAGGGGGGATTTGGGGGGTTTGTGCTAGAAAAGTTAATATGGTGTGGTATTTGTGCTCAGTTCAGAATTTTTTTTAAGGGGGGGGGGGGGGATTTGTGCTACCAGGGATGATTGGGGGGATTTGTGCTAGGAGGGGGGATTTGGAGTGGGGGGGGGATTTGTGCTCAGAGGAGAAGTTTAAAGGGTGGAGAGATTGTGCTAGGAAGGAGATTTTTTATTTTTATTTTGGGGGGGGGGGGGGGGGGATTTGTGCTGGGAGCATATGGGAAGAGAGAGGACTTGAGCTGGGGGGCAAAGCGACAGACTGCACGCCCATGTCATACAACGGACCCCACACTTCCACTGGATGGGGGGATGCCAGATAAATCCCAAATCCAATAAAACTGAGGAAAAATACAAACTGAAGGAGCTTCCAACCCTCCCCGACTTTGCTTAATGCTAAAAACTTTGTATTACTTGGAGGTTGCATGTCTACTTCACTCACCCAAAGCAGGGCCCGGACAAGAGGTGGGCAAGAGGGAGAGCACTGTGCACTGTGACACTGTGGTATCATCTGAGGTGAAGGGGGAGGGGGGTGTCGCAAGGAGATGGGGGGGGGGGGAGTTTTTGCATGAAGGGGGAATTTGGGAGGTGGCAGGGGGTTAGTATTGTTTTAGGAGGGAAAATTTGAGTTAATAATCAGCACTGTACAGACTGCTTGTGTTCCAAGCATTTGTCACTGGGCACATACTGCCCTAAACGTTAGTAGTACCCGCTGCACCATCCAGCCGCAGCCGCAGTCAGTCTCTTATGGACTTTGACAGGCTACTGGCAACAGGGCCGAACGGTGAGCCTTTCACCCGTACCTAAACTATGGAGTCTAATGCATTGGGCCTAAACGGGCAGTGTACACGAGGCCTTCATTTTGAGTTGCGTGCACCTCTTAGCAAAACCAGAAGTCTCCACACAAGCAGAGTCCAATAGTTTTGAATGTATTTGGAGATCCTGAGAGTTCGATTTTAATGGTGTATATTTTCGCCCATTGTGGAATGTATTCAACTATTCATAGATGCCGCTGCGGGCTTTGAGAAGCATTAATGGTTAAGTCATTAATGATGAGACATTATAACTATAATTAGTTCAGCATTTTGCAGTCAGGGTAATTAGCAGCTTAATATAGTTGCTGAATTTTCTAGGACAATTGGAAGACTAGAGATTGCGGTGTGTGAATGCAAATGATAATTCAGTATTAATGCTGCCTTTATGCTATAGTCTGATTATAAAGGCATTATTTAATTATATTAAATATACGGAACAACCATTACGGTTATGGGGAGGTGGGCCAAAAACAAATGAAAAGCCCTCCGGGTCAAATTAAACACTGCATTTAAAGAGAACTGGTCCTGAGGAATTATACAGGCTGCCATCCCTGTTTGCTTTGTCAGAAAATGTTGCTTGCCTGGCTGTCATGCTGAATCTGTGGTTCCAGTACTTCCTGGGTCCCTGACCCAAAACAAATATACAGATTGGGAGTGCCAACTTCATTGTGGCCTATCTGGTCTGCTGGCTTACTCTAGTTTAGAGATTTAACTCAAAGCAATGTTATTTCGAGGCACTAATGCACTGCTATGGCTGGCTTCCTGGTGGTAAAACCACAGAAATGTACAATATATATAGGAGTGAACTGCTGCTACCACCAAATCAAGTGCTCAAATACCTGAAAACATATAAATAACATTAGTCTAAAGATGGTGTGCTGTTCCATAAATTGTGTACAATAATCATAAACCCATGATTGTATTAAAACTAATAAACAAATATAAATCCAATGGAAAAGTCCATAAAGAAACAGCATATAATATAGAAAATAATCAGTTCAAAAAGGTTGGTGCCAATCGTGCACTATGAATAAAAAAATAACAGAGCAAAATGAAAAACTTCTCATAAAAATTATATATATATACTGTAGATGTGAAAAAATAACAAAGGAATGCTCTTCCAGTGATCAATCACAATATATTCATGAACCATTCATGCATGTATTGCTTCTTCAATAAAATTCTTCAGTGCTCAATGTACAAAAAGCCATCCACCTGCTATCCACCTTTGAGTGCAATGCGTGCTCACCTGCAGCACAAAGGTATCATGCCTCCCTGAAGAAGTCACGGAGGGAGGTGGCCTCCCTGAAGAAGTCACGTGACCAGTGATGTAACGCGTAGGATGAGCCAGTGACATCAGACCTGTTGTTACTGCAATCCGTATCAGCCGCTGAAGCTGCTCACGGCATTAGAAAGGATTACACTTATTGGATTCCATGCGATCATTAGTCTATCTAAATGTGAGTGTACTGGATGAAGTTGTCTTATAACTAATAAATGTGGTTTTTAAACATACTGCACTATGAAATCACTTTGTCTGCATACAACCGTGGAGTTTACAACTCTGAATAGAGGAGGATCCAAGGGAAGCTATTGGACTCCCTCAAGTGGATTGGATATCTATATTCTGCATGATAACTTTGTGCTGCA
Source organism: Pelophylax lessonae (assembly GCF_965119305.1). Classification (NCBI taxonomy): domain Eukaryota; kingdom Metazoa; phylum Chordata; class Amphibia; order Anura; family Ranidae; genus Pelophylax; species Pelophylax lessonae. Next base: position 526,153,425 of record NC_138771.1, read on the forward strand.
GGTGAGCACGCATTGCACTCAAAGGTGGATAACAGGCCAGGTGGATGGCTTTTTGCACATTAAGCACTGAAGAATTTTATTTAGGAAGCAATACATGCATGAGTGATTCACAGATATATTGTCATTGATCACTGGAAGAACATTGCTTTGTTATTTTTTCACACCTTTATATATATAATTTTTATGAGAAGTTTGTCACATTGCTCTGTTATTTTTCATTCACGGTGCATGATTGGCACCAACCTTTTTGAACGGAATATTTTCTATATTTTCTGTTGGATTTATATTTGTTTATTAGTTTTAACACGATCATGGGTTTATGATTATTATACACTATTCATGGAACAGCGCACCACCTTTACACTTATGTAACTCAAAGCAATGTTTTTCTTGGTTTTGGATAGAGTAGTAAAGGGGTTGGAACCCCTGTCGGGTCTTTATTGCCATCTGCATTCCTATTTAGAAGATTCACTTCCTGTCCAGGCTGTCCCATTCATGTCAATTGGGATGCAGCAACTGCGCAGACACAGATGCTGCTCCCAATTTGACAACCGCGTGGGTGCACGGCCCCCGAACACAGACAGTGCGTGTTTGGGGCCGTGCACCCACACAGTTGACAAGTTGGGAGCAGCATCTGTGTCCGTGTACATGCTGCATCCCAATTGACATGAATGGGACTGCCTGCACAGGGATGCACGGAACACCTGTGCATCCCTGTGCTGGCAAATACAGCCCTTGCATGGGCGTACACTGTAGTATGCTCATTTGAATGAGCCTTAACTGTCCTGATCACCAATGACTCAAAGAATAAAAGTGAGGGAACATTCAGAATATTAATTTGTCACCAGTAAAGTGATGGAGGGGAAATCTCCCAATAGGGACACTTGTTCCTGTGACAACTGTTTAAGAGGGGATGGGAAGATATTCACAAAGGGAAGATATCCTCACACTTCTTGTTGAGTCTGCAGAACAAGAAGTGAAAGGCTATCTCCCTAATGAGAGACAGATGGCAAAAAAGAACTGACAATCATTTTAAACCCTTTGTCATCTGTGTCCCATTGCAGAGATTTCCCTTCACTTCCTGTCCCATAGCCAAACAGGAAGTGAGAGGAAAGCCCTGCAATCTAAGGGAATTCCTTGGGGACATCCTAGATTTCCAGAACTCATGTGCCCACTGGAAGACTTTTCCCTCTATTACTTTTCTGGGGAAAACCCAAAATTTGGGATTTTCTTTAACTTTTACTTTTAATGATAATGGTAAACAGGGCAATTAGAGAGTGTGAATCTCCCTGATGGGGACAAAGACAGCAATAAAAACTGACAGGTATTCTAATCCCCCAGGCTTTTTCTCTCAGAGAAAAGGTGCAGGAACTCGCCCTTTCTGAGTCACATCTTGTCTCTGCCCCTACTCACCTCCGAATACCGTCTCTTGGTTCTACCCCCCATCTACCTCCTAGTACAACCCCTTTTACAGAATACAGAGCCAAGTATCAAGTAAATTTGTATGGAATTCGTTACTGATAACAGGAAAAGCAGTAAAATACATCCCCCAGCAACAATAGATTCCATTAGCAACAATGGACCCCCACAACAAAATACCACCCCAGCAACAACAAATCTCCCAGTAGCCAGTAACAATAGACCCCTCCCTCAGTAATAGATTTATTCCAGCAACAATTGTCCCCCCAGCAACAATAGATCATCCACCAGCAACAATAGACAGCTACACAAAAATAGATCCCCTCCAGCAACAACAGATCCCCCAGCAGCCAGCATCAATAGATCCTTCAGCACCCCTTGCTATTGTATATATTCAGTGCTGGAGGTGACGGAACTGCACTCCTGTGCGTTCCCACTGGAAAAAATCCCTGCTAATCCCTCTGCACTCTATCCCAAACTAAAAAAGATGTTTTGCCTTTAGTTATATTTTAAGTCGGCCATACATGGATTGAAATGTTGCCAGTTCAGCAGGGACCGGCTGAGTTTCGATCCATGTATGGGCAAGGCTGGTTGTACACAAGTTGTGTACAACCACCCTGTCTGGGTTTTTCCGAATGATCAGTGCTGCCAGCTAAAGCTACTCATTGTATTCCGATAGCAGGGCAGGCTCTCCACTGTCAGAATACAATACCACAGGGGAAGGATTCCCCCATTCACATCAAATGAGTGGCTAGGGATTGAAACCGTATGGTTAAACGAAAAAAAAAAAAAAAAACAAAGATCAATGTATGGGCTGCCATTTTGGGCTTAGGTATACTTTAAAGCACAGTTGTCAAATGTAGGGTGCCCCCCCAGGCTATTTCATGTGGCCCTCGCACCTCTCCTGCAGCTGCAGCACCCCCCCTTGTCTCAGTACAGGCGGTTCCCGGGTTACAAACAAGATGGGGACTGTAGGCTCGTTCTTAAGTCGAATTTGTTTGTAAGTCAGAACAGGTAAATTTTTTAAGTTTAGCTCCAGCCAAAATAATAATTTTTACGTTTTTTGGATAGCTTAGGGAATGGTTAACACCCCTGTACCACTTGTTTTGCTCTCTGTACCCCTGTTCAGAATATTTTACCTCACTTTCTGCCCCTATGACAACTGTATTTTGAAAATTTTGGGTTGTTGCGGAAACAAGGATTGGTGATAAAGCTTCAGTAGAGACACCTTTTTCCCATGATAACTCTTACAGGAGTGAATTTCCCTTCCTAGGGGTAGATTTCTCCTCACTTCCTGTTGTCACTCTCCGTTTGTAAGTAGTAGTCGTTTGTAAGTCGGATGTTTGTAACTCGGGGACAGCCTGTAGTTGGCAGCAGAGAGGACAGAACTCCTTTGCCAGATCCCGTGCTTCTCTGTGCAGCTGCAGAAAGGCTCGCCTTTACCCACCTCCCCTTCACAGCAATCTGCAGCAGAGAGGAGGGCGGAACTCCTTCTAAAGATCCTGTACTTCTCCATGCAGCCCCAACACCGCCTTGTCTCTGCCTTCCAGACTCTGGAAGCTGACTCAAGCCCTCCTCTGGTCCCTCTCCAGACCCTGTACTTTCTTCTTTCCAGATCCACCTGCATCTTTTTCCTGTCAGCAGCACAAGGTAAGGGGGTGCATTGTGATGTAAGAAAGGGTGGGTGACTCTTGACTGCTTCAGGAGGGGGGGGGGGGTTGGGCTCGGGCTCTTGACATCTCATGTAAGGGTATAAGGGGGTGTGGGGTTCTCTGGACATCTAATCTTACAGATATAACCGGCCCTTTGAGAGCAACCGTAATGCTGATGTGGCCCGTGGCGAAATTGAGTTTGACACCCCTGCTTTAAAGGTTTCCTTAAAAGAAATAAAGGATATGGAGAAGTCTTTGCTGACTTTCATCCCAGGGTAAGTTTACAGAAAGCAGTCAGAACTCCTGCTCTGCCTGGGATTCTACACCCATCATACCACAACAACACGCCTAAATATAAGGTAAAGGTTGTGGGAAGACTTTAGGCCATAGCCATTTTATTGGTTTAAAAAATTTAACAATGAAATAAACTTTTATCTTTATTACCAAACATAACTGCTGTTAACCATTAACAGATTGATGTGTTAAGTCACCCAAACACAAGCAGTAGTGTCTTTTAACCAACCACTGACCACTTCCAAAGTAAAAAAAATCCAAAAGTTCCCAGAATAGGAAAAGAGGGGAAATCTTCTATTGGGGACACTAGTTGTGGTGACAACACCAAATGTTTCCTCACTTTGGAGGTATTTCCTCTTACTTTCTGTTTTGGCTTTGGGACAGGAAATGAGGGGCAATCTCCCCAATGAGATGGAGATGGCAAAAAAAAAAAAAAAATGAAAGAGGGGTTTTAACCCAACAAAATAAATAAATATTAATAAAGTTTTGCCTTCACACTGAGGGCCGTTTTGAAATCGTGCAAGTTCAGCTGATTTCAAGCCGGCATTTCAGTCCGACTTGGGGGGGGGGGGGGGCGATTTCGCAGACCTCTGTGCAGTTCCTGCACAGATGTCTATGGAATTCGTCCCCCCAAATCACCAAAAGTGTTACAGAAACCACTTATGGGGATCGGTGTGGTGCTGCAAAGTCAGTGTCGCACCGATTCAGACAGTGCCATTGCCGGCAATTGCCTCAGATTTGACAAGCGCTTTGACATGACAAATCGCATGTCAGATCAGACTAATGTGAACGTGGGCTTACTTTGAAAACAAGTGGATGATTGTGGTGACATTCCCATGGAGCAACCTTTTTAGTTTTTACTTTCATGGTCCTAACAGCTAACATACTTGTTTCAGGTCAGTGATCTGTCCTGGGAGGAATCCCTGAGAACAAGAGGTACACAGAAGGTAGACACTTCCGGAAGTGTGTAGGCTTCTCAGGGTGTGGGCGGGGTCCTCTGTGCCCTGCATGTGGGGGTACCTCTCGCACAGAGTGCGTTCATCAATGCCCGAGATCAGGAGGAGACTGAGGTCATGTGAAAAATCTAACATTAACCATTTAAGGACCAGGCCTATTTCAGTTAAAATCTGTATTTTTTGCTAGAAAATAACTTAGAACTCCCAAACATTATATATTTTTTTAGCAGAGACCCTAGATAATAAAATGGAGATTAGTGCTATAATTTATGTCACACCATATTTGCACAGCGGTCTTACAAACGCAATTTTTTTGGACAAAATACACTTTTTTTTAATGAAAAAATAGGAAAGAAACAGTAAAGTTAGCCCAATTTTGTTTCTATATTGTGAAAGATAATGTTACGCCGAGCAAATTGATACCTAACATGTCATGCTTTAAAATTGCGCACACTTGTGGAATGGCAAACTTTGTTACTTAAAAATCCCCATAGGCGACGTTTAAACATTTCTACAGGTTACTAGTTTAGAGTAACAGAGAAGGTCCAGGGCTAGAGGCATTGCTCTCGCTCTAACGATCGCAGCAATACCTCACATATGTGATTTGAACACTGTTTACATATGTGGGTGCGACTTGCATATGTGTTCGCTTCTGCTCGCAAGCTCGGAGGGACGGGGTGCTTTACATTTTTTTTTCTTATTTATTTTACTTTTTATTTTTACACTGTCCCTTTAAAAAAAAATGTGATCGCTTCTTTTCCTAATTCAAGGAATGCAAACATCCCTTGTAATGGAAATAAACAGGACAGGGCCTCTTTATGTGAGATCTGGGGTCAAAAAGACCTCAGATCTCACATTCACACAAAAAAAAAAGTAATTAAAAAAAAAAAAATGGGCCCTTCAAGGCTGGAGGGCGGAAGTGTTGTTTGACGTCGCTCTGGTCCTCCAAGGGCATAAAGTTGAGTGGGGGCCATCTTGCCCTCACTCGACTTCCTGCCCATCCGCACAGGGGATCGGATTGTTTTCCCTGCTAACGACGGCTCTGGTAAGCAAGGAAAATGACCGGGAAGTGGCTGGAGGGAGGGGGTGGGCACCTCTCCCACTGTCCATAAAAGTGATCCTGTGATGAATCCGCCGCTGGGACCACTTTTATGTTAAAGCGGACCGCCTGCTGTGTAAAAACATGGCTATCTGCTGCCACAACCCCGGTATTTAACATCAAAGTAGTGACATAAATACACGGTGGGCGCCCTGGAAGTGGCAGTTCCTTGACATAGAGATAAGCCTTCAGTGTGCAGTAATAATACAGAGGTCCTCTGAAAAGCAAATAGTGTCATGTCACTACACATTGTATCTTGTATGTTTCCATTAGAAGGAACGTGCTGAGCCTACACCCACTCCACCAGTCCAGCATACCTTTATTACCTCACTCCCAGTAACAGAATGGGATCCCACTGAGCACCTAGCATGGGCCTCATGCATGCTCTCACTTAAAGTGCTACTAAACCCAGGATCATGCATTCACTATATCTGGTCTCCCACAGCACACAGGACATGGAAATACAATTATTTTAGTAAATATAAACTGCTAAATACCTTTTCTCATCAGCAGTATATAGCAGGCTTGTGACTTCTATCAGTGTCTGGTTAAAGCTTGTAGGAGGAGTTTTCTCACTGACCTATGAGGCTGTAGGACCCCTGCCCCTCTGTCTGAACAGTGCTGATTGGCCCTGTGCTGATCCCATGCACCTTCCCAAGAAAAACAAAAAACTCTAGCAATAAATACACACCAAACTTAGCATGTGCAGCCTGTCCCCTGGCTCTGTAAATATCAGGCTCTATATTGGAGAAAGTTAAAGAAGGGGAGGATCAGAGGAGACAGGATCACACAGCCCTTTTACACAATGCACAGGATTAACCCCCTAGGTTCCATAGTGAGTATCACAAACATGCTTCACTGCATATACAGACTGATTTTACTGTTGTGGGTTTAGTAACACAACGTGTTTGTAACCCAAAAAAAATATATATCCTGTTCCTCTAAAGCATTTTAAACAGCACAGTGCTTTTGCTGTGTAACTTGTCCTTTTGTATAATGTAATTTACCTTGCTGACCCTGTGTACCCCCGTGTCTCTGCTGACCACGATAATCATGGCTCCTGATCGATGATACAGTGGTCAGCTTACGTGCCTCTGTCTTCACGCTCTCTCCTCTCTGCTGTCTCTCCCTCTCCCCCTCCCTCCTTAACTGTCAGTTCCGATGCCTGTGTGTGAGAGCGACCCCCCCCTCCTTGCCCCTCCCCTCCTACTGTTCTTCCCTGTCACTTGAAATACATTTTAAAAGTAGCCGACATCCCCTCTGTTTTATCAGGGTCTAAACTACTAGATGTCCGTTTTCTTAAAACTCAAATTGTAAATGACTTATCTCACAGCGGTCACATGACCTTCCTCTGCGGGCCAGCTGATGTCAGAGGGTTATCTCAGCCCCTCCCTCCGCATTCCTTACATGGGGGAACCGAGCAGAGGAATGTCACTGAAAACAGGGTATTGCTATGAGATAAGGTATTTACAATTAGAATATTTAGAAAATGGACACATAGTACTATATATCTTGATTAAACAGAGTGTATGGCAGTGTTTTATCATCCTGACTTTACAACCACTTTAACTCTTTCCCTCCCGTATCTTGTGACCAGGCCATGGACCTCTATAATGCTGGTTTGGATTTGGTTGCTACTGGATACCAACAGCTAGGGAGGGAGTCAGAACATCAACCCCTCGCTACCGAAGGACCTGTCCCTTTTATTAGATACCATGCTTAATGACTGGTTGCTTGTAAGCTTGTTCCTTCACTTGGTTACCCACAGCAACTACACACCTCTTCTTATCTTGTTGAGTTTACCTATTGTTGTTGTGTTACTTCATACCTCACATGTGCTTTACAGACTCAGGTTCTTTGGAATATGCCAGGACCAACATGCACCACTTTGAGTAACTTCAGACCAGGCCAGGGGTGGACTGACAACTCATGGGGCCCCCGGGCAATCAGAGATCATGGGGCCCCCTGTGTCCACACTCAAGCCACACAAAGCCCCACCTACAAATTGCAACTCAGCCACATAGAGTAGGCATTTAAATATCTACCACAGCATAGCCTGCATGGAAGTTCCTGGCTTCTTTCTGTAGTGTGTAGCCTCTCATGGGGCCCCCTACTGACCCTGGGCCCTCGGGCAGTGCCCTAATCCCCGAATGGTCAGTCCGCCCCTGGACCAGGCTCATAACAGTTCATATAACTTTACTGAACATGATACAGCATACAGTTCAATATGAACAACATCTTTCCCTTAACTCTAACTATAGTGGGGTGGCTGCCCAGGCATTTCTCCATGAGGTGAGAGTCCATTGTGGTATTGTCCATGGCTTGGATGTCCTCTGCAATTCCCGGTTCCTTCAGCAGCAGCACGAAGAACTTGCAACACTGATACCTGTGTAGCACTGTCCCCGCAGGGCTTGCTGTGTGATGACTTCTTGGGCCTTCTCTGATTACCACAGACAGATACTTAGGGACAGTTCACACGTCCCCACATCCATCCTTACTCTCAATGGCTCGTTACTCAATAAACAGTCCAGGGTTTTGTTTTTTTTTTTATATTTATTGTGGAACTTGAATGGGAGAAGGGAATAGTGGGATACTCCAACTTGAACTGTTTACAGTTGATAAGGACACCTCTCACTTGGCCTCATCAGGTTACTTGTGGAAGCAGTCACAATGCTTTAACCATACTGCCACGGGCATGGAAAGGGTTAAGTCTACTTGCTCTCTCTCCAGCAACAGACTTGATGAACTACATTATCTTCAGGACACTCTCTAGCATCCCCTTTACTGACACCCCTCGACTGACTCTTCTAGCTGAAGGGATGCCCCCCCCCCCCGAGGACAAGTTCTTTGACACAGATCTGTACTGTATGCAGAATCAGATCCTTCCAGTGTCTCCCTTTCAGTCGGCTCTGCAGGACCTCTGGGTTCAGTTCCTCTCTAACTCGTAGGCCCTCGGGTCGACCATCTGAGGCTGCATGGCAACTTCTACAGAGGAGGGGCGGCAGTCCCCTCTCTCCAAGACCCCGCTCTCCAGCTGAAAGACCCTGAGCACATGTGCCCTTTGCATTTATACAGTATCCCAGCATGCACCAATGCACATTCCTATGCCAATCAAAAGGGCTGTACTAAATGCCTATGCATTCATTTGTCAGGTTTCCTCCCACTGTCCAATATGCCTCCCTATTGGACCAGTGTGAAACACTTCAGACAAATTGAGCTGCATCTGAGCACCATGAGCAGACCTCACTAGCAGATCCTGCTCTCTGGTCGGCAGAGAACAATATAGATTTACTTGGCAATCCTTCTGGTAAGCAGAAAGGATCCAAAACTATACTCTCTCTAGCACCTACCTAGAAGGGTGATACACCCGTGTTTTAGTTCCCGCTCCAGCAGCTTTGGACCTTGGCTGATCCCCCTTTTTATAGCACAGGTGGGCCAGCTAGGACTAAAACCACAAAGTGAAAGAGAGGGCACACAGACCTAGTGCATTATCCTAAAACCATGGCTTTATGAACCAGCTAGGACTAAAGCCTGGGAACTGAGCTAAAACACTTTTCTCCTTTCCCCAGCCTGGGCAGGCTGCTGACTAACTAAACCGTACAGACTTTTCAACCTGCCTACAAGTGGACCTCAGAGGAGGGCTTCACTTGAACAGGACAACATTCTGCAGGCAAGGACAATGAGTGAGGTAAATATTGACACTTTTTTTGCAGATAGCCCTGATTGGGATTATGAGCCATAACCAAATTGTCTTGCTAAGACTGGATAGTTACATAGTTACATGGTTACATAGTTAGTCGGGTTGAAAAAAGACAAAAGTCCACCTGGCTCAACCAATAAAAAACAAAAAACAGTAAAGAAAACACAACCATACAATCCCATATACACAATCCTATACCTGCAGTTGATCCAGAGGAAGGCAAAAAAAACCCCAGCAAAGCATGATCCAATTTGTTACAGCAGGGGACAAAAATTCCTTCCTGATCCCCCGAGAGGCAATTGGATATTCCCTGGATCAACTTTACCTATAAATATTAGTACCCAGTTATATTAGGTACATCTAGGAAAGAATCCAGACCTTTTTTAAAGCAATCTAGTGAGCTGGCCAGAACCACCTCTGGAGGGAGTCTATTCCACATTTTCACAGCTCCTATAGTGAAGAAACCTTTCCGTATTTGAAGAAAAATCTCTTTTCCTCTAGACGTAAAGAGTGCCCTCTTGTCCTCTGTGTTGACCTTGAAGTGAACAACTCAACACCAAGTTCACTATATGGACCCCTTATGTATTTATACATGGTGATCATATCCCCCCTTAACCTCCCTGGCGGTATGATTGTTTCCGATTTTAGGTGCTGAAAGCGGTACCATTATTTTACATGTAATTCTTAAGAATGAGCAGCCCAAACCAACTATTTACATATGATTTTTTTTTTTACTGTGCGTTATTCTTTATAACATCTCGGGTATGATAAAGTTTGAAACACAAAATCATAAATTATAATATAATAATAAATAACTATAAATAAGTTAAAGTATATATATATATATATATATATATATATATACATACGTATACATATAATATATATATATATATGTGTGTGTGCCACACTCGGGAATACCACCAGGGAGGTTAATCTATTCTTCACAAGAGATAATAAATTCAGTTCCTCTAATCTTTCTTCTTTGCAAGTAGTATTTAGGCATTCTTAGAGTTCAAACCCGGTTCCAGAGGACAAGGGGGCACTCTTTACACCTAGAGTAAAATAGATTTCATCTCCAAATACGGAAAGGTTTCTTCACAGTAAGAGCTGTGAAAATGTGGAATAGACTCCCTCCAGAGGGGGTTCTGGCCATCTCAGTAGATTGCTTTAAAAAAAGGCCTGGATTCTTTCCTAAATGTACATATTATAACTGGGTACTAACATTTATAGATAAAGTTGATCCAGGAAATATCTGATTGCCTCTCATGGGATCAGCAAGGATTTCTTTCCCCTGCTGGAGCAAAGTGGATCATGCTTTCGCCTTCCTCTGGATCGACTGTGGGTATAGGATTGTGTATATGGGATTGTATGTTTTTTTTTTTTTATTGGTTGAATTAGAAAGACTTGTGTCTTTTTTCAACCTGACAAACTATGTAACATGCTGTGATCCTGCCAGACATCCAGTGAGCCCCTAACTTCCTGTACCAAGCTGACAACTCTTCCTCTGCTGCACTGAAATCCCAAGTAGCATTGTCAACTCTGCCCAGTTCTTCACTTCTGGACTACAGAGCACTTTTGCATCACAGACATGAGGAGGGGATGTTCTGTAATCGAGCAGCGGAGAGCTCTAGCAAAGTTGACAACACCAGTTAGGATTTCCATGCACCAGAGGAAGAGTTGTCAGCTCAGTACAGGAAGTTAGGAGCTCACTGCATTTCTGGCAGGATTTTAAAGAGATAAAACATGTGGAAATGTGCATGTTTTGCAGAGATGTACTGCATATGTTTTTATTTACTTTTTTTTTGTGCCAGATATACAGTTGAATAGCTCATTTGGAATTGCTTGATGGACTACAAAGACAAGAAGGAGGAAGGGAGATTAGTAAAGCAGTTTTTGTAGAGAAACACAGATTGTCTATCCAGTGTGCCGCTGAAGTGTTGTGTTCTTTATTTGCATTCTACATATTGCTATGAGAACAAGCTGCAGCCGCTGACTGATTCTTAGGAATATTTTGTAACATGTAAATGTACCGTAGGCTGGCGAGCGCGGCGGGGATGACAGATAGGTTTGGCTGACATGTCGGGAAGGTCAGAGATAGGTTTCTCATGCAGAGATTTTCTGCTACGAGTGCAAGATGGCAGCCAAATGGCAGCTGTTCACAATCCAGATTTCCTGTTGCACTGCGTTCCCTGGCAGTCATTGTGTTCCCTCTGAATTTATGAATATTACTAAAACTTAATGTACACACTCATACAAGTCAGCAGGGATTACATAACCCTGTTAATAGGGATTGGTAAACTTTGTGAACGGTATTCAGATTTCTAAAAGCATGCAATTAGCTCACAGCGCACCTAAAGGTAATTTTATTTTCTTTGTGTTATGGAGTTAGAATGTCTATCAGGTTTTTATTGCTGTCTCTATCCCTACAAGGAAGATTTAGGACCAATTTTACACTTCTGCATTGCTGTAATGCATGTAAAGTGTGTGATTCTGCATTGGGGTGCTATTTATTTTGAGTGGTACCCTAATGCACTAAGACAATTCACCTGTGCTGTAGCTTGCTGCGACGTGCATTAGTGCTTTACATTAAAAAAAAAAAAAAGATTATACGCACATTAGGGTGTGTTGGCAGCAAATTCATTTTGAACAGACTGCCTTAAAGGAGTTGTAAAGTCAGAAGGTTTTTTATCTTAATGCATTCTTTGCAGCAGCCCCCTTCAGCCCCCTCATACTTACCTAAACCCCATCTCTATCCAGCCATGTTAACAAGTGCCTCGGCCGTCCGGGACTCTCCTTCCTGATTAGCTGAGACACAGCGATGGCACCATTGGCTCCTTCCGCTGTCAATCAAACTCAGTTAGCCAATCAGGAGAGAGAAGGGGTGGGGCCGAACAACAGCTCCATGTCTGAATGGACACACAGAGCTGCAGCTCGGCTCAGGTGCCCCTATAGCAAGCTGCTTGCTGTGGGGGCATTCAACAGGAGGGAGGGGCCAGGAGCAGTGACGAGGGACCTGAGAAGTGGATAATCCGGGCTGCTCTGTGTAAATCCACTTCACAGAGGAGGGAAGTATAACATGTTTGTTATTTTAAAAAAAAACAAAAAAACAAGAGAGCCGGTTCACACTACTCCGACTTGGGACGCAAATTGTGTGCCCTCAAGTCGCTGCAAGTCTCTTGTCATTACAAATTCAATGTAAATGAATGAGAGCCGTCTTAATATGCACTACTGAAGTCGCTCCAACTTCAGAAAAGGTTGTGGTACTACTTCAAGGTGACCTGTATCCGACTTGTGCACATAGACTTCAATGGGATTCCAGGGCCGGACTGGGAATAAAAACCAGCCCTGGAAATAATTTCATACCAACCCCATAGCATTATTATACCAGCCCAACAGCAGAACGCTATTGTTTTCTTGTTCATAAAAGGAAAAAATAAATTAACCGATAATTAAACCAATTAATTTGAAAAAATTTGGGACTTTATATGAGGTACTGCCAATTCCGGGCAGATTACCTCCATCCCTGTTGCATTAGCAAAGAAAGGGGGGAAGGGGAAGTAAAAAAGGGGTGGGAGATATAATTTCATAACAACTGGCATGTTAATAAATAACAAGGGTAAAAAATATATAGCCATAAATATTAACCAATACTATAAAGCCAGTTGTTGGATGAAAAATATATATGGGGGGGGGGGGTAAAGGGGAAAATTCGGGACTTTGAATGAGGTGTGTGGTAACGATTGGTACATACATAGGTAAAATACACAGGTAGGTCTCATATGATGATAAAAAACATTTTATTGGCGATGTCATCGACAGACATAAGAACATCATAGTATAAATATAATTGATACGGCAGGTAAATGGTAATAATTAAACCAAATCATATACATAAGAGCTGATTGGTTGTAGACTGGAGTAGAACACTAATTGTCGAGCGATATTGAAGGATCCAAAAAATAAAAATAAGGAATGCATCATAAACAAGCCCTACGCGTTTCATGGAATGTAATCCACTTCCTCAGGAGCAGATGCATCATATATTACTGTAGAAAAAAGAGAATCCTTTTTACAGATAGCATAAAAAATGATAAAGGACTAATAAATAATGATAGGGAAGGGATATAATATCTCTAGCCTATATGTTCTCCAGCCAGTGTACTTACAATCCAGCAATGACATCAACACCTAAGTATTGTGGGGGGCAGACCACTAGGGGAACGTCTCTACCGGGAACTGAGAGAGCTTGATCCAAGGTCATCCGGGCACAATAAGAAGATTCCACAAAGAAATGTGTATTCAATATTGTGATGAACAGATCCATATAGATAATGGTCACCAGAGGGTTCTAAAAGTAAATAGTTGTAAATATGAAAAAACTTGTGTAGTACATATAAATAAATAGACTAAAATAGACTGGGTAGTATAAACTACCCAGCAGAACCCATAATCAGAAAACCATGTTGTGTGAAATTGATTAAATAAACCAAGAATGTGCTAATCAGAATAGATAGTGTAAAGGATAAACCAAAAAGGAAGTGCCTGTGAAACAGATAGGAGGTGCCTAGGAACCAGGGAGGGAGTGTGATGAACAGATCCACATAAATAATGGTCACCTGAGGGTTCTGAAAGTAAATTCTTGTAAATATAGAAACAGGTGTAGTACGTATAAATGAATTAATAAACTTAAATAAACTGAGTGGTATGAGCCACCCAGCAGAACCCATAATCAGGGAGCCATGTTATGTGAAAAAGATAGAATAAACCAAAGCTGTGCTAATCAGAATGGATAGTGTGAGGGATGGACAAGATGAAAAGTGCCAGAAAGTGATGCAATCAAAGCATTGCCAAAAAGAAAAGGATATCACGGAGCAAAAATGGCCTTGGAAAAGTGAGGGTGGAAGGTGGAAGTGAAGATAGCCTAAAAGGATGGTGAAGTGTACCCGTTATTGGCCTTGGTCAGCTCCCAACGCCACGCCAACGCTCAACAAAGAGGAAGAAGAGCCGCACCATGGGTGACCGGTGGTCATCCGAGACTGCGGCATCCAAACCTCACTGTATATGAGCGCGGATGAATCTCCACGTGTCGACGTGATGGCGCCAAAATGATGACGTCACAGATGCGACCGGGATTGCGTGACGCCGATGCAGAGCGGATGGACCCGCCCCAGCCCCCCGTGGGGGAGAGGGGAGGACCCCCGAAGTGCATCGCAGTCCCCGAACTAGACAGCAACCCAGAGGATCCGGATGACCACAATGGTAAAGGAAATGAACATAGTCATAACAAAGTAACTAGCTATGGAAAAAATTGCAAAGCTAAACAATGCTGACACAGAGAGACACTGCCTGCATGTAAATATGGATAACATACATGATATAAAAATTCAACTGTGAACACACACCTCCATCCCTATTCATTATGAAAAAATAAATTAACCGATAATTAAACCAATTAATTTGAAAAAATTTGGGACTTTATATGAGGTACTGCCAATTCCGGGCAGATTACCTCCATCCCTGTTGCATTAGCAAAGAAAGGGGGGAAGGGGAAGTAAAAAAGGGGTGGGAGATATAATTTCATAACAACTGGCATGTTAATAAATAACAAGGGTAAAAAATATATAGCCATAAATATTAACCAATACTATAAAGCCAGTTGTTGGATGAAAAATATATATGGGGGGGGGGGGGTAAAGGGGAAAATTCGGGACTTTGAATGAGGTGTGTGGTAACGATTGGTACATACATAGGTAAAATACACAGGTAGGTCTCATATGATGATAAAAAACATTTTATTGGCGATGTCATCGACAGACATAAGAACATCATAGTATAAATATAATTGATACGGCAGGTAAATGGTAATAATTAAACCAAATCATATACATAAGAGCTGATTGGTTGTAGACTGGAGTAGAACACTAATTGTCGAGCGATATTGAAGGATCCAAAAAATAAAAATAAGGAATGCATCATAAACAAGCCCTACGCGTTTCATGGAATGTAATCCACTTCCTCAGGAGCAGATGCATCATATATTACTGTAGAAAAAAGAGAATCCTTTTTACAGATAGCATAAAAAATGATAAAGGACTAATAAATAATGATAGGGAAGGGATATAATATCTCTAGCCTATATGTTCTCCAGCCAGTGTACTTACAATCCAGCAATGACATCAACACCTAAGTATTGTGGGGGGCAGACCACTAGGGGAACGTCTCTACCGGGAACTGAGAGAGCTTGATCCAAGGTCATCCGGGCACAATAAGAAGATTCCACAAAGAAATGTGTATTCAATATTGTGATGAACAGATCCATATAGATAATGGTCACCAGAGGGTTCTAAAAGTAAATAGTTGTAAATATGAAAAAACTTGTGTAGTACATATAAATAAATAGACTAAAATAGACTGGGTAGTATAAACTACCCAGCAGAACCCATAATCAGAAAACCATGTTGTGTGAAATTGATTAAATAAACCAAGAATGTGCTAATCAGAATAGATAGTGTAAAGGATAAACCAAAAAGGAAGTGCCTGTGAAACAGATAGGAGGTGCCTAGGAACCAGGGAGGGAGTGTGATGAACAGATCCACATAAATAATGGTCACCTGAGGGTTCTGAAAGTAAATTCTTGTAAATATAGAAACAGGTGTAGTACGTATAAATGAATTAATAAACTTAAATAAACTGAGTGGTATGAGCCACCCAGCAGAACCCATAATCAGGGAGCCATGTTATGTGAAAAAGATAGAATAAACCAAAGCTGTGCTAATCAGAATGGATAGTGTGAAAGATGGACAAGATGAAAAGTGCCAGAAAGTGATGCAATCAAAGCATTGCCAAAAAGAAAAGGATATCACGGAGCAAAAATGGCCTTGGAAAAGTGAGGGTGGAAGGTGGAAGTGAAGATAGCCTAAAAGGATGGTGAAGTGTACCCGTTATTGGCCTTGGTCAGCTCCCAACGCCACGCCAACGCTCAACAAAGAGGAAGAAGAGCCGCACCATGGGTGACCGGTGGTCATCCGAGACTGCGGCATCCAAACCTCACTGTATATGAGCGCGGATGAATCTCCACGTTTCGACGTGATGGCGCCAAAATGATGACGTCACAGATGCGACCGGGATTGCGTGACGCCGATGCAGAGCGGATGGACCCGCCCCAGCCCCCCGTGGGGGAGAGGGGAGGACCCCCGAAGTGCATCGCAGTCCCCGAACTAGACAGCAACCCAGAGGATCCGGATGACCACAATGGTAAAGGAAATGAACATAGTCATAACAAAGTAACTAGCTATGGAAAAAATTGCAAAGCTAAACAATGCTGACACAGAGAGACACTGCCTGCATGTAAATATGGATAACATACATGATATAAAAATTCAACTGTGAACACACACCTCCATCCCTATTCATTATGAAAAAATAAATTAACCGATAATTAAACCAATTAATTTTTCTACAGTAATATATGATGCATCTGCTCCTGAGGAAGTGGATTACATTCCATGAAACGCGTAGGGCTTGTTTATGATGCATTCCTTATTTTTATTTTTTGGATCCTTCAATATCGCTCGACAATTAGTGTTCTACTCCAGTCTACAACCAATCAGCTCTTATGTATATGATTTGGTTTAATTATTACCATTTACCTGCCGTATCAATTATATTTATACTATGATGTTCTTATGTCTGTCGATGACATCGCCAATAAAATGTTTTTTATCATCATATGAGACCTACCTGTGTATTTTACCTATGTATGTACCAATCGTTACCACACACCTCATTCAAAGTCCCGAATTTTCCCCTTTACCCCCCCCCCCCCCCATATATATTTTTCATCCAACAACTGGCTTTATAGTATTGGTTAATATTTATGGCTATATATTTTTTACCCTTGTTATTTATTAACATGCCAGTTGTTATGAAATTATATCTCCCACCCCTTTTTTACTTCCCCTTCCCCCCTTTCTTTGTTCATAAAAGGGAAAACCGTGTATTTTAAAACACATTTGAAGAGTGTATCATAAATAGATATGAGAGATATGAAAGCATATAGGGCTTTATAAGAGCAAATGCTGGTTAAAGTGGTAAAAGTGTGGACATGGTACAGGAGGTGGTCAGGGGCTGTGCGGACATGGTACAGGAGGTGGTCAGAGGCTGTGCAGACATGTTACAGGAGATGTCAGAGGCTGTGCGGACATGTTACAGGAGATGTCAGAGGCTGTGCGGACATGGTACAGGAGATGTCAGAGGCTGTGCAGACATGGTACAGGAGATGTCAGAGGCTGTGCGGACATGGTACAGGAGATGTCAAAGGCTGCGCAGACATGGTACAGGAGATGTGAGAGGCTGTGCGGACATGGTACAGGAGATGTGAGAGGCTGTGCAGACATGGTACAGGAGATGTGAGAGGCTGTGCAGACATGGTACAGGAGATGTGAGAGGCTGTGCAGACATGGTACAGGAGATGTCAGAGGCTGTGCAGACATGGTACAGGAGATGTCAGAGGCTGTGCAGACATGGTACAGGAGATGTGAGAGGCTGTGCAGACATGGTACAGGAGATGTGAGAGGCTGTGCGGACATGGTACAGGAGATGTTAGAAGCTGTGCGGACATGGTACAGGAGATGTTAGAGGCTGTGCAGACATGGTACAGGAGGTGTTCAGAGGCTGTGCGGACATGGTACAGGAGGTGGTCAGAGGCTGTGCGGACATGTTACAGGAGATGTCAGAGGCTGTGCAGACATGGTACAGGAGATGTCAGAGGCTGTGCAGACATGGTACAGGAGATGTCAGAGGCTGTGCAGACATGGTACAGGAGATGTCAGAGGCTGTGCGGACATGGTACAGGAGTTGGTCAGAGGCTGTGCGGACATGGTACAGGAGGTGGTCAGAGGCTGTGCGGACATGGTACAGGAGGTTGTCAGAGGCTGTGCGGACATGGTACAGGAGGTGGTCAGAGGTTGTGCGGACATGGTACAGGAGGTGGTCAGGGCTGTGCGGACATGGTACAGGAGGTGGTCAGAGGCTGTGCGGACATGGTACAGGAGGACGTGTGAGAGGCTGCGGATATGGTACAGGAGGACGTGTCAGAGGCTGCGGATATGGTACAGGAGGACATGTCAGAGGTATCCCGGAAGGCCAGTCCAGCCCTGCTGACTGGTAGTAGGAGTCCTAAAAAAAGGAGCTTGAGGCTAAGCTTGGAGATAATGGCAAGTGATCAGCCATGTGTGAAAAAGCATATGGGATTGATACAGAGGTGCTTTCCTGGTGACCTGATGCCATTGGCTGGTGGTGGGTTGAGCATTGGTAAGTGTGTTGTCTGGATTGTCCAGCACAGCAGGAGGCCTGCCCAAAAAATGTTGGCAGGTTTAATGTATTTATACCCAGGAACAAAAATGAAATACAGTATATTGCAGCTTACACTTCTTACATGTATTGTATGTACTATAAAGCACTAATGGGCTAGTGTTTAGGACAACAGAATAAGGAGGGTGCAGCTCCAAGGCACAGAATGTACTAATTTTAAAATTGTGTTGATTCTTTTGCCCACCTCATCACAAAAATTTCTTTCAAAATTCAAGAAACAAGACGATTGTTTTTGCATCCAAACCACTTTTCTGTCCGATGATTGCTTTAGGCTACCTTTGCTGGGGATTGTCTAAGGGGTAATGAAGATTTTATTTTATTTTTTTTAATGTTACTCCTTGCAAAAGCAGCAAGAGTGTTTTATAGGTACAATTCAACTACACCAGCTAAGAAAGACACCCTCAGGCAGGTGGACGGTGCCAGTTGCCAGGTCTCCAATGGTTGGAGTTTACAGATGATAGTTAGGAAGACTGAAATTTCAGAACAGTGCATAGGAAAAGGATACTGGATTTAAAGCAAGAACAACAGGTATTTTTCTATACTTAGTCTGTACTAGTAATCTTAGCCTGAAAATGGCAAACCACCACATCTAAGGGACTTGTAAGTTTCCATACATCACATTTTTGTTCCTGGGTTTAGAATCACTCTTCAGTCTCAGTGTGACCTTACCTGCTATCATGCTGCTGCTGGCACGTCTGTGTGAGAGCTGGGAGGGATCGGCGTTGGCGCCGTGACAGTCTTGCAGCCAGTCAGTTGATACACCGCCGCGCAGCCGCCCCGCCGGATATGACGTCATGCCGCTCACAGCGACTGACGTATAGTATATTGGACCGTCACTCTGGAGCGCAGCAGGGGCTGGGGCTGCAGCACCGCAGTCATCATCACAGCGGCCCCAATGCTTCAAGCGGCCGGCCCCAATTCTTAAAGCGCCCCTATCTTAAAGCGGCATCAGGGCCGGCGGCCCACCGGGAAATATCCCGGTATCCCGGTAGGCCAGTCCGGCCCTGTGGGAGTCGCCTCTAAGTCGGATCCTTATCTATTTTCAAGCGACTGTAATCAGACTTTCCAGGAAGAAGAAGAAAGATTAGCCAGGCATTTCCCACAGACAAAGTCGCCTATCATTTAAGTCTCTTGCAAGTCTCTTACAAGTCTCTGCTAAAAAGTCGCTCCTTCATGGGGCGACTTTCTGGTCGTGGTAGTGTGAACCGGGTCTAAAGAGTATGTAAAACCAACATTTCATATTGCTGATACACAATATTACCAAACATATTGGGACGCCTGCCTTTACACGCACGTGAACTTTAATGGCATCCCAGTCTTAGTCCATAGGGTTCAGTATTCAGTTGGTCCACCCTTTGTAGCTATAACAGCTTTAACACGTTCTTCCAGAAGTGCATTTGTGAGGTTAGGCACTGATTTTGGATGAGAAGGCCTGGCTCACAGATTCCGCTCTTATTCATTCTAAAGGTGTTCAATCAGGTTGGGGTCAGGACTCTGTGCAGGCCAGTGAAGTTCCTCCACCCCAAACTCGCTCATCCATGTCTTTATGGACCTTGCTTTGTGCACTGGTCCAAATCATTTGGTGGAGGAGGGGATTATGGTGTGGGGTTGTTTTTCAGGGGTTGGGCTTGACTCTTAGTGCTAGTGAATGGAACTCTGAAGGCTTCAGTATACAAAGTCTTTTTGGACAATTTCATGCTCCCAACTTTGTGGGAACAGTTTGGGAATGGCCGCTTCCTGTTCCAACATGACTGCGCACCAGTGCACAAAGCAAGGTCCATAAAGACATGGATGAGGGAGTTTGGGGTGGAGGAACTTGACTGGCCTGCACAGAGTCCTCACCTCAACCCGATAGAACACCTTTGGGATGAATTACAGCGGAGACTGCAAGCCAGGCCTTCTCTCCTCCAATGATCGGACTTGTTCTAACATGCCCCCCCCCCAGCACAGCCATTCACTGGGAAGACCAATGAGCTGCTGTTTCTTCTCCTAAGCTTTCTGAACTCCTTATGCAGCTGAGAACAGAAATTATGTGATCACTTAAAAAAAAGGGGGAAAAAAGGTATTCATAATATTTTTTTGTATGTATACACAAACGTTTTGCCTTTTATTTATATTTTAAACTGAATGGGTTGTTTTACAAGGTAAAGGTTCACATATACTTTAAGCACTCATTCATACTGGCGCGACACGACTTGCTGGGGCGACCTGTGAAGTTGGCGCGACTTGCACAGACTTCATATCATTGAAGTCAATGCAAGTCGCCTCCAGGTCGCCCCAAAGTAGTACAGGACCCTTTTTCTAAGTCGGAGCGACTTGTGTCGCTCCTATGAGAACGGGTCCTATGAGAACGCGGTCCTCTTCTGCGTCTTCTACCGCGTCCTCTTCTCCCAGAATGCGCCTGCACCGGCCCCTCTCGTCACTTCCGGGCAACGCCGCATTCCCCTACTAAATAGCTTCTGGGCATGCCCAGAAGCTGTGGAGGAATGCGGCGCCGCACCGGAAGTGACGAGAGGGGCCGGTGCAGGCGCATTCTGGGAGAAGAGGACGTGGTAGAAGACGCAGAAGAGGACCGCGCCGGCTTCAGCTGCCCACAAGAGAGATGGAAACGCTGTGGAAGAAATTTTATAAGTAAGCATCTCATCTTGCAGGTAAGTGCGAACCGGGACAGATCAAAGGCTAGCCACTGTGGAATGTACTAGCCCTGACTGTCCCGGGGGTATGTTTACTGAAAAATGACTTCTGTGCCCGGAACTCCGCTTTCAGGAAGGACTTCAGCCGGTTTTCTCCTCCACAAGGGGACTCCTGTCACATTCCACCTGGTGGTACCAGCAGTTCCCGCGGCTCGCTCCAACTGATGTTCTGGACCTACACTTATTGATGTGTCTGTTTTTTTACCTATCTATTGTAAGTAGCCCTGTTGTGGGGTTTATTAAAATACACCATCTTACTGCACTTAGAGGCACTTCTCAGCTTTTGTTTTTATCTTTGTATATCCAGAATCTGCTAAACGTCACCAAGAAGCCTGCCCTAGTGCCTTGGACATTTTTGGACATATGGACTTATACCATAAGTACACTTCTTGCATATTAGGTATTATTACAAACCCTCTGCACCTATAACCTCATTTTCTTGTTTGTATCATTCACTTATGAATAGTGATGTCGCGAACCTAAAATTCGCGGTTCGCGAACGGCGAACGCGAACATCGGCAAATGTTCGCGAACCGGCGAACCGGGCGAACCGCCATAGACTTCAATAGGCAGGCGAATTTTAAAACACACAGGGACTCTTTCTGGCCACAATAGTGATGGAAAAGTTGTTTCAAGGGGACTAACACCTGGACTGTGGCATGCCGGAGAGGGATCACGCAAAAAAAAGTTCTTAAAAATTATAATTTTTTGATAGAGAGCCAATTATTGGAAAAATTAAAAAAAAAAAAAATAAAAAATTTCTTTGGATTTAGCATCTGGGGGGTCTAAAAAGTGTACCTGTGAAGTTTCAGCTCTGTAGCATGTCCAGAACCCCTAAAAAACAGCATTTTTCTTATATTTTCAGGAATATGGCTTCTCTGCGGCTGGCTTTTTCTCTTGCAGGCATTTATCGGGCATTTTTTTAGGCAGGCATGTCATTTTTTGTATTTAGTGTCTGGGGGGTCACAAAAGTGTACCTGTCAAGTTTCAGCTCTGTAGCATGTCCAGAACCCCTAAAAAACAGCATTTTTCTTATATTTTCAGGAATACAGCTTCTCTGCGGCTGTCTTTTTCTCTTGCAGGCATTTATCGGGCATTTTTTTAGGCAGGCATGTCATTTTTTGTATTTAGTGTCTGGGGGGTCACAAAAGTGTACCTGTCAAGTTTCAGATCTGTAGCATGTCCAGAACCCCTAAAAAACAGCATTTTTCTTATATTTTCAGGAATACGGCTTCTCTGCGGCTGTCTTTTTCTCTTGCAGGCATTTATCGGGCATTTTTTTAGGCAGGCATGTCATTTTTTGTATTTAGTGTCTGGGGGGTCACAAAAGTGTACCTGTCAAGTTTCAGCTCTGTAGCATGTCCAGAACCCCTAAAAAACAGCATTTTTCTTATATTTTCAGGAATACGGCTTCTCTGCGGCTGGCTTTTTCTCTTGCAGGCATTTATCGGGCATTTTTATAGGCAGGCATGTCATTTTTTGTATTTAGTGTCTGGGGGGTCACAAAAGTGTACCTGTCAAGTTTCAGCTCTGTAGCATGTCCAGAACCCCTAAAAAACAGCATTTTTCTTATATTTTCAGGAATACGGCTTCTCTGCGGCTGGCTTTTTCTCTTGCAGGCATTTATCGGGCATTTTTTTAGGCAGGCATGTCATTTTTTGTATTTAGTGTCTGGGGGGTCTAAAAAGTGTACCTGTCAAGTTTCAGCTCTGTAGCATGTCCAGAACCCCTAAAAAACAGCATTTTTCTTATATTTTCAGGAATACGGCTTCTCTGCGGCTGGCTTTTTCTCTTGCAGGCATTTATCGGGCATTTTTTTAGGCAGGCATGTCATTTTTTGTATTTAGTGTCTGGGGGGTCACAAAAGTGTACCTGTCAAGTTTCAGCTCTGTAGCATGTCCAGAACCCCTAAAAAACAGCATTTTTCTTATATTTTCAGGAATACGGCTTCTCTGCGGCTGGCTTTTTCTCTTGCAGGCATTTATCGGGCATTTTTTTAGGCAGGCATGTCATTTTTTGTATTTAGTGTCTGGGGGGTCACAAAAGTGTACCTGTCAAGTTTCAGCTCTGTAGCATGTCCAGAACCCCTAAAAAACAGCATTTTTCTTATATTTTCAGGAATACAGCTTCTCTGCGGCTGTCTTTTTCTCTTGCAGGCATTTATCGGGCATTTTTTTAGGCAGGCATGTCATTTTTTGTATTTAGTGTCTGGGGGGTCACAAAAGTGTACCTGTCAAGTTTCAGATCTGTAGCATGTCCAGAACCCCTAAAAAACAGCATTTTTCTTATATTTTCAGGAATACGGCTTCTCTGCGGCTGTCTTTTTCTCTTGCAGGCATTTATCGGGCATTTTTTTAGGCAGGCATGTCATTTTTTGTATTTAGTGTCTGGGGGGTCACAAAAGTGTACCTGTCAAGTTTCAGCTCTGTAGCATGTCCAGAACCCCTAAAAAACAGCATTTTTCTTATATTTTCAGGAATACGGCTTCTCTGCGGCTGTCTTTTTCTCTTGCAGGCATTTATCGGGCATTTTTTTAGGCAGGCATGTCATTTTTTGTATTTAGTGTCTGGGGGGGTCACAAAAGTGTACCTGTCAAGTTTCAGATCTGTAGCATGTCCAGAACCCCTAAAAAACAGCATTTTTCTTATATTTTCAGGAATACGGCTTCTCTGCGGATGTCTTTTTCTCTTGCAGGCATTTATCGGGCATTTTTTTAGGCAGGCATGTCATTTTTTGTATTTAGTGTCTGGGGGGTCACAAAAGTGTACCTGTCAAGTTTCAGATCTGTAGCATGTCCAGAACCCCTAAAAAACAGCATTTTTCTTATATTTTCAGGAATACGGCTTCTCTGCGGCTGTCTTTTTCTCTTGCAGGCATTTATCGGGCATTTTTTTAGGCAGGCATGTCATTTTTTGTATTTAGTGTCTGGGGGGTCTAAAAAGTGTACCTGTCAAGTTTCAGCTCTGTAGTATGTCCACAACCCAAAAAAAACAGCATTTTTCTTATGATTTTTAGTAGAAAACTAATGCAGTGTCTTTCCAGCTGTCTTTTTTTCTTTCTGGCAAGCTGAAATATGATATGCCAAGGCAAACATGCCTATCAGTTGAGCTATGACACAGACAACACTGCACACATGGGGAAATATGTAAAACAAAAAACAGGAAAAGGAAATTAGGTGACGGTAACAAAACATGATATTGTGATTGGCCAAATAAAAAGTCACCTCGCGATGAGGTCGCGCCAAAGTCGCGCTAAGTCGCGCCAAAGTCGCACTGGAAGCGACGCTACTTTAGTGGTAGCGGCAGTGTAAACCAGCACTAAAACATCCAGTGTGTGAATACGATCAGGTATGATGTTTTATCGGTCAAGTAGTGTAAGGGTTACGCCCGTTGCCCGCTTCACAGTGACAGACCAAACTCTGACAGACCAAACTCCCCGTTTAACAGTCAGTCAGTCCATTTGCACAACCGCAAACTCCCAATTTGCACAAGGTTGGATACCAAGCTAGCCATGTCCCGTTCCTTGTCCTCACTGACATCATTGAAGGTCTCTTCCTCCACCCAGCCACATACAACACCAAGGGTCCCCGAAAGGTGAGAACAAGCCCCCTGGGACGCCTGCTGTGGCTGGTATTCCACCTCCTCAAAGCCACCTTCCTCCTCTGACTTCTCTTCTTCAGACTCCTCTCTCTGCGTTGCCACAGGTCCAGCAATTGACAACGACAAGGCTGCTTCTGGTGGTGATGAGGACCACAACTCTTCCTCTTCATGCTCATCTACAGCCTGATCCAGTACTCTTCGCAGGGCACGCTCCAGAAAAAACGCATATGGGATGAGGTCGATGATGTTGCCTTGGGTTCGACTGACCACCAGGGTTGTCATCTCCGCAAAAGGACGCATGAGCCTACAGCCATTGTTCATGAGCATTCAGTAACGCGGCCAAAAAATACCCAGCTCCGCAGAAAGAATGAAAGAAAATGAATGTTTTTTTTTATGAAAAATTATCCTGCGGATCGCTTTTGGTCTGTACACAATGAAGCAACGACCTTATCATCTGGGGTGTGCCAACACAATCCTAGAGGTGATCGCTTCATTGTGATACGCAAGCCCCTTCACCACGACAAGGTAACGATCACGAAGGGGAATTGACACATGTATGTGCCTTTTTTTTTGTTTTTTGTTTTTTTGCAGCCACAGTGTAGCACCAGAGGCCAGAAAAATTAGGCATGTACACATGCATGAAAAAGTAGGTATTGTTGCAGCCGCTGCTGTAGCAGCGGCCTGAAAAATTGAGGTTTTAAGGCAGAAAGTGCACTAAAACATTGCTGCTTGAACCGTAGTTGGTGGCGGAGACGTCACGTAAGTCATCCGGCATGCAGAGAATGATTATATACAGCAGCGTGTGGACCATTTTTAGGCCAAGGCATCTCAGTCATCACCAGGCCTTTTTTAGTCAAATGCATCCCCCACTGTCAGTCCCTTCGGGATCCATGCCTCATTCATCTTAATAAACGTGAGGTAATCAAGACTTTTTTGACCTAGGCGACTTCTCTTCTCAGTGACAATACCTCCTGCTGCGCTGAAGGTCCTTTCTGACAGCACACTTGAAGCGGGGCAGGCCAGAAGTTCAATGGCAAACTGGGATAGCTCAGGCCACAGGTCAAGCCTGCACACCCAGTAGTCAAGGGGTTCATCGCTCCTCAGAGTGTCGATATCTGCAGTTAAGGCAAGGTAGTCTGCTACCTGTCGGTCGAGTCGTTCTCTGAGGGTGGACCCCGAAGGGCTGTGGCGATGCATAGGACTAAAAAAGCTCCGCATGTCCTCCATCAACAAGACGTCTGTAAAGCGTCCTGTCCTTGCCGGCGTGGTTGTGGTGGTAGGAGGAGGATTACTTTCACCTCTTCCCCTGTTGGATTCCCGTTGTGCTGTGACATCACCCTTATACGCTGTGTAGAGCATAGTTTTTAACTTATTTTGTAGCTGCTGCATCCTTTGCGACTGCCGGTAATTGGGTAACATGTCACAGACTTTCTGCTTATACCGGGGGTCTAGTAGCGTGGCCACCCAGTACAGGTCGTTCTCCTTCAGCCTTTTTATACGAGGGTCTCTCAACAGGCATGACAGCATGAAAGACCCCATTTGGACAAGGTTGGATGCCGAGCTACTCATGTCCAATTCCTCGTCCTCACTGATGTCATTGAAGGTGTGTTCTTCCCCCCAGCCACGTACAACACCACGGGTACCAGATAGGTGACAACGAGCACCCTGGGATGCCTGCTGTGGTTGGTGTTCCTCCTCCTCAAAGCCACATTCCTCCTCTGACTCCTCTTCCTCACACTCCTCTTCCAGTGTTGCCGCAGGTCCAGCAATCGATGGTAAGGCTGTTTCTGGTGGTGGTGATGGTGACCACAACTCTTCCTCTTCCTCTTCACGCTCATCTACGGCCTGATCCAGCACTCTTCGCAGGGCACGCTCCAGGAAAAAAACATATGGGATGATGTCGCTGATGGTGCCTTCAGTGCGACTCACTAGGTTTGTCACCTCCTCAAAAGGACGCATGAGCCTACAGGCATTGCGCATGAGCGTCCAGTAGCGTGGCAAAAAAATACCCAGCTCCGCAGAGGCTGTCCTAGCACCCCGGTCATACAAATACTCGTTGACCGCTTTTTCTTGTTGGAGCAGGCGGTCGAACATTAGCAGTGTTGAATTCCAACGTGTCGGGCTGTCGCAAATCAAGCGCCTCACTGGCATGTTGTTTCGCCGCTGAATATCTGCAAAGTGCGCCATGGCCGTGTAGGAACGCCTGAAATGGCCACACACCTTCCTGGCCTGCTTGAGGACGTCCTGTAAGCCTGGGTACTTCTGCACAAAACGTTGCACAATCAGATTCAACACATGTGCCATGCACGGCACATGTGTCAACTTGCCCAAATTCAATGCCGCCAACAAATTGCTCCCGTTGTCACACACCACTTTGCCGATCTCCAGTTGGTGCGGGGTCAGCCACTGATCCACCTGTGCATTCAGGGCGGACAGTAGTGCTGGTCCGGTGTGACTCTCTGCTTTCAGGCAAGTCAACCCCAAGACAGCGTGACACTGTCGTATCTGGCATGTGGAATAGCCCCTGGGGAGCTGGGGGGGTGCAGTTGGTGTGGAGCAAGACGCAACAGCAGAAGGACTCAGCCGAGGAGGTTAGCAAAGAGGATGGAGTAGGAGGAGTAGAGGAGGTGGCAGCAGGCCTGCCTGCAAGTCGTGGCGGTGTCACCAACTCCTCTGCAGCAGAGCCACGCATTCCATGCTTGGCAGCCGCCAGCAGGTTTACCCAATGCGCAGTGTACATTATATACCTGCCCTGACCGTGCTTTGCAGACCAGCTATCAGTGGTCAGATGGACCCTTGCCCCAACACTGTGTGCCAGACGTGACATGATTTCTTTTTCCACAATAGAGTACAGGTTGGGGATTGCCTTTTGTGAAAAATAATTTCGGCCGGGTACCTTCCACTGCGGTGTCCCAATAGCGACAAATTTTTTGAAGGCCTCAGACTCCACCAGCTTGTATGGTAAAAGCTGGCGGGCTAAGAGTTCCGACAAGCCAGCTGTCAGACGCCGGGCAAGGGGGTGACTCTGCGAGATTGGCTTTTTGCGCTCAAACATTTCCTTCACAGACACCTGACTGTGGGCAGGTGACGAGCAGGAACTGCTGAAGGTGAGAGGCGGAGGGGCGGGTTGTTGATAGGGGGCATGGAGGACAGCAGTGGTTGACGTGGCTGAAGATGCTGGACCAGGAGGAGGATGGTGGCTTTCAGTTTGTGTGCTGCTTTTACTCATGTGTTGATCCCATAGGCGTTTGTGATGTGAGATCATGTGCCTTCGCAAAGCAGTTGTACCTAGGTGGGTGTTGGACTTCCCACGACTCAGTTTCTTTTGGCACAGGTTACAAATGGCATCGCTGATATCAGAGGCAGACACACAAAAAAAATGCCACACTGCTGAGCTTTGCAGGGACGGCATTCTGGTGGTGGCAACAGCTTGCGTTGATTGGCGTGCTGTCTGGCTGACCCCGGGTGCCGAATCTACATGCTGTCTGACTGCGCCACTAGCTCCTTGCGATGACCTCCTCCCCCTGCTTCCAACTCGTCTCCTCCTCCTCTCTGTCTCCCCATCTGAACTTTCCCCCTCTTCTTCTGCTCTTCGAGCAGGCACCCAGGTGACATCCACAGACACATCGTCATCATCAGCCGCTTCACTTGACAACTCAGCAAAGGCAGCAGCAGCAGGTACAACATCATCATCATCACAATGTACGTCCATGTGTATAATGCTGCCTGACTGAGACATATCCCCGTTATCTACATCCTCTGGCACTAATAGTTGCGCATCACTTATTTCTTCAAACTGATGTGAAAATAACTCCTCTGACGGATCAAGTGAAGCGGCTGTGGTGCTAGTGTTGGTGGTGGTGCCGGCGGGCTGGCGAGTGGTAAATTGAGAGGTGCCCGAAGCTGAGCTGGAGGAGGATGGTGCATTAAGGTTCCGAGCGGAAGCTGTAGACGATTGGGTGTCCTGTGTAAGCCAGTCAACTATGGCCTCAGAATTTTTTGAGTTCAGGGGCTGTGGTGGCCTCTGAACACTGGGCATTATTCTAGAGCCTAAGGAAATCACAGCACCACGACCACGACGGCCCTTGCGGGGTGGCCTGCCTCTGCCTGTCATTTTTTTTTTAATGTGTTGTTACTGTTGTACTATGAGTGCAAGCTGCTGTGCCACCTTATATATCAGTGGTGGGTGGGCAGTGGCACAGTACACTCTCTGTGGACCTGACAGCAGTCACTGGCACCCAGGCAACTGCAATTTAAAAAATATATATATTTTTTTTTACTTTGCAAGCTGCTGTACCACCTTATATATCAGTGGTGGGTGGGCAGTGGCACAGTACACTCTCTGTGGACCTGACAGCAGTCACTGGCACCCAGACAACTGCAATTTAAAAAATATATATATATATTTTTACTTTGCAAGCTGCTGTGCCACCTTATATATCAGTGGTGGGTGGGCAGTGGCACAGTACACTCTCTGTGGACCTGACAGCAGTCACTGGCACCCAGGCAACTGCAATTTAAAAAAATATATATATATTTTTTACTTTGCAAGCTGCTGTGCCACCTTATATATCAGTGGTGGGTGGGTGGGCAGTGGCACAGTACACTCTCTGTGGACCTGACAGCAGTCACTGGCACCCAGGCAACTGCAATTTAAAAAAATATATATATTTTTTTTACTTTGCAAGCTGCTGTGCCACCTTATATATCAGTGGTGGGTGGGCAGTGGCACAGTACACTCTCTGTGGACCTGACAGCAGTCACTGGCACCCAGGCAACTGCAATTTAAAAAAATATATATTTTTTTTTTACTTTGCAAGCTGCTGTGCCACCTTATATATCAGTGGTGGGTGGGCACACAGTGGCACTGCAGTGGGCACAGTACACTCTGTGGACCTGACAGTCACTGGCAGCCCAGGCAACTGCAATAATAAAAAATATTTTTTTTTTCAATTTATTGCAACAAGATGCTGTGCCAACGTATATATATCAGTGGTGGGCAGTGCACTGCAGTGGGTACAGTGCACTCTGTGGACCTGACACAGCACTCACTGCAATTATGACAGAGAAAAAAAAAATATTTTTTAAAATGCCAGGTACTGTGCCTGTGCCACCCGAAATGAGTGTGGTGTGCACACAGTACAGTCTGTGGTAGGTCTGTGGCCTCTCACACACAGCGGGCAGGCAACTGCAGTGTACAATAGATATATATATATATATATATATATATATAAAGAAAAAAATCTATTACCTTACCAGCCCTTGAAAGGGCTTTTGGGGACACTATATATATATATATATATGTATATACAGTAAAACCTTGGATTGCGAGCATAATTCGTTCCGGAAGCATGCTTGTAATCCAAAGCACTCTTATATCAAAGCAAATTTCCCCATAAGAAATAATGGAAACTCAGATGATTCGTTCCACAACCATTTATTCATAAGTCCTTCAGTTTATAGTCCATATAAAAAGATTATAGCATTGCGATAGGTTATATAACCATAAAATGTCCATCCACAAATAGCCCCTTCCACAAGGGGATTAGAAGCAAAATCCAGTAGGAGCTACAGAGTATCAAAGAGAAGAGAGGCATCTCTAAGTGTAGCAATATGGTTCCATTTAATGAAGGTACAACATTTAGCAACTCACATGGTTAATGAATAAAACAGGCACATCTAAGTATGCAGGCATCCGGGGTAAAGCTGTCCACATGGACTATCTTCTGCACCACCGGCTGCCAGTCTGTAATCCTGACCAGGAAGACCACCCTGCAGTAAAGGGATCTGAAAGCGAGGGGCAGCATGAAAGGGATGACGTAGATGGCGGTGCGGAGGATGGTCTATGTGGACAGCTTTAGCCTGGATGCCTGCATCCTTAGGTGTGCCTGTTCCAATCATCAACCATGTGAGTTGCTAAATGTTGTACCTTCATTAAATTTAACCATATTGCTACACTTAGAGGCGCCTCTCTTCTCTTTTATACTCAGCTGTGACTTGAGGCTACTTGTATATCAAGACATCGCTTGTAAACCAAGTCAAAATTTATTTGAAAATTTTGCTTGTCTTGCAAAGCGCTCTTAAACCAAGTTACTCTCAAACCAAGGTTTTACTGTATATAAAAATAAAAAAATCCTCAATTACCAGCCCTTAAAAGGGCTTTTGGGGACACTAGATAGATATAGATATATATATATATGAAGAAACAACTCAATTACCAGCCCTTAAAAGGGCTTTTGGGGACGCTAGGTATATATATATATATATATATAAAAAAAAAAAAAAAACACAAATACCAGCCCTTAGAAGGGCTTTTTGGGGTGCTGATATTACAGCAGTAGTGGACCAAGAACACTGCAAGACCAGGAACACTGACTAACTGTCCCTAGCTTAACAGCAGCAGCAGCAGCAGCAGCTCTCTCCCTATTCTCACTACACACACTGCTTCAGAATGATCTAAGATGGATGCTGCCCTTGCTTATTTATAGGAGGTGGGAGGGTGTGGGAGGGAGGTACGCTGATTGGCTGGAAATGTGTCTGCTGACTGTAAAGTTCAGGGTCAAAGTTTGCCTCAATGATGTCTTATGGGGGGCGGACCGAACATCGCATATGTTCGCCGGCAGCGGCGAACGCGAACATGCTAAGTTCGCCGGGAACTGTTCGCCGGCGAACAGTTCTATACATCTCTACTTATGAAGCATTTAAGTGCCACACGTTTATAGTTTATTATTGCAAAGGTGGAATTTATTTCACTTAAAAGGGGCAGCTACATTTGTTTGAATTTCTTATAACTTGGGTGCCAAACACTGGATTGAATATATATTTGCAACTTATATATATGCAATATATGCGAATATAATGCAATACATGCAAACCAATGATTATTGTTTCTTTGGAAACATTTATTAGAAATACGTAAGGATATATAGCAAGGTGCAGAGGGTTGTTGGGAACAATAAACCTAAGATTTTTGTTAACCCTTACGTTCCCCTAAAAGCAAAACCATTGATCAGACCTCTGTGATAAAAAAACAATATTATATGGAAGAGCTCCGAACGTGTGCTCCTTCTGCTGATCCCGATTCTGGAAGTAACGTCACCTGCACTCTTGAGTTGGTTTGAGCAGGGCCATCCCTACCATGGGTTCTGGTGTGTCCATTGGACCCAGGCGACACTTTCAGAGGGGCAGAAAAATTGATGCCCAAGACAGTGGCGGAACTCCCGCTAGTCCCCCGGCTCCCCTGGGCCCAGCGCTGCTGCTGTTAGAGGTGACAGGAGTCAGCAGAGCACATGCTGCCATAGTGGACCGCCTGCCCATCCTCTCCGCGGCTCCCCTAATTGCTGCAGACAGATGCCATGTCGAGACAGGAGGTGGAAACTACAGGAGAGCATCAGCTGACCAGGTGACAGCCAACAGCGTGAAGGGGGTGGAGCTTTCTGCTGTGCGTGGAGACCCCATATTGGAAGAGGCGTGACCGAAGGCATGACTGACACAGAGGAAGTAAATGTCAGTACCACTGATCCCATCTCTGTCACCACTCCCTCTGTCTGAACCCCCCAACCACCACTGCTTCTGTCTGAACCCCCCAACCACCGCTGCCTCTGTCTGAACCCCCCCCCCCCCACCACCACCACCGCTGTTGCATGTAAATCTGACTTCCTGATACATTTATTTATAGTTTTAATTGTCCCAATATAAAAAAAATGGATGTAGGGGCCTTTTGGTGGGTGTGATTTTTTTTGGGGAGCAGCTTTTTATTCTTGGACCCAGGCAGCACAATGTCTTGGGCCAGCCCTGGTCTCGAGCACCACCGAACACTGCAAGGTCTGGAAGGCACTCTGACAGCCATCAGAGTTGTGGACCCATGGCCACTCCTTCACCGGATCATCACGGCCTTCCCGGGGATTGAGCAGATGAACCTTTTTTATACCATGCTTTTTATACCATGCTCTGGCTTTTAACTTATTCTCGTGAGTGTATTACTTTTTAACCTCCTAATAAACTGTATATGCTATACTTAGTTGGCGCTGCTTTTTGCCTTTTCTTCAGACCTCTGTAATACCTATTTACAGGTTTTGGCACTAGGACACAGCCACAGTAGCAAGAATCAATATGAACAGAGTAGGGCTGAAACTAACGATTATTTTCAGAATAGATTAGTTAGCCAATTATTAATCGATTAATCAAATAATAACCTTAAAAAAGTGTGGTGTGTAATTTAGTAAATATGTAAAGTTTAAAAAAAAAAGGCAATTTATTCTTAAATATCTCTATGCAGTGGTAAATATAAATAACCAGCTATATGGTTAGGGAGCAAAATCTCTAATCCACTCTGAGAATAACAGACAGAAGATATACTATATATACTCGAGTATAAGCCGACCCGAATATAAGCTGAGGCACCTAATTTTACCACAAAAAACTGGGAAAATGTATTGACTCGAATATAAGCCTAGGGTGGGAAATGTAGCAGTTACTGGACCCAACTGGACCACCACAAGACCCAAAACAGGGGCTGCGCGCATGGTGCAAGGGCTTCAGACATGGCACAGGAGATGCAGGGCTGTGGGCATGGTATAGGAGATGGTACAGGCATGGTACAGGAGATGGTACAGGCATGGCACAGGAGATGGTTCAGCCATGACACAGGAGATGGTACAACCATGGCACAGGAGATGGTACAGGCATGACACAGATGGTACAGGAGATGCAGTCCTGCGGGCATGGTACAGGAGAATCTCTTGTACCATGCCAGCAGCACTGCATCTCCTGAGGAGATGCAAGGACTGCAGAGGAGTCTCACTTACCTTTCCACCTTACATTTAAAAATGGTGCCACCCGGCGCCAACACGTCACTGTGCATGCACCGTCTGCCCAGGAATAGCCGAACGTGTATAGGCTTTCCTGAGCAGCGGCACATGCGCACTGACCGGGGAAAAGGTAAGTGAGACCGTGACTCGAGTATAAGCCAAGGGAGGCTTTTTCAGCATAAAAAAACATGCTGAAAAAGTCAGCTTTTAATCGAGTATATATGGTATATACTGTATATACTATTAGTGGTTGAATATGGTAAATATCATCAGACTCAGAGATTAAATTTTTTTTCTAAAGATAAAAAAAAAATGAAAGACTGTTTTGCCGATTTTTATACAGAACTGTAAAATATTATGTATGACAGACTCCCTTGTCGTAGGCAGGTGGTTTGATAAAAGCTCCCTGCGCCTGCTGTCACTTATACTTACCTTACAAAAACAATGTCTTCCTTTAAAAAAATGTTCATTTTCAGAACGTTCGGTTTTCAAATCATTAGTGGGGTCAAATATACATTTGTTT
Organism: Pelophylax lessonae; assembly: GCF_965119305.1. Lineage (NCBI taxonomy): Eukaryota > Metazoa > Chordata > Amphibia > Anura > Ranidae > Pelophylax > Pelophylax lessonae. Next base: position 526,187,545 of record NC_138771.1, read on the forward strand.
TCGACACATTGACGGGAAAATTCAAAGGAGCAAAACAGAAAACTTCTTGAATAAAGGAATTTTCAGACAGTGTATGTGGTTTTCGTTCAGAAATGACATTCCTTTTAAAATTGAATGCTAAAAGCAAGTGAAATTTTCAAACGACATTCTTTCATTCAGAGAATGTACAAAGATTTTTCGTATGAATATTCTCGTCTGAAAATCAATACGTGTATGGCCAGCATAAGGCTCGGTTCACACCTATGCAGTTTGCTTTATGATCTGTATCTGCAGTGCTTTTTGCTGTGCATTTTGCATTTTTGCACATGCGACTTTCCTGTAATTTGCGTTTTGCATTTTTTATGCTTTTTTTCGGCCAGTTTGTTGTTGAGCAGATTAAAAAACACAAATTGTGGCAAAAATGCACTACATGCTTTTCTGCAGCTTCTCCATTGCAGTCTGTTGAACCGAAAAAAGCACCATTTTGCATTGAAAACAGTCCTTGACTCTTTCCAAATATGCAGCGGCTGAAAAAAGCGTAGATGTGAACGTGTCCCATAGGAAATCATGTTAAATGAACTGTAGTGCTTTCCTACAAAAAGCACCAAAAAACACATAGATGTGAACCAGGCCTAAGACATTTAGTAGCAGCAGCATGCTTTTTTTTCTGTATCATCTGTCATAACTGGGTTAAAAAAACTAAAACAGTACAAAAAAGAGCACATAATCGCTACTATAAGGATTTAATTTATACTGTGAAACAGAGGCGTAACTAGAACCTTCAGGGCCCTGATGCAAGAAACCATGAAGGGCCCCCCAGACCCCTGGCCGGGGCCCTTACCTTCAAGCCCAGGGCTCTTCCCACTAATCCTGGGGCTCTTTACACTCGTTGCATGGCCTTTTATTACGGTCCAGCAGCAGGATTCTTTCACAAGTTCTGCAGTGGGCCCCCTTCCTGCAATCTTGTGGGCCCACTTCCTGCAATCTTGGGGCCTCCCCACAGTGGTGCAATGCCAGGGTCCGGTCGCAAGTGTGACCTTTGCGATCCTGGAAGTTCACCCACTGGTTTGCTACCGGGCCCCCTGGAGCATGGGGCCCGGTAGCGATTGCAACCCCTGCAACCCCTGTAGTTACGCCCCTGCTGTGAAACAATGAAAGTAATAATATGTATTACTTAGATCATATACACTGTATATAATAAATACACCTAGAAGTAGGAAATATGGGCATTTTAACTAGGAGACAGACATGAAGCATGACATGTGTGCTTCACTGTATTTCCTGATATGTAAATAAATAATGCATTCTGTACGGAGGCCAACTAGTCGGCTAACCAACTAATTGATTATGAAAATAGTTGACAACTATTTTCATAATTGATTAGTTGTCGATTATTCGATTAGTTGATTCGGTCACTATAGCTAGTCAGTCAGTGGCTTTACCAGCACATAGATCCCAACCCTCGCTGTAGGGTTGTCAAGCCACCAGAATTACTATTTCTTTTCTTTTAAATTGTATTTTGTGTATTTTTTCTTATGTAGCACCCTCCTAGGTAGGTTCTAGTGAGAGAGTATAGTTTTTGCCTCTGTCTGCCTATCAGAGGAGCAGCAGGCAAATCTATATTGCTTTCTGCCTATCAGAGAGCAGGATCTGTGAGTTAGGTCTGCTCAGTGTGCTCAGTGTGTGATTCATTGGGTCTAGAGAGTGTTTCACACTGGTCCAATAGGGAGGCATTTTGGACATTGGGAGGAAACCTGACCAATGGATACATAGGCTTTGATACAGTCCTGGTGATTGGCGGAGACTGGCTGTCTCGGTGTATTCTGGGATACTATATAAAAACCAGGAGCACATGTGCTGCGGGGTCTTTGGCTGGTGAGCAGAGTCCTGGAGGGAGGGTGGCGGCTGCCTCCTCCTCTGTAGCAGTTGCACATGGCATCAGGAGGTCATCCTGAGGGCCAGAGGAAAAGAGCTGAGCCCAGAGGTCCAGGAAAGCTGACCGAGGGGGAGACACTGGAGACCCTGGAAAAACAGTATCATGAGTACAGGGGATCGTGTCAAGGGGCCTGACCTTAGGGGGACCACCCCGGAGTAGGATAGTCAGTGGACGGGTGTCAGTGGTCAAGAGAGAGGAGACTAAGGAGAGTGTCCTGAAGATCACAGTAGTTCATTAAGTCATCTGGAAAGAGACTTAACCCTAAATCCAACAAGGGTGGATCAATAGCCTGGCTGTATCTACAAATAGATGTCCTCCCAACTTTGTGCATAGTTAATTTGGAGTATCCGACTATTCCCTTCTCTCGTCCCTATTTAAAATAAAACACCAAAAACAGCTACAAACCCCTGGACCGATTATTGACTGAGCCAAGAAGTAAAGTGTTACATTGTGAATGCCATAGTTGCTAACAGTAACCCAGGGGGACCCGAAAAGTGTAGTATCCAGCAGTCCTCAAGGGGGCAGTGCTCCACTTACTTTAGTTTTTTGTGTCCTATACTCTTTTAGAGCTCATTCACATCAAAAGGCGCACATTAATGACTAGCGGACTGCCCCAGAGCAAAAATACTGAGACAGGGTGGTCGCTCGTACGTGATCTGGCATTTCCAGGTAGGGGACGTGCATTTGCGCCTGCTGCACCATCTGCTCTGTCATTTGGGATAGCACAAGTCGGTCAGCAGGTCCCAGCCAATGATTTATGGCCAGGACCAGCTGATTGGCTTAGCGAATCACAGTACAGAGCCCTGTGTTTACTAACAACACAGGGCTCTGTACATGGAGCAGCAATGTGGCTTTCTTTTTCTCCCAGCAAAGCAGTGGGAAAACACAAACACATTGTTTAGTTTAGTAAAAGCAGCACACATTACACATTATTAGGCACAAAGTTAACCCCTTGATTTCCCCCTAGATGTTAACCCCTTCCCAGCCAGTGTCATTAGTACAGTGACAGTGTATAGTATTAGCACGGATTACTGCATTAGTGTCACTGGTTATTTCAGTGTCAGTGAGTCAGTTCCCCCCAGCGTCAGTTAGTGTCAAATTGGCAGCTGCACTATCATGGTTCCACTATAAGTCACTGATCACTGCCATTATTAATATTAAATAAAAATTCCAGTATATATACCATCATTTGTTGACGCTATAACTTTTATGCAAACCAGTTGATATACACTGATTGAGATTTTTTTTTTACCAAAAATATGTGGCAGAATACGTTTTAGTCTAAATTTATGAAGAAATTAGATTTTTTTACATATTTTTATTAGATATTGTTTGTAGCAAAAAGTAAAAAATATTGTTTTTTAAAACATTTTCGGTCTTTTTTCATTTATATAATAAAAAATAAAAAACCCAGTGGTGATCAAATAACACCAGAAGAAAGCTCTATTTATATGAAAAAAATGATAAAAATTCCATTTGGGTACAGTGCCGCATGACTACACAAATGCCAGTTAAATTAGCACAGTGCCGAATAGCAAAAAATCCCCTGGCTATACAGTAGAGGGGGTAAAATCTTCCGGAGCTTAAAGTGGTTGTAAAGTCTTAAAGAGGTTATAAACCTCAGAAAAAAAAAAAAACAAAAAACCTGAAAGACAAAAGCATAATGAGCTAGTATGCATCACATACTAGCTCATTATGAAATACTTACCTTAGAACGAAGACCCCGCAGTGCCGCCCGCTCACTGGTGACATGTTCAGCCGTCTTACTTTCGGGTTCGCATCCTCCTGCCATCTGATTGGCCCGAGCCGCAATGATGTCACTTCCGCACATGCACGCAGGAGCCGCCATTCACGGCACGTGCGGCCATTCCTTCATGTACCTATATGTACAAGTTACAGAGGAAGCTTTACCATTTTTCACCTTAATGCATTCTATGCATTAAAGAGGAAGTAAACTTCCTCTGCAGACATTTACCTAAAGTTAAGCCTATAATAAGGCTTACCTAAAGATAGTGAAAATATCTCCTAAACGTACTGTTTAGGAGATATTTACATTACATGCAGCCAGTGGCATCACTGGTGCATGCGCTCTGAAGGAACGCCCACGGGTGTTGACCCTTTCAAGCCCCATGCCGTGAATGGCCGCTCCTGTGCGCATGCTTGAGAGTGCTGTCATCCGCTGGCCAATCACAAAATTGGAGCCCGCGATCCCGGAAGAAACTCAGGGAAAAAAGGCCAGCCATGTCAACGGTGTGCGGGCGCCACTGGAACAGCTTCGCTCTTAGATAAGTATTATATAATGAGCTAGTATGCGACATAGCAAATTGCCATGTCTATGGCTTGGGACTTCATTGGGTGATGCTATCCAACACAACCCAACGGGGCTGAACGGATGCACGAGCACATTGCTCACTAAGGGTCCCATCACACGGGCTTTCCACCGACAGACTCAGTTTTGCTTAGCGGGGATCGATCCGCTGATCTCAGCGGATGACAGGTTGGTCTCCACTTACATTGCAGAGATGGAGCTGTCAGATCCCCCGCTCTCCTCTATGGGAGATCAGATGAAAACAGACCGCCTGTTTATTTTCATCCGCTCCCATCCGATCCGATCCTCCAGACGGATGGAAAATAGGGTTTTCATACATCTGGATTTCACGGACAGAATCGGATCGGATAGCAGCAGGTGTCAGCAGACATGTCACCGCTAACATCCGCCACTCCATAGGAGTGCATGGAGCATCCGATCTGGTCCATCTGAAAAACTAACAGGCAGATCTGATCAGAAAGCCAGTGTGAAAGGGGCCTAACAGAATCAGTTTAGGGACCACTGATGCCCAGTATATTTCTATACTACACTGCTAGTCTTATTTAGTGAGCCAGTATGAAGATGAATTCTGATTGGTTGCAGTGGACTATAAAGACTGAACGCCTTTAGTTTTGTCCCAGTTCAGCAGAAAACAAACTGGCCATTTCTTTGCGTTTTAAAGAGTTTGAAATGCAGCAGTCACGCATTCCAATTTCATGTCACATCTTGGATATAATGTATAATCTGCTCCAGGGGTCATTAGTCAGCCAAAGGGCTACAATATTGTGTTTTCCAGGTTAATAAACTAGAGGAAGTGAAGTGTTAAGGAATCAATACATTGACTTATCTAGCAAAGAAAAACAAATCCAGACTGCTGTCTTGAAGAGGCAGAACTACTTCAGAGGAAGTTACTTATCTACAGCACTACTCTGGGATTATTTTTCATAGTGTTATAGATGTAATGGGCGCCACAACATTAACTGCAGCCCCCCCCCCCCCCCATTCGATTCCCTTTAACTCAATTGTAGGGCGTTCCAGTGGATGGCGTTCTTAAAGTGGTAATGATGTCAAAACTGTTTTTACAATAAAGTGGTTGTAAACCTCAGACAATAAAAATGAACAAAGCATATCCCTCTATAGTGTGTGCTTGTCTCAATTAAAGAGGAAGTAAACTCTTCCTTTTTTTTTTTCCCCCTGCAAAGTAAATGTATAATGTGCTAGTATGCATAGCTTATGTGACACTTACCTGCAATAAAGCCCACGTTGTCCCTGCTGCCAGCCGCATCTATCTTTGCCCATCTTCCTTCCGGATCTGCACACTCCGGCTGTATTACTGGCTGACATGGCTCTGAAGAAAGGGCACAGGTGGCCGTTTCTTCAGAGCGCATATGCCGATGATGTTTTCAGCTTCATGCAATGTAAATATCTCCTAAACAGTTCAAGTTTAGGAGATATTTACAGTACCTATAGGTAAACCTTGAAATAAGAGAATATGTGTAAATACAAGCAATATGTAGATACAAAAAATTCTAGTAGCGCAAAAAAGAATGATAAGCTCACTCCCCAATCACATTCACTGAAAACTTGTAAAGACTGTAGACATAAATATAAAAAATATATATATATAAAAATAGTCCCAGCATGAATCAGTCCACCAAAGCAGCGTTGAAAAACATATGACAAATAGCGATATTCACACTGATGTATCCCTTGAAAGATCCTAATCGGTGCAGAAATAAAGGATCACCTTGACCACCACCACTGTGCTCTGAAGGGGGGAAGGTAATGCACACTCACCGACTTCACTGGCCCAGTGATTCTCACCACTGAGCAAACAAGCCACAATACAGCCACTACCACTCGGGCTTCCGGATTGGGACCAATCAGACCAATGACAGGCTCTGCTGCATCCACTTGGGGTTCCGGGATGGGGCCGATAATGGGCTCAATCAAGTAAATGGACATGCAAGGGAAGGAAGGAATAGAGCTCCACTAGTGTGATAACGTATAATACTGGCTTTATTCCAAAATACACAATACATCACACTCACATGACATCAGTTGAATATTCGCATGACCGGAGGTGTATACCCATCGGGACCCGTATCCTGACTCCACGCCGCGGATCGCGCCTTCCGGGTGCTCACTCTCCTCGTACACTCTGACTTGGTTACGCCGCCTGGCCACGCCCCGACGCGTTTCGTACTTCCGACTTCCTCACGGGGGCGTGGCCACGGCGGTAGGGCAGCAAACTAAATACCTACGACTCTCCGCCCATCTGGGCGGGGCCGTGGTGTACGCAATTTGTCAATGGCTGAGCACTTCCTGTTCCGGACGGACACCAATAGACGCGGTTGCCTAGCAACCACGGCTCCCGTGAATCTTGGTCAAATCTTTCTCATGCCCGCTCCCAGTACCATATTAAGAGACTACAATGTGCCTCGTAAAGCTATCAAGCTAAAAATCATGGTACCACGGGTAATGAGGCGTCTCACTATGAACAGGAGAAATGCATACCGCCATAGATTGTGCTGCATTCAATAATTCCTAATTGTGCCATATAGTGAATCATAATAAATGCACACATCACTAAGCAATAATATTAGCACCACTGTTGTCATTGTGCCTCAATCCAACAAGAAATACTAATACAATTAAAATAAAATAGAATAAAAATACACCTCAAAAAGGTGATCAATATAATATATACTAATACATCATATATCACGTGTAAAATATATACTACAGTGAATACAGTAGAACCGAGATCATCAAAAACAGTACAGAAATAACTCAGAAAACCTTTCAAAATTATTTAAAAATATTAAAAATATTATTAAAAATAATTTTAAAAATATATATAAACCAAAAAATAACTACTTAATAAAATTAGTTAAGAATCACTAATAAAGCAATTTAAGTCCAATTCGATGTTTAGGCCAATCGGGCTGAGAGATTGAGTCATATATATCCATTTAGTTTCACACTTGGATAGCTCTCTCACCCAATTGGCCCCCCTCCAGGATGGCGTGACACGTTCTATGCCCCAGAACTGTAGGCAACTAGGGTCACGTTGGTGGTGTGACCGAAAATGAGCCGGCACACTGTGTTCTTTTTTGCCTTTAATGATGTTAGAAATATGCTCACCAACCCTTATACTCAGGGTGCGTTTTGTGCGGCCTATATATATTAGTTTGCAAGGACACATTAATGCGTAAACCACATGAGTGGTATCGCATGTGATTAGATGTTTAACATCAAACTCCTTATCAATGGCCTGCACATAGAAGGAATCCCGTCTTCTTAGGTTCATGGTAGTGAAGGAACACGTCCTGCACCTCCCACACATATGGAACCCTCGCCGACCTGGGAAAAAGGAGGTATTTGGTGCATCAAGCACCTTTTTTACAACCCTATCCCCGAAATTCGGGGCTTTCCGATATATAAAATTAGGGACCTCCGGCAGAACAGGGCCCAATGTGGTGTCCATACGCAGAATGTGCCAATGTGATTTAAATATGGCCTCTACTTTTTTGTAATCCTCGGAGTAATCGGATAAGAAGCTCCATTGCCTGTCATCCGACTCACCCCGGGACCCTGTACTATTCTGCAGGCATGTGGACCTGGGGATCTCTAGAATATTCTTTATCTCCCTATCCAAAATCTCTTCTTTATAACCTTTTTGGACAAATCTATCCTTCAGTACACCTGCCTGAGATACAAAGTCCTCATCACGCGTGCAATTGCGTCTCACCCGCATGAATTGCCCGCGTGGGATGTTGCGTAGCCAGTTTGGGTGGTGGCCACTCTGAATTGATAGATAGCTATTTCTGTCAGTAGTTTTAAAAAAGACAGTTGTAGTTAGCTTCCCTAATACTTTTTTAATATTCACATCCAAGAAATGGATTTCAGATTGGCTCCAATGGAAATCCAATTGGATGTTATTGGGGTTGTTGTTCAGATGACTCATGAACTCGATCAAAGACTCCTCCGTATCGTTCCAGATAAATATAATATCATCAATAAATCTCCTATAGTAGAGGAGGGACGGCCTCTCTCTACTAAAGATGTACTTATCTTCCCATTCTGCCATAAAGAGGTTGGCGAGGCTGGGAGCGAACTTCGCTCCCATAGCCACGCCCCTCTTCTGGCTATAGAAATTTTGCTGATACCAAAAGTAGTTATGCCCCAGACAAAAGTCTAGGGCATTACGGATAAATACCTTTTGGTCAAATGGCAGGTCATCACGCTTGCTCAAAGCCCAGTTCAATGCTAATAGGGCATCATCATGTTGGATGATGGTATAGAGGGACGACACGTCCGCCGTCACTAGAAAGGCGGACGAGTCGTCCCCCAAGACCACATCATCCAAAGACATGAGCAAGTCCTTGGTATCCTTCAAAAAAGCCTTAGTGCTCCTCACACTAGGCTGTAGAAAGGTATCCAAGTATTGACCCAGTCTTGCACATACTGACCCAATACCGTTTACTATTGGACGTGGCGGTGGGCACTCAGTATCTTTGTGGACCTTTGGGAGTGTGTACACTATGGGTATGCGGCAGGCACTAGGTGTCAAAAAGTTTTTCTCCTTCTTGGTTAAAACATGCTTAGTGTAGCCTTGCTGCACCAAGGTTTTCAGATCCGTTACAAAATCCCCTGTCGGATCCTTAGGCAATAACTTATATGTTGTCCTGTCCGCCAGCATCTCCCGTAGTTGATTATGGTACATCCCCTGGTCCATTATGACTACTCCTCCTCCCTTGTCTGCCGGTCGGATAATGATATCCTTCCGTTCTTCAAGGGCGTCGAGGCCTTCCTGTATGTGCATACTCCTTCTTTTCACTGAATGGTCAATAGGCATTGTTTGGAGATCCCTCAGTACCAAATTTCTGAACACCTCCACTGATTGGTTGTTCCTTACTGGGGGATTCCCGTGAATCTTGGTCAAATCTTTCTCATGCCCGCTCCCAGTACCATATTAAGAGACTACAATGTGCCTCGTAAAGCTATCAAGCTAAAAATCATGGTACCACGGGTAATGAGGCGTCTCACTATGAACAGGAGAAATGCATACCGCCATAGATTGTGCTGCATTCAATAATTCCTAATTGTGCCATATAGTGAATCATAATAAATGCACACATCACTAAGCAATAATATTAGCACCACTGTTGTCATTGTGCCTCAATCCAACAAGAAATACTAATACAATTAAAAAAAAATAGAATAAAAATACACCTCAAAAAGGTGATCAATATAATATATACTAATACATCATATATCACGTGTAAAATATATACTACAGTGAATACAGTAGAACCGAGATAATCAAAAACAGTACAGAAATAACTCAGAAAACCTTTCAAAATTATTTAAAAATATTAAAAATATTATTAAAAATAATTTTAAAAATATATATAAACCAAAAAATAACTACTTAATAAATAAGGAGTTATATATTCTCGACCAAGGCCTCAAGTGTGCTCCAAGACGTACCATCAATAAATTTAATACGTATATTGATACCCATAAGTTTATACGCAAAGTAAACATCAAAAAATACCTTATCAATAATCCCATTACATCTGTAAGCAATACCAATGCCACTGGTATGGTTAATAGTGGTTTGCGGAACAAATCAATTTGGAATCCCCCAGTAAGGAACAACCAATCAGTGGAGGTGTTCAGAAATTTGGTACTGAGGGATCTCCAAACAATGCCTATTGACCATTCAGTGAAAAGAAGGAGTATGCACATACAGGAAGGCCTCGACGCCCTTGAAGAACGGAAGGATATCATTATCCGACCGGCAGACAAGGGAGGAGGAGTAGTCATAATGGACCAGGGGATGTACCATAATCAACTACGGGAGATGCTGGCGGACAGGACAACATATAAGTTATTGCCTAAGGATCCGACAGGGGATTTTGTAACGGATCTGAAAACCTTGGTGCAGCAAGGCTACACTAAGCATGTTTTAACCAAGAAGGAGAAAAACTTTTTGACACCTAGTGCCTGCCGCATACCCATAGTGTACACACTCCCAAAGGTCCACAAAGATACTGAGTGCCCACCGCCACGTCCAATAGTAAACGGTATTGGGTCAGTATGTGCAAGACTGGGTCAATACTTGGATACCTTTCTACAGCCTAGTGTGAGGAGCACTAAGGCTTTTTTGAAGGATACCAAGGACTTGCTCATGTCTTTGGATGATGTGGTCTTGGGGGACGACTCGTCCGCCTTTCTAGTGACGGCGGACGTGTCGTCCCTCTATACCATCATCCAACATGATGATGCCCTATTAGCATTGAACTGGGCTTTGAGCAAGCGTGATGACCTGCCATTTGACCAAAAGGTATTTATCCGTAATGCCCTAGACTTTTGTCTGGGGCATAACTACTTTTGGTATCAGCAAAATTTCTATAGCCAGAAGAGGGGCGTGGCTATGGGAGCGAAGTTCGCTCCCAGCCTCGCCAACCTCTTTATGGCAGAATGGGAAGATAAGTACATCTTTAGTAGAGAGAGGCCGTCCCTCCTCTACTATAGGAGATTTATTGATGATATTATATTTATCTGGAACGATACGGAGGAGTCTTTGATCGAGTTCATGAGTCATCTGAACAACAACCCCAATAACATCCAATTGGATTTCCATTGGAGCCAATCTGAAATCCATTTCTTGGATGTGAATATTAAAAAAGTATTAGGGAAGCTAACTACAACTGTCTTTTTTAAAACTACTGACAGAAATAGCTATCTATCAATTCAGAGTGGCCACCACCCAAACTGGCTACGCAACATCCCACGCGGGCAATTCATGCGGGTGAGACGCAATTGCACGCGTGATGAGGACTTTGTATCTCAGGCAGGTGTACTGAAGGATAGATTTGTCCAAAAAGGTTATAAAGAAGAGATTTTGGATAGGGAGATAAAGAATATTCTAGAGATCCCCAGGTCCACATGCCTGCAGAATAGTACAGGGTCCCGGGGTGAGTCGGATGACAGGCAATGGAGCTTCTTATCCGATTACTCCGAGGATTACAAAAAAGTAGAGGCCATATTTAAATCACATTGGCACATTCTGCGTATGGACACCACATTGGGCCCTGTTCTGCCGGAGGTCCCTAATTTTATATATCGGAAAGCCCCGAATTTCGGGGATAGGGTTGTAAAAAAGGTGCTTGATGCACCAAATACCTCCTTTTTCCCAGGTCGGCGAGGGTTCCATATGTGTGGGAGGTGCAGGACGTGTTCCTTCACTACCATGAACCTAAGAAGACGGGATTCCTTCTATGTGCAGGCCATTGATAAGGAGTTTGATGTTAAACATCTAATCACATGCGATACCACTCATGTGGTTTACGCATTAATGTGTCCTTGCAAACTAATATATATAGGCCGCACAAAACGCACCCTGAGTATAAGGGTTGGTGAGCATATTTCTAACATCATTAAAGGCAAAAAAGAACACAGTGTGCCGGCTCATTTTCGGTCACACCACCAACGTGACCCTAGTTGCCTACAGTTCTGGGGCATAGAACGTGTCACGCCATCCTGGAGGGGGGCCAATTGGGTGAGAGAGCTATCCAAGTGTGAAACTAAATGGATATATATGACTCAATCTCTCAGCCCGATTGGCCTAAACATCGAATTGGACTTAAATTGCTTTATTAGTGATTCTTAACTAATTTTATTAAGTAGTTATTTTTTGGTTTATATATATTTTTAAAATTATTTTTAATAATATTTTTAATATTTTTAAATAATTTTGAAAGGTTTTCTGAGTTATTTCTGTACTGTTTTTGATGATCTCGGTTCTACTGTATTCACTGTAGTATATATTTTACACGTGATATATGATGTATTAGTATATATTATATTGATCACCTTTTTGAGGTGTATTTTTATTCTATTTTATTTTAATTGTATTAGTATTTCTTGTTGGATTGAGGCACAATGACAACAGTGGTGCTAATATTATTGCTTAGTGATGTGTGCATTTATTATGATTCACTATATGGCACAATTAGGAATTATTGAATGCAGCACAATCTATGGCGGTATGCATTTCTCCTGTTCATAGTGAGACGCCTCATTACCCGTGGTACCATGATTTTTAGCTTGATAGCTTTACGAGGCACATTGTAGTCTCTTAATATGGTACTGGGAGCGGGCATGAGAAAGATTTGACCAAGATTCACGGGAGCCGTGGTTGCTAGGCAACCGCGTCTATTGGTGTCCGTCCGGAACAGGAAGTGCTCAGCCATTGACAAATTGCGTACACCACGGCCCCGCCCGGATGGGCGGAGAGTCGTAGGTATTTAGTTTGCTGCCCTACCGCCGTGGCCACGCCCCCGTGAGGAAGTCGGAAGTACGAAACGCGTCGGGGCGTGGCCAGGCGGCGTAACCAAGTCAGAGTGTACGAGGAGAGTGAGCACCCGGAAGGTGCGATCCGCGGCGTGGAGTCAGGATACGGGTCCCGATGGGTATACACCTCCGGTCATGCGAATATTCAACTGATGTCATGTGAGTGTGATGTATTGTGTATTTTGGAATAAAGCCAGTATTATACGTTATCACACTAGTGGAGCTCTATTCCTTCCTTCCCTTGCATGTCCATTTACTTGATTGAGCCCATTATCGGCCCCATCCCGGAACCCCAAGTGGATGCAGCAGAGCCTGTCATTGGTCTGATTGGTCCCAATCCGGAAGCCCGAGTGGTAGTGGCTGTATTGTGGCTTGTTTGCTCAGTGGTGAGAATCACTGGGCCAGTGAAGTCGGTGAGTGTGCATTACCTTCCCCCCTTCAGAGCACAGTGGTGGTGGTCAAGGTGATCCTTTATTTCTGCACCGATTAGGATCTTTCAAGGGATACATCAGTGTGAATATCGCTATTTGTCATATGTTTTTCAACGCTGCTTTGGTGGACTGATTCATGCTGGGACTATTTTTATATATATATATTTTTTATATTTATGTCTACAGTCTTTACAAGTTTTCAGTGAATGTGATTGGGGAGTGAGCTTATCATTCTTTTTTGCGCTACTAGAATTTTTTGTATCTACATATTGCTTGTATTTACACATATTCTCTTATTTCATGTTATTTTATCAAGTAGCAGCATTTGTTATTACACTATATTAGAGGTAGGTATCCTCTCTAAGCGCTTGGTTGCTTGCAAACTAGTGTTGGTTCCGGGTTGTGTGTAAGCTATCTATATAGGTAAACCTTATTAAAGGATTACCTAAAGGTAAAAGTCATAAAAGTGGGTTTACAACCACTTTAAGAGCACTTAGGGGTAGATTTACTAAAGACAGATAGACTGTGCACTTTGCAAAGTGCAATTGTTCCAGAGCTTAGTAAATGAGGTAAAGCTTCACTTTGCAAAAAAACACGTGCAAGGAAAAAAGAAAAAAAAAAAAGCATTTTTGCTTGGATGATGAAAGTCAGCAGAGCTTCTGCTCATTTTCTAAGCTCTGGAGCAACTGCTCTTGCAAAGTGCACAGTCTATTTTTCTTTAGTAAATCAACCCCTAAGTGTCTTTTCTGTCTACTGCTTCTTCTGCTTATCAGCATGAATCACTTCTGACAAGTTTTCCTGACACCAAGAGAAAAAAGGTTACAGGGAGGGCATTCCAGCACACAGCATGTGATTGACAGCCTCAACTCTGTTTGTGGGAGCTGTGTGAAGGGGGGTGTGTCCTTTCACTCCAATCAGCTGTCAGAGCTCTCCTCACTGAGCTCTACAAAGTGTAACTTTAGCCCCCCCCCTTTTTTCTGACAGCGCAGATAAGCTTTATAAATTCTGTATTTTGAACGGATGTAGAGAAGAGAAGACTGCAGATAAACAGGTACAATGTATGTTGGAATATTTGTTTCATCTTTGTGTATCACCTAAGGGTAGTCACTTCACTGGGTTTATGGAAGGGTTTACAATCACTTTAATGCATTCCCTGCATTAGGGTAAAAAACTCCTACTAGTTTTTCTGCCCCCCCCCCCACCCCTAAAAACAAAAAGATAAACTCCCAAGAAGATTATAACAAAAGGACTTTAAAGGTGTCACACCATTTTAAAGAACAAATCACAAATGATGTTCAATCATATAACAATTAAAGTTCCCAGTAATAGTTGCACATTTTGCTTAAGTATACAAAAGTATACATGATTAGTCATGACATTTGCAGATATGTACAATGTTAAAGAACCCCTGATGCAGTTATCCAAAGGGGGTCATCTTGCTTGTTCAACGTGTTTCATGGGTCAAAGCCTACTTCATTAGGAACATCAATATTTTATGATCACCTGTAGATAGGAAGAAACAATTAACAACATAGACGGGTGCACAGGGTGTGCCAGGTGTGCCTGGGCACACACTAATCACCCTGTGTGGCGCAGATTGCCCGTTTAACCTCTTCCCACCCGGCCACAGTATATAAACAGCCCGGTGGGAGCTCCGTCGTTCTGAGTGAACGTACCTGAAGGCTGTGATCACAGTACACAGCCAAAACGAGATCGGGATATGGGCGCTGTGATTGGCCCTCCTGATCACGTGAAGTCTGTGTCCAATCACAGCCTTAACAATGTAAACAGAGACGCTTGTCTCTGTGACAATTCTCCCTGCTGAGCTCAGTGAGAGCTCAGTGGGGGGGGGGGGGGATCTGCAAGATCTGTGACAGCCCTGCGTGTAAAGATGATTTTACACACAGAGCTGTCATAGGTCCCAAAAACAGTACACCAAGCACCACTGTCACCCCTGTCCCCATACACATCTGTCAGTGTCCCCATAAAACATCTGTACCAGTGCACAAAACATCTGTCAGTCCCCCATCACATCTGTACCAGCGCACAAACATCTGTCAGTCCCCATCACATCTGTTCCAGTGCACAAAACATCTGTCAGTCCCCCATAACATCTGTACCAGCGCACAAAACATCTGTCAGCCCCCCATCACATCTGCACTAGTGCACAAAACATGTCAGTCCCCCATCAAAAAACATGTCAGTCCCCCATCACATCTGTACCAGCGCACAAAACATGTCAGTCCCTCATGACATCTGTACAGTGCACAAAACATCTGTCAGTCCCCATCACATCTGTACCAGTGCACAAAACATGTCAGTCCCCCATCACATCTGTACCAGCGCACAAAACATGTCAGTCCCTCATGACATCTGTACAGTGCACAAAACATCTGTCAGTCCCCATCACATCTGTACCAGCGCACAAAACATGTCAGTCCCTCATGACATCTGTACAGTGCACAAAACATGTCAGTCCCCCATCACATCTGTACCAGCGCACAAAACATGTCAGTCCCTCATGACATCTGTACAGTGCACAAAACATCTGTCAGTCCCCATCACTTCTGTACCAGTGCACAAAACATGTCAGTGTCCCCATCACATCTGTACCAGTGCACAAAACATCTGAAATAGTGTACCATTGTGACATCAACATCTGTCAGTGTCCGCCGGTGGCCAATCAACATCTGTGTACCAGTGTCCCACCAATAAATAAAACATGTAAAGCACCCCAATGCTCGCATGTAAAGGCAAACACACAAGTTTGTCCCGTACGCATGCGTAAACAGCGATTTCACCACACATGTGACGTCACCCCAAACGCCAGAGCAAGAGCAATAATTCTAGCACCAGACCTCCTGTGTAACTCTAAACTGGTAACCCATAAAGGCTTATAAAGCGTTGCCTATGGAGATTTTCAAATACCAAAGTTTGGCGCCATTTCACAAGCGTACCCAATTATAAAGCTGGATATGTTTGGTATCTATTTACCCAGCGCAATGCCAAATTTTATATTTTACCGAAACTGTGGGTATTATATTGTCTCTGTGTGCATTGAAACCTATTAAAATGTATTTATGCATTAGTGTGTAAAATTGCGTTAGAAAAACGTCTGCACAAATACCGTGTGACATAAAAATTAGCAAAACCCACCATTTTATTCTCCAGGGCCTCTGCTGCAAAAAAAATATAATGTTTGGGATTCTAAGTAATTTTCTAGCAAAAATACAGATTTTTACTTAAAACAAAATCAAAAAGGTGTAGGATGGGGGGTCTAAAAATACACTTGTGACTTGTCCTCTAAAGTTGCCCCCAGGAGAATCTTTGAATTACCTGTGTGTCACAGTATAATCTGCCCCCCCTAAGCTGCCATTACCCCCACTGATTATAAAGGCGAGGGCTGCAAAAAGACACTGCAATGGAACTGGACTGCATGCTGGCCTAGCTCACAGTCTCTGCTCTAATTCACCCCAAAGGTGTTCCCCAAACTCACCCATCCATGTCTTTAGGAACCTTGTTTGTGCACTGGTGCGCAGTCATGTTGGAACAGGAAGGGGCCATCCCCAAACTGTTCCCACAAATTTGGGAGCATGAAATTGTCCAAAATGTCTTGGTATGCTGATGCCTTGAGATTTCCCTTTACTGGAACCAAGGAGCCAAGCCCAACCCCTGAAAAATAACCCACATCATATTCCCCTCTCCACCAAATGATTTGGACCAGTGCACAAAGCAAAGCTCATATACTGTATGTTCTTTAAAGCGGTAGTAAACTGCATTTAAAAAAAAGAAACGGGTACCCCTGCAGGGTAATGTCATAAGGTATTAGTATGTACCGCATATTAGCACATTATGACAGACTTACATGAAAGACAGATCATCGCTGACAGGGAATACATTTTCACCCGGTCTTCCTTCTGTTTCCACAGGCTTTAGCCGTTTGAATGGCTGAGACGCGATGACATCACTCTTGCGCATGAACACAGGAAACATGGCCGCGGCACAGCTCTCTCAACAGACGGCATGCCAGCTGTCGCAATTTACACACACCAGTGACATCCCCGGCTGTTACCCATGTAAATATCCCTTGGGCGGTGCACATTTAGGAGATATTTACTGTACCTACAGATATTATAGGCTTACCTGTAGGTACAAAACAACAAAGGGAGTTTACGCCCACTTTAATCACTCATGGCATTGTGTTCACATTCATTTGTTAATGCTGATTGATACAAATTATTGCAACTCTGTAAACATTAAAGGAGACATTTGGGGTTTAAAAAAAAACAAACCCACATACTCACTTCCATGCTGCAGCATCAGTGTGATGCTGCAGCTGTCCCCTGTTGGTTCCAAGGCCGGTCAGGTATCTGGGTGAATCCCGTCAAAATGGTTGGGATTCTACCAGAGTCTGGCATGGCTAGGTGACATCAGCCAACAGCGGGCTTTAGCCTGCTAAAATAGGATTCTTTAGGCAGGTAAAACAGCTTCCATATACTATATGTGTAGCACTGCCCCCTTGGGGGTTGCTGGTAGTTGCATGTTCTTCTGTGCCGCTTTGTCCCTGTGAACTGTCCAGCCCTCCTGACACTCTAGGTTCAGACATGTGTATACCTTTAAATGACACATTGACACAATTCAAATCTGTTTTAACTCTTAGATTTACTTTACTCAAAAAGGAAGGCTTAATCAACTAGGCCCTAGGTAAACCGCCAGGACTCAGTTAAAATAATACTAAAAGAACAGTTAAATAACCAGTTATAGTAACAAGCAAATAACACCAATACACACAGTAAGTGAATGAATCTCTCAGAAAGCTATGAATTGCTATATGAAATACTCCTACTAAAGGGGAACCCCAGGCTGGCCTATAGTACCTGTATCCTAATGAGAGATGAGGTAATCTAGATACCAGTAGCGTGTCCCCTTTAAAAGCAAAAAAAAAATAGCAATGTTCAGAATGCAAGGCCTTGCTATTATCTTCACCGGCAGTTTGAGCTAAAAAAAAAAAATGATTCCTAAGTGTAGCGCAGTGTGAGACAGGCCATGCTAGATAGCTGGTTCTGATTAATGATGATCCACTAACTGATCCAAATGTAAGGTGTCTGTATACAGTGTTCAAGAGATGCTGTAGCAATTGATAACCTAACTTTGAGCAGGTCAATCCTGATGACCCTCTTATAACTCCTGGAAGACAAAGTCAACTCCCCACGCTGTGAGACACTGAGATGGCCATGCTCTGCTGATTCAGTGAGTCCCACCGACTCTGACATGATCAGAGTTGAAGCAGGAATGTCTGCAATGTAGCGAGTGTCGTCCGTTCCGCCTGGGCTGAGTCTGCAGATGGCTGGGTGGCGTGCAGTAGGCCTCAGTCCTCTTTCTCTGCGGCGGACCAATGCACAAACGATGGATCCTGGGAAGCAAGATAGCGTGGGTGTGGTCAGCCAATCCCTTTATAGTCCCTCCCACAATTCTCCCCTGGAGCGAATGGCCTGCTGGGAGGTGTAGTCCACAAACAGTTCAGCAGTGCAGTAATACCTTTCTGTAGAGTACAGTTCACACAATGCTCTCTTCCAGTCTCAGGAGTATGATGCATGAAGATCTGAGACCAACACTAGGGGAACACAGAGATAGTCTGGGGGAGCAGAGAATGAGTCTGCAGTGTCAGATAACTTTAGTCCGCTCCCGGCTACATATGTATTTGATCTGTGTGTCTTGCTGCTTGCCTGGAGTTCAGCTTTAAATAAAACCTGTGCATTCAGCCTGTTTATTGCAGGCAATAAACTTTTTTGCATCAGAAAATAAAATTTGATGCTGCATGCAAAAAAAAAAAAAAAAAACCCACAATAAGTATTGTTGTAATATATTTATATAAGATACGATGTGCCATTTTTCATGCTGCTAATTAACCATCATATTTATAAGCTCTGCTTTGCAAGATACGATCACCTTGTAAAAATTCTGCTGCTGTATTTTACAGGAACGTCAGATCATACCAGCTCTGGCAAGGACGATTAGCTTTCACAACTGGAAATTTATTGCGCAAAGCATGGTAAGCCTGATCGCCTTAAACCTGTAGAATAACACCCTGGGCCTGGTACTTCAATGATTTACAGCTCAGCAGATCTGCTGCAGCTTAGTTCTGTAATCAGCGTTTTCCTTATGAAATAAAAACTTCACTTTCTTTATTGATTTATCTCTGTGTTCGCTGCTAGTTTGCTTTACTCAGCCAAAAATGTCCATTCAGGTATATATCACTGTAGAGCTAGGCCGCCATGCAGCACGGTCATAGAAGGCAAAACCATTGGGCATCAAAAATGTTCCACTTAGGGGATGAAAATGTCTGAACTGTTCTTGTTACCTATAACAATGGTAATGTAATGGGATGTCAGTAAAGCAGTACTCACCCCCCCCCCCCCACACACACACACACACATGCTTGCCTTGTCTGTGGTGCTCATCAAAGCATATACATACATTTTAACGTATTATTAACTAATTCTGGACCAGAAAGATTTTCCCCCTTAATGACCAGGCCATTTTTTGCGATTCGGCACTGCGTTACTTTAACTAACAACTGCGCAGTCGTGCATCGCTGTAGATGTGGTGGTTGCATACATTTCTCCTTTTCAAACTTTTTTTTCTTTATTTCCTCCTAGACATGTGCATGATGAAAAAAATAATTTTGTTTTGTTATGTCTAGATTCCTTAATCTAGTTTTTTAGTTTAGTTCAATTCGTATTCAGGATTGCTATTCTGAATTCATTTATTGTCTTTTTCAAATTTTCTTCTAATTTATTGATTTTTTTTCTATTAAAAACGTTCGAATCGATACTGATATTGGTCTAATCAAAAAACTTTAGATTTTTTTTTTCGAACTGAATGTGGCAAAGTGAATAAACAAAAGAAAAATCTTCATCAAATGATTACATTGACTTTAAATCACCTTTGGCTTAACAAAAACAGCATTATTCTGAAATGGTACTCTAATAACATACAGTGTCTTTGATTTCAGAAATATGTTTATAGTTTGAATTTGAGTGGAATTTAATGTAAAATTCTAATAAAAATTTCAATTTGAATTTCCGAAATTCAGACAAATTTGTTTTTTTATTCGGAGCATTCAGTAAACTTTGTACTGTTTTTCAGGGATTTGGATATATCCGAATCTCCAAATAATGAAAAATGTGTCCGAATATTTATTCAGAACTAAACAAACCACGCATGTCTAATCCCTCCTAGTGATCTTCCTGGCCTAGTGATCATTGTCTGTGTTCTAGGGTGACAATGCCCACTTACTTTACTTTATAAGGAGCACCCTGGGACAGGAAGTGTGTAAGAACCACTCCTCCCTCCTCATCTTCATATTATATGAGGTTTAGTTCACAGGGGAGAACTGGAGAGGGATTATAAGATTCCTTAGAGATTTCAATGCAGCAGAGGCACTGTACCCTCAGCTCATTACAGGAAGCTAGGAGCTCACTGTATTTCTGGCAGGATCAACAGTATTTCTGTGCAAATTACATATCAAATCTTTCATGAATAGCATCTTGTTGATCAGATTATTTATATCAAGCTGGTCTATTTTACATGATCATAAATAGGTCCCTATATGGTACTACTTTATACATCTAGCAGGGATGATGGGAACCCCTATAATTGGCAAAGCAGGTATGTTGACACCAGTGGAGGCTGGTGCTCGATATTATAGGGGGGGGGGGGGCAGGAAACCATTGCCAACCACCCTAGCGGCGTTCAGGGGCCTCCTTACGTTAGGAGGCAAATGACAAGGAATCTGAGGTAGGGCTGCTGCTCCGCGCTCCAGATTCTCCTTGTTTTGGGGACATTGCTTCTCCCCCAGGCCGAACAGAAACTCCCTGGCCAATCGGGTCTTAGGAGCCACTTCCTGATTGGTCAGGAGGAGAATCAGGAGGACAACGAATATTAATTTGCTATTTTCACACAACTGGGTGGACTCGGGGCACAGTGCTTTGCGTCCCGAGCCCACCCTTTTTTTAAGCCAATTAAAGTTCAGGCTCTAATCACATGCTTAAAAAAAAAAAAAAACATTGAAATTCATGCGTCCGTTGCCCTGCTTGTAGATTAGGGGCCGTGCCCGTAAGGACGGGCCGCCACGGGTTGACACAGTGATCTCACCTATAGAAAGAAGAGACTGCCAGGGAGTTTAACTCTTTAGTATCCACCTAAAACTGAAATAAAATGTTTCAGATTTTTTTAGTAGACAGATTAGGGGGGCGGCGCCCCTGCGCCCTGTAAGGACGGGCCGCCACTGGTTGACACAGTGATCTCACTTATAGAAAGAAGAGACTGCCAGGGTGTTTAACTCTCTAGTATCCACCTAACACTGAAATAAAATGTTTTAGATTTTTTTCAGTAGACTTTTCCTTTAAACGCTACTGTTGCCAGCAAATACTACTCTGCTGTGTCTGAGACTGCCATGTGTTAGGCGCTAATAAAGAAGAAATTTCTTTTGCTGATACACAGACAGCCTCCACTATGAACTCTTTCCAAGTTCAGAGAAACTTGGAAGCAGAAACGTAGCTACAATCCAGCAAAGATACTCTTTGTCACTATGAAATACCACAGCGGTTGGCAGGCAAATCCATTCATTCAACCTTTCATTATAGTCATTGATAATAAATATCTATCTGGAATGTTCGAATGAAGCAAAGATGAACTTGCAGTTCCCATTCAAAAATTACAATTTCAATAAGCCAAAGTCAGATTGGCTGCTTAGGGTCTCTGCACTTTTGTTTCGTTTTAGCCACCACCTTCATAGGAGTTCATTGAATTTGCCAGGCATTCACCTGGTTGGTTTTCTTATGCCGCCAGGTGCTTGAGTAACATTTGCAGTTTTTATACTCTAGCCAATTTTGCGGTCACCACCACCAATCATTTTCAAATGCTGATTGCATCAATATAACCTATATTACTAAAAATATTGGGGCGCCTGTCTTTACACGCGCATGAATTTAATGGCATCACAGTCTTAGTCCGTAGGGTTCAATGTTGAGTTGGCCCACCCTTTGCAGTTATAACAGCTTCAACTCTGCTGGGAAGGCTGTCCACAAGATTTAGGAGTGTGTCTATGGTAATGTTTGACCATTTTTCCAAAAGTGCATTTGTAAAGTCAGGCACTGATGTTGGACAAGCAAAAAATTGGGGGAGCAAACCCTGAACATGTATATCTAAAGCCGGTGCAGCTATGAACCAAGTGACATGTATATTAAAAAAGAATAGCGCACACATGCAAAAGAAATGACTATCAAATATGGAGACAATCCATAAATAAAAATGGGGATTTGGTCCCACCATATGGCCATATCGTGCTCAAGCCCACCACTACGTCAAAGTACCCCATTATCAGTGGGTCCTACACTATCCATAAAAAAGGGGTGAATCCAGCCTCTCTAACCCTTGGAGACAACACTCCTTGCTGGGAGAGATGAGCTAATGCACTACAAGGGACTCCTCCTATATCTACTTGATAGTGTACGCTGATAGAGTACAGGTGTGTGTGTGTGGGGGGTGGGGTGCTCAACCCCAGAAGTCTGGTCAGACCGAATACATAATAAACAAGCAAAAAATTGGGGGAGCAAACCCTGAACATGTATATCTAAAGCCGGTGCAGCTATGAACCAAGTGACATGTATATTAAAAAAGAATAGCGCTTTTTAATGTTGGACAAAAAGGTCTGGCTCACAGTCTCCGTTCTAATTCACCCCAAAGGTGTTCCCCAAACTCTCTCATCCATGTCTTTATAGACCATGCTTTGTGCACTGGTGCACAGTCATGTTGGAACAGGAAGGGGCCATCCCCAAACTGTTCCCACAAATTTGGGAGCATGAAACTGTCTAAAATGTCTTGGTATGCTGACGCCTTAAGAGTTCCCTTCACTGGAACCAAGGGGCCAAGCCCAACCCCTGAAAAATAACCCACATCATATTCCCCACTCCACCAAATGATTTGGACCAGTGCACAAAGCAAGGTCCATAAAGACATGGAGCGAGTTTGGGGTGGAGGAACTTGATTGGCCTGCACAAAGTCCTCACCTCCACCCTATAAAACACCTTTAGGATGAATTAGAGCGGAGACTGCGAGTCAGGCCTTCTTGTCCATATGAGTGCCTGACCTCACAAATGTGCTGCTTCTGGAAGAATGGTCAAACATTCTCATAGACACACTCCTAAACCTTGTGGACAGCCTTCCCAGAAGAGTTGAAGCTGTTATAGCTGCAAAGGGTGGGCCAACTCAATATTGAACCCCACAGGCTAAGACTGGAATGCTATTAAAGTTCATGTGGATGTAAAGGCAGGTGCCCCAATACTTTTGGTAATATAGTGTATCTTTTTCTATGGTTGACCCATCACTGTTGATCCCTCTGCTGATCATCACATCATTTTCTCCTCTGTATTCACCTCCTACATTTAGTGCCACAGGATGTTTTGAAGCCTATGTTATACTTACTATCCTGTCACTGGTGACAACTCACAAGTGACATAATTATAAAGAGAAGTATCTGTTTCCACTGTGCCTCCATCACTGGCCAGATAAGCAAGAAGCCACTTCCTTGCTGATGAAAAAGCTGCAGGATCTCATTTACCACTGAGCTAGTGGGGCCTTGCTCATCCAACCGCTGGCCATGCATGGATGAAAATTCATCTGTTTTCCACTGAATCAGCCAAAATTAGATCAGTGTGTGACCCTACCAGCACCATGTGCCTCAACAAACGTCAAACTGATGATCAACAGAGCTAGGCAGAAAATTGATGGTCGATTGATGACTGCAGCCAATCAGCTACTGGCCTTGTTTGGGTATTTAGCCGCTGACCCTAGCTATCAGAATACAATAGCAGGGGTGATTCGTTCACCCCTGCTGTTTAGCATGGATGGAAGAATCTGTCTGTATGGTCAGCTAAACTTAAAGCGGAACTTTACCCATAACAACTTGATAAAAAATACAGTTCTTTAGCAAGGAACATGCATTCC
Source organism: Pelophylax lessonae (assembly GCF_965119305.1). Classification (NCBI taxonomy): domain Eukaryota; kingdom Metazoa; phylum Chordata; class Amphibia; order Anura; family Ranidae; genus Pelophylax; species Pelophylax lessonae. The sequence continues at coordinate 526,211,576 of NC_138771.1, forward strand.
ATAATAATAAATATACTACCATAATTAGTATGTGCCGTAAATTGCCCCCAGCATTTTTCCTGTTTCTTCTTGCTGGAAGCTGCCATTTTGCTGAAGCCCAGAGCCCCTGAGCAGTAGTAAAGGCTACTAGCAGATAGACCTCTACAAATTTGCATCAGTGCGAGACAGTGTATTACTGGATTTTAAACAATATAGGCACTCATTTTTAATGTTTCAAATAGCTATACCTGCAAAAGGGGCCAGCCTGGTGTGATCTACCAGGCCCTAATTTTCTGACTAAAGTTTAAATTTAAGAGAACAAAGTTGTGGAAACAAATATATATTTTTCTGGTCTCTATAGCAAGCTTGTCAATGGTGCATTGTTGCCATCAACAGCATTGGGGAAGGGGGGGGGGGGAGATCATATTGGTTCTATTAATGACAATTCATTTTTAGGAATTCTAGAGACAGAAGTAGCAGAAGAACTGGCTTGGTGAATGGATCCTGATGGTATTCATCCCAGAGTTCTTAGAGAACTTTGAGATATAGTTGTTGGACCATGAACGGATCTTTTAAATCAATCTCTTCTAACAGGAGAAGTTTTCCATGATTGGCGGACAGCTAATATTCTACGTAGCCATAAGAAGGGCAGCAAGGTAGAATCTGGCAGTTACAGGCCAGTGAGTTTAACATCAGCTGTAGTCAAGTTAATGGTCACTCCTAAATGGTTAATGGTAAAATGGTTAATGGTTAAAGTCACTCCTAAAAAAAGAGGATAATTGGTCACCCAAAACCTACTGGACCCAAAGCAGTATGGCTTTAATGAGGGCAGATCATTACTATTCTGACTACATTTTTTTGACTAAATCACTAATGTTTTGGACCAAGGTGATGCTATAGACACAGCCTATTTAGATTTCAAGGATTTGCAAAGCCAGAAGGTTTTTTATCTTAATGCATTCTATGTATTAAGATGCAAAACCTTCTGGGTGTAGCAGCCTCCCCTGCACCACTAAAACTTACCTGAGGTCCATCTCTGTCCAGCGATGTCGACGAGTCCCTCGGCCATCCGGGACTCTCCCTCCTGATTGGTCCAGACACAGCCGTGGTGCCATTGGCTCCCACCGGTTTCACACAAAGGTGTCCTTTTATGAACGGGTGAATTTTTTTCTCCGTTGGCTTCTCTACAGTTCTCCGGGGAAAATGATCACATCTGGCACCCATTTTATGAATCGGAGAACTTCAGTTCGCCCAGGGTGATCAGAGGAGAACAGTTTTCTCGGACATCTGTGTAGAAGTCAATGGAGCGTCTGTAATCTCGTGAGACAAAGCGAGATTACAGTAGTATGAAAATCTCTCGCGCGCTTTAACAAGCAGTGATAAATTATCACTGCTGAGTACATGAGGTTATAAATAATAGTCCCCTTACATAAATATGTATATATATATACACTGAATACACACACACATACATTGTATATATATATACACATTAAATATATATCTACATGTATGTGTGTATATATATATATATATGTATATATATACATAAATATGGCAGGGGGACATGATTACTGTGTTGGGGGGTCTGAACGAGGAAGAAGGAAGTCGATAATCTTCCTTTTTCCCCCTCAGTTCTCCCCCGATTCTGTCTTCACTCCCCGCTTCACAAGCTCCAGGCTGGTGAACCCAGGAGTGTGAATTCTGACCCAGATCGCCAGTGAAGTGCGGGGATCGCAGCTTCATAGCCTGGCCATTTCTGTGTCAGTCAATGACAGATTCCCGTGTGAAGAGATGATCAGCGGAGAACATGTTCTCCTGCGATCATTTCTGTTTCATAAACTGAGAATGATCGGAAATGAGCTGTGATCAGCAGGATCACTGCTCATCTCTGTTTCATAAAAGGACACCATAGTCAGTTAGCCAATTAGGAGGGAGAGGGGCCGGGGCCGAACAGCAGCTCCGTGTCTGAATGGATGAAAGGAGCTGCAGCTTGGCTCGGGTGCCCCCATAGCAAGCTGCTTGCTGTTGGGGCACCCGACAGGAGGGATGGGCCAGGAGCAGCAACAAGGGACCTGCGAAGTGGAGGATCCGGTCTGCTCTGTGCAAAACCAACTGCACAGAGCAGGTAAGTATAACATGTTTGTTAATTGCAAAAAAAAAAGAAGGAGACTTTAACCACTTTACCACTAGAGCATTTTGCTGTCTTACGTCTGGGCCACTTTTTGCGATTCGGCGCTGTGCGACTTTAACGGACAATTGCGCGGTCGTGCGACTCCGTACCCAAAAGAAATTTACGTCATTTTTTTCCCACAAACAGAGCTTTCTTTTGATGGTATTTGATCACCTGTGCGATTTTTACTTTTTGCGCTATAAACAAAAAAATAGCGTAAATTTTGCAAAAATAACAATATTTTTCACATTTTTTTATAGGAAATTCCCCCCCAAAAAAATGTAAAAATCAAAATTTTTTAACATTTTCGGCCAATTTGTTTAATGCTACATATGTTTGGTAAAAAAAAATCGCAAAAAGCGTATTTTTATTGGTTTGCGCAAAAGTTATCGCGTTTACTAACAAAGGGAAAGATTTTTGTCATTTTTGTTGTTTTTTTTTTTTAACGCGTAATGGCGGCGATCTGCGATTTTTTTTGCGGGACTGCGACATTGCGGCGGACATATCGGACCCTTGACTGACATTTTTGACACTTTTGGGGTTAACAGTGACATTTCTACAGTAATCAGTGTGCTATACATATGCACTGTTACTGTAAAAATACACTGGTAGTGAAGGGGTTAACTTTATTTGAGAGGGAGGGGCTGTATGTGTCCCTAGGGGCGTGATTCTTACTGTGATTGGCTGTGGCTTGAGGTGTAAGGACACTGATCAACGGTTCTACATAGTAGAACCGTGTGATTAGGGTTTTTACACCGAGGAGAATGACAGGCAGCTTGTTTACACAAGCCGCCTGACTTTCTCCCTCTCCCCCGACGATCGCCGAGTGACCGGCAGACATCGGGTCCGCCGGTCACACGCGCGGGGGCGCGCTCGCTCCCCAGACCCTCCCAGGCTAGTGACGTTAATTAACGTCACTCTGCCTGGCCGGGGCTGACCGCCGCAGTAAATTTACTTGCGGCGGTCGGCAAGCGGTTAAGTGCAGCAAATTTACACTGTTATACAAGCTGTACGCTCACTACTTTACATTGTAACAAAGTATCATTTCTTCAGTGTTGTCACATTAAAAGATATATTAAAATATTTACAAAAATGTGAGGGGTGTACTCACTTTTGTGAGATACTGTATATACTGGACTGGATACGGCTGGTTATGAATTAAGGAGGCTGCAAGCTGTGAAGTTTTTATGACACCAGGCGTATTTTGATCACTGTAATGCAGGGATTCATGGCTTTCTGGTAAGCATTCATGGCTTTCTGGTAAGCCTTCACTGTGGTGATACGGAGTGGGAGTGAAGAGTACTGCTGAAGACTTTGGTGTCACAGTGTTTCAAATTTGAACTTGGTGGACTTTTTGTATATACTTATGTTGTATAATTTTTTTTAACACCCACAGAAATGGATGTGTTTTCTATGTTTATTTTTTGGGTCAGTTGAAGTTCTGGATTAACTTGCACTTTATAGTCATTACTTATGTATCTCAATATGTATGTTCTTGTTTGATTAGTGCTACACCTGTCTTTGGATTTAATATTTTTTTATGAGATATCATATATTGTGTTAGCAGCTTTTCACTATCATCACTTTTTTTTTTGGCAATTGCAGGCACGGTTTCATTTTAAGTTTTTTGTATTGGTAATGACATATAGCAGTCTGGGCCACAGGCTTAAAAAACTGGAGAAAAATGAGGCACTTAAATGCATCACTGACATTGTTACAATTGTCAATACCAGCTGAAAACTTCATACATTCTGTGGTGGAGTTCAGTGGCAAGCGAACAAGGGAGTCATATTGTTCCTGTGGTTAGATTCACCTTGTGCGGACTGAGTGAGAGAAAGCACATAAATCTTTGTCAGTGTACAGATTGTAATAGACAGAACTTGGGATGCGATCAATTTATTGACGTGCTCACTGACAGATGTTGCTGATTTGGAAATGTGATCATTTACTTCCTGAGATTGTATGGGTTAGAGAGGATTAGAGAGGGTTAGAGAAGATTTAAAGCGAACCTGTGAAGCCAAGAATATGGAAGCGGCCATTGCTGACTTGGTTTTAAAATGAACCTGTCACTATTACAAAAACTAAAAATAAATCAGCAGCACCCTGTGACAGAAGAACTTTAAGTGCCTGTATTGATGGGCTTTGGGCTTATGTCAATGGCATCAGTTTGACATATAACTGTTGCAAACAGGGTTAAGGTGTTAGCAACAGCTAATCTCAGAAAATAAAGTTCCTTATGTGCACACTACACATAAAGCCCCAATAGTGGGTGGGCAAATGTGTTCTTAACAAACGGGGACGCCTGGAAGTAACAGCAAGGTACCTGACGCATAATTTTCAATGTTTGCTGGCTTTTTTGGGGCCCTTCTGTAGGTGGTACACATGTGGCTGTCCCTTTAGAGTGTGCAGGGGATGGCTAGTGGGCTGCTAAACAAGTCTCTCCTGCATTAACTGTGTCAGTGTTGTGATAAATACGGATGTTCAGCTGAACCCCCCTAGTACACAGGAATCCAATCAAGGTCATTTAGCGGTCGGCAGTCCTCTAAAGTCCCACAAGGCTCAGTATGTCTGCTCTGATCCTCACGAGGCTAACAGATCTTAGTCCTCTGGTGTAGGCACTCACAAAAATGGGTCTCTCAGCTCTGGTCCCAAGGCACAGCAAGCGATCTCTCTGTGGCTCAGTCTTCAGGCTCTTGTTGACACAGCATGAGCACACAGCATGAACACATAGTCTCTGTACAGGCTCAGCAATGGAAACACGCCTGTGCAACTCATCTTCTTCTCCGCAAAGACCCTGCACTCTCCAGATTTACATATAGTTACATAGTAGTTGAGGTTGAATAAAGACAATAGTCCATCCAGTTCAACCTGTGTAGGTGTGTGTGGACGTATTCATTGTCCATACCCCTGAATGTTTTAATCTTGGAGATATATTTCCAGAAGTCTTTTAAAAGTAGCCATACTCCCCGCAGTTACTACCATTTGTGGAAGCAAGTTCCACAATCTTATTGCCCTTATTGTAAAAAACCCTTTGCGTAGCCTGAGGTTAAATCCCTTTCTGCTCTAATCGCATTGAATGCCCTCGTGTTCTCTTACACTCCTTGCGACTGAATAGTTTTTTTTCTATGCTGAGGTCACTGTTGAGGTATTTGTAAATCACTATCATGTCGCCTCTCAGGCTTCTCTTCAGAATAAATCGAGCGCTCGTAAACGCTCCTCATAATTTAGGTCCTCCAATCCCCTAATTAGCTTAGATGCCCTTCTTTGGACTCTTTCCAGTTCCAGCACATCCTTTCTGAGGATTGGGGACCAGAACTGGACAGAATACTAAAGGTGTGGCCGGACCAGAGTTTTATAAAGTGGTAGGATTATAGATTTATCTCTGGAATATATCCCCTTCCTTATGCATGTCAATATTCTGCCGGCCTTGGCATCTGCAGCTCGACATTGCATGCTATTGCTTAGTCTATCTTCTACTAAGACTCCCAGACCTTTCTCCATTTTTGATTCCCCCAAAGGTTCCCCCTAACGCGTATTTTGCGTTTATGTTTTAGTCCCCAAGTGCAATACCTTACACTTCTCCACATTAAACCTCATTTGCCACGTAGTTGCCCACTCTGTTATTTTGTTCAGGTCATTCTGTAAGATTTCTGCATCATGAAGTTATTGCCCTGCTTAATTTTGTGTCATCTGCAAAAACTGAGATTGAGCTAACAATCCTGTCCTCTATGCTATTTATGAATAGATTGAACAAAATTGGTCCCAGGAATGAGCCTTGGGGCACCCCACTTATCACTCCAGACCAGTCTGAGTATGTGTTATTTCTTACCACCCTTTGGACACGCCCCTTTAACCAGTTTTCTATCCAAGAGCAAAGCTTGTGGTCTAAGCCTGCAGACCTTATTTTGTAAATTAATCGTTTGTGGGGGACTCATCCTCATAGAATGTTAACAGATTGGTCTGACAAGAACGTCCTTTTGACGATTTGTCTGGGAAAGCTCAATTCTGGCCTCCCTTTGCGTGCTGGGAATCCTGGGTATTAAAGTTTGCCACCCGATGGCCTCCATAGTGCAGTGCCTCTCCAAAACTACACTTCCCAGTGTCCCTAGCAGCTCCTGAGCAATGTGCCTTCTCCTCTAAATGAATCTGATCTGCACTACAGAAAGGGGAGGAGAAGCAGGAGCTAAATTAACCATAATAAAAGCAGTTTTACACTATTGGAGGCCGCCTCCTGGTTATTTTACCTATATATATGTGCATTGGAGGAGTACGTTGGAGTTGGTGGAGATAAAAGTCCCGGAGAACAAGCCAGAACGGGCAACTGGGGGAGAGAGTTATCTCATAAGCGCTTTTGACCAACGTACTAAACTAAGGGGTCAAGGAGCGCTAGTGAATGAGGTGTTCAGAAGGTGAGCACATGTGATCACATAAAAAAGACAGTGAAGACACAGAGCTCTAAGTCGCTTTTAATTGAAGCACTTTAATAAAAAAATATGTGAAGACGCAGAGATTTAAGTTGCACTATATTAAAGCACTTTCTTTTTTACACAGAGACTGTTTTGAGTTTTGAGTCCAAGGATTTTTTCCCGATACCTAATAGCAGTCAGGGTGCCATTGTCTAGCCTGTAGAGGTCTGTGCATCCTTCCTTGGAAATGCCTTCCCAGATCGTCACTGACCCACCACCAAACCAGTCATGCTAAATGATGTGACAGGCAGCATAATGTTATCCACGGCTTCTCCAGACCCTTTCACGTCTATCACATGTGCTCAGGGTGAACTTGCTCTCATCTAGGAAAAGCACAGGGCGCCTGTGGCAGACCTGCCAATTCTGGTGTTCAATGGAAAATCCTAATATAGCTCCATGGTGTCGGGCAGTGAGCACAGGGCCTACTAGAGGACATCAGGCCCTCAGGTCACCCTCATGAAGTCTGATTCTGATTGTTTGGTCAGAGACATTCACACCAGTGGCTTGCTGGAGGTCATTTTGTAGGGCTTTGGCAGTGCTCATCCTGTTACTCCTTGCACAAAGGAGCAGATGCCAGTCTTGCTGATGGGTTAAGGACCTTCTGCCCTGTCCAGCTCTCCTAGAGTAACTGCCTGTCTCCTGGAATCTCCTCCTGTCTCCTGAGACTGTGCTGGGAGAGACAGTAAACCTTCTAGCAATGGCACGTATTGATGTGCCATCCTGGAGGAGTTGGACTGCCTGTGCAACCTCTATAGGGTCCAGGTATCCCCTCATGCTACCAGTAGTAACACTGACCCTAGCCAAATGCAAAACTAGTGAAAAACAGTAAAAAAAGATGAATAGAGAAAAGAAATATCAGTGGCCTCTACCTGTAAAACCATTCCTGTTTTAGAGGTCGTCTCATTGTTGCCCATCTAGTGCACCTGTTGTTAATTCAATTAACACCAAAGCAGCTGAAACTGATTAACAACCCCCTCTGCTACTTAACTGACCAAATCAATATCCCAGGAGTTTACTTGACTTGATGCTATACTTTGATTAAAAAGTGTTCCCTTAATTTTTTTGAGCAGTGTATATACTATATGGAGACTTTTTGTACTTTATTAAGGTGGTATTTGTATACAAAACTTTTTTTAGGATGAGATTTAATGGTATGAATTCGTTTTAGATCATTTTATTTTTTTTAGCACGTAGAGGGTATATTGAGTTGTAGTTGGCCCCACCCCAACATTTTATTGTTTTTTGCTTAATATACTCTTTTAAAGTAGGGTATAAAACAGTGTTTTTACTTACCAGTAGGAGCTCGTTTTGCAAAGCATCCAGTTAACAGTAACAAACTCTGCCCACTCAGTGCTTTTGCTATCTAGCTGGCCATAAACAAACCAATAGTGCAAGCAGTGCTTGAGATCAAAAACATTGCTTTAAACCAGGGGTGGGGTACCTACGGCCCACTGGCCGCATGCACGATCGCTCTGTCCGGCCCCCCGTGCCGCTGTGTCAGAAGGAGCCGATGGCTCCGTTCTGACACTGTGAATCTCCGAAAAGGGTGAACCCGAGGCACAGAGCAGTGCGCCTCGAGCCCGCCCATTTGTGTTACAATAGCGAATGAAAATTCGCTACTGTCTCACAGATCCTCCTCCTCCTCGGCCAATGCCATGCGGAGTGCTGTGGGCACTCCGCATTGAAAAGGGGCACGCTGTGGGCACTCCGCACTGAAAGGGGGCACGCTGTGGTCACTCCGCATTGAAAGGAGGCACGCTGTGGGCACTCCGCATTGAAAGGGGGCACGCTCTGGGAACTCCGCATTGAAAGGGGGCACTCTGTGGGCACTCCGCACTGAAAGGGGCCACGCTGTGGTCACTCCCCATTGAAAGGGGGCACGCTCTGGGCACTCCGCATTGAAAGGGGGCACGCTGTGGGCACTCCGCATTGAAAGGGGGCACGCTGTGGGCACTCCGCATTGAAAAGGGGCACGCTGTGGGCACTCCGCATTGAAAGGGGGCACGCTGTGGGCACTCCGCATTGAAAGGGGGCACGCTTTGGGAACTCCGCATTGAAAGGGGTCACGCTGTGGGCACTCCGCATTGAAAGGGGGCACGCTGTGGGCACTCCGCATTGAAAGGGGGCATGCTCTGGGCACTCCGCATTGAAAGGGGGCACGCTGTGGGCACTCAGCATTGAAAGGGGGCGCGCTGTGGGCACTCCGCATTGAAAGGGGGAACGCTGTGGGCACTCTGCATTGAAAGGGGGCACGCTGTGGGCACTACGCATTGAAAGGGGGCACGCTGTGGGCACTCTGCATTGAAAGGGGGCACGCTGTGGGCACTCCGCATTGAAAGGGGGCACGCTCAGGGCACTCCGCATTGAAAGGGGGCACGCTGTGGGCACTCCGCATTGAAAGGGGGCACGCTGTGGGCACTCCGCATTGAAAGGGGGCACGCTGTGGGCACTCCGCATTGAAAGGGGGCACGCTGTGGGCACTCCGCATTGAAAGGGGGCACGCTTTGGGAACTCCGCATTGAAAGGGGTCACGCTGTGGGCACTCCGCATTGAAAGGGGGCACGCTGTGGGCACTCCGCATTGAAAGGGGGCATGCTCTGGGCACTCCGCATTGAAAGGGGGCACGCTGTGGGCACTCAGCATTGAAAGGGGGCGCGCTGTGGGCACTCCGCATTGAAAGGGGGAACGCTGTGGGCACTCTGCATTGAAAGGGGGCACGCTGTGGGCACTACGCATTGAAAGGGGGCACGCTGTGGGCACTCTGCATTGAAAGGGGGCACGCTGTGGGCACTCCGCATTGAAAGGGGGCACGCTCAGGGCACTCCGCATTGAAAGGGGGCACGCTGTGGGCACTCCGCATTGAAAGGGGGCACGCTGTGGGCACTCCGCATTGAAAGGGGGCACGCTGTGGGCACTCCGCAATGAAAGGGGGCACGCTGTGGGCACTACGCATTGAAAGGGGGCACGCTGTGGTCACTCTGCATTGAAAGGGGGCATGCTGTGGTCACTCTGCATTGAAAGGGGGCACGCTGTGGTCACTCTGCATTGAAAGGGGGCACGCTGTGGTCAGTCTGCATTGAAAGGGGGGCACGCTGTGGTCAGTCTGCATTGAAAGGGGGGCACGCTGTGGTCAGTCTGCATTGAAAGGAAGCACGCTGTGGTCAGTCTGCATTGAAAGGGGGCATGCTGTTGTCAGTCTGCATCCTTGATTACTGAAGGCCCCTTTCACACTTTTGTGACCTCAAAGTCACGCAATTTTTTACAGCGTTTTTTGCCGCAAAGCAATGCCTATTACATTTATGCATACATTTTGTACGGCCCCCGAATGATTTTACAAAAATCCAAATGGCCCTTGGTAGAAAAAAGGTTCCCCACCCCTGCTTTAAACTATCACTGTTTTGGTGAACAAACCCTTTTTTGTAATGATGGTATAAATAATGCACCCGGTTTTCCTGACAATGCAAATAAAGAATAGTGTTTAATGCAGCCAAATGTGACTGTTATTAGGCAGATAATAATGTGCTTGTTTCTATTTATTTAAGCAACAGTAAGAAGCTAGAGCGTGCCCACTTTATCATTCGTACAGTGAGTGTGCATGGCGGCGTGTAATAACCATGGCACTAATTCCTGCTGAATTGATGAGGCTAATGGCTTAACAAACCTCAGTAATTTTATTCTCCTAATATATAAAGACATAAAATATTGTAGAAAATGTAAAAATAAAAGCACTATTTAATTACTGTGAATCTGTTACTCTAAAAGTGTCTTTATATTTCCTAAGTGTAAGAACCATATACATTTATCAAATATCATACCATATCAAACTATAACATAAACATTATGAATATACATATTTTAACAAAACTTTGAAAAATTTTAGTGTGTATGTCAGTGGTCCCCAAATTGCAGCCAGCAGGACAGATGTAGCTCTTTACTTTGCTTTATACCCCCTTGGGGGAATATTCTTCCCAATGAGACCTATGGTGGGGCACTATTCCTCCCACAAATACCATTGGTGGGGCACTGTTTTTCCCATTGATATCAATGGTGGGACACTGTTCCTCAAACTGACACTGGTGATGGGGTACTGTTCCTTCCACTAACACCAGTGATGAGACATTATTCATTTCAATAACACCAATGATGGGGTAATATTCCTCCCATTGACGCCAATGAATGGGCACTGTTTTTCCCACTGACAACAATGGGGTACTATTTCTCTCACTGACACCAATGAGTGGGCACTGTTCCTCTCACTGATACCAACAATGAGGCACAATTCTTCCCACTATCACCAGTGAAGGGGCGTTTTTCCTCCCACAAACACCAATGACGGGGCATTATTCCTTGCATTGACACCAATGACAGGACACTATTCCTGCTATTGACACAATGACGGGGCACTGTTCCTCCAACTGACACCAATAATGGGACATTATTCCTTCTATTGACACCAGTGATGGGGCTCTTTTCCTTCCATTAACTCCAATGATGGAGCACTATTCCCCTTACTGATGCCAATGATGGGGTACTATTCCTCCCAACAATGTCAACAATTTTGCACTAATCATTCCACTGATATCAATATTAGAGCACTATTTCTTCCACTTTTATCCACAATGGTACACTATTTCTTCCACTGATATCAATGATGGGGCACTGTTCCTTTCACTAACACCAAAGATTGGGCACTTGTAGGCAGGTGTAGTCTATATTCTCCACTGCAGGCACTCATCCGCATTGGCAATGCAGATTGGAGAGAAAGTCAAGATTATCAATGTTTCTCTATGATTTCCTTGGTACCCTGGGCAGTGATCCAGTTAGATGTAGACATAAACAAAAAGAAGGGCACATCAGCCTAGTGCATTATCCTCAGTAGGCTTTTATTAGTAAAATATAAAAAAATGGCTACTCACAAACATGCGATGTAAACCAGCATATCAACTCCATCGAACAACGTCCATGATGTTTAGAGTCCAATATCTCATAAAAGTGAAAGGCTAACGCGTTTCGAGGCAGAGCCTCTTCCTCAGAGGCAGCGCCTCTTCCTCAGAGGCAGCAAGGCTTAGCTATTAGTGGATGCCAAGTGAGAGTCCCGGGATAGTAGCAGTCTGAGAACCTGATTCTGAGCTCAGGAGCAAGGTGCCAATCATCGCAATTTTCTTTCTGGAGTATATCCAGTTGGATGTACATGCCCCATAAGTCCCTGGTTGACATCTTAGGTCAGACAGAGTGTATTTATGACTGTTGCCCCTGGGGTTAGTGCGCTTTATGCAGGTGGACAGGTTAGGGACAGGTTCTGGTGGAGTAGCGAGAGAGCAAGAGCAGGGCTTACATCTACATCTTCAGGAAGCTGCCCATTTGAGTGTGGACTGGTCAGGCCACACTTCACTCTTCGTGGCAGATGCTGTCGGCATATCCAAGTCTTCGCACCACTGTCATTTACTGCATGTCTGTAAGTGGCTCCAGATAGGTGAGCTCTCAGCTGGGACTGTTGAGCTATTGATTTACTGTTCAATACAATGTTCTTTGCAAATCATGACTCTGTGTTTACTGCCTGCCACACCACGCTGCAACTACCCAACACATTATTCCTTTCACTGACACCATTGATGGGGCACTATTCCTCTCACGGATACCATTGATATGGTAATATTTCTCCAAATGATACTAACAATGGTGCACTATTCCTCCCACTTATATCAATGATGGGGCACTATTCTTCCCAATGGTGCCAACAACGGGGCACTATTTTTCCCACTGATATCAATGATGGGGCACTATTCCTTCCACTAACACCTATTTTGGGGCATTATTCCTTCTACTAACACTAATGATGGGGCACTATTTCTCTCACTAACCATTGATGTGGCACTATACCTCTCACTGATCCAAGGATGAGGCACTATTCCTCTCAATGTACCAACAATAGTGCACTATTCCTCCCACTGATATCAATGATGGGGCACTATTCCTTCCACTAACACCAATGATAGAGCACTATTCCTTCTACTAACACAAATGATGGGGCACTATTCCCCTCCCTAACACCATTGATGGGGCACTATTCCTCTCACTGATCCAAGGATGAGGCCCTACTTCTCTCAATGTACCAAAAATGGTGCACTATTCCTCCCACTGATATTAATGATGACGCACTATTCCTCCTACTGATAATAACATTGGTGCACTATTCCTCCTACTGATATCAGTGATGGGGCATTATTCCATCTTCTACTAACCACAAGTGCTAGGTATTTTTTTTACTCCCACTACACCAATCCTGGGGTATTTTTCTCATGCTAACCACTGAGCCTGGGCATTGTTTACTCCCACTGATTCTGGGTGCTTTTCTACACCCACTGGTGTATGTATCTCCAGAACCTTTTTATTGTTTTTCTAGCGTTTTGATGGAGTGCAGAAGCGTTAGAACCTCTATCTGGTTTTTATTGCTGACTGTGCTCCTTCTGGGGAGATTTGGTCTCTCTCTTAGTTCCGGAGATTATTGTAAGTAAGAAAGAAAGTGATAGAAACCCAAATTTTTTGTGCTGTCATCAGAGCAAGGGTCGAGAGAAATCTTCTAATGGGGACACCTGTTCTGGTAATAACTATATAAGAAGGGATATATTGTCAGAAAACCCCATCTACAGTTCTCTGGAACAGGAAGTGAAGGACAAAAAAGGTGACAAAAAAAATTAAGAAAAAAAAAAAAACGTTTTAAAGTTTCCTTGCTCTATCCAAAACTAAAAAAACTAAAAAAAAAAAAAAATCAGTCAAATGTACTTCTAACAATCCATTCTATATTAATGATGAAATGGCCTTTACCTCACAAGCCATGTCCTCATTTTACTTGAGGCTTACACAGAGGAAACCAAAGTTTGCAAAACTGACACACATTGGAAAAAACAGGTTTGAGTGCCTAAAGTGGTTGCAAGCAATGTGTTTTATACGATAGTAAATGCTAATGTTTGTACATCTAAAAACAAAAAAAAAAAAAAACACTTCTGACATTCTGTGTAAAACTGTGCACTTTTACAAGAGGTTAAATAGTTATATGTACTTTCTGAGTATACACAACAGTTCATTAAAGCACAAGAACAAAGCAATTGGCATTTTCTTTTTTTTTCCTGATAAAATCTAAATGCCAAAACATGAAATACACTTGGGCCTGCATCGTTTAATGATCCCTGTCACCCCCTGGGAAGATCAGATAAGGTTCTCAGTGAAGTCTGAGAAGAAAAACTTGAAAAACTGGAACTTTCCATTCTCTGTGACTTTGGATTAACCTTGAAACTTTTATACTTGTTTTTCTGCAGTAGAATAAATACGGAAATACAGGTTATTGTCCTGTGGACACAAGCTGCTCACACACAGTCATCTCTAAGATGATTCCAAATATTCAAAATTAATAAAGTGCATTTGATCTGCAGTTGTCCTCCTTTTTAACCTGCTTCAAACATTTTGCATTCCCATAGACTTGAATAGGAACTAAAAGCCCATCTAAAGAGAACAAATACCTATTATCACAGGCCCTACAGCTTATAAGGGTGGGTGGTTGGTACCTCCTCCATATTCCCCTCCTCATTGGGCGCTAAGTGTGGGACACATAGTAGGCCTACCCCAGGGTGGGTTTTTCTGGGCTATACTAGGCACCTGTAACAGGATAACTGAACTATAAATGGGGTACATTTACTTCTAAGCCCTTTTTATCAATAATCTGGGACAAGGCTGGGACCACTGTGGGGGAATTCTCAACCTTAACACGAGCCTCTGCTTTTAGAGATAAATGACACTGTTCTCAAATTAACTCCCAGGTCCCTGTGACAATGTACACCTTACTGTACCTTGCATTTAGGAGGGACATGCTGAGCCTTGTCCACATCCCCCTGTCCAGCACACCACCACTACATCACTCACAATAATGGTATGGGGTCCCGCTGTGCACCTAGCACGGACTCCATGCAAGCAGAGGCCGGGGACTTCTGCAGCACAAGTCTGCTCCCGTTGCTATGGGAGACAGATCGCTCATAGAGAGAGTGCCGACAACAATTCCCTTCTGCAAGAGGCTATCCCTCCTGTCATGGGCACTGACTTCATGACAGACTGCTTGGTAAACCTCTGTTACCCTTGGTAACCACTTTTATCTCCATACTGTATGGACTTTTGTACTGATGTCTTCATACCCCAAGGTGTCTTAGTTTCCTGTGCTGTAGAAATGTGCTGGTTACTTGTATTATACACCTTTAGAAACTTCAGACTAGGCAGGAACAAGGTTTCAAAAGCTTTACTTTAAAAAGTGCAACATATTAAAAAGTCCAACATGCAAGAATAGTCTTTGCTCCTACATCCCAAATCCTAACTCAGCCTACGTGCTGTACCAGCATACCTACAAAGGTAAAGCCCTTTGTAATAAAGGGGTTCCATCAGTGGCATTCTAAAGTGACTGGTGTCTTCAGGGACGAACCCCAGTTCCTGATGACCTCCTACATCAGGATGCCAGGAAACCAGACCACACGAAGATGCAAGTAAAAAAAAGCAGTTTATTAACCTCCCTGGCGGTATGATTCTTTTGGATTTCAGGTGCTGAAAGCGGTACCATTATTTTGCATGTAATTCTTGTGAATGAGCAGCCCAAACCAACTGTATACATTTATTATATATATATATATATATATATATATATATATATATATGTATACATATATTATGTATACATATATATATATATATATATATATATATACATATATATATATATATATACGTATATATATATATATATATATATATATATATATATATATGTATATATATATGTATGTATATATATACTGTGTATATACATATATTTACATAAAAAGTACAGTAAAACTGCAGGAAAGGGCACTGGGGGGCAATGTAATGTGAATTGTTTTTATTTTGAATGGTATCAGTGTGTTTGGTGTGTTTTACATTTGAATTTGCCACCGGTTCCACCCCCCGGCGGACGTCACGTCGCCGGAGACAGAAGCCGGGGCTCGCAGACGATCGGGAGGAAGCTCCGCCGCCGCATACCGCCCGCATTCTTCGCTGGATCCCGGAGAAAAGGTAAGTAAAACCTCTACCAGGATCCAGCGATCTTCCTAGCGCTACCCAGAGTGTGGCTCGGGGTTACCGCTTTTGGCTCTAAAATCTAACCCCGAGTCACGCTCGGGAATACCGCTAGGAAGGTTAATGCAACAATAAACAATGCACAGCAAGCGAGAGGAGCAAAATCAGGAACAGCCGGGGTCAAGTTCGGAAGCGGGTAGTCATCCAAGCGGGATCGAGTCCAGGAGCGGGTAGTTATCCAAGTCGGGATCGAGTCCAGGAGTGAGTAGTCTGCCAAAGCCGGGTGGTCTGCCGATGCGGGGTCATCTGCCGATGCGGAATCAAGAGCCAGGAAGGTTGTTAGCCAAGCCAGGTCATGCATTGATTAACACAGAGAACAGAGGACTGCTAGCAGTGATGCACCTTGGAGTACAAACGCAAGGGCAAAGTCTGAAAGCCATCAGGTGATATATATAGTCAGGTGTGCAACATCATCACTGAGCGACGCCCTAGATAGAGAGTGATGATGCAAACAGAGTTTATAAGAGACAGCAGTCTGCACATGTCCAATATGGCTTCCAACAGGAAGGCAAGGTAAGGTCTTGACACTAACATAGGATCAATGGGTCAGACCAGAAGAAAAACCCACCAAACGAACGTACAGTAAAAATGTTAACCCTCACCCACATTTCTGGGCAGCACCTAACTAGCGGTTACAACCCACTTACAAGCTGCATCATTGTTTTTTTGTGAATCAGTTGCAAAATCTCCAATATGTAGATCCTGCCAGAAACAGCACTTCCTGTTTCAGACTAACAATGCTAAGCCACTACCTTGCAATTAACAACAGTGTTGTACGCCTGTAGGTAGGTGCAGTCTATATTCTCTAATGCAGGTGGTACTCATCTGCAATGGTAATGCAGATGATGGAGGAAGTCAAGAGGAACCTGGTTCCTCGATGGTTTCCTTGGTCATGGGGAGGCAGCTATCTGATTGGATGCTGGCGCTCCATATGACTATGGCAGCCATCTTAGGTCAGGCAGTTAATACCCTGGCTCCTGAGTTTGATGTTATTTTGCGAGTGGCAGACGTAGGGGCAGATCACCGTCAGTCAGCGTCAGTACTTAGAGCCAGGGAAAGGTTTCAGAGGCATAGGGAAAGCACAGGGACTACACCAAATTTCCTGGAAAGCCTCCTCTTTGGGTATGGACTGGCCAGACTGCATTCCGCTCCTTGTGGCAGATGCTGTCAGCATCTCCGGGTCTCCATTCTCCTGTTCCTTTACTGTTGCACTTTGTAAGTGGTCCCGGTCGGGTTGCCTCCCCGGTGGGCCTGTTGTGCACTGCTGAACTGTTGTTACAACACACTCCTGTTACTGCACTTGGACTCCGTGGGCTCTCTGACTGCCACATCGCGCTGCACCTACCCATAAGCCTGTTGTATACGCTCTTCCGGTAACCTTTGGGCTGTTTGTCTGATTGACCTAAAAGACATTCCAACGTGCAGCTGAAGGAGGCTGACAAAACTGCTTCTAATTGCAAGGCAGTGGTTTAGCAGCCAGCCTGCAACAGGAAGTGCTGCTAGTGGTAGGATCTCCAGGTGGGATTACCAAAGAAAGGTTTTCTTAAAGAGAATCTGGGGTTGATTTAGTAAAGTAGACTGTACACTTTGCAAGTGCAGTTGCACTAATTTTACCCAGAACTTAGTAAATATAGTAAAGTTCTTCTGATTTTCATCATCCAATCATGTGCAATTAAAAATGCTCTTTTTAAAATTCCCTTGCATTGGGTATTCTTTGCAAAATGAAACTTTAAAATATTTACATTTACTAAGGAAAATGAGCACAACTGCACTTGCAGAGTGCAGTTGTATTTGCAAAGTGCACAGTGTATTTGCCTTTAGTAAATCCACCCCACTATCACCATATCATTATTTTTCAACAACAATTTTCATATAAGTTTATATGTGCATTTAACAGATTTTATGCACAGGAATAGGCCAGGAGCTGAGGCGCAGTCTAGGCAGAAGGCCTGCATGACTGGGGTTTGGACTTACAGGCCACGGAACTAAGGGTTAATTAAGTTCAGGAGTTTTTAAGTAAATAAAGGACTTACCTTATTGGTGGAGGTCAGGGTGGGGCAGGGTGTGGTCTCAAGGGGGTCTTCTGGGGGAGTATTGCTTGTAGCTTCATTCCAGCAAGGGACAGCGCAGGGTGAGAATCTCCCTCCCTCCTGCCCCATGGGTTGAGGTTTTTGGGCTGGCTTGTGTGTGGCGGTTTATTGAAGGGATAATTAGTCAGGGCAGCGGCAGAGGTCTCTGGGTTTTTGAGGGCAGGGGATTGGTACGCTCTTTGGAGAGTGAGGGTCTGGGCCCATCGTTGGTGTGGGTGTACCTGCCCTAAGAAGTGGTGGTGTTAAGAATCAAAGTTGGAAACTGGCTGTATCGGTGGGAGGAGTTACAAGTGTTTGTCCCCGAGTCGGTGTAATTGCGTCTGGGGGCCTATGGTGACACTAAGGTGGTGACAGATACAGCCGGTTGGTCAGTTTAAGGGTGCCTTCTAAAATCTGGAGACCTATTGGGAGAGCAGGTAGTTTTGTTGTCAGGCTGGTTTTTGGATGTTTTATATTTAAAATGGTGTAATAAAATGTGGTTATTATTTATGTTTGTTAATAAATAGGCTGCCTTGGCCGTTTTAAACCATACCAGGTGTGTGTGTCAGTTATTGGGACACAGGGAGGTGTGGGTTGTTGGGTGTTAGCCCGGGCAGCCGAAAACATTGGGCAATACCCCAGTCAAGTATTTTACCTGTAAAACCCTCCCTTGTGTAGATATCTGAAGACCCTGAGACTGCTGCCGGGCAACACCATCTTGGATGTGATGTCAGCAGCCCCAACAGACTGAGAGCTGTAACTCAAGTGACACTATAATATTCCCCTATTGCCCCCCCCCCCTCCAGCTTTTATGTAAAAGTTTATGTAGGGAGGTGAAAGGGGGGGCAGAGGAGCTAGTACAGGAAGTAATTAGACACTCCTCGAAGAGTTGAAGGCTATGAAGTGCAAGCAGGGAGGGGGTAGCAAGCTCAAAGGTACATTGCAATAATTGCATTGAATAAAAAATCACATATGGTATGGAAAAACGCCACAAGTGAGTACAGTATGTAAGACTCTGATCTTTCTGTGCTTTTACCTGCAATTTTTAAGTTGGTGACATGGTCTCTTTAACTGTTTCACTACCAGGCACTTTCATCCCCTTCCTGCCCAGGCCAATTTTCAGCTTTCAGCGCTGTTACATTTATATTTTTATATTTTTTTTAGATAATAAGATAATATCAAAAAGGCACAATTTTTGAACAATAGTGCAAAAAAGGTATAAGATCAAATACAAGTACAGGAGTGTATTTTCTTCAAGGGATATCCCAGCAATGAGTAATCTTGATAGAATTATCAGTTGGGGTAACAAAACATATATATAAGAGTATGAGAAAAGAGAAAAGAAAAACACAAAACAAAAAAAAAGATAAAGTGGAACCACACTGTACATTCCTAATCGTATCGTCAGTATAGAACTATGTGTTCCATTAAAATATTATGTAATTATTGAAGAAAACAGATGAGCAAAAAGAGGCGAAATGGTGAGAAAGAAGAAAAAGGTAGGAAAAAGGGGAGTAGATCAGGGAAAAGTAAAAGGAAGAAGGAGGAGTAAGTCAGAGTTTCATTAGGGTATGGATAAGTATTGTATCCATGGATCCCATGTCGCATCGAATTTCTTGGTGGAGTTGTGGAGAATACAGGTAAGTCTATCATTAACCATTATCCAGTTTATTCTTCACATATTCAAGTGGAACAATCGACTGCTTCCAGTTTTTAGCAATAGTTATTCTGGCTTTTAAGAATATATACAGTAGATAATGAGTTTTATCAATTTCTTGGGAACCTCCTCGGGAAGTTTTTGAAAAAGTGCTAGTTTTGGGGATCTACAGATATTAACCCCTGTCACTGAGTCTATCAGATTAAATTCACGGATCCAGAATCTAGTGACTACAAGGTATTGCCACTAAACATGATACATTGTACCCATCTGGCCACAGCGCCTAAAGCATATGGGAGATGCAGACGGTGCATCTTCGCAACTCTGGTCGGGACTAGATACCAACGTAGGAGCATTTTCTAGTTTGCTTCAATTAATGTTGCGTTAACGGATATTTTGGATAATGCATAGGCAATATCTTGCCAGTCAGACAAAGTGGTATTCAAGTCCTATTGAGACATATAAGGGGGTTTAGTGGTCGGATTAGTAAGAGTGGCATATACCGTAGATAACCGCCCCCGTCTGAGGTTCTTCGTTTACAATTACAAACTTTTAATTATCTTGTCAAAGGGTCTCTTTAGTAAGTTGAGTTTAGATCGTATAAAAGAAATAAGCTGATTGTGTCAGAATAATTCACTAGAGGGCATTTGTAGTGTATCTTTAAAACATTGTAAAGAGTGTGGTTGGACGCCACTGAGGTAGTCACCTATCCTGAAAAGCCCCTTATTAAGCCACCAAAGGAATGGCATCGGAGTCATGCCAGGCAAGAAACTCAGGGTTGCAAAACAGGGGGGCCAGTGGAGTATGTGGGGATGACTGGGGTTTTCGATGTTTTACTCCATCCCAAACTGCTAGGGAATGGGACAGGGTAGGGCATAAAATAGGGGGGTGAAGGCGGCCAGGAAGCCACATTAGGGAACCAACGGCAAAAGGGTGGCATGAGAGAGCTTCAATAAAAACCCAAAGAGGTGTGGATCCTTGGCCGTTGTATAGCACAGCTGAGTTATTTGAGCAGCTTGATAATAAGCTTGTAAATTAGGGAGGCCAAGTCCACCACTCAGTTTCGAGACATATAATGTAAATTTATTCATTCTAGGTTTTTTATTGTCCCAAATAAAACTAAGAACTTCTGAATGTAAATGCTGCAAGTCTCTTTTCAGGACAGCAATCGGCAGGGTTCTAAAATAGTCAAGTATTCTGGGTAGAAATGTCATCTTAATAGAGTTAATTCTTCCAAACCACGATAAGGGATAGTCTGCCCACTGTTGAAGATTTTCCCGAAGTCAGCAAAAGAGAAGAGGATATTTAGCCCGAAAGAGAGTGTCAATTGAAGGAGTCAATTGAATACCTAAATAGGGAAGGGGGTGTAGTGCCCATTGAAAGTTATAAGTGGTGAGTAAGGTCTGCACCATCGAGGGAGGTAAAGAAATATAAAAAGAAATTACATAAATCTTTCCCCTAGTTTGTAGACACGATAACTTTTGTGCAAACCAATCAAAATACGCTTATTGGGATTTTTTTTTTTACCAAAAATACGTAGCAAAATACAAATTGGCCTAAAAGGATGAAAAAAATAGATTTTTAATTTTTTTTGGGAATGTTTTATAGCAGAAAGTGAAAAATATTGTTTTTTTTTTTCAGAATTGTCGCTCTTTTTATAGCGCAAAAAATAAAAATTGCACAGGTGATCAAATACCACCAAAAGAAAACTCTATTTGTGGGAAAAAAGGACATCAATTTTGTTTAGGTACAGCATCCGTTAAAATAACGCAGTGCCGAATCGCAAAAAATGGCCTGGTCATTAGGGGGGCAAATCCTTTCCGGTCCAGAAGTGTTTAAGGACAATGTTTTGATTGTAGTGTGAATTTCTTCAACTGTAATGGGTTGATCCATGAGCTACCTATGGGATTCTGTGAGAGATGATAAAGATAAGGTATTCAGGAACCTATGAATAGAAATGGAAACAGGATCATGATATGGATTGTATAATTTGGTAAAAAATTTCAGAAATTCTTGGAAGGATTTTTTGGGGATTTTGAGAGAGGTTTCCTCCTGAAAGTCTAATTTTTAGAAGGGCTGTATATGTGTGTTTAGTGGTGAGTTTACATGCTAACGATGAGCCCGGTCGATCACGCCAGGTAAAAAATGTATAATTAGCCCAGCGTAAGTCTTTCTCCGCCTTTGTAGGTAAATATTAAGTTCCGTGCAAGCTTGTTCTAGTTTGTTCAGTAGGTCAGGGTAGGGGGAACGTTTATGTTGGTCAGCTAGGGCTTTGTATTCCTTGGTTTTAGCAGTAATTACCTCATTGTGAGCTTTCTTAAATCTAGATGATAGCTGAATCAGAAAACCCTGGATAGAAGCTTTATGTGCCGCCCAGTTGATAGCGGGGTTAGTGTCTTCTGCTTTATTAGTATCAAAGTAGGTTTTCAAGTGGGTGCTGATATCTAGACAATGGGATTCATTACTGAGGATAGATTCATTCAAACGCCAATGAGATTTAGCAAATTTAACCGTTAAATTAGTGAATAATAAAACAACAGGGTCATAGTCAGACCAGGTTGAAATTATCTTAGCTGAAAGCAGTCTAGGTAACAGTCCCAAAAGGAGAAATATATGGTCAATACGGGAATAGCGGTTGTGGGCTCTAGAAAAATGAGAGCAGTCTCGAGCGGTAGGACTGGCCTCCCTCCAAGCATCAATAAGATCATGGTGGTGTAACAGCTCAGCAAATTTGTGGCTCTGTTTAGGGGGGGATTGAAGCTGATAATTTGTCTAAAATTTGATCTAGCGCCAAGTTAGAGTCACCCGCTAGAATATCATCTCCATCGAACTCTGGAGCTAAAGATCAAAGTAAGGAGTGGAGGAAGGCCACTTGGTTTCGTATTGGGGGCATAGTAAACCAAAAATGTTACTAAATTCTCTCCCAGGTGTCCCATCACCAACAAGTAGCGCCCTTCCCTATCTTTCAGTATTTTCGTTTCTGTAAAGGAGAGCCATTGTGACAAGCAGAGCGCCACCCCTCTTTTTTCTCCGCAGCATTAGCAAAGTAACAAATGGGATAATTTTTATGTATATAGCGGGGAGTGAAAGAAGTAGTAAAGTGTGTTTCCCGAAGGGCTACAATATCGGCACCTAATGATCTATAGTAATTGAATACTTTATTGCGCTTAGAGGGTGAGCCCAGCCCCTGAACATTATGGTAAAGCAGTCGTGGAGTTATTTAACTTGGACATGGTAAAGAATAAAGATAGCTGTAGACAAGTAGCCTTACCCACCAAGGTTTGCATTCATGACTCGTAGGAATCCAAGAGAAGTTCTAACTGACCCTCAAGAAGGTAAAGGAAAAAGGATTAGTACCAGAAAAACTGAAACAGGGAGTATTAATACCACTTAGTCCAGAACTCAAATTCTGGGAATGTGGGAGTCCCTGTCAAAGTTAACCAATGGGAAGAGTCCAACAAATTGGGAGAGGGCATAGCCTCCTCATGACACAGGTGTTAACTAGTAAAGAAAATAATGGCCCTCTTAGAAGCCCTTAAGCAGCCTAAGAAAACAAAAAAGGAAAACAATGACTATAAGTCAACAATTATTAAATGCATGGTGCAGAACTAAAAATGTGAATCTGCAAACCAAAAGGTCTGAGGTCACCTAGGGAATAAAAACACCAGGTTTAAGGCACATAAAGGACAGTAACCAAACAGGGCAGCGGCTAATGTCCCGTAAAAGGACCACTGAGAAGCCACCACCATAGAAGAGTCGGCTGGCGTTGTTCATGAAATTCTCAGGTAACTCAGCATGGAGTTGCAGTTTTCTGTGATGATGGAAAGGACCAAAGCGGTGAAAGCGGAGGAGGGGGATCTCTGGGTGTAGGTTGATTCGGAGATGTTGGACTTTTAGAGATGAATCCAAATTTTTTCACCATCAGCGAAAGTAGAGAAGATAAGATCTGCTGTTATAATTGAATTGCAGCCGGAAAGGATAGTTCTATCGGTAACGAATGTCACGTTGAACCAGTGAGGAAATTAAGGGTTTGAATGCTCTCCTTTTTTGAATAGTAGCTTGTGAGATGTCTGTGAAAATCTGGATTTTGTAGCCTTCAATTTCCAGATCGGGATGCTCCCTAGCATACCGCATGATTGCTTTCTTAACTCAGAAGAAATGGGGTTTCACAATTACGTCTCTAGGGGGCCCATGAGGTTTTAGGGGAACTAAGGCCCTGTTTATGCGGTCAATCTCCATATGGATTTTTATCAATATCTGGTACAGCAGATTGCATCAAGGAGTAAGTGATAGAAGTGAGGTCTTTAACCATTTCTGGCAATTCCTGTATACGGAAATTATACCACCTGGCATGATTCTCAAGATCATCAATTTTAGCGTTAGCTTCTTCTAAGCGATCTTGAAGATCAGTGATATCGAGGAATTTTGCACTGCTCTGTGGACAGTATCATCAACTTTAGATTCAATGCTGTTCAGGCGACATCCCAAAGCTTGGAAGTCTTGTTTTAAATCAGAGGCTAATTTAGTGGTAACTTTCTCCAATTCCCTCTGCAGCATATCAGCAAAGCGGGCAAGAAGAATAGTGTCAGGGGAGTATGGTAATGGTGCAGATAGAGGAGCTGGAAACCCCTCAGGGCTATCAGCATCTGCGTCCTGTTCACTAGTTTGCCTGAGGAAAATCTCTGCCATGTCCCTGTCCAGAGCAGAGAAGGTGTGGGAGGCCTGGCCTGGAGATTGCACAGAGGCTTTTGAGAGGGATCTAGCAGGGCTGGAAGAGATGTAGGGAAGATCCGCTGGCTCACCTGAGGATGGATTGACCTTGGGGAATCCTTGTTGCGTGCCCCTGAGCCAGGGGGTTTCATTTTATCTCGCTGAGGCTGTGGCTAAGGCTTCAGCTGCCCCCTTCCTGCATGTGTACTGGTCGCCATCTTGAGTCCCTTCCCAGGTGCACGAGATGGGTAGCGGGGGCTGGTTTGGGTCTTCCCCGCTGACCGGGATGACATGGAGTGGGTTTCCGTGTTGTCCGCTTGCTACCACACCCCTGTACCAGAGCAAGCGGGGAGAGAGGGCCACTAGTGTAGGCTGTTTGTTCCGGGAGTGGGCGGAGCGGTTCAGGCTTGCATCCAATCCGGCCGCTCGTGCATGCGCTCCATTGCGAAGTCACATTTTAAATGACAATTGCGCAACCATGCAACACTGTACCCATATGAAATGTTTATCATTTTTTTTACACAGAAATAGGTTTATTTTAGTGGTATTTATTCACCACTGGGTTTTTTATTTTTTGCTAAAAAAATGAAAAAAAAAAAACCCCTGAAAATTTTGAGTTTCTTAGTTTCTGTCAGAAAATTTTGTAAATAGGTGATTTTTCTCCTTTACTGTTGTGCGCTGATGAGGTGGCACTGATAGGCTGCACTGATAATGGGGCACTGATGAGGTTCCACTGAGGGGGAACTGATTAGGTGGCACTGATGAGGAGGCACTAATATGCTGCACTGATGGGCACTGACAGGTGGCACTGATGGGTGGCACTAATGGACACTGATAGGCAACACTAGTTGGCACTGATAGGCGGCACTGACGGGCAGCACAGATGGGCACTGATGGGTGGCACTGATGAGCAGGCACTAAAAGGCAGCACTGATTGGTGTCACTGATGAGCACTGACTGGTGTCACTTGCTGGGCACTTTTGGGACTGCACTGTAATCAGGGCACTGATGATCAGTGCCATGATTACCTGTACAGTCTCCCCTGCGAGAAGATGCTGCTAATTGGCTCTCCTCGCCTCTCACACTCTCTCGGTGTAAGGCGTGGAGAGCCGATAAATGGCACTTCCACATTTACATGTGATCGGCTGTGATTGACTGTGATCGACTCAAGATTGCTAAATATTGCATCTGGCAGCCTCGCCCTTATTGGCCCTGGGTGGGTGATATGCATAGGTACTCACACTGTCCATTGAAACCTACTGCTTGCATAGACTGCTGCTCAGGCCTCCTGCTGGAAAGATCTCTGCTCACTAGGCAGGGTGTCTCCTGGATGAGACAGTAGGTTAGCAGAGATCGCTCTCTCCAGCTTCCTCTCCTTCCTTCCTCAGCTTCAGCCTGGAGGCAGAGCCCACCAGCCCCAGGGTCCACTCCCAGGCCTAATATCATCAGCCTCACCACTCCATCTTCTACCCGACAACAACCACCCACTGGCCAGGCTCTTCAATATTTATGGGACCATCTTACCACCCTACCAGGTTTCCTGCCTAGGAATTGCTCAAACTCCCATAAATATTCAGATCTTACCTCTGTACCTCCACCCACTCATTTCTAGAAGTTTCCATGGACCTCTAGAACCAGGGGGAGGCGATAGAGGCATGGTCTGCACGGCATTCCAGCCTTACCTTAGCCTGAACTCACAGCAATTACCCAAACTCACTTAAACTACTGTGAGTGGGCTAATTTTTTCTAACAAGACTGTACACTAGAAGGTTCTACATTAGCATGCCTCAATCTCATCAGCCTAAAAAGTGGCAGTTCAAAGCACATCAATTATTTTAAATGCTCACTGCAAGTGTTTTAATGCTTGATAGATCTTGGGTTTACATACTGTACACTTTAACTGAAATTACGTTATTGTATTGTAGCTTCACCGAAAGCTTGAGTTTACTGAACTGTTTCAGACCTGAGTGTCTGAAGGCATTAAAAATGTCCTACTGTAGGTGTCAGATGTTCATGATCTTTATGACATATTTGAGACCCTAGTATACACGCTGAAGGCATTAAAGTGCATTGACTACATATTTGCTTTATTACTCTATGAAAAATGGATTCATGTCATTCATTTAAAGCTTCCAGTTGATTAAAGTCTGTTGCTGAAAAGGGAAATGCCACCCATTATGCCTACCATTCTGCTCCATAAACTAAATTATGATGGGTATCACTTTTTTTCAGAGCCCATAGTAAATTTTACAATGTTTTGCTCGCTCTTTTCCTTTGGCTTGAGTTCCAGATGCTATTTGTTGAATGTTTCAGCCCTGTAGGAGAGGTGGAACATTATGTACAGTACACATATAAATCAGGAAGAGTAGAACAGTTTGAAACATTGTGCATACATTGGTTAAGGTATGTATATAATGTGAACTGTTTGTGCATCACTTTGCTTTAATAAATCAGAAGTGGGCTTTTATGATAAGCAGTTCCCTCATCTTTGTGTAGCACTGCCCCCTAGGGAGCTGCTGAGTGTGGATTCCCCTGGGTTACCCATAGCAACAGTCTATAAAATGTATCATTTTTTTAAGAGCCCATTCACACTGCTACGACTTGGACTGCGACTTGTCAGCCTGACAAGTCGCGGTCTGTCACGATCCCATTGCGCGGTACAGGAGCCGTTCTAGTAGGAGCGACACAAGACGCTCCGACTTAGAAAAAGGGTCCTGTACTACTTCGGGGCGACCTGGAGGCTACTTGCATATACATTCATTTTATGAAGTCCGTGCAAGTTGCGCCGAGGTCGCGCTGCACGCGACTTCACAGGTCGCCCCCTAAGTCGGAGCGACCTAGTGTGAACCGGCAATAAGACTTGGCTCAGTCAATGAACAGTCCAGGGGATTTGGTTTTTGCGTTTTATTTTGGAACTTGGATTGGAGAAGGGATGAGTGGGATACTCCAACTTGAACTATGCACAAATGCTGAGGACACTAACTGTAGAGTGCGGCAAGGCCACTGCTGCACCTTGACACTGCAGTGAAGATATTAAATGTGATCCTGTTGTGTTGAACCCTCAGGGTCCTACCTAGGCACCCCCTTTCTCTACTTGTGGTGTGTCCTAGCCCCTGTCCACTGACTCTTCACTGGAGAGGTCCCCTTCCTGGGCAGATCCCGGGCAAGCTTCCCGGTACTCACGGAAACTGTTTTTCCCTGGGTCACTCTGCCTTCAGCTCCACTGTCAGTATCCTGGACCTCCTGGCTCAGCACCACACTTCTGTTCACTAGGCTGACTGCCTGTGACCACCTTCCTTTCTGACAGGAGGAGAGACCAATGTCACCCTCCTCCTAGGACCTGGCTTCCCGCCCAAAGATGCCCTGTCACATGTGCCCCTGGCTTTTATAGCCTATCCCAGGATGAACCACTCTTGTGCCTTCCCACTGGGACAGCCACAAAAGCCTGTGTGTCACTAGTTGGGTTTCCTCCACTGTCCAACAGGCTCCCCTGTTGGATACAGTGGGGACACTACCTCAGACCAAGTAAATCACACATGGACACATGTAACAGGCAGAACTACGGATCAGGCTCCCCTGATAAGCAGATGGAGCAAAACAATGCCTTACCTAGCACCTATCTAGGATGGTGCTACATTTGTCTTGGAGTAACTAAAAGTTACATGTGCAGCAGCTCACGACCGCTGAGAAAAAAAAAATTTGTTAAACCCACAAGGTTTTTTTTTTTTTTTCTTTTTAATTATTATTCCCTAATATTGGCTTTGGAAATTTACAAATGCAGCAATTTAAAATTTGGATGAAAGGTTTAGTACTGGGAAACTGAAAGATAAATAGTGCATTTTATATCCAAATATACAGATCAGACCAAAATGAGGGATAGATGAGGAAAGAGGCCTACTGGAGCACATACAGTGCCTTGAAAAAGTATTCATACCCGGTTGTGTATTTAGGTTTTGTGCTGCCCTAGGCCTGACTAAACTTGTGCACCCCCTAATTTAAATATGACCCACCCCTTCCTGTAAAGGCCACACCCCTTCCTGTTTATGACCCACCCTGTCATCTGTAAACCACAGACCATAACCATAGTCTATCAGTGCCAATCAGTGTAGCTTCATCAGTTCCCATAAGTTCAGCCTCATCAGTGAAGCCTTATCAGTGCCCCCTCATTACTGCCCATCGGTGCAGCATATCAGTGTGGCCTCATCAGTGGCCATCAGTACAGCCCCATCAGTGGCCACCAGAGCAGTCTTATCAATGCCCATTAGTACAGCCTTATGTCACGGGATTAGAAAGATTACTCCTTTCTTTTAAGATATTTGGACTTGTGTTTCCTGCCACTGATTGTAATCATATGATTATTTCACGTATTTGTATAATAAATAGAAAGTCCAGAGTCATTATACAAATAAGTGAAATATTCAGTGGCAGCAAAGTCCAAATATCTTATAGGATTGGAGTAATCTTACTAATCCAGTGAAATATTGCATCAGGACATATGGAGGTGAGCAGGTCCAAAATATTATTGCCATCATATACAATTAAAAGTCTTAATTGTATATGATGCAATTCAATATGCTCGCTCAAGGACAAGGATGTTTAAAGAAATTAAATTATATTATTGACATGATGCCTGCCATACCTGGGGGCGTAGGAGGGTAGGCGGAGCATTAGGCTGCAGTGCCACACTTATTAGCATTGGAGGCCGTTGGGCCAGTTGTGGTCGTTGGCCTGCGGTCTGTCCACATGTCCTCACTCGCCTGTATTTTCATACCAGCAGGTAGCAGTGTGACCGCTTTATGGGGGTGCCAGACTGATTTGCCTCCTGGACCTTGTCCTCTGGCCCAATTCGCCCCATAAAACTGGCACTATAATAAAAGTGTAGCCCAAGCCGGAGGGGACCTTTTTCGTGTGGGAGCCAGGAGGAGGCTGTTTTTTTCAGCTTTTTTTTGCTGCCCCCCTGCAAAGTGCCGCCCTAGGCCTTGTTGCCTAGGCCAGGATACAGCACTGTTCGTACCCCTTGAAATTTTCAACATTTTGTCATGTTACAACCAAAAACATAAATGTATTTTATTGGGATTTTATGTGATAGACCAGTGATGGCGAACCTTGGCACTCCAGATGTTTTGGAACTACATTTTCCATGATGCTCAACTATACTGCAGAGTGCATGAGCATCATGGGAAATGTAGTTCCAAAACATCTGGGGTGCCAAGGTTCGCCATCACTGTGATAGACCAACACAAAGTGGCACACAATTGTGAAATGAAAGGAAAATGTTAAATGATTTTCACATTTTTTTACAAATAAATATTTGAAAAGTGTGGCATGCATTTGTATTCAGCCACCCTGAGTCAGTACTTTGTAGAATCAAATTTCGCTGCATTTACAGCTTTGTCAGATTGGATAGAAGGAGCATCTGTAAACAGTCTTGCCACGGATTTTCAATTGGATTTAAGATTGGACCTAGACTGGGCCGTTCAAACACATGAATATGCTTTGATCTAAACCATTCCATTGTAATTCTGGCTGTATGTTTAAGGTCATTGTCCTGCTGGAAGTCTCAAGTCTTTTGCATAGAGTTTGAAGATACTGCTGGAGACTACGGCTCTGACCTGCACATGATCACATCTTCCCACCTGAGCGGCTTACCTGCAAATGTTTAAGCCTTTTGCCGACTCTAACAGGTTTCCTTCTAAGATTGCCCTGTATTTGGCCCCTTACATCTTCCCATCAACTCTGACCAGCTTCCCCATTCCTCCAGAAGAAAAGCATCCCCACAACATGATATTTCACGGTCGAGATGGTGTTTTCAGGATGATGCGCAGTGTTAGTTTTCTACCCCACACATAGTGTTTTGCTTTAGGCCAAAAAGTTCAACTTTGGTCTCATCTGACCAGAGCACCTTCTTCCTTATAATTACTGTGTCCCCCCATGGCTTCTCGCAAACTGCAAACGGGACTTCTTATGGCTTTCTTTCAACAATGGCTTTCTTCTTGCCACTATTCTATAAAGACCAGATTTGTGGCGTGCACGACTTATTGTTGTCCTGTGGCCAGATTCTCCCACCTGAGCTGTGAATCTCTTCAGCTCCTCCAGAGTTACCATGGGCCTCTTGGCTGCTTCTCTGATTAATGCTCTCCTTGCCCGGCTTGTCTGTTTAAAGCGTTCCGGCCACAAAATCGACATAATCGATTTTGGGCCATCCGCTTCCTATTTGTCACCTGAAAAAGAAATGGATAGTTACGATTTTTTTTTTTTTTTACTTACCTTGTTATTGAAGAAAAATATACTCACCTTGCTTGCACTTCCTCCCTCTGCGGCCGAGGCCCGCGCCGACACTTCCTCTTTGCGTTGATTCCTGGGAGCTGAACGTCATCGCTCCCAGGAATCAATGCGCCTGCACTGGTACAGAGGCTATCCATTGTGGAATGTACTAGCCCTGACTGTCCCGGGGGTATTTTTATTGAAAAACAAATTTCGTGGCCGGAACTCCGCTTTAAGTGGACGGCCATGTCTTGGTAGGTTTGCAGTTGTGCCATACTCTTTCCATTTTTGGATGATGGACTGAACAGTGCTCCGTGAGATGTTCAAAGCTTGGCATATTTTTTTTATAACCTAACCCTGCTTTAAACTTTAAAATTCAAAAAAAAAAGAATTGCATAAACTTATAAAGAAATAAACAATCTTCGTTAATTGTAAACTTATAATACTTTACTACCCCCAACCACCCCCCCCCAGAAACTCCCTCCCCTTCTCTGCCCATATAGCCTTCTTCCCCCTGTTGTCCCCCACTACAGTAATGTTTAAGCACTAATTTCAGTATACTTAATTGATTTTTTAAAATCTATCCATTTTCCCCATTTTTCTTTTATATTTATTGGGATCTCCTCTTGAGAATTACAGATATATTCCATATGGAAGATATTGTTTATCTTGTTGCACCATTCCTTTAATTTTGGACTGTCCACCTCTCTCCACTTTTTTGGTATTATTCCTTTTGCTGCGTTTAATAAGGTTGGGACCAGTGTTGTTTTATATTTTTTTAGTGGCATTGTTGTTTTATGAAATAGACATACCCAAGGGTCGTTTGGAATCGTTATTCCTGTAATTTCACCAGTAAGGTAGTCCAAAATTCTCTAATATTTGGGCAATCCCAGAACATGTGATACATTTTTAGAAAAGTTTCAGTCGATCCTGCCCCCCCCGCTGGCTGCTTTAAACCTCACACACAACTTTATCCCTGACCTGTCTGGTGAGTTCCTTGACCTTTATGATGCTGTTTGTTCACTAAGGTTTTTTAACAAACCTCTGAGGGCTTCACAGAACAGCTGTATTTATACTGAAATTAAACAACACAGAGGTGGACTCTGAAGGCAATTAGTTCCACTAGATTTTAGTTAGGGGTAGAGTACAGGGCGCTGAATACAAATTGTTTACAAAGATACAAAGATATTTATTTGTAAAAATTTTGAAAACAATTCATCATTTTCCTACCACTTCACAATTATGTGCCACTTTGTGTTGGTCTATCATATAAAATCCCAATAAAATACATTTACGTTTTGGTTGTAACATGAAAAAATATAGAAAATTTCAAGGGGCATTAATACTTTTTCCAGGCATCGTAGCTCCCTTCTAGGTCACCCTGCTCGGATTCTCCCTGGACTAGGAACTTACCATCTCTGGACTCTTGCTGAATGAACTTTGCTTCTCTGAAAGGTATGAGCCTGGGCAATCTGCATTAGTTAGTTAGGGCCGGACTTAGTTTTCAGTGTGCTATGCTGTTGAACTGTGTTGCTGAATGTTCAGTTGTTGGAATACAATGTTCATTTGTATTTTGTGAAACAAATACTGTACATCAGTATTTAGTAGAGATATATTATTCAACCAGTGGATGGCAGTGTTTGTAAGTTTGTAGCTGCATCTATGGTATGCTCTATGATGTCTTGTCTCTGTATGATAAAAGTTCCTGTTTCCTGTCTGCAGTTAAGCAGCAAGGCCCATGTAGACTGTGCACTGTTTGTCTGTTCTGTAGGGCTATATACAGAATTTTCTAACATCAGTAAAGTTGCATTAACTGTTCCAAGCCTGGTATGAAGCTACTCAAAAGGGGTGCATGGTGGTATATAGCATAGCAGAAAAAACTTGGGTTAGTAAAGCACACATGGTGTATGAAGCAAAGCACTACAGCAGGTCTATGTGGCAGGTCTATTTGGCAAGTCAAGCAGGAGAAGGAATGTAGTTGCTATGGCTAACTAAGTAATAGAACAAGTTACATTGTAGCCAGTCATGAAGCGTGGTACCTGGGGCAGGTGACGTGTCCTCCGGTAGTGAGGGGGTTGGTGATCTGGCTCCCTCAAAAGTGGATGGTTTCCCACAGCATTGGCAGTATGAAAAGCAAGGAGTTAACACGTACCCATGCTATGTGCACGGAGGGACCCTATTCTGTCACTAGGAGTGAGGTGGCAGAGATAGGCTGGACTGGTGGAGGGGACACAGGCTCAGCAGTGTCCCTCCTAAATGCAACATATCTCAGTCAACAGTGTATAGTGACACAGAACAGTGCTTTTCAGAGGAAATTTATTTTTATTGCAACACAGTGACATGGTTCATGTCTAAGATGGGTAACTGCCTTAAAGTGATACTAAAGTTTTTTGTTTTTTTTTAACTTTCAATAGTTTTTATTAAAATATTTTGTGGGAATAACAAGGTAGTACAACCAAAATAGACATGGTATGGCAAAGGATACAACTGAAGTATAAGATAACGCTTACAAAAACAGCCATGACAATGTGATGCTGTTAAGGAAAGACAAAGGCAAGTAAAGTACCGTATGCCCAGCAGCACAGCTGCAATAACATAGGAATATTTCCCCCCCCAGGAGGGGAGTGTAGGGTTGGATCCAAATCAAGGCAATTTGACACTCCGGGAGTCACCCCCTGCCGGGAACCAGAGACTGGACTCCATGCCCTCGAGTGCGTGGCGAAACATATGGGTCCAGGCCGGTCCCCCCCGGGCGGGTCCCACCAGGGATGAGAAAACCATCATGGGGAAAAGGTAAGAAAAGAAAGGTGGAAAAACATGGGAGAGAAAGAGAGGACAAAGAGCGAGAGAGGTCTAGAGATCCAAGAGAAGAAGAGGAGACGGATAATGATGGTCAAACGGACAGGACAGCTGAACTAGATAGACACCTGTACATACTGTAGGTGGCCCAAGGCTCCAAAACAAGCTCAAATTTGGCAACTATATCGGCAATGATGCTGGATATTTTCTCTTGGGTCATGATTCAAGAATTTTTTAATTTAGTCTCCCTAATGGAGACTCTGGTTTTTTTCCAAGCTCTAGCGATGGTGAGCTTCGCTCCCAGTAGCATAAATTGGAGTAACTTCTGGGTATGTTTAGAGATGTCACATACTTTGCCATAGTTTTTTTTTTTTTAAATTACAGACATGGTACACTTACCTGCTCTGTGCAGTGGTTTTGCACAGAACGGCCCAGATCCTCCTCTTTTCAGGTCCCTCTTAGGTGCTCCTGGCCCCTCCCTACTGCAGAGTTCCCCCATAACAAACAGCTTGCTATGAGCTTGCTATGAAGGCCTTGCTCCCTCTCTCTCCTCATTGGCTCACTGACTTTGATTGACAGCAGCAGGAGCCAATCAGGAGGGAGAGTCCCGGACAGCCGAGTCTCTCATGCCACATCGCTGGATTGAGATGGGCTCATGTAAGTATTTAGAGGGGCTGAGGGGGGCTACTGCACATAGAAGTGTGATCCATTAAGATAAAAAAACAAATTTAAACCTCTTTAATGTTGGACTATTACATGGTCGCAGTCCCCGCCTGGTTCCAGGCATTGATGAGCACGTTTAAAGTGAAATATACTCCCATGTGCAGGGTAAGTAGGTCACGCCCACAACTTTATGTAGTCAGCCAGAATACACTGCATACGCCCCACACACTGACACCAATGCTGTGGATTATTTTTGTGAAAATAATAAGGTCTGATGAACCCCAAACTGAGTAAGGAAAAAGGGGAAGTTGTGCTGAATAGGGTTGAGCGAACACGGACTGTATTATTCGTGTTCGTAACGAATAATTGGATTTTTGTTACCCGAACACGGACCCGAAAACTTTACTGTATGTTCGGGTAAAAATCCGTGTTCGGTCATTTTATTTCCGGGTTTTGCATGCATTGGCGCGCTTTTCATGGCGGGCTTTCAACAGCCAATCAACAAGCGTTTAACTGGTGTGCCTAAGCCATCCCAGCCATGCCTACAAATGTATTAGTAGCTGTGATTGGCCGTCTGAAGCATGTGACCAAGTCTTTATAAGTTCGAGGCAGCGCCGCTGCGGCGTCATTCTGCTGTTTAGTTCAGGGAAAGAGCACACATCAACGTGCTGGCTGCTGATTAGGGACAGACAGGAAAAAAAAAACATTTGTGTCCGGATAGAATTGAGGGACAGGTTGGAGTGTGTTAGGCAGGGCGAGTTGTAGGCATTTTAGGGAGAGAGTCTGCTGATTTTTAGGGTCAGTTTTCTACGATCGATTTTGCTGTGTGGGAGGGGTTTGCAGTGACCGATCTACGATCTTATCAATCCTTTTAGGGAGAGAGTCTGCTGATTTTTAGGGTCAGTGTGTTCTACAAACTACAATCGATATTGCTGTGTGGGGTGGGGTTTGCAGTGACCGATCTACGATCTTATCAATCCTTTTAGGGAGAGAGTCTGCTGATTTTTAGGGTCAGTGTGTTCTACAAACTACAATCGATATTGCTGTGTGGGGTGGGGTTTGCAGTGACCGATCTACGATCTTATCAATCCTTTTAGGGAGAGAGTCTGCTGATTTTTAGGGTCAGTGTGTTCTACAAACTACAATCGATATTGCTGTGTGGGGTGGGGTTTGCAGTGACCGATCTACGATCTTATCAATCCTTTTAGGGAGAGAGTCTGCTGATTTTTAGGGTCAGTGTGTTCTACAAACTACAATCGATAATGCTGTGTGGGGTGGGGTTTGTAGTCACCCGATCTACGATCTTATCAATCCTTTTAGGGAGAGAGTCTGCTGATTTTTAGGGTCAGTGTGTTCTACAAACTACAATCGATATTGCTGTGTGGGGTGGGGTTTGCAGTGACCGATCTACGATCTTATCAATCCTTTTATGGAGAGAGTCTGCTGATTTTTAGGGTCAGTGTGTTCTACAAACTACAATCGATATTGCTGTGTGGGGTGGGGTTTGCAGTGACCGATCTACGATCTTATCAATCCTTTTAGGGAGAGAGTCTGCTGATTTTTAGGGTCAGTGTGTTCTACAAACTACAATCGATATTGCTGTGTGGGGTGGGATAGGAGATAGGCAGGTGTCAGTGGTCCACATCCATTTTGCTGTGTGTGGGGTGCAGTGAACACAATCTTTTTGGGGTGCAGTGAACACAATTTTTTTAGGGTGCAGTGAACACAATCTTTTTTGCCCACTGAGGAGGAGGGAGAAAAGTATTTTTCTATCAGGCAATGTGTGCAGCGTTTTTCCTTCAGCTGTGCTGTGCTGACTGATCATACACTGCTGTGTTCAGTTCACATGTGCTATTATTGAGTGGTTTCAAAAATCATACACTTTTTTTCTATTCCACTATTCAATATACAGCCTTGGGTTAAAAAAAAATTAAATTGTGGCCTGCAGTAGAGCTGAATGATATTTGGGGTTTTTGGGGTTCATCTCATACTTCTGAAGATTTGAGGGTGCTGCCTGTTCCAAACTCCTCCTACTCCTCATCCAGCCTTTTAGGGGTACAAACAATAGTAATTGGGGCCTAGTGTGCTTCTGTACGTGTGAGATACATACACTTTTTTTGATCATATTTTCTATTCCGCTATTCAATAAAAACCTTTGGGGATCAGTTAAATTGCGGGATAGTCTGTGTTGGTACGTGTGAGATCCACCTTTCCAAGTTTTTGGGGTTCATCTCATACTTCTGAAGATTTGAGGGTGCTGCCTGTTCCATACTCCTCCTACTCCTCATCCAGCCTTTTAGGGGTACAAACAATAGTAATTGGGGCCTAGTGTGCTTCTGTACGTGTGAGATACATACACTTTTTTTGATCATATTTCCTATTCCGCTATTCAATAAAAACCTTTGGGGATCAATTAAATTGCGGGATAGTCTGTGTTGGTACGTGTGAGATCCACCTTTCCAAGTTTTTGGGGTTCATCTCATACTTCTGAAGATTTGAGGGTGCTGCCTGTTCCAAACTCCTCCTACTCCTCATCCTGCCTTTAGGGGTACAAACAATAGTAATTGGGGCCTAGTGTGCTTCTGTACGTGTGAGATACATACACTTTTTTGGATCATATTTCCTATTCCGCTATTCAATAAAAAACCTTTGGGGATCAATTAAATTGCGGGATAGTCTGTGTTGGTACGTGTGAGATCCACCTTTCCAAGTTTTTGGGGTTCATCTCATACTTCTGAAGATTTGAGGGTGCTGCCTGTTCCAAACTCCTCCTACTCCTCATCCTGCCTTTAGGGGTACAAACAATAGTAATTGGGGCCTAGTGTGCTTCTGTACGTGTGAGATACATACACTTTTTTTGATCATATTTCCTATTCCGCTATTCAATAAAAACCTTTGGGGATCAATTAAATTGCGGGATAGTCTGTGTTGGTACGTGTGAGATCCACCTTTCCAAGTTTTTGGGGTTCATCTCATACTTCTGAAGATTTGAGGGTGCTGCCTGTTCCAAACTCCTCCTACTCCTCATCCTGCCT
Organism: Pelophylax lessonae; assembly: GCF_965119305.1. NCBI lineage: Eukaryota > Metazoa > Chordata > Amphibia > Anura > Ranidae > Pelophylax > Pelophylax lessonae. The sequence continues at coordinate 526,248,541 of NC_138771.1, forward strand.
TTAGGGGTACAAACAATAGTAATTGGGTCCTAGTGTGCTTCTGTACGTGTGAGATACATACACTTTTTTTGATCATATTTCCTATTCCGCTATTCAATAAAAACCTTTGGGGATCAATTAAATTGCGGGATAGTCTGTGTTGGTACGTGTGAGATCCACCTTTCCAAGTTTTTGGGGTTCATCTCATACTTCTGAAGATTTGAGGGTGCTGCCTGTTCCAAACTCCTCCTACTCCTCATCCTGCCTTTAGGGGTACAAACAATAGTAATTGGGGCCTAGTGTGCTTCTGTACATGTGAGATACATACACTTTTTTTGATCATATTTCCTATTCCGCTATTCAATAAAAACCTTTGGGGATCAATTAAATTGCGGGATAGTCTGTGTTGGTACGTGTGAGATCCACCTTTCCAAGTTTTTGGGGTTCATCTCATACTTCTGAAGATTTGAGGGTGCTGCCTGTTCCAAACTCCTCCTACTCCTCATCCTGCCTTTAGGGGTACAAACAATAGTAATTGGGGCCTAGTGTGCTTCTGTACGTGTGAGATACATACACTTTTTTGGATCATATTTCCTATTCCGCTATTCAATAAAAACCTTTGGGGATCAATTAAATTGCGGGATAGTCTGTGTTGGTACGTGTGAGATCCACCTTTCCAAGTTTTTGGGGTTCATCTCATACTTCTGAAGATTTGAGGGTGCTGCCTGTTCCATACTTCTCCTACTCCTCATCCAGCCTTTTAGGGGTACAAACAATAGTAATTGGGGCCTAGTGTGCTTCTGTACGTGTGAGATATATACACTTTTTTTGATCATATTTTCTATTCCGCTATTCAATAAAAACCTTTGGGGATCAGTTAACTTGCGGGATAGTCTGTGTTGGTACGTGTGAGATCCACCTTTCCAAGTTTTTGGGGTTCATCTCATACTTCTGAAGATTTGAGGGTGCTGCCTGTTCCAAACTCCTCCTACTCCTCATCCTGCCTTTAGGGGTACAAACAATAGTAATTGGGGCCTAGTGTGCTTCTGTACGTGTGAGATACATACACTTTTTTTGATCATATTTCCTATTCCGCTATTCAATAAAAACCTTTGGGGATCAATTAAATTGCGGGATAGTCTGTGTTGGTACGTGTGAGATCCACCTTTCCAAGTTTTTGGGGTTCATCTCATACTTCTGAAGATTTGAGGGGGCTGCCTGTTCCAAACTCCTCCTACTCCTCATCCTGCCTTTTGGGGTACAAACAATAGTAATTGGGGCCTAGTGTGCTTCTGTACGTGTGAGATACATACACTTTTTTGGATCATATTTCCTATTCCGCTATTCAATAAAAACCTTTGGGGATCAATTAAATTGCGGGATAGTCTGTGTTGGTACGTGTGAGATCCACCTTTCCAAGTTTTTGGGGTTCATCTCATACTTCTGAAGATTTGAGGGTGCTGCCTGTTCCATACTCCTCCTACTCCTCATCCAGCCTTTTAGGGGTACAAACAATAGTAATTGGGGCTTAGTGTGCTTCTGTACGTGTGAGATATATACACTTTTTTTGATCATATTTTCTATTCCGCTATTCAATAAAAACCTTTGGGGATCAGTTAACTTGCGGGATAGTCTGTGTTGGTACGTGTGAGATCCACCTTTCCAAGTTTTTGGGGTTCATCTCATACTTCTGAAGATTTGAGGGTGCTGCCTGTTCCATACTCCTCCTACTCCTCATCCAGCCTTTTAGGGGTACAAACAATAGTAATTGGGGCCTAGTGTGCTTCTGTACGTGTGAGATACATACACTTTTTTTGATCATATTTCCTATTCCGCTATTCAATAAAAACCTTTGGGGATCAATTAAATTGCGGGATAGTCTGTGTTGGTACGTGTGAGATCCACCTTTCCAAGTTTTTGGGGTTCATCTCATACTTCTGAAGATTTGAGGGTGCTGCCTGTTCCAAACTCCTCCTACTCCTCATCCTTCCTTTAGGGGTACAAACAATAGTAATTGGGGCCAAGTGTGCTCCTGTACGTGTGAGATACATACACTTTTTTTGATCGTATTTCCTATTCCGCTATTCAATAAAAACCTTTGGGGATCAATTAAATTGCGGGATAGTCTGTACCGGTACATGTGAGATACACCCTTTTAAATTTGTTTGGCGCGTCTCCGTCTACCGCCGAGGATTGCAGGGCGCTTCAGTTTTTGCTCCTGTTCCCAACTCCTCCTACTCCTCTTCCTCATCCTGCCTTTAGGGTACAAAAAATTGTAATCGGGGCCTAGATTGTGTTTGTACGTGTGAGATACACCGTTTTGTAAAATTTCTCCTTTTCCGCTATTCAATATACACCCTGTTTAAGTGTAAAAAATTAAATTGCGGGATAGTCTGTACCGGTACATGTGAGATACACCTTTTTAAGTTTGTTTGGCGCATCTCCTTCTACCGCCGAGGATTGCAGGGCGCTTCAGTTTTTGCTCCTGTTCCCAACTCCTCCTACTCCTCTTCCTGCCTTTAGGGGTACAAACAATAGTAATTGGGGCCTAGTGTGCTCCTGTACGTGTGAGATACATACACTTTTTTTGATCATATTTCCTATTCCGCTATTCAATAAAAACCTTTGGGGATCAATTAAATTGCGGGATAGTCTGTACCGGCACATGTGAGATACACCCTTTTAAATTTGTTTGGCGCATCTCCTTCTACCGCCGAGGATTGCAGGGCGCTTCAGTTTTTGCTCCTGTTCCCAACTCCTCCTACTCCTCTTCCTCATCCTGCCTTTAGGGTACAAAAAATTGTAATCGGGGCCTAGATTGTGTTTGTACGTGTGAGATACACCGTTTTGTAAAATTTCTCCTATTCCGCTATTCAATATACACCCTGTTTGAGTGTAAAAAATTAAATTGCGGGATAGTCTGTACCGGTACATGTGAGATACACCTTTTTAAATTTGTTTGGCGCATCTCCTTCTACCACCGAGGATTGCAGGGCACTTCAGTTTTTGCTCCTGTTCCCAACTCCTCCTACTCCTCTTCCTCATCCTGCCTTTAGGGTACAAAAAATTGTAATCGGAGCCTAGTCTGTGTTTGTACGTGTGAGATACACCGTATTAAAACATTTTTCCTATTCCGCTATTCAATATACACCCTTTTGGGGTAAAAAACATTAAATTGCGGCATAGTTTGCATATTTGACTGTCAGATACACCCGTGCGATACTGTTGTTGTTTTGTTCCGCTATTCAATAAACACCTTTCTAGGGCAAGATCATAAATTACAGAAATATGAGGAGACCGCCAAATAGGGGCCGTGGCCTGGGTCGTGGTGCTGCTGGTAGAGCTCCTGTTGCAAGGAGAGGACGTGGTCAATCTGTGCCAGCTACACGCACAAGTGAAACACCTTCCACAAGTGTGAGTAGGCGACAGAACCTGCAGCAGTATTTGGTAGGGCATAATGCGCCTCTAGACGTGATGAGGCCTGAAGAAGTACAGGCGATAGTAGATTGGGTTGCTGACAGTGCCTCCAGTTCCTTCACATTGTCTCCCACCCAGTCTACTGCAGAAAGGTCAGAGTTGGCACCTGCAGCCAATGTCCAACCGTCTTTCACCTCACCCCCTTGGAAATCAGGCAAGCAGTCTGAGCCCCAATCCATACAGCAGTCTTGTTCTTTTTGAGGACTCTGTCAGCAGGGTTTCCCAGGGCCATCCACCTAGCCCTGCCCCAGAAGTGGAAGAGATTGAGTGCAGCGATGCCCAACCACTTATTTGTCAAGATGAGTACATGCAAGGACCATCGCAGCACGTCTCCGATGATGACGAAACGCAGGTGCCAACTGCTGCGGCGTTCAGCATTGCGGAGACCGACAAGGAGGGCAGGGGTGAAGACTGGGTGGAAGATGATGTGGAGGACGATGAGGTCCTCGACCCCACATGGAATGAACGTCATGCAGGTGACCTGAGTAGTTTGGAGGAAGAGGCGGTGGTCGCACAGAGCCACCAGCACAGCAGAAGAGGGAGCAGGGTGCAGAAGCGGAGCGGCCGTGCCCTAGACACTACGCCCGCTACTGCCCAACACAGCAAGGGAACGAGCGCACCAAAGTCAGCTCAAAGGAGTTCTCTAGCGTGGAAGTTCTTTAGAAAATGTGCTGATGACAGGACACGAGTGGTTTGCACCCTGTGCAATCAGAGCCTGAAGCGAGGAATAAACCTTCTCAACCTGAGCAGAACATGCATGATCAGGCATCTAAGTGCAAAGCACGAGCTGCAGTGGAGTAGACAACTTCAAAACCAAGAAACGTCTCTGGCTCATCCTGCTTCCTCTTCTGCTGCAGTCTCGGCCGCTCCAGCCACATCTGTAGTGATACCGGCACCTGCCACCCCGCAAACAGAGGATCTGTCAGCAACACCACCACCTGGGTCACCAACCGTCTCCACAATGTCCCGTGGAAGCGTTCAGCTTTCCATCTCCCAAACACTTGAGAGGAAGAGGAAGTACCCCCCTACTCACCCGCGATCCCTGGCCCTGAATGCCAGCATTTCAAAATTCTTGGCCTTTGAAATGCTGTCATTCCGTCTGGTGGAGACGCACAGTTTTAAAAACCTTATGTCGGTGGCTGTCCCACAGTACGTCGTGCCCAGCCGCCACTACTTTTCCAGGCAAGCCATCCCTTCCCTGCACAACCAAGTGGGGGAAAAAATCAGGTGTGCACTGCGCAATGCCATCTGTGGCAAGGTCCACCTAACTACCGATACGTGGACCAGTAAGCACGGTCAGGGGCGTTATATCTCCCTAACGGCACACTGGGTAAATGCAGTGGCGGATGGGCCTGAGGCGGATAGCAATTTGGCGCATATCCTTCCACCACCGAGGATTGCAGGGCGCTTCAGTTTGCCTCCTGTTCCTAACTCCTCCTACTCCGCTTCCTCATCCTCTACCGCCTCCTCATCCGGACAGCGTAACACCTTCACCACCAATTTCAGCACGGCCAGGGGTAAACGACAGCAGGCAGTTTTAAAACTTGCCTGTTTGGGGGACAAACCACACACCGCGCAGGAGTTGTGGAGGAGCATAGAACAGCAGACAAATGAGTGGTTGCTGCCAGCGAGCCTCAAGCCCGGCCTGGTGGTGTGCGATAATGGGCGAAATCTCATAGCAGCTCTGGGCCTAGCCGGTTTGACGCAGATCCCTTGCCTGGCGCATGTGCTGAATTTGGTGGTGCAGAGGTTCCTTAAAAACTACCCCGATATGTCAGAGCTGCTGCAGAAAGTGCGGGCCGCCTGTGCGCACTTTCGGCGTTCTCACCCTGCTGCTGCTCGCCTGTCAGCGCTGCAGCGTAACTTCGGCCTTCCCGCTCACCGCCTCATATGTGACGTGCCCACAAGGTGGAACTCCACCTTGCACATGCTGCAAAGACTGTGCGAGCAGCAGCAGGCCATAGTGGAGTTTCAGCTGCAGCACGCACGCGTGAGTCGCTCTGCGGAACAGCACCACTTCACCGCCAATAACTGGGCCTCCATGCGAGACCTGTGTGCCTTGTTGCGCTGTTTTGAGTACTCCACCAACATGGCCAGTGCCGATGACGCCGTTCTCAGCTTAACTATCCCACTTCTATGCCTCCTTGAAAAAACAATTCGGGCGATGATGGAAGAGGATGTGGCACAGGATGAGGAGGAGGAGGAGGATGAAGAGGTAACATTTCCAAGGCTTTCAGGGCAGTCATTCGCAAGGGGCTCCGAGGGTGGGTTCCTGCACACACAAACGCCAGAGACACAATTGTCCAGCAGGGGCACAGTTCTGGAGGATGAGGAGGATGAGGAGGAGGAGCTGGAGGAGGAGATGGAACAATGTTCACAGCAAGGTGGCACCCAGGCCAGCTCATGGCCATCACTGGTGCGTGGCTGGGGGGATACAGAGGACACGGACGATACACCTCCCACAGAGGACAGCCTTTCGTTGCCTCTGGGCAGCCTGGCACACATGAGCGATTACATGCTGCAGTGTCTCCACAACGACCGCCGAGTTGCCCACATTCTAACTTGTGCTGATTACTGGGTGGCCACGCTGCTGGATCCCCGTTACAAGGACAACGTACCGTCCTTAATTCACTCACTGGAGCGCGATCGCAAGATGCGCGAGTACAAGCGCACGCTGGTAGACGCGATGCTGCTGGCATTCCCACCTGACAGCGGGGCCACAGTGGAAGCACAAGGCAGAGGAGGAGGAGGAAGAGGTCGCCAACGCAACCAGGGCACCGCCAGCACCTCAGATGGCCGAAATGTGGAAAAGCTTTGTCAGCACGCCACAACAAACAGCAGCACCAGCAGCTCATATGGAACGTCTTAGCAGGAGGCAGCATTTCACCAACATGGTGGAGCAGTATGTGTGCACACGCCTAGACGTACTGAATGAGGGGTCTGCCCCCTTCAACTTCTGGGTCTCCAAGTTGGGCACATGGCCTGAGCTTGCCCTTTACGCCTTGGAGGTGCCGGCGTGCCCTGCAGCCAGTGTATTATCTGAACGGGTATTTAGCACAGCTGGGGGCGTTATCACAGACAAGCGCAGCCGCCTGTCCAGAGACAATGTGGACAAGCTCACGTTCATTAAAATGAACCCGGCATGGATCCCACGGGACTTTTCCGTACCTTGTGCAGAATAGCGATGGATACCGACCTTACCCAGCCATTGTTCCATTTTTGCTCTTTCTCACTCTTTTGGGGTGTACCCTCATTTAAAATTTGTGAAAAGAAGCAGTGTTGGCTACCTCGTCCTCCTCAGGGCCAGATTAACGTAGGGGCTATTGGAGCTGCAGCTCCAGGCCCCTACCTTTATATAGGCCCCAGGTTGGCCATATTCACTGTTACCGCTCTTCTGTCACTTGTAAACACAGAAGTCTGGCTTCTATGCTCGCTTCCCCAGGCAGCTCCCTCAGAACCTCCCCACACAGCACGAAGGCCGGACAAGGAGGGACAGTTGCCGCTGCATGGATGTGTTTATGGGCTTCAGAGACAGCATCCCATGTGGAATTAGGCATGCATGGCTGCACCCTTCCTCCTCTGGGTGCATGCCAAGGCACGGCCCTTAAGGCCCTTCAAAATCCTCAGCACCAAGTCCATGATGCTCTTAATCCGGCCCTGGTCCTCCTCCACCGCCGCTTCCACCTACACCGCCCATAGGTGTGTGCAGCCTATTGCATTATATTATATTAAATACACATGCATGTGTTTGCCTACATGTACATGGCCCCGATACATTACTCTCCCTGCTGGCAAAGAGAAATAGAGCAGAGCAGGTCCGAGGGAGATCTTTCCCATCTCCTCACTGGCAAACAGAGCGATAATGCTATGTGCCCTAGGTGATTAGGGTGTGCCCAGGTACACCCGGCACACCCTGTGCACACGCCTATGACACCGCCACATCCACCACCACCTCAACCTCCCTCCTACTCCATATGGGCCTCGTCCTTCAGAGGTGAAGAACATTGTTTTTTTTTTTTCTGTTTTTTTTTTTTTTTGTTGTTTTAAGTTATTTCCCTATCCACATTTGTTTGCAGAGCACTTGCCATGCTCTTAACTACGTTTTGCTGCCATTTGCAGCAGTCTAGCCCTTTCCATTGGTGTTTTAGAGCCATTTTAGTGCCTGAAAGTTCGGGTCCCCATTGACTTCAATGGGGTTCGGTGTCCGGGAAAAGTTCGGCAAAAGTCCGGGACACGGACCCGGACTTTTTTTTTAAAGTTCGGCCGAACCCGCCGAACACGGACATCCAGGTGTCCGCTCAACTCTAGTGCTGAATGCAGTGTCATCCTCATTCTACCAAAATGAGCAAGTCATTGACAAAACAATTAGATTTCAATCTTCTGTTTGTAAGGTAGAGGTGACCATTTTGGGAGACCAAAGACTATAATGCAACAACATAAAGCTGGCCATCATAAATCCTAATAAACTATTCTAGTTACAACATCTTTGACAGAGCAGTTGTAAATAGTTAAAAATAAACAGTTGTAAAATAGCCTAGCAGCAAAACACATTGGTAAATCTGGCTTTGACCTGACCTGAAATTGCCTATTCATAGATATCCAAAGCTATGCTGCAATGTACAGCAGGGGAATCTGACACATTAAATGTTCTAAGCAATATCTGCATCAGATTTATATCATGTTTTATGTTGATCATATTATAATTTCATTTCATTCTATACGACTATATGTTGGTTGTCCAATAATTAAATGGTGTCATTTAGAAATTGGCAGCAGCTGGCAGCGGGCAGCTCTCATTGACCTTAATACCTTAATACATCAGACTGAACTTACTCTGCAGTGGAACCAAAGAGCGGGCATACTTTGCAAAGTACCGATAAAGTGTAACTAAAAGCAAAACTTTTTTTTTTTTTTTTTAGTTCTGGAAAGAGTGGAGAGGGATAAGAACATCTGTCAGGTTTTTATTGCTGTCTGTGCCCCCCGTTAGATAGATTCACCCCCTCTGTTTCTCCTGTTTTCTTGTGTCTTTTTCCTGGTACTAACTCACAGCCAACTTAATGGTATCTATGCTCATGTTCTTAGAAGTAGTGACTTTCATTTAAAGCAGAGTTCCACCCAAAAGTAGAACTTCCGCTTTAAATACTCCTGACCCCCTGACATGCCACATTTGGCATGTCATTTTTTTGGGGGGTGAGCGGGTACCTTGATTTGACCTAGATGGCTTGAGCAGAAGTTGTTCTCTCCCCATCCCTCCCTGCAATCTTCTGGGACACTTCAGAGGTCCCAGAAGATTGCCTGGCCATTCATGACAGGCAGCTCGACTCGCACATGCGCAGTGCGCACCCGGCTGTGAAGCCGCAAGCTGTCACAGCCAGGTGCCCACACTAGAGATGCCGGCTCCGCCCAAGAAGAGAAGGAGAAAGGCTTTGGATGGCCGCATCGCTGGATCGTGGGGCAGGTGAGTGTGTGTTTATTAAAAGTCAGCAGCTACACTTTTTGTAGCTGCTGACTTTTAATAAACACAAAAATGAGTGGAACTCCACTTTAACTTGGTGCGTCAGAGGGGCGAGGTTGTTCTTGGAGTCGAGGCACAAAACAGAGAACCCAAATTACCAAGCGCCTCCTACGGGGGTAGTGCTACACCATTTTTTACTTTCTTTTGGTATAATGATGAGAGTAGTAGTAGTAGTGGCAGGTACTGTTTACTTGTGTAAAGGGTTAGCTAACGAAGTTAACCAATCTCAGCAAATCTGCTGGTAGTTAGCTAGTTGTCCCGTGAGCTGGAAACTCTCTGGGTAGGGTGGAGCTTAGAGTGCAATTGTCTTTTTTTGGTGGGGATGGTGGGATCTGAGACTACAGATGTCACAATTGTTTCTACCACTAACACGAGCACTGGGGGTTATTTTTGCTTCCACTGACACCCATGCTATATATGTCACCTACTCCCCTGTATCTTATCACCGGACCTTTTAGTCCATGGAAAACCAAAATGGATATTGGTCTGTGACATGGATAAACCAGTGTGACGGAATTATAATGAGCATGATGGGGGAAAAAAAGGACATTTTAGGCAGAATAGGTTCTTAACGAGACCCTGTCACCAAACTAAAAAATTGCATGTAAAAACACAGAACAATGAAGTATCTCAAATGCTTACTTGAAGTGTCTTTTCTTTTCATAAATTCATAAATTAATTAATTTTTTTCTTGCAATGTGCCTTTGAACTTGCTGGAAAATGTAACTACTCCAGGAAGTCAGATCTCAGACCACCTCTTTGCACTGTATAGCCCTCTCTTTATCTGGCAGTGAATAATTACTGCCTGTGCTGGCCCAGCTTCTAGGCCCCTTCCCTCTCTAAACATTTTATATAGTTGCTGGGGGAGGAGCGAAGGGGTAACTAAAGAGTGTCACTGGAGTCTGCTGGGGCTGCTGATATTTCATCCAGTGAGCACAGGGGGAAGAAGGCATCAGCCATTTCTGAAAGCGTTGAATGCTGAAGACATGCCAGAGGCTGTGCTACTCATCGCCTGCTGGAGTCGGATTCATTATCTTCTTCTGTAAGCACAGTTCTACAGATGTTTTTGATGCAGCCACAGTGTGGCTTTAAATTGAAAAAGTTTGTATTCTTGTCATCAGAATATAGGATTGTATCATTATCTGGGCCTCCCTGCTTGATAAAACATTTGTACGTTACCCTAGACAGCAGCTGGATAAACATCCACATAGGATGTGTCCGTTACCTTATGTGCGCCTTTGTCATTCTTTGGAAATGGAACTTTGTTCAGTCAACATTACTTCTGTGCCTATTTCCTGACTTCCTAAAATATCTGCCATCCTATTCTATCTAATATACATAACCAGTGTAGAACAGATGTCCCCCACCTTAGACCATGACTGCCCAGCTATACCCCATACTCCACCTGACCCCTTCCATTACATAAAATTAATGGAGACCACACTACGAATGAAGTAATAAATGGCTGTAGCAGCCTCTTTATTAACAAATAAACTTAAAATAACATAATTGATAAAGCATTCCTTATGACAGAAACATATCAGTAACAAAGGCAGTTGGTCTTTTAAGACACCCAAGCTACAGTATGTTCCAACTATGCACTGCGGGACCTTTTAACATAATAATAGGCTTCCAGCCACAACACACCGCCTCAGAGACAACACACTAACCACAGTGCACCCAGAACCATATTCCATCAAAACCGACGTTAACCGGAATACACCAGAGGGGCACATACCACCGATGTTTCCTGAACCTTCCTTATCCTAGTTTTCCTTACGCCAGCAAAGATCAACAACCGCCACAGCACACGAGGGTAAGCCCTTACCATTGAGTGCACCTCCACACCCTCAAAGCACGCTGAATACTGTCCTGCAACCCAAGAGTCCACAGATCAATCCCCACAGTATTGAGGTGTACACCGTCACTCCTAAGGTAATGCCAGGTATCCGTTTCCAATGCTAGATAACCAATGACCAGACCCCCATTACGAATCTGCCCACTTCCCTATTTACTTTTTTTCAGGCCTTGTTAAGCCATTCTACCGACCTAGCCAAACGTCAAGTTGTCTGAGCATTTATGTTGGACCACAAGACGCGCATGGAGCACGAGAATATCAGGTGGTCTGTTCAAGCGAGCAAAGCGATGCACTTCTGGCACCATACTGCTCCACATAATGTCTGGTACCCCTAACCAGCGGATACAAGCCTCCTGCCATGAAAAACCTAGCTGTCCACCATTAGGCCTAACGTCTGTTCGCCTGGCCCCCCAAAACACATATGAGTGGCCCATGATACAGACAAGGCATGCCATGCCACCTGAAAGAAAAGAACAAACATCACACAATAACACCAAAATGAGTAAATCAAACACAAATGTATCGAACACCAAGACACATGTAGACATTTCGGCGAACAACAAATGAGGGCAAACGTAGAGCTGAAATCTCTTAGAATCCCACCTACCAATCCGCTTTACATATTTCTCGTCCAACCTCTACCATGCGGCCTCCGTGGCCACCCCAATGTGGAAGGAGTGCGAGGAGTATTGTTTATCCTCCAAACCCGTTGCCCTTAGACACTTCCGGAAAATAGAAACAAATTGAAATTTAGACAATGGTGTCCCATCAGCATGCATCAAAAGCAACCGTACAGGTAGAAACTCCTTCACTGCACCCACCGGGCATGAGGGCATAAGTGTGAGGCAGTCATCGGAAACAGCTGAACTCGCACACCCCTGCAGGACTGATCTGTTTTTGAACGCCGGAGAAGCAAAGCTACCATGTCTTACCCACATACTACATCCTAAGCCAACAAACCCTCTTGCACGTTTCTTGAAGGACTGACAAGCTCACTAATCCAAAGCGCTCCAAAAAAGGCAAGTAAGAATGCCGCTTTAAACAAAGAAACCTTGTATTCTGAGGAACACAATGAACCCAAACAACGGTACCCTTTTAGAGCCTGCCTGACCCAAAAATCTTTTTTTTTCTCCCAGTGAAATCGCAACACCCCTGGAGTTTAAAGAAAAATGCCAAATCCGACAACTTCCGCTCCAGGTTCCTTGCCACAAAGTACAGGACCCCCAACCTCACCTCTGGGCTCTCAGGGACCACCCCCGCCAGCTGCAGCAAATCCAGCCACTCCAGCCATACCTTTTCATATGCCACCCAGGTCACCTCACTCACAGGCCTTCTGATCCATCCAGGGACGACCCCAAGGCAATCTCCCACAGCCAGTCGGGACAAGTGATCACACGTTGCTCCGCTGCCAGCACCAGCTCCCGAAACCTGCCCCACAGAAATCGAGACAATTCACAGTTAAAATGCACCTTAAAATTGCAGAAAGCCTCGTCCCAAACTTCCACAGCCAGAACCACTGGAAACAATTACAGGAGCACCCGATTCCAGAGAAAACCCTTCTCTTTCCACGAACACGGCCAAGGTCCAGCACTCCAGCGACCTTGAATAAAGGCCCCATAATCAGTCAAACCGGCAGCGTCTGTGTAAAGTTCCAAGTCAAAGTTTCTCACTGGCCCAGATAGCCACAATGACTGCTTGTTAAAGGATTCAAAAAAACTGTGCCACACCCGCAAATCCTCCCGATGGTCCTTATTAAAACGCACAAAATGAGTGGGTCGACTGTGCCCCTGACGTAGCTGCCGACAGCCGTCGACAAAAAACCCTGCCCATGGGCATAATAGGACACGCAAAATTCAACTTACCCAGCAAGGACTGCAGTTTGCGAAGCTGAATTTTCTGTAGTCACAGAATCCCACTAATCTCCAACTTTAGAGCCATAAGCTTATTTAGACGACACTCTATAGCGCAGACGACACTCTATAGCGCAAGAGTCCAGAGCTATGCCTAGGAAGCTAATAGTGGTGGTCTGGTCAATATTTGCTGCTAAGGGAATCTCAAAGCGAGCAGCGTTGTGCTGCAATGTAGCAAGGAAACTGCACATACCTTGAAAGCTGACGGTCTCATGCAAAGGAAATCATTCAAATAATGGATGATGGAATTCACTCCTGAGACATCCCGGACCACCCATTCTATAAAGGAACTAAATGTCTTGAACAAAGCACATGAAATGGAACAGCCCATAGGAAGGCAACGATCCACATAATACGCCTCTTGCCACCAACAGCCCAGCAAGCGAAAACCTTCCAGATGCACTGGAAGCAGCCGAAATGCAGATTCAAAGACAGATTTTACCATGAGAGCCCCCTTCCCATAGTGCCGAACCCAGAAAACTGCCGCATCGAAGGAAGTGTACAACACTGTACACACCTCCAAATCAATCGCATCATTGACCGACCCAAACTTAGGGAGGGAAAGGTGGTGAATAAGGCGAAACTTGTTGGGATCTTTCTTAGGCACAACCCCCAGAGGTGAAATTACCAAATTCGACAAAGGCTCCGAAGGGAAAGGGCCGCCCAAAGCCACTTCCTTCCGCAACTGTTCAGAAACCACGTCAGAAAGCTTAAAAGCAGAACGCAAATTTCGCACCCTCGGTGGGACGGTTGCCAAGGAACAAGGTATGTGAAAACCCTCCGAAAAACCCACCTCTAATAGCCGAGACGCATCCTGAACTGGACAGCTATCTAGGAAAGGTTGCATCCTTTCCTCCCTCAATGGCTTCATCCCTCTTGTTTGCAGACTCACCGGCACGGCCCTGCTTCAAACATCGGGACAATGGATGAGAACCTCTGCAGCCGGAGCATTCGTGCTTGAAATGACAGGCCCCCACCAAACTAGCAAGATCCCTCATTATACTGCCAGCTGAAACCCTGCTTCTTTGTGGCTAGTTGTCTGGGGTTAGTCACTCCACTGCCCCCTCCCCCCAGGAAAAAACTGATTAGGAGCCTGCGCTGAGGTCATAAGTCACAATCCATAGACTAATGTCCTTGTGGTCGAACCACAAGGATGGGCGGATAGCTCTCCTCTGATGGAACTGCTCATCATACCGTAAACAAGCTGAGCCACCATAGACCCTGTGGTCCTAGCTAATGTCATCAGGGTAACAAAAGAGAGCCGAACAATGTTCTGGATTCTTTTCCCCAATAACACAAGCCATTATGGCAAACGCCTGTAACCAAGTTGGGAAAGTGCACGGAATAAGCCTGTAACTTAATTTCTCCTCGTCCTCCTTCTTGCCCTCGTCCGGCTTGAGCCTATCCAAATTAAATCTTCTCCAGGGGTAGCAGAGAGAATATCTCCACCTTTCCAAATTTTTTCACGGACTTCTGGCTTCAAGTGCGCCCCCAGCGGTCCCTCCAAACAAACGTATACTTCGCACTTTGTCAAGTCGGCCAGACGTACAGAATCCGATTTCTTAGCAACATCCCCCGTCAACCCGGTCTTGTCCCCTGTGACGGTGGCGGGTATCAGATCCCTGCCCTTCTCACTAACTCGTGACCAAGGACCAGCCAATCTCACACCCTGCCGTCACCTGCGTAGCAATGCCACTCTCAGCTGCACCCGGCACATAGATTTTCCAGCTTGCGGGACCACAATCTAGATGCCAGTAGGCTGAGAGCGATTGTCACCGGGCTAATTAAGCAATTAACCCTTTCACTGCCACCACCGCTACGTTATGAGCCCAGCGGATGCTCGTAATTTTAGAAATACCAATTATGACTTTAGAATAATCATCTGTAACATACGCTGTCACCACAGACAGGAATGTTCAGAGGATTTATTCTATACAGTAGCACTCTTCAAGAGACAGGTTCGTTGTTAGTTTGCATTAAGAGCTTAGGGACAAGATTAACACTTTCCAAATAAAGTTTAATAATAAAAAGGTTAATATTGGTGCAAATAATATATTTACAGAAAAAGGTGTTTCAAAGAAATAGCGACATAATTCAGCAATTTAGAAAAATAAGATATAATTGAGAAGTAAGGATACTTGCATTCAATGTCCTGAGTATTATCAGAGTCCAGAAACTGAGCCAGTAATCGGTTCTCAAACTTGATAGATGTTCCTTCTTGATGTTACCATGAGAACTCTAACCCCATCTGCTTCTCTCTCTTTTTCTCTGAGACCGCAGGGGGTGGTAACAGATGCTCCTGACCAATAAACACAGTGGCCATGGGCTGCCCTAAGGTTTATGATCATACCAAGGAACCTCCCGTATAGACAGATTTATAACATAATTCATATCTTCCAATATCTACCAGTTGCCTTCTTGAAACTGATAGATTATTGGGCAGCATTGAATTTTATATCCATAGATACCAAACACAGGCTATCTCAAAGTAACCTCTGACCCGTAAGGCATCTGACAACTAGCTTGTCTCCCATAGGAGCTAAAGTGGTCATGTATGATCTCGTTCCGTTCAGTATTTTATTTTGCATTTAACTATACACTTTCTAGAGACATATCTTGTTTGTGTTTAAAGTTATGAATTTGTGTGTGAATGTGTTCAATTAACAGAGCTCTGGAATGGCTCTGTTTTACAACCCATTAGCCTTTATCCATCTTTGCCCAGTTATGGCTTTACAACCGGCCTGAGTATCAGAACAGATATCCGTCCAGACATCTTTTCAGATAACGGCTTGTTTAAAGTCGAAACTTTCTGCATTCCAGGAATTAATTGAGGCAGGGAGAGGGGGGAAGAAAAATATCTGAGTATACATTTGGTCTGCCTGTCATGGCAGAGCTCTGAACAAAATGGTTGCTTGCGACAGCTTTCATATACCCAGTGCAGGATATCATTACATCCCCGACATCGACACAGAGGACCTTACGGATGTAGACCCCCACACCATGGGAGGAACATCCATCCCACCTGGATTATCCGCGGTCACCGACAGGAGCCCCCCCTGCAACTGGCTAGCCAGGCGGAACCCACGCCGCCACGGGCCCGGCTCAAAGCGTTGCACTAGGTCCCGCAGACCTACGAGCAAGTCCTGCGAACCCACCTCTGAGCCGAATGCGGAGGAACCAGCGGCCGCCGCATGAGGGGCAGAAGCTGCGTTCCGAACCCAATTGCGCCGCAGCACCAACCATCACTGAAGAGGCCCCCCCCTCCCCCCAAGAGCAGACCCTGCAAAGCAGAACACCAGGATAAAGAAGAAGCAAAATAACACTTACCCAGCTGCCCAGGAGGGATCCAACCCCCTGCAGTTCCAGACCCCACCGGCGCAGGGTGGCCTTGTGACTCCTCCCCTTCTGAGTAGGAAAGCTCGCCCTCTGATCGCTCCTCTGCAGC
The DNA here is from genome assembly GCF_965119305.1 of Pelophylax lessonae. Lineage (NCBI taxonomy): Eukaryota > Metazoa > Chordata > Amphibia > Anura > Ranidae > Pelophylax > Pelophylax lessonae. The sequence goes on from NC_138771.1 coordinate 526,264,725, forward strand.
CTGCTGACCCGCCACCATAGGCACACCAGGAGTTCTGGACCTAGAGGCTGAGGATCCATGCCGCCGCTGGCACAGCCTCCTTAGCACCAGATACACCCACCAATCTCCTGGTCTGTGCCCTGGAGCTCCCAGGGCCCTAAGTGCCCCTCGCTGATGCATCCGAGTCAGGTGCTCTGATCCCTGTGACCTGTAGGGGGATGTGAAGCATGTGGCACCACAGGAGAGCCGCAGATGGCAATGGCCTGGTGGCTATAACAGGATGACTCCCAGGTCCAGGCGCCCTGCCCATCGAGCTGCGCCACTGCCGGGGATTCCTTCCAGGCATGCTGCCTGCTGAAGCAGATGAGCACTTCACTGGTGGACCTGAAGGGTTCTGTTCGGGGCTCCCATAGTGGCGCCGAGCTCTGGGGGAGAAGTCCAGGGAAAAGCGCTCTGGAGGCCGAGACCTCCGAGCATGTGGAAACTCTAGTCCCCCTGCCGCCATCTCAGGGACCAGGTTGATCAGCGCAGAGGAAAGCTGGGCATGCAGCCATCCCTGTCCTTTGGAAGCAGCTGCTGCTCTGAGCTGGGCAAATAGCTGTTCCATGTCTGCCATCGCAACCAGGGACCCAGCAGAGGATGCCAGGCTGCTTCCGAAGCAAACGCCAGGGCTGAGCCTCCCCTTCTAAAACTGCCCCTGACCCCACCCCAGCCACAAGATTCCCCTAATCAGGTAAGCCCTCTACTTCGAAACAAACCTGACTGTTAACCCCTGCCTACCTTGCTCCCCTCTTCACCCTGCCATGCCGGCTCTGCGCTATTTTTAAATTTTTTTTTTTCTTTTCGCTCCGGGCCTCACTGAGCGTACATGTTATGATACAGCGTTATATATAAGATCAAAAAGCAAAGAAATTTATTTCAGAAAGTCTGTTGTCTCTCTCAGCACGTGATAGTAATTCAAAGCATCACTGTTTTTACTGAACGTTTTTGAAGTGTAAGGAATAAACATTGCAAAGCAGAGCAGCAAACAATCCTCGCTAAGCTCAGTACATTCAAAAACATAAATACATAATAGAAAGAGAAAATTGATAACAGAGGGGACGTAGAATAGCCATGGCAAAGGGTGGGAACTGACCATGGTCTTCCCTATAATACCCTACAAAGAGGGAGATCAAATATATGATAAACAGCTACTTAACTTAGCTCCATAATGCCCTAAGGAATGAATAAGGGCCATCACAGAGACAGCTTGTCTGGTCCGCCTGTGATGCACAATGCCTTGAAAAAGTATTCATACCCCTGAAAATTTCCACAGTTTGTCATGTTACAAACAAAAACGTAAATTTATTTTGTTGGGATTTTATGTGATAGACCAACACAAAGTGGCACATAATTGTGAAGTGGTAGGAAAATAATAAATGGTTTTCAACATTTTTTACAAATAAATATCTGAAAAGTTTGGCGTGTGTAGCACTACTCCCAAGGGAGCTGCTGAGTGTGGGTCCCCCTGGGTTACCGCTACCAACAGTAGTACTTTTAAACATGTTTCCCAAGTGAGAATACCTCAGACAAGAATCAGTCCAGTTTCTTTGGGTTTTTAGGTTTATAGGTTTACTTGAGAACTTAGATAAGAGAAGGGATGAGTGGGATACTCCAACAACTGAACTATGCACAAATAGGCAGGGACTCTAAAAACTGCTGCTTGACGCTGGTTAACACTTACTGACGCTGCAAGGAGTATCGAATGTTGGGCCATAGGTTGGGATTTTTAGGGTACCGTTTTAACAACCAATATATAACAAAGAGATGTGATTTAAAATTTTTCTAAAATATAACTTTATTGTATACAAGTATTTCCCGACAATGGGGTACATAAATCATCAAACAATCATAGTAACAGACAATGTATAAAATATGAAATGTGCTATAATGGCAAATATCACAGTGTCCACATATGGTCAATCCTTGGTTGGGTGGGTGGACTCCTCAAGGGTTACTACCAGCTTGGACGACCATAGCCAGTATGTAGGCCTCTAATGAATCCAACTTCCACTACCCGACATGTTTCGCGGTATGTACCGCTTCCTCAGGGGTATAAAGGATCGAGCATTAACAATGACCAACTAGAAGAGTAACAAAAAATATATAAGATCATTATGATAAGTCGTACAGTATACTCTTTGTCAACATATGATGATTGTGTTATTTCGAATATCAGTATGTGTCAAGCATGGAGTCTTGGGCCGTGGCCCCTCCACCTTCTGACACTTAAACGTCATGTATTCGATCATAATTGAAGGGACCACGGCCCAAGACTCCATGCTTGACACATACTGATATTCGAATATATTGTGATATATTGGTTGTTAAAACGGTACCCTAAAAATCCCAACCTATGCTCCAACATTCGATACTCCTTCCACTTGAACCAGGGATGTGGTACCTTAGGTTATAACCTATTAATTTAACGAGCTAAACTTACTGACGCTGGTTAATGCTGACTGACGCTGGTCACGGCTAGGCCGCTTACTATAACTTCACCTCTGTCTGTGAAAAAGTCCTTTGAGCTCCCTGAGGTACTCCTTCCTAAGGTAGCTGGCTTGTAGTGCAATCTGTATTGCTGAACACTTAAGGGCCCTTCCTGAAACCCCCTTTACTCCCCAAACTTCAGGGCTTTAGTACTTGGCACCCCCTTGACTGTACACTCCTGGTTAGCTTGCTCCTTGATCCCCCTTGACCTCTCTGGAGTGGTCCCCTCTCTTAGGCAGACCCCTGGCAACATTTTCCAGAAGATCTCTGCCCAGCAGCTCCACTCAGTCAGCACACTCTGGATCCTCTGGAGCCCAGCTCAACCTCTGGTCCCTAGGCCGACTGCCTGGACCACCTTCACACTTCAACAGGAAGAAAGACAGCTGTCACCTCCTCCTGGGACTGATGCTCCCGCCAAAAGGCACTCTGTCACATGCTCCCTCCAGATTTATTTCCAATCCCAGGGTGCACTTCAGCAATCCCCGCCCACTTGGACAGTCATAAACCCTGGTGTGCTATTGGCTAGGTTTCCCCCACTGTCCAACAAGGTCCCTCATTGGATACAGTGGGGAGACTCCCCAGACTCAACAGGCCACACCTGGAAGCATGTGACAGAACAGCTAACAGATCCAGCCCCCCTGGTAAGCAGACAGGACCAATATATGCTTTTTCCTAGCACCTACCTAGGAGGGTGCTACACGTGCATTTGTATTCAACCCCCTTTACTCTGATACCCCTAACTAAAATATAGTGGAACCAATTGCCATTAGAAGTCACCTAATTAGTAAATAGAGTCCACCTGTGTGTAATTTATCTCAGTATAAATACAGCTGTTCTGTGAAGCCTTCAGAGGTTTGTTAGAGAACCTTAGTGAACAAACAGCATCATGAAGGCCAAGGAACACACCAGACAGGTCAGGAATAAAGTAGTGAAGAAGTTTAAAACAGGGTTAGGTTATAAAAAAAAATGCCAAGCTTTGAACATCTCATGGAGCACTGATCAATTCATCACCCGAAAATGGGAAAAACCTACAAACATACCAAGACGTGGCTGTCCACCTACTGTAAACTTACAGGCCAGGCAAGGAAAGCATTAATCAGAGAAGCAGCCAAGAGGCCCATGGTAACTCTGGAGGAGCTGCAGAGATCCACAGCTCAGGTGGGAGAATTTGTCCACAGGACAACTATTAGTCATGCACTCAACAAATCTGGCCTTTATGGAAGAGGGGCAAGAGGAAAACCATTGTTGAAAGAAACTGGATGCAGTTTGAATCCTCTATCTTGCCTAAGAGATCAGTTAGTCACCTTCTATGGTTACCAGCCAAAATTCAATCCCCTATCCTATGCCCCACACTTTCCTTTTCTGTAGAATTGTGAGACAGGCTGTCCTTCAAATATAATTTTAGATCAACCCATGCTCCTCTTGCTGCATTATAGTAGGCAAATCCTGCATTCAACTAGGATCTCTGCCCTTCTGGTTTTGCATGGTGGACAAACAAGAGACTTTTGCTTATCGCCGACTTTTACCACCACCGAGGAGCCCTATCTCTGTAAACCCTTAAGAAACAACACGCTTTACCACCAGCAGAATACTATCGTTATAATCAGACAGCCTACTTTATCTCTTCACTGAAAAAAGGTTTCAGACTTATCCACAACAACCCCAATGGAATACCTATGTAAATGTATTGACACCTGTATGGGGGTATATATCTAAGGTTTACAGCATTTTGACTCCCAGAGATGACAAACTCCATTATCTGGAAAAATGGGAACAGGATATAGAGGATGTCTTGGAGCTTTCAGAATGGCATAGAGTGGCACAAGGTATTGCAAAATCAATGATAAACACCTCCCTAATAGAGGCCAATACAAACTATTAATGCAATGGTACATGGACCTCGCTAGAATTGCCCATTGGGCGCTGGGAGCCTCCCCCTTGTGTTTTCAAGGGTACGGCCAAAAGGGAACAGCGTATCATGTGTGGTGGATGTGTCCAAAAGCATGTAGATTTTGGATGCAAATCTACAATTTTATCTATTGTCTCACGGGGATCAATCTGACTAAGTCCCCACAACAGGCACTCCTTGGACACCCTGTTGGGGGGGCCCCGAGACCCACGCAAAGCCTAATTTATTTTATTTTACGGCAGCCAGAATAATGATCGCAAGATCCTTGAAATACCGGGTGCTGTCTTTTGACCTCTTAAAGAACAAGTTATCCTGGATAATGTGAAATGCCTCACTGCCATCCTGCAGGACAAACTTCCCCGATTTGAAAAAACCTGGGACTCCTGGATTACATACCTGATGGGGTCAACCTCATCAGATCTGTGGTTACCCTCTTAGTGCCCCAGGAGAGGCTTGCTGTCTCTTTCCCCTTCCTTTTCCCTTATTTCTTTCCTTTTTCCTTTTCTTCTCTTTTTCCTCTTTTTTCCTACTTATCAAACCCTTTGATAGTTTGAGGAGTGTTCTAGGACTGCTGGTCGACTCCAATTGGTCCCACTTCTAGCTTGTGGGCTGTGTATTCAAACAGAATGACTAGCTACCGTGATCAATTCATGGCTGAGATGACCCCTCGTCTTAGATGAGGGTGCCTCCGACCATGCAGTTCCTCTTCGGAGGATGTATCTTCTGTTAGTCATAGCCCATAATAGTGCTATACCGGTTCCTTAATACCCAACCCAATGCTGTAGGTCAATAATGTTGTGATATACCGGTACTTCTCTGTACTGTATTGTGCGGTTTTATATCTGTACGGTTTGTAACCTTAATAAAAAACGATTGAAAAAGAAAAATGCGAGGTATTGAGGAGGGAGGCAATTCTGTGTTGTGAAGCTCTAATCTCACCTCTAATCTGAGATCTGCTCATTAGAAATCATACACCATCTTATTATTTGCTGTGTCAGGAATTACAGTTATGGGTGGAGGAATTCCCAACCACATACACTGTCCGCAGGTTTCTTATCATGCCTCCATGTCAGATGTGGAGTCCACGTCCAGCAGACAGGGCCACATATATGCATTGCCCTAGCACCTACCTAGGAGTGTGCTACAGTAATATGTCTCATGTCTGTCCAGTGGCGGAGCTAGACTTTTAAAACAGGGGTGGCAAAGGGGTGGCAAGGTATTATTTTGGGGGGTCAATATACATGCGTGTGTGTATATGTGTGTGTATATGTATATATGTATATGTGTGTGTATATATATATATATATATATATATATATATATATATATATATATATATATATATATATATATATATAGATATATATATATATATATATATATACACACACACACATACATACATACATACATACATACACACACACATATACACACACTTTTATAAATAAATGTAAACAAACATTCTAAGCGTTATTAAAACATTTTTAATTAAATAAACAATTATCAAAGTAAACATTATTCTTTTAAGGCCGCACACCGATCACAGGGCTCTGCTCTAAAGGGGGATCTATGGCATATATCCCCTTTACAGCAGGCTAGGGCAGGTCACCCATAGATCCTCCTTTACAGCAGGCCAGGGTGAGGTGAGGTCCTCTATATAGATCCCCCCCTTACAGCAGGCCAGGGTCCTCCCCCAGACAGTCCCTCTCAGTCTCCGCACCGACAGGATTGGGTTTGGGAGCTGAGCAGCCAGGGGCAGAAAGCAGCAGACACAGCGGCGGCGGCCATGGCAGAAGCACTGTACGAGGGTGATTAAGGTGTGCCTAGGCACACCCGGCACACGCCTATGAGTAGGGCTGCACAATATTGCCCCCCATCAATGTAGGGACCAGCATGCCCCCCCCCCCCATCAATTGACGATGTAGTAACCAGCATCCCAACCCATCAATGTAGTGAATTCGCATCGCATTCGGACACAACTCACACAGGAACCTTTTTTGGGTCCGCAGCAGAATCAGATCTCATGGGTGTTCACACTATGCGATCCGATTCATGTCCAAACTGACAGTTCACACTGCGATATGCCAACTGATCTGGGGGGGGGGTCATTAACTTTGTATTGACAGCCCCAGTGTTTCGCATATGGCAGTGTGAACTATCTTAGAGTTGAATGTGATGTGGGAACCCTCAGTGGATTTGCAGGGTTCCCGCATCGCATCTATGTGGACCGAGACTAATTGATTATGTTTTTGTAGGGGGGTAAGTGCACTTTGTACAAAATGACTTTATTACCTCAGCTATGTACATGCTAATGAAACATTTAGTGCTGGTTCACACTGGTGCGATGGAAGACATTGCATGTAATTCGGGGCGCACTGCTATGCAAATCACATGCAATGTCTTTGCGATGCGAATTCAGCCATACAGATTGTATGGCTGAATTTGCATCGCATTTGGACCAAAGTCATGCAGGACCCTTTTTTTGGTCTGAACCAACATCAGATTGCATGGGTGTTCACACCTAATGCGATCCGATTCCTGTCAGAATTGACAGTTCACACTGCGATATGTAAACTAATCTGGGGGTATCGTTACCTTTTGTATTGAACACTCCCAGCGATTCGCATATGGCAGTGTGAACTGCTTGCGAGTCGGGTGCAATGTGGGAACCCGCAGTGGATTTTCAGGAGTTATGGTTTCCTTTCCAAGTGTCGGTTCACATTGCACATTGGTGTGATGCGGTAACCCTGCAAATCCACTGCGGGTTCCCGCATTGCACCCGACTCGCAGACAGTTCACACTGCCATATGCGAATCGCTGGGAGTGTCAATACAAAGGTAACGATACCCCCAGATTAATTCACATATTGCAGTGCAAACTGTCAGTTCAGGCAGGAATGGAATCGCATAGGTGTGAACACCCACGCGATCTGATTCTGGGGCAGACCAAAAAAGGGTCTTGAATGACTTTGGTCCAAATGCAATGCAACTTCAGCCATGCAATCTGTACAATCTGTATGGCTGAATTCGCATTGCAAAGACATTGCATGTGATTTGCACAGCAGGGTGGTGCGAATCACATGCAATGTCTTCCATCGCACCAGTGTAAATCTAAGTGTCTGTAAAAAAAAAAAGAAGTTGAAGTCCTGGAAGCATTAGACATGCATTTGCATCTCTGTTTTCAGTCAACTTCGAACACCCCAATTCCTGCCAGTGACAAAAAAAGTTTTACACTGTCTGACCTGCTGCTGCTCTGGCTCTGCACACAGGTCAGGGTGGTTGGGGGATGGGTGGGTGGCTGGCTCCTCCGAGACCTCTTGTCCTCTTCCACTCTCTGCACTCTGTTTCAGTCTGCAGCATCCCCCGACGGTCTCCTGGCTGTCCCCCACGGCATGGATGTGTGGCCCCGCCCCTCAGCTGAATTCTTCAGGGAGGAGAGGTGGCCGGAGCGCCTGTCACTATCATCATCCCCACAGCTCCATTAAAGCACTATTATCCCGGCCAGCACCTGACTCCTCTCCTATAGCCGCATCCACTGCCGGCAAGGATCCATTCTTCACTGCATTATTGGAGCACAGATGTCCTCCATTCTACAGTGCGAGCTGTGTGGGCACCTCCAGGGACAGACTGCTGAGCCTCTTATGGGCCCCCCCTCTGACGCCGCACCGCACGAATGGTCAGTCCGCCCCTGCACACAGTCACAGAGAACTTGCTGCACAGCTCGTTCAGCTAATGTTATGAGCATAAGCGAGCGGGGTGGCAACAGGGGTGGCAAGGATGTCTTCTGGGGTGTCAATTGCCACCCCAGCTAGCCCTCTAGCTCCGCCACTGTGTCTGTCAGGCAGCTGCATCCTGTAGCATTCTTCCGTACAGGGATGCTACTGCTGCTAAACTTTCGGCACTGAGGGAGATAATAGTCCAAGTCTTCTGTGAAGCTGCAGTGAACAATTTACCAACTGGGAGCTGCCCTCTCTTCACTTCTCCTTCATGGGCAAAAGTTAATTTATAGTGCATATAACATACAGTATCTCACAAAGTGAGTACACCCCTCCCATTTTTGTTTATATTTAATTATATCTTTTCATGTGACAACACCAAAGAAATAACACTTTGCTACAATGTAACGTAGTGAGTGTACAGCTTGTATAAGGCCCCTTTCACACATGCTGTCCGTTTGTCCGTTTTTCATCCATCCGTTGACAGATGAAAAACGGACATCAATGCATCTCTATGTAAAAACGGATGACAACTGATGATCATCAGTTAACATCCGTTTTCATCCACTTCCGTCAATGTCCGTTTTTTTGAACGGATGAAAGCCCTATTTTTCATCTGTCAAAAAAACGGATCTGACGAAAAACGGATGACAACGGATGAAAAACTGATGTCAACTGATGACAACGGATGAAAAACTGATGTCAACTGATGACAATGGATGAAAAACTGATGTCAACTGATGACAATGGATGAAAAACGGACGACAACGGATGAAAAACGGATAAGAACTGATGAAAAATGGATGAAAAACGTATAACAACTGACGAAAAACGTATGACAACTGACGAAAAACGGATGAAAAACGGATGAAAAACGGATGAAAAACGGATGAAAAACTGATACATTTGACGTGACTGAACTGATGAACTGAACGGACTGTATGTGTGAAAGGGGCCTAACAGTGTAAATTTGCTGTTCCCTCAAAATAACTCAACACAAAGACATTAATGTCTAAACCACTGGCAACAAAAGTGAGTACACCCCTAAGTGAAAAAGTCTGAATTAGGAACAATTAGCCATTTTCTCTCCCCGATGTCATGTGACTCATTAGGGTTACAAGGTCTCAGGTGTGAATGGGGAGCAGGTATGTTAAATTTGGTGTCATTACTGGTCACTAGAAGTTCAACATGGCACATCATGGCAAAGAACTCTCTGAGGATCTGAAAAAAAGTATTGTTGCTCTACATAAAGATGGCCTAGGCCAGTGATGGTGAACCTTGGCACCCCAGATGTTATGGAACTACATTTCCCATGATGCTCATGCACTCTGCAGTGTAGTTGAGCATCATGGCAAATGTAGTTCCAAAACATCTGGGGTGCCAAGGTTCGCCATCACTGGCCTAGGCTATAAGAAGATTGCCAAGACACTGAAACTAAGCTGCAGCACAGTGGCCAAGACCATACAGCAGGTTACCAGGACAGGTTCTACTCAGAACAGGCCTCGCCATGATCGACCAAAGAAGTTGAGTGCACGTGCTCAGCCATACATTATACAATTTCCTTGTGTAGCACTGTCCCTGTAGGGCTTTCTGTGTAATGACCTTTTCTCCCTCTGATTACCTGCAGACAGTAACCAAGGGACATTTCACACATCTATCCTTTCTCCAAGTTACTCGTTACTCAATAAACAATCCAGGGGATTTGGTTTTATATGTATTGTGGAACTTAGATTGGAGGGCGCAACAACTCTTCATTCTCTCATTGATTTTCACTCCAGGCACCTAACTACAATCGGTAATATTCCGTATCCTTTTCTTTTCATTCTACATCCTTAATCTTCACTTGTTTCCGCACTCTTTGGAATATGGGTCCGTTTTCTCACGCTGGTATCACCATCACCATTATTTATTTTATCCCATTTTTTATTTTTCCATTACCTCGTTTCACAACCTTCACCTTGGGTCATTTGTGATGCTTTTCACTCATCTTCACTATCATTTTATTTCTCTCAATGTTTTACTTGCACATCTCTCAGACGTTCCAGCATGTACACACCATGGGGTTACTCCAAGCTGGGTCTGTCACTTGGGTTTCTTTTTCTATCTTGGTACTCATCTATCTGGTATACTCAATATTTGTTTATTATAATACCATACAACTCTATATACAAACGTTTGTTATTATTACTCTTCTCATATTATATAATCAATTCAATTCTAGATATTATATATCGAATGTTTATTGAGACAATTACCATTCTCTCTACTATCAAGATTCTGTCACTGTACTTCCATTGTTGCCCCCCATGTTTGCCTGGATTGTCTCCCTCAGCTCCCGGGTCAGATGGTACATAGGGGTCCTCCCTTGGCGAGTCCTTTGAGGCAACAGCTTCATCTCATTGTAAGCAACTCTATACAACTAATACTCTTCTCAATGGGCATTATACCATTATATGCATTACTTCATGATATTTTCTTTTTCATAGTTAATCTTATTGCACCAGCTCCTGAGGAAGTGTTGTATAACACGAAACGCGTAGAGCAATCATGATGCAATTTCTGTGGACTATGTACTATTTTGTTACAAATTATTTCATGTTGTTTTTACTCCAATTGAACATGTATATTTTTTATGCTCTGGTCATTGGGACTATTGTATGTCATCTATTGTCCCCACGATGTTACTACCTGTGCATTCACAATAAATCAAGTTACATGTGTACTTACTCATGTCTTTGCTTCGATGGTATGCACATATAGATACCTCACAACATAATTTTGTATAGTTTATGGCTAGATAATCACACGCCTCATTCAAAGTCCCACAAAAAAACCCCCCTTGTCTCACATGATATTAGGGATGGAGATACAAAAGTTTTTGTAACCTTATTTAAAGTCCCGACTTTCCCTGTGTCACTTACCTGGTAGAAGAGCCTGATACGGTGAGGAAAGCCTCTCTTACACCTCTGACTCGGGGCCCCTGATAGAGCAGACAGGTAGCACAGGAGTGCAGAGGGGCACGAGTGCCTATTGGTCTTGATAGTAGCTTAGCCGGACGAACTGTCAGGATCAAGCAGGGGAAGACTGTCGGTGGACCGCAGCGGAGCAGGAGTGCCGTATGGACACCACTGAACAGGAGACAGGAGCAGGCTGGGTCTGTCAGTAGGTTGCAGCAGAGCAGGAATGCCGGATGGACACCACCGAGCAGGAGACAGGAGAAGGCCAAGTTCATCAGCGGGTTGCAGCGGAGCAGGAATGCCGGATGGACACCAGTGAAAAGTAGGCAGAGACTAGCAGCAGGCAGTCCAGCAGGATAGTAGGCAGAAACAGGATCAGGCAAACCGGGTCATACACTGGCAGACGGATCAGGTGCAGATGTACAGGCAGAAGCGTGGTCAAAGACAAGCTGGGGTCAATGCAGGCAGAGTTCAGGAGAAGTCAAGGCAAGCCGGGTCGATAACAGTAATCAGATGCAGGTTTACAGGTAGCAGGTTTACACAGAAACGCTGTAGACAAGACAGCACTGAAGCACAGCACAGGCTCAGTTTAAATAGCCCCCTTGATGACCATACAAGCAACAGGTGCACGCACTTGTGCAATGGGCGTAGCCTATGCACAGCAAGCTGTCTAGAAGAGCCATTCTGTCTATGGGAATGCCCTTCCTGACACCCTGTCTTCCTTAGATTGGAGAAGGGAATAGTGGGATACTCCAACTTGAACTATTCATAGTAGATAAGGACAACTCTCAATTGGCCTTACCAGGTTATTTGTTGATGCAGACACGCTGCTTTAAACATATTGCCACTTGTGTGGAATAATTAGGTGCTCTTGCTCTCTATAGCAGCAGACTTGATGCAACTACTTTATCTTCAGGACATTTTCTAGCATCCCCTTGACTGACACCTGTCCACTGACTCTTCTAGCAGAAGGGGGTGGCCCTTTCAGGACTGGCCCAATCAGATCCTCTCCAGTGTCTCTCTTCCAGTCAGCTCTGCAGGACCGCTGGGTTCAGCTTCTCTCTTACTCTCAGTCCCTCAGGTCAACCACCTGAGGCTGCAGGGCAGCTTCTACAGAGGAGCGTCAGCTGCCCCCTCCCTCCGGGACCCTGCTCTCCAACTGAAAGACCCCAAGCACATGTGCCCTTGGCATTTATACAGTCACCCAGCATGTTCCAAGGCACTTTCCTCTGCCAATCACCAGGGCTGTAAAAAATGCTAGAGAGTGTCCTGAATCTTCCTGAAAAATCCTGATCTTCCATCCTGGGTGCCCCAGACCACTCGCTTCTTACCTGCTGCCTGTGGGGAGTTCTCCGCCAGTCCCAGGGACATGTCACCGCCGCGTAAAGCCGCTACAGCTGCCCAGCAGCTCGATAAATTCCGCCGCCAGGAGCGGGACATGAAGGCCGAAGATGGCGCCGCTCCATCGGAGACTCCCCCGACCGACACCAACAGGGACCTAGAGGCGATCTCCAACTGCCAGACCACCCTCACCACAAAGATAGAGGAGGTAAAGGTGGACATTTACCTTATTAGACAAGATATGACTAAACTCAGGGACAGAGCGGCGGAGACAGAGGTCAGGATCAGCAGGGCTGAAGACATACTTAACCCCCTCCAAAACACAGCAGACTCCATGCAGCGTCAGATTCAGCAATTGGCACAGAAACAGGATGACCTGGAGAACAGGGCACGCCACTGTAATCTGCGGTTTATCGGGTTGCCTGAGGGGTCTGACCCTGCTACCTTTTTGGAGACTTTATTAATTACACACTTTGGTAGAGAAGCCTTTTCTGCCACTTTTGCTGTGGAGAGAGCGCACCGTATGCCTGCCCGCCGCCCCCCTGAGGGATCACATTTATTGCAAAACTCGATTATCGTGACCGAAATGCCATACTACGTTTAACCCGCGAGCGCGGCAATATTCCTTTTCAGAATAGCCGTATAGCAGCCTTCCCAGACTTCTCGGCGGAAGTCCAGAAACTACGGTCCCATTTCACAGATGTCAATGAAATATGCCATGCTATTCCCAGCCCGCCTGCGTGTGGTGTGTGATGAAAGCAATAGAGAATTTTTGTTAAATTTCAGCTTTAAAAAGAGAATGTCACTTTGCCCATTTAGACCAAAGTGACAGTGCCTCCTGATAGCCCACCTTCTCAACATCAGAACTTACCTAAGATCGACTGTCACTGTATGGAGGTAGCAAGGGAATGTGGAGTACAGATGTTATGCTGCACCATACTTCTCTGGCCAGCAGGGGGAGAGCTAAAGCCAAGCAAGCACATAGACTTCTATGCAGAGCGCTGAAAATCCTGATAGTTGTGGTTTAAGACAGCAGCCATATTATGGCTACACTATAATGGTAACACTAAATTTCCCAGTGTACACTGGGCAGTAGGAAGGGTGGAAAGAGGATTTTTAATAAACTGCCTGGTAAAGTTCTTCCTCTTGGTGCCAAGGAGAGAGGGAGAGCAAAGCACTTCTATCTGAGTATTCACCTGCCAGACGGAATTCAAGCTTGAGACTGAGAGTGAGGACATTGGGGGCAGGGCATCACTGCCCACATCAAAGATCCTGCACTGCTGCCGCTGAGGGGCTGGAGTGTCCACTCATCCTATGTTGATCCTTGGAGGTTTTCAGGAAGAGACTGAGAGGGCACCCTTCTACTGTGAGAGTGAACACCCTGGGAACTGTTGAGAAGGCTATCCACCCATTTTTGACACTGTTAGCAGAGACACAGCCACTGAGAGCAGGACACCAAGTGTACCTAATGCATACCGTACCCATACCGCACTCTGTATTGCACTTATTTAAAACCTAAACTGCACCTATAACAACTTTTCTGCATCTGAACTACATCTACCTTGCACCTACTGTATACCAAGACTATACAATACCTATACTGCATGCAGGTAAACTGGAAATGTCATTAAGTACACCATTGCTCTTAAATGGCCCCAACAATTTCCAGCTGAAGAACAAGTTCCTCTGCCCGCTCCTCTACCATTCTCCTTTTTTTTTTTTAACGCTGCATACCCAGTCGGTCTAGGACTATCATCACCACTATAAATACGCTCTGGCAGTATAGTTCCAGCGCTCAGTAGAACTTTACTTCTGCTAACTGCTGCACTTGAGGTAGCCTTGCTACTGTTTATGCTAATCTTAAACCCAGTCTTTACTGTTAATCACTTTGTATGTTAAATTGTGTTATTACCATTGTTAGTCAATTTTATGCTTGCCCGATTACCAACCCTATTGGGTGATAAAATATTAAAAAAAGGCCCACCTGGCCATCAGTTTGCTATAGGCAAGGAGGACCTTTTGTCCTTCTGAGTGGACATCATATGACGTCCTTTCAGAAGGTGACACACAGCGGCCTGATCTGATCCACTGGACACCTGCTGCCAGTACCATGTGCTCGCTGCGACCAGTCACAGCAGATCACATGACAATTGTAAACATTGGATGGCTTCCTGTCATGCCATCTATTGCATACAATTGTGTCAATAGCTGTGATTGGTCAAAGTGATCACATGGTACAGACAGGGACAATCACAGCTCTTCTGAACAATGTGAGTTGCTTTGGCCAATCACAACTAATCACAACAAAAGTCACTTACTGAAACAGTTCCATTCAGTAAAAATGGTTGCTGTTACCAATGAAATGCAATGGTATTAGCAATCATAATGTGTAAAGGAAAAAAAAAATCCTGATCACTTCCCCAGAGTCATTCAGTGTTACTATGGTAACACCGTATTGCTCTGTCACAGTGGGGTTTATTTACTAAAACTATAGAGGGTAAAATTAGTCACAATTCTGCAGTGAAACCAATCAGCTTCTAGGTTTTATTGCTAAAGCCCAATTAAACAAGCTGAGGTTAGAAGATGATTGATTTCTCTGCAGAATTGTGACACATTTTGCCCTCTCTAGCTTAATAAATAAACCCTAGTGTCTTAAAAAAAAAAAAAAAAAAATCATAAAGTATAAAAAATAAATGTAATTTTAAAAAAATCCTTTTTTTTAACATACTGTCAGTAGTCAGTGCCCCTGATCACGCCACATCAGTTATATGATAACGTTGTCCTGCATTGGTGACAATATATCAAAAACATTTTTTTAAACCTCTTCATTTTCCGAAAAAGTGGTGTCATTTGGGGGATATTTGTGCAGTTCTAGTGTTTTTGGCCTTCAAGGAATGAGATCGGTCAGTACATCAGGACTGATCAATTTTCAGATATACAGTGGGTACGGAAAGTATTCAGACCCCCTTAAATTTTTCACTCTTTGTTATATTGCAGCCATTTGCTAAAATCATTTAGGTTCATTCTTCTTCCTCATGAATGTACACATAGCACCCCATACTGACAGAAAAACACAGAATTGTTGACATTGTTGCAGATTTATTAAAAAAGAAAAACTGAAATATCACATGGTCCTAAGTATTCAGACCCTTTGCTGTGACCCTCATATATTTAACTCAGGTGCTTTCCATTTCTTCTGATCATCCTTGAGATGGTTCTACACCTTCATTTGAGTCCAGCTGTGTTTGATTATACTGATTGGACTTGATTAGGAAAGCCACACACCTGTCTATATAAGACCTTCCAAATCACAATGCATGTCAGAGCAAATGAGAATCATGAGGTCAAAGGAACTGCCTGAAGAGCTCAGAGACAGAATTGTGGCAAGGCAAGGTAAAGAAGAACCCAAAGATCACTGTGGCTGAGCTCCAGAGATGCAGTCAGGAGATGGGAGAAAGTTGTAGAAAGTCAACCATCACTGCAGCCCTCCACCAGTCGGGGCTTTATGGCAGAGTGGCCCGAAGGAAGCCTCTCCTCAGTGTAAGACACATGAAAGCCCGCATGGAGTTTGCTAAAAAACACCTGAAGGACTCCAAGATGGTGAGAAATAAGATTCTCTGGTCTGATGAGACCAAAATAGAACTTTTTGGCCTTAATTCTAAGCGGTAGGTGTGGAGAAAACCAGGCACTGCTCATCACCTGTCCAATACAGTCCCAACAGTGAAGCATGGTGGTGGCAGCATCATGCTGTGGGGGTGTTTTTCAGCTGCAGGGACAGGACGACTGGTTGCAATCGAGGGAAAGATGAATGCGTCCAAGTACAGGGATATCCTGGACAAAAACCTTCTCCAGAGTGCTCTGGACCTCAGACTGGGCCGAAGGTTTACCTTCCAACAAGACAATGACCCTAAGCACACAGCTAAAATAATGAAGGAGTGGCTTCACAACAACTCTTCTTGAACTGTTCTTGAATGGCCCAGCCAGAGCCCTGACTTAAACCCAATTGAGCATCTCTGGAGAGACCTAAAAATGGCTGTCCACCAACGTTTACCATCCAACCTGGCAGAACTGGAGAGGATCTGCAAGGAGGAATGGCAGAGGATCCCCAAATCCAGGTGTGAAAGACTTGTTGCATCTTTCCCAAAAAGACTCCTGGCTGTATTAGATCAAAAGGGGGCTTCTACTAAATACTGAGCAAAGGGTCTGAATACTTAGGACCATGTGATATTTCAGTTTTTCTTTTTTAATAAATCTGCAACAATGTCAACAATTCTGTGTTTTTCTGTCAGTATGGGGTGCTATGTGTACATTCATGAGGAAGAAGAATGAACTTAAATGATTTTAGCAAATGGCTGCAATATAACAAAGAGTGAAAAAATTAAGGGGGTCTGAATACTTTCCGTACCCACTGTATACCATATATTGTAAACTTTATAACTTTCCTACACAGACTAAATAATAAACACTGATTTGGGCTATTTTCACGAGGGAAATGGAGCAGAATACATTTGACCTAAAAGTATGAAGAAAGATTACCTATTTACAGAAACAAAGAAAAACGCCTTTCTTTAAATTTTTGTTCTTTTTTCCTTTTATTTAGCAAAAAATAAAAAAACATTGGTGATTAAATACCACCAAAAGAAAGCTCTTCCCTCTGACATGGGTCCCTTTCCACTTCTCCTGGGGCCATTTACTTCCGTCGCAGGGTCCTTTACTTTTTTTAGACTTTGGGGCGATTTGACTGCCATGAATTGAATTGTAAAAACATACAAAGGTGCAGCGCTAAAAACTAACAGAAAGTCCTTGAACAAATGAAAGCAATAGACTGTTCGTTTTTACCGCTGTACCTTTTAATGTATGTTTTAATGTTTTAAGTATTCGCCACCAGTGAATTGCTTCAGTTGCTTTTCTATAAGTTATTCTAATACTGTAAGCACAGATCTATAGTTTTCATGAATTGCAATGTTAAAATCACATAAGTCACAAGCAAGTTGCAAGCAAATTGCATGACTTTGGGGTCCTAACAGTGTGAATCTAGCCCATTTTTTGCAGCAGCCCTCCCTCCTGCCTTCTTGGGGTCCCCTCACGGTTAGCGGAACACCAGGGCGCAAGTGCAATCTTTGCAACCCTGGTAGTTCCGCCACTGCTACCTGGTTTGGTGCCTGTTTTCTTCACAGTAGTGCTACTATTGGGTGCTAAGTATTATTTTTGTGGAGTTCTTGTGATATTGTATGTTTGTACAATTAACCTGGTGTGCCAAAGGGGTTGAAGTTCTTGAAAAGGTTGGGGCTCCTATGGGGGTAGTGCTACATACAGAATGCCTTATATGTTTTACAATGAATACAAGGCATTCTTCATTCATTCTTCAGGAACATTGGATGATCCATCCAATCGGAGAACACCTTTTATTAATTGAAAAAAATACAAGGTGTTCTGTGAATGGCGGCAGTGTCGAACCAGCGACCTCCTGTGGTTATTATGCAGAATTGCAGCCGCTGAGCACTGGACCTAAAAGACTGCTACTATCGCTGTAGTAGTTGTGACTACTGTCGTGATTTGTAGCTTCCACAGGGATCTCTCAGTTATAAGATATGCAAGCTTACATCTAGCTTCATAAATATAACTATGAAATAAAAACTATACCTAAACTTTAGCTTCCCATTAAAACGTTGTGTTGCAACACCTAATTCTAAGTGCATCTGTATTTACAGTTTTCTCAAAGTCCCAATGCAAAGTCTCCTAAATATGTGAGGATCATTGATCCTCTACCAGTGAAGTCCACCTAATGCAGCTCTTCCTGACTTTGATGGTGTCAGTAGTAATGATACTGTAGCTTGTCAATCAGCACCTGGCCACCTCGAATTCCACCTACTGCTATCTGGATTGACATAATTGCCTCTCTTGATTAAATTCTTCCACTGTGAGCTGCAGTGTCTGGGAAGGGGAGCGTGTGATACACAACTGAAGAGGATTTGGCTCAATCAGAGAAGATAAAGGGAGTTTTTTTTACTATAAAAAGTTTGTGCATCACACTAACTGGATTTGGGACTTTTTAGACGGTCAAACAAGAGCCTTTAGAAATATTTAAAATTCTATCATGAAAACATGACACAGAACAATGTAAAAAAAAAAAAAAAAAAAAAAAACATTATGTCTGTAAACACTAATAAAAAAATTGATACAATAACATTTAAAATACAAATATTTATGAAAATGCACAATAATAACAATAACATTGTACTAGTTGCTAACCACTCACAATAGTTTCCCTTGAATTGCTCAAGTTTCCCATATTATTTTGCATGCCTCTATCTTGATGCCCCTACAGACTGCTTTCCCATAATCCTTCACTATTGCATCTCTAGTCTCACAGCTGGCACGCCAAACGTTTTCGTGTCAGAACGGAGTTCTGATTTAATCTTTTGTCTTGATTGGAAACACAGAGGTACGGACCAGCAGGAATGCGTGGGAGATGAAACAATAAAAGAATTACTGCTACAAAAATAAGAGCACGCTTCAAATTTAGTAATTTTAGGTGATGGGTTGTGGAAATTATTTATTTGACTGCTGTAGTTATAGTTACGAGTACAGAAATGTAGTTCCCAAATCAAACTCACTGCAAACAACTGAATACACATTTGAAAACCCATATAGGTTAGCTGTTTTACTTGCCACCTGCTCAGCAAGTGTTGTGATCAAAAGACCCCTGCCGGGACAGCATGGATGAGTTAAGTCTGTGACCTCACTTAGCCTGACTGCAGTTAAACGATGCAGCGTGGTCATTGGCTATCTCTCTACCAGCCTCCTGATTGGACAAGGAGAAGTATTACTGTTCTCCCCTTTAGGCATTCAGGAATGTTGGAATCCTGTGCTCCCCAGTGCATGCTGGGGGCTCATCCTCCGATCTATATATCACTAGGGGTTGGGGAATAAAGCTAAAGCCAGTGATGCGGTACACAGGCATCCAATACTCCTGGAAATGTCCATGCTGAAGAGACTGGTGGAGGTTGCAGGGAATGCAGGAGACATGGGCCATTGGAGAGGTGAGTATAAACCTTTTATATTACATATTATATTAACTCTTTGGAGCCGGCACCTCTCGACCTTTTAAGGGGCAAGGTTTATGATCATGTGACCGCAGTGATTGGCTGTCACAAGATCGCAAAACTCCCGATCACAAGCAGCGATTATGGGCTTTCTGTTAGCCACCAGTAACTGTGCCAGGAGCGTGCAGTGCGCATGCTCTCGGCACAGCTCTATCCCACCAATTCACAAACATATGTGGCCGCTCAACGCCAAGGCCCACCCACCGAGAGGCCGCATATTTGCATGCGGCTGGCGCCAACGTGTTAATTTGTATAGAGAGCCCACAGGGCCTCTAAGGTTAAACTCCAAACAGATATAAAATACAGTATTTAATGCAGCTTTGTGAAAGTGGAATTCCAGGACAACCTAGTTTACTACTCTTAAAACTGCCCCCCCCCCCCTGCTAACATCTTTGCTTACTAACCTGTGTAAAAAGGATGTGTATACTTACCTATTTTCAGCCTGCTCTGGTTCAGTCCTGTGATCCCTCTCCCCTGTGTCTGCCAGCGCTGCTGCAGGGGAGAGAAGAGCCAATCAGTTCAGGTGCTAACAAGAAGCATGTTGACAGAAGGAGAGAGTAGAATGACAGAGAGATGAGCTCATCACTGTGCTGCTTCTCCGTTCACTATCCAGTCCCAGGCCAGAACTGGGTTCAGGAAGACCTGAGCTCAGAGGAAGATTGAATGATGCTGGCCATCAGAGTGAGGACATCTAGTGACAGAAAAGAAGTACTGCATGGGAAATCTTTAGCTTGAAAAATCAATATTGAAGCAAAAGCTGGTTTTATTATTATTAGTTTTATTCATTTTATCCTGTTCTGGCTGAAAGTCTGCTTTAAGGTTTCACTGGAAGCAGCAAAATGATACAACACACAGTCAAAATCAACATGTAAAATCATATACAGCCTGTAGGCTACAAAGATTCATTTAATTTCCTATTTATGTATGAATTGTTATTATATAGTGCTAAATATTTATAACAGAAAGGGATCAGCATTTATACCGGAAGAAAACATTTATTTTACATGTGGATCAGGGTAAGCATGTGGCAATTATTACTTAGTTTACAACAAACTTGCATCAACAACACAAACAGCTGCTAAATCAGCATGGAAATGTGCAGAGTAAGGACAGACAGCCTGTCCCAACAGCCTCTGCAGTGTTCCAGTACTAGAGGTTCATCAGAAGGAAGGCTCTGCTTTAACCCATTTTCCATAATCCCTTCTAACGCTTTCCAAAAGCATTTTGCTGTAAGATTATGGAAATTTTAAAAGATCCTTCTATCTTTTCTCATACAGAGCGTCCCAGATGAGCTCTTCTGCGCTTTAACATCTCCAACAACACATTTAAAAGTTCTGCTTAAAGATCAACTCCACTTTTGTTGGAAAAAATACCAAATAAAAAAAAAAAGTATATATATATATATATATATATATATATATATATATATATATACAGTGCCTTGCGAAAGTATTCGGCCCCCTTGAACTTTTCGAACTTTTGCCACATTTCAGGCTTCAAACATAAAGATACAAAACTGTAATTTTTTTTTGAAGAATCAACAACAAGTGGGACACAATCATGAAGTGGAACCAAATTTTTGGATATTTCAAACTTTGTTAACAAATAAAAAACTGAAAAATTGAGCATGCAAAATTATTCAGCCCCTTTACTTTCAGTGTAGCAAACTCTCTCCAGAAGTTCAGCGAGGATCTCTGAATGATCCAATGTTGACCTAAATGACTAATGATGATAAATACAATCCACCTGTGTGTAATCAAGTCTCCGTATAAATGCACCTGCACTGTGATAGTCTCAGAGGTCCGTTAAAAGCGCAGAGAGCATCATGAAGAACAAGGAACCCACCAGGCAGGTCCGAGATACTGTTGTGGAGAAGTTTAAAGCCAGATTTGGATACAAAAAGATTTCCCAAGCTTTAAACATCCCAAGGAGCACTGTGCAAGCGATAATATTGAAATGGAAGGAGTATCAGACCACTGCAAATCTACGAAGACCTGGCCGTCCCTCTAAACTTTCAGCACATACAAGGAGAAGACTGATCAGAGATGCAGCCAAGAGGCCCATGATCACTCTGGATGAACTGCAGAGATCTACTGCTGAGGTGGGAGACTCTGTCCATAGGACAACAATCAGTCGTATACTGCACAAATCTGGCCTTTATGGAAGAGTGGCAAGAAGAAAGCCATTTCTTAAAGATATCCATAAAAAGTGTTGTTTAAAGTTTGCCACAAGCCACCTGGGAGACACACCAAACATGTGGAAGAAGGTGCTCTGGTCAGATGAAACCAAAATCAAACTTTTTGGCAACAATGCAAAACGTTATGTTTGGCGTAAAAGCAACACAGCTCATCACCCTGAACACACCATCCCCACTGTCAAACATGGTGGTGGCAGCATCATGGTTTGGGCCTGCTTTTCTTCAGCAGGGACAGGGAAGATCAAGGGAGGGCTGGGAAGGGGGGCAGGGTGGCAATTTTCCCCCGGGCCACTCTGATGCCAGGTAAAAAGGCTGCACTCAGGGCTGGATTAATGTAGGGGCCAGACACTGTATACAGACGCCGGTCGCCGCTACACAATGTTATATTTGCAGAGCTGCAGCGGAGCAGTATGGGTACGCTCCTGCACCTAGCCAGCACAATACTAACACAGTCACTTCCCTGTCATGCAGAGTGATCTCCGCCCAACAGGAGCTTCCTAGGCCCTGCCTGGCATGATGTCATGTACTTGTGTTAAACCTCCTTTGTTACTATATATATTAAATTATGTTACCACATTGCATCATGTTTGTCTTGCTTCATAACATTAATATCTATTATAAAACCAGGTGGGCATGGATGGTGAGCTGATTCAATGGTTCAATGGGCCACTGTAATGTTCTGGTACCTTTGGGTACCCTAATTACTCTTTCATAAGTGTATGCGCCCCACCATTCTCTTTTGGTAAGGTGCGCATACACCTTTAAGACTGATGCTGTCATCACTGAGCGCCGGACTGGATGGCTATTTAGATCGCCGGCTCTCACTCACATGTGTTCGTTCAAACTGCTTTGTGCCTTGATGCTAACCTGTCTTGAAGCTCTCATGCTTGCAAGCATACCTCGCTGTCGGAACCACGCTGCGCTGATCCCTGTATCCCGCTACCGGATCATCCGCTCTTGCCGAACCTCTCCTCTGCTACATTGCTATTAGTGATAAGTACCCCACAGGGGAAACCTCTATAACCTTTATACTAAAGCTTACACTATCTAGCTCTGCATACTAAGGACTATTACTACATCTGCATTATCTAAGATTGCTAGCTCTTGAGCCTACTACCACCTGTTCTTGCACTGGGTTGATCTCTCTTGTATGTCCACCTGCTACTCTGTCATCTACTACCATACATGATTGCTAAACCTATCTGCATCCCATCTGCTACTATCTTACTTTCAAGAACATTTCCTTTCAAGTGTCTGTCATCTACCATCTCTACCCAACCTGTCTCTTCAGCCTATCATCACTGTGTTACTATATACATAAGTCACTCTAGGAAACATCTTATTGAGTGTGTGTATTTACTTGCTGAATTGAGATCATCCACACATGATGAGTCATTGAGAGCTGGGATTGGTGTCTCAGCGTTTCTCTACATGACTACTGAAGTGGAATATTTCTGCAGCTGAAAATCCACATCATACGTAAAACGCAGGAGCGTTACAGCCACTTGACTGGAATTGCCCCCCAGGCCTAAGGCTGCCAGCCCTCCCCTGGGGAAGATGGTTAAAATTGATGGGAAGATGGATGGAGCCAAATACAGGACCATTCTGGAAAAAAAATCTGATGGAGTCTGCAAAAGACCTGAGACTGGGACGGAGATTTGTCTTCCAACAAGACAATGATCCAAAACATAAAGCAAAATCTACAATGGAATGGTTCAAAAATAAACATATCCAGGTGTTAGAATGGCCATGTCAAAGTCCAGACCTGAATCTAATCGAGAATCTGTGGAAAGAACTGAAAACTGCTGTTCACAAACGCTCTCCATCCAACCTCACTGAGCTCGAGCTGTTTTGCAAGGAGTAGTGGGCAAAAATTTCAGTCTCTCGATGTGCAAAACTGATAGAGACATACCCCAAGTGACTTACAGCTGTAATCACAGCAAAAGGTGGCGCTACAAAGTATTAACTTAAGGGGGCTGAATAATTTTGCACGCCCAATTTTTCAGTTTTTTTATTTGTTAAAAAAGTTTGAAATATCCAATAAATTTCGTTCCACTTCATGATTGTGTCCCACTTGTTGTTGATTCTTCACAAAAAATTACAATTTTATATCTTTATGTTTGAAGCCTGAAATGTGGCAAAAGGTCAAAAAGTTCAAGGGGGCCGAAAACGTTTGCAAGGCACTATATATATATATATATATATATATATTGTGAGGGATTAGCTCGGTGGTAGGCGTGGATGACCCCTTTGGGGGTGCGTTTTTACAGAGAGATAGCCGAGCACTGGTTGCAAACAACAGTTTGGTTTATTAATAGTGTTTTCTTCACCAGACTATATGCAGCAAAAACATCCAAAATAAAATAAAACCGAAAATAAATCCTTGCCTCTGTGGGCGGCTACCTTCTCACTTCTGGAACCTACCTAAGAGTCTGTCTCCAACCTACTGTTGGGCAGACTTTCTTGTCCTACAGCGGACACTCAATAGTCCATTTATAATATCTTCACAAGGCAAAACAGCACAACTGTTCATTGACCTCTTCACACAGGATACATTCCTTTGTTTTTCCTTTCACATGAAAAACAGTCCATGTCCTCACCTTGTGAAGTCTTCAGCCTTAATTAGTTTCCCCTTCTCAGGCGCACACCGCTCCAGGAGGTATATTCCTCTCCCATGCCCGCACAGCGTCAGGAGGCATATATCTGACTGCCCTCCTGTCCCCAGCTCACACAGCTTTCAGGAGACAGCTTCCGGAGGCAGCCATCCTCAGACTTCCTTTGGACAATTATAGAAACCTTATCTCCCTCATTCTGAACAGCTGAAGCCTGTTCAGCGTCTTTAGACATTTCTTCTGGCTTCTGCAGCCGACACCCTATAATAATTGGTGAATTGTGTCTCCGATCTGTGACAACACTCACAGATTTAGCTGACTTCCTGTTACAATATATATATATATATATATATATATATATATAGTGTATCTCACAAAAGTGAGAACACCCCTCACATTTTTGTTAATATTTTATTATATCTTTTCATGTGCCAACACTGAAGAAATGACACTTTGCTACAATGTAAAGTAGTGAGAGTACAGCTTCTATAACCGTGTAAATTTGCTGTCCCCTCAAAATAACTAAGCACAGCCATTAATGTCTAAACCACTGGCAACAAAAGTGAGTAAACCCCTAAGTGAAAAGGTCAAAATTGGGCCCAATTAGTCATTTTTACCGCCCCGGTGTCATTTCACTTAGTTTTACAAGGTCTCAGGTGTGAATGGGGAGCAGGTGTGTTAAATTTGGTGTTCTCGCTCTCACTCTGTCATACTGGTCACTGGAAGTTCAACATGTCACTTCATGGCAAGGAACTCTCTGAGGATCTGAAAAAAAGAATTGTTGCTCTACATAAAGATGGCCTAGGCTATAAGAAGATTGCCAATACCCTGAAACTGAGCTGCAGCATAGTGGCAAGACCATACAGTGGTTTAACAGGACAGGTTCCACTTAGAACAAGCCACATTATGGTCGACCAAAGGTGTTGAGTGCACATGCTCAGCGTCATATTCAGAGGTTGACTTTGGGAAATAGACGTATGAGTGCTGTCAGCATTGCTGCAGAGGTTGAAGGGGTGGGGGTAAGCCTGTCAGTGCTCAGACCATACGCCACACACTGCATCATACTGGTCTGCATGGCTGTTGTCCCAGAAGGAAGCCTCTTCTAAAGCTGATGCACAAGAAAGCCTGCAAACAGTTTGCTGAAGACAAACAGACTAAGGACTGGATTACTGGAACCATGTCCTGTGGTCAGATGAGACCAAGATAAACATATTTATTTCAGATGGTGTCAAGCGTGTGTGGCGGCAACCAGGTGAGGAGTACAAAGAAAAGTGTGTCTTGCCTACAGTCAAGCATGGTGGTGGGAGTGTCATGGTCTGGGGCTGCATGAGAGCTGCCAACACTTGGGAGCTACAGTTCATTGAGGGAACCATGAATGCCAACATTTACTATGACTTACTAAAGCAGAGTAGCAGGGCAGTATTCCAACATGATATATATATATATATATATATATACGATGGCAGGGTGGCTCGTACAGGCAAAACAAAGTATGGATATGTTGCTCGCTTGGTGGCAGCTGGGAAGCCGATGTGTGTGTCAGGTGGCTCCGATTGCCGCCTGACAACAGCGATCGCTCCCCGCTGAGAGAGAAGGATGGTCGGCAGTTGTAAACACAGCCGAACATTCTTCTCCCTGGAATGGTCATAGAGTCCATGTAATCCTTCTATATAGGATCACATGTCTCTATGGTCATTTCAGAAGCCACACCTCCCCACAGTTAGACTCACTCCCCTAGGCTTACATTTAACCCCTTGATCACCCACAGGGTTAACCCCTTCCCTGCCAGTGTCATTATTACAGTAACAGTGCATATTTTTAGCACTGATTACTGTAGACATGTCACTGGTACCCCCAAAAGTGTAAAAAATGTCAGTTAGGGGTCCGATCTGTCCGCCGCAAAAAATCGCAGATCGCCGCCATTACTAGTAAAAAAAAAAAACTATTAAAATGATATCAATTTTTCCCGAAGTAGACACGATAACTTTTGCGCAAACCAATCAAAATACGCTTATTGCGACTTTTTTTTACCAAAAATATGTAGCAGGAAACTAATTGCCCTAAAATGTTAAAAAAATTTGATTTTTTATATATTTTTATTTTTTTTGAGAATGTCATGTTGCAGAATGTGAAAAATATTGTTTTTTTTTTTTTTCAAAATTCTCTCTCTTTTTTTGTTTTTAGTGCAAAAAATAAAAATCACACAGGTGATTAAATACCACCAAAAGAAAGCTCTATTTGTGGGAAAAAAAGGACGTCAATTTTATTTGGGTACAGCGTCGCACGACCGAGCAATTGTCCATTAAAGTAACGCAGTGCCGAATCGCAAAATAGGGCAAATCCTTTCCGGTCTTAAAGTGGTTAAATGTGCATATACCTCCAAACCCAGTCACAATCCCACCACATGTATTGCGATCCACCACTTACTCCATGTACCTTACCAAATTTCAAAATGTTCATGTGTAATCAATCAATCCTCTCTAAAGAAAATCCCCCCTGTACCCTTGACTCCAAGGATATACATGAGAAAAATCCTTTGAAAACTAAAATGGAATATATAGTGTGACCGCTTTAAAAAAACTTTTAAATGTGCAATAGTGCCTTATCCACTCACATTAACATGCAAAACCATATACTTCCTTATAACCACCGTTTCCAAGCCTATTAGTCACCACACAGTCACCCTTATGCACCTTACCAAATGCTGTAATATAAACACCTCCTTTTACACAGTTCTGTCATCATCAGTCCTTTAGGTCTTCCACTCTTCCAATATTAGGAATCCTCCATGCAGAACTATCAAAAAGCGCCAATAGTGCAGCAATACCTCATAAAATCAAACATTCATGAAATGCCGATTTACTTACAAACACATGTTCAAAGCCTGTAAACCTCACTCAAGATGACCATCATGGTGCCGCAGCACTACCGGCGTGCGTGATGATGTCAGTTCTGGCATCTGACATCACTTCTGAAGCGTTTCGTTCAAAGGAATTCTTCCCAGGATGGAATTGACAGAAGCCCGGCCATCTTTAAATACGGCTGCTTCTGCTCTTAGTTGTCTCAGAATACCAATGGAAATCTCACCTGAGATATTATAACTATTAAAACGTACCTTTCCTTTTCAATCTTCAGTGCTGTAATTTTCTTTAAATGCAATGCAACAGAGCACAGAGCTCTGACTGGCTTACTGATTTTCCCAGAAGTCCACACTAAGATACAAATTCAATTTTGAGCATCCTCCACAACAAAAATGTCATTTTTGGTAAGATTCCCCCTAAAAGGACATCACGTCTAAAGGGATGCAAACCCTGACACTTTCCACATTAGAACCCTACATGTGTAGCAAAAGATTGATAATTATAAAATCGCTCCCATTCACACTCACTTTGCACATGGACACAGACAGCAAACAACTATTTCTTCAGAATAACAAAAAGAAGAAATCTGCAGCAAAGTTTGTTAAAATCCCTGCGATGCACATAGATCACATGGGGGGGGGGGGGGGGGTTTCCTGGAATTAGTAAAATTGGAGTTAGTGCAGAGAAGGGCAACCAAACTGATAAGAGGCATGGAGGAGCTCAGCTATAAGGAAAGATTAGAAGAATTTAAAGGGTGACTGCACTTATGTGGGGGAAAAAAAAGCAAAAAAAGAAAAAATAATATAGCGTATACAATTGCTACTCATGTAATATTATTTTTGTTGAATGCTGTTAAAAATTACATTTCCTTTTCAATCTGCAACCACTGTAATTGTCTCAAAATGCAATGCAATATGGCTACCTGGAGTTGTTCTGTACACAGAATGTGTACTGACCACACCCCAGAAACATAATTTCCTGCTTGTGTGATTGGCTCACCAATTTTTTCAGAAGTCTGCCTAAGATACGGGTTAGATTTCTGGCATCCCCTGCAACAAAAATGTCATTTTTGGTAAAATACTCCCAATAGGAACATGTCTAAAGGGATGCAGACCCAGCAACTTTCCTCATTAGTGCCCTGCAGGTGCACAGCTGGTTGATAATTATGAAACCACTCCCATTAGATCCACTTGGCACAGAGGAACAAACAGGGATTTCTTCAGAATAACAAAAGGTAGAAATCTTGGACAGGATACCCCATATAAATATACTGCTGCAGGACAGCCGCTTTGCATCTGTTCACATACTGTACATATATGATCCTGCATTTGTGGGTAGGGGCCGCATACTCACGCCTGCCACCTGATCTGTGCTGTCATTCGGTACAGCACAAGTAGGTCAGCAGGTCTCAGCCAATGATTTATGTCTAGGACAGGGGCGTAACTACAGGGGTTGCAGGGGTTGCAATCGCAGGACAAAAAGAGAGAGAAGACCAAGCGCCAATCTAAGTGTAGCAATGCAGTTGATTTATTAGCAATTAAAAGAGTATTACTCACAAACGTGCGTTAAAAACAGGCATCTCAAATAGTACAGGGCATCTGGGCGCTATTCATCCAGGGTGTCATTCCGGATCCCTTGTGGAGCTGGCGCTGTGGGGGATGAGCGGCGATCTCCTGTTGTGAGGCAGGGGACGTGCAGATCCTTCAGCGGTGGTGTAGCAGCGTGGGTCCTTGGGTCGGAGGGCTATGACATCACTTCCTGGGGATGCTGGTGCGTCCCCAGGGGTTGCAATCGCAACTGGGCCCCATGCTCAAGGGGGTCCATGTGGCTCCCCTGTACACCTGAATAGGAGGGGCGGCGGGGGCAGCATGTAGAGAAATCACTGTCCTCCTTTTTCCTTCTGTAGCTGCAGGAGGAAAATGGAGGAGATTAGTTCCTCTGTACGCTGCCCCCGCCACTTATCCATTCCAGTATACTTGTGTTCTGCTGTCTCTGGGCCCCTGTGTGCTCCCCTGGTCCCCCCCTTCTGTGCTGCCCCCCCTTCAGAATTCTCCCTTCCCTCACCGTAATAAAGGGCCCCGCAACTAGAGTAAAGGGCCCCAGGGCGCCAGGGGTCCAGGGGGCCCTTCATGGTTTCTTGCACCGGGGCCCTGAAGGTTCTAGTTACGCCTCTGGTCTAGGACCTGCTTATCGGCTTAGCGAATGACAGTACTGAGCCCTGTGTTTACTAACAACACAGGGCTTTGTACAAGGAGCAGCAATGGGGCTGTTTTTTTCTCCCTGCAAAACATGGAGAAAACACAACCACATCTCCTAGTAAAAGCAGCACACATTACATATTGTTAGGCACACAGTTACCCCTTTTATTGCCCCTAGATGTTAGCCCCTTCCAGGCCAGTGTCATTAGTACAGTGACAGCATAATACAGTACAATAGACAGTATAATATTAGCACTGATCACTGTATTAGTGCCACTGCTGATGTCAGTTTTAGTTAATCAGTTGCCACCCAGTGTCAGTTAGTGTCAGATTGCTTGATGCACTATCGCAGCCCCACTATAGGTTGCTGATCTCCGCCATTACTAGTATACAAAAAATAAATAAATAATAATTCTAGTATAGATACTATCATTCGTAGATGCTATATCTTTCATGCAAACCAAATGTAGCGCACCAACCTAGAAGCCGCAAGTAACTGGGATCCCCCACCCTGCACAGCCAGGCACACCAAATCTTCACAGGCACTCCAGAGTCATAGAACAGTCTGTGGCTTTGTTTTTTTTTGTTATTTATTGAGGGATAACAACTTTAATAGGGATAGGAGGCTATGGGACACCCAATTGAATTCAACAACAAACTTTAGAGACAACTTTTCCTTATTTACAGTCTCTATGTAAAGCTCCTCTTCTTCCTACAGCACTCACTTGCTTGCAGAACCAGCTGGAACACTGTGAAGATCTGACTCTGAGAGTTACTGAGTCATATTAAAAGCAGTGGCCTAATACAGGCAGGAACCCAAGGCCCCCTGGTTGTGTAGCAGAATTTCAGTGTTCAGCTTGCGTTACTCCTGTGGTTGCTGATCCCAACACTACCTCTTCATTCATTGCCTGGCTGCAGCTGCCCCTTTCCTAGCCCTTTAGACTAACTTCTCCAGCACAGTCCTCCAGACTGAAACTCACAAGCCCACCCGACTGACTCTTTTTCTCCTTGCTCCCATGCCTCCAGGAAGGGCTTCTTCCACGTGTTTAGGAAGGATCTTTCCAGCACCCAAGCCTCGGCCCAAGATTACCCAACCCAGACTATGGGGCACACTCAAGGCCAACGACAGCCTCCTCATCACTCTATCTCCATCTTCCACCCAACTGCCCCTGCTGGCATGGCCCATGCCTCAAAAACATGAATTGCACCCCCTCCTTACACTCACCCTCCAGCTCTGGAAGTTTCTACAAACTTCCAGACCAGGGGGAAGTGCCAGAGAGAGCTGCCAAATGAGTCATCCAGCCCTGAGTCACTGAACCCTGACCCAGATTCATAGCTAAGGCTTAACCCTGAGCTAAAATCATTTTTAACTACACTAACAACAAACTATCTAATTCTAGCACACATACAGTGCCTTGCGAAAGTATTCAGCCCCTTTGAACTTTGCGACCTTTTGCCACATTTCAGGCTTCAAACATAAAGATATAAAACTGTAATTTTTTGTGAAGAATCAACAACAAGTGGGACACAATCATGGATGGATTCAAGTGGAACGAAATTTATTGGATATTTCAAACTTTGTTATCAAATAAAGAACTGAAAAATTGGGCGTGCAAAATTATTCAGCCCCCTAAGTTAATACTTTGTAGTGCCACCTTTTGCTGCGATTACAGCTGTAAGTCGCTTGGGGTATGTCTCTATCAGTTTTGCACATCGAGAGACTGAAATTTTTGCCCATTCCTCCTTGCAAAACAGCTCGAGCTCAGTGAGGTTGGATGGAGAGTGTTTGTGAACAGCAGTTTTCAGTTCTTTCCACAGATTTTCGATTGGATTCAGGTCTGGACTTTAACTTGGTCATTCTAACACCTGGATATGTTTATTTGTGAACCATTCCATTGTAGATTTTGCTTTATGTTTTGGATCATTGTCTTGTTGGAAGACAAATCTCCCAGTCCCGGTCTCAGGTCTTTTGCAGACTCCATCAGGTTTTCTTCCAGAATGGTCCTGTATTTGGCTCCATCCATCTTCCCATCAATTTTAACCATCTTCCCTGTCCCTGCTGAAGAAAAGCAGGCCCAAACCATGATGCTGCCACCACCATGTTTGACAGTGGGGATGGTGTGTTCAGGGTGATGAGCTGTGTTGCTTTTACGCCAAACATATTCTTTTATAGTTTTTTTATAGCAGAAAGTAAAAAAATATTGTTTATATAATAAAAAAATATATATAAAAAAACAAAACAGTGGGGATCAAATACCACCAACAGAAAGCTCTATTTGTGTGAAAAAAATTATACTTATTTATTTTGAGTACTGTGTTGCATGACCAAGCAATTGCCAGTTAAAATAATAAAGATCTTCCGGTGCTTAAGTGGCTAATAAAAGACTCTTCAGCGGCCAATAATGCCATTTTGACATAGGATGGGGGTGGTAATGGCAGGCATGTTGTGGTATCTTGCTTTAGTTGGGATATCATTTTTTAAAAGCTTTTACTAGAGCACACCTGAGAGTGAACTTGTCATTTCCACCTAAACCATTACTAATTGTTCTTCGCTTCATAATTTCCTTTTTATAACTGGGGAGGACCCCAGATGCTAAAGCTGGCCATAGATGGATCTAAATTGCTGAATCGACCAAATTTTGATGCCGCTCAACAGAAGGTAAAGGCAGCTCAACCATGTGTTTTTACCACCCTTAACCACATGTCTAAACGAGCCCTGAATGACTACTGAAATAAAATCAGTTACATGACAGCCACCAACAGAAAGCTTTGTGGTTAGTGTTTCTTCATGTACTACATGAACTAGTAAAATACAGTCATTGTGCAGCATTACTAAGCAGAAAGCTCATGATGCACATGCAACAACATATAGTTTTGCCTTTGGGTACACCTCTAATCACAAAATATACACAGAAACACAGATTTAAATTAATACACACCAATGAGCTTTAGTTAGAATGTAAGTCGACACATTGATATATCTATTCATTAATCTTTAAAACACCTATAGATTCCCCGGAATGCACTTTTCACATATAGGTGTACGTTTAGTAAACTGAGAAGTTTTCTCTCAGTTCAATTCTCGGCAGTTCTCAGAGAAAAAATATCTCCTCTGGCACCCAGTTTAGAAGGCGGAGAACTTCACTTCTCACAGGGTGATCAGAGGAGAAGTTTTTTCTCTGAGAACTGCCGTGATCTCTGTATAACTGGGTGGACTGCCTGTAATCTCACGAGATTTTGTGAGATTACAGGCACTGCTAAATTTAAAAAGTGAAACTAAAGTTTAAAAGAACTCGTAATGACATGTTCTGACACATGAAAACATATATATACACACACACACATGCACGGTATATATACATACAGTATATAAATATATATATATACACATACACACACACACACATATATATATATATATATATATATATATATATATATATATATATATATATACACATACATACAGTACATACATACATACATGCCAATCTGTATGCAATTGCACTGTATGTTGGCAGATTGCATGCAGATTGTACACCAGACCACAGGCTATCGTTTGTGGTGTGTGGGTGTGGGGACAGTGGGAAGAGTGATCAACACAGGGGTTCTGGCTTGTAGGATAGCTGGAGGAATCCTAGTAGTGTGTGGTAATTGCTAGACTGCTCCCCAACCCTTAGAGTGCATCAGATTGTATGTAAGATTTGTATCTGCCTGTGTGTGGTCAGCCAGCTGGATTGGACTGGAGTCTCCCTCTAGTGGTGACCGAAGGCAGTGCAGGCTGTGAAAGTATTGCAACCAATCTAATTACTTAAGCCCCGTACACACATACCGATCGTCGGCCGAACGATCGGCTGTCTTTTGTCCCCGGGCTGTCATGTCCGCTGAAAAGTGCAAAAGACTGCACACGAATTTTGTCCGCCGACTGCAGAAGTGATGTCATGTGATGGTTAACTTTCCCTGTGTTTTTTCTTTTATGAGCATGCCCAGTCTTGCAAATCTGCTGTCTGTCGGCCGAATTCTGTACTGACTGGCGAACAATCGGCCGTTCTGGTGTCGGCATACAAACATTTTAATGCTTGCACGACAGATTCTGTTCGGCCGAAAGTGCGCTGTCGGCTGTCGGAAGCATCATACTAACAAGCCTACATTTGGCCGATCGGTCGTCTGCCGAATCTTTTCTGCGACAATCGGTACGTGTGTACGAGCCTTTAGTAGGAATTTTCTTTATTTCCGTTATCCCCTTATACTGCCCAGTCACGATTCATCACGTCTCGTTTAGCTAGTCGCCGTGGGCGTGGTTGAATCGTGACAGATTGGTTTCCTCCCACACTCCAAAGACATGCTGGTAGGTTAATTGGATCCTGTATAAAAAATTGGCCCTGCTGTGTATGTATGTGAGTGATGCCTCGTACACACGTACCGATCGTCGGCCGTAAATATTCGGCCGACGACCGATCGGCCGATTGTATGCTTGTTAGTATGATGCTTTCGACAGCCGACAGCGCATTTTCGGCCGAACAGAATCTGTCCTGCAGGCATTAAAATTTTTGTTGGCCAACACCAGAACGGCCGATTGTTCGCCAGTCAGTACAGAATTCGGCCGACAAACAGCAGATTAGCAAGACTGGGCATGCTCAGAAAAGAAAAAACACACGGAAAGTTATTCATCACATGACATCACTTCTGCAGTCGGCTGTTGTTGGCCGACAAAATTCATGTGCAGTCTTTTGCAGTTTTCAGCGGACAGGACAGCCCTGGACAAAAGACGGCCGATCGGTACATGTGTACGAGGCATTAGGGACCTTAGATTGTAAGCTCCTTGAGGGCAGGGACTGATGTGAATGTGCAATGTATATGTAAAGCGCTGCGTAAATTGACAGTGCTATATAAGTACCTGAAATAAAAAAAAAATATATATATATATATATACATACATACACACCAGTACATACAGTATATATATATATATATATATATATATATATATATATATATATATACACACACAGATATAGATGTGATTGTATAGTTAATGTGTTTCTAACCTGCTGTTGATGTATATTTCACTGCAGTAGGGAGAGTTTTTACTTTCACTTTTGGGCACTGGGACATTCACAGCAGAGATCTCCTATTTCTTCCTGCTATCTCCACCTCTGAGCTGGAGAAGTAGGAAGAGGAGATCTTCAAAGAGAAGCACAGTGATCAGGTGACATCATGTGTTTCTAAACTGGCCGTTTCTATTGCAGTGAATGCAAGCTGTTTGTGTACTGAGATGAGAAGAGAAGACTATGTTCTCCACTACTCTTCTCAGTATTTTAAACCTGCAATGCTCTGAGACAAGCCGTGATCATCCAGATCTCGGCTTATCTCAGTTTACTAAACGTACACCATACTGTGATAGTTGATAGTTGTGTTCTCTCTTCACATTCTGTGTTGTATAAACATGTAAAAACTAGATTTTCATTCCTTTTTCTAAAGAAATAAAACAAGATTAGAGAGCCAACGATTGTGATTGTGTTCAGCCTACAAAAGCGGCTTCCCTGCTCAGAATGCTGGGACAAAGGCGACATTGTGTGTGGTCGCAGTGGGCACAATATGACCATTGTACAGGAGATGGAAACAGCTACAGACTTGGGAAATGGCTTCGATTCACACAAACGCATTATCGCCCCGCCGTGTTAAGTCATAGAAATAATGTTTGTCTCATATCAAGAGGAATGTGGTAAAGTTAAAGGAAACTATTTCTGGTGTGCACACTTTCCGAGTTACTTACATGGAACAAACATATGTCAAGTAAAGTCTGGACTTAGCAGACTTGTCCTGGGCCAGTGACTCAAAAAGTATTGAGACCATATGATTAACATGTCAGTAAACTAGCATCTTTAGAAGGTTAGCAATGGTAACCCCCATGTTTCCCATACGATAGACTTTCTTTAGGGTGAACATGTGGCCAGGCTAGTACTAATGTGGTAAATGAGCTTTTAAACAAGCCTCAATTGACCCCAGTAGCTGCAGGCACTGCGGCGCAAATTATCCTCAAAATTAAAAGCAGAATCACTAATTGGTTTAGGTTACACTTTCAGCAGCTCAGCTCACTCAGCTCCTTCCTTCCACCCCAGCAGTGATTTAGCAGTTGGGAAAAGCCGGTTTAGTCCAAACCAGGGATAGGCATGGACCAATAATGTGGCAGACATTTTCCAAAGTACAGACCTTAGTGAAGGACACCAAGGGACATTACAAATTAAAACCATCAAAAACCATTCTGTCTACTCTCTAGCGCAAGCAAGGGCAGGTCCCCCGCCATAGATCCCCCATTAGCTCAGGAAAGGGCAGGTCCCCCGCCATAGATCCCCCTTTAGAACAGGCCAGGCTAGTTTCCCCCTTATACATCCCCCTTTATAACAGACCAGGGCAGGTCCACTATAGATCCCCCTATAGAGCAGGCAAGGCTAGGGTCTCCCGACCCCCATATAGATACCCCTTAGAGCAGGCCAGGGTCTTCCCCTCCCATATAGATCCTCCTTAGAGCAGGCCAGGGTCCCCCTCCCATTATAGATCCCCCTTAGAGAAGGCCAGGGTCCCCCTCCCATTATAGATCCCCTTAGAGCAGGGCAGGCCAGGGCAGGTCCCTCCCCCATAGAAAAGATCTGATCCCCTTAGTGACACTGTCTCTTGACTTCAAGACAGTTGTCTTCTTACTTCGCCTACCTTAGGCTGTCTCTCAAGTCCTCTGGTCCGGCCTCTCTCTCCAGTGACACAGTCCTTAGTCCAGTCCCTGGACTCCCCGAGTCCCTCCTGCTGCAAGAAGAATTTATTTGTTCCTCCAAAGTCCAAATCTTCCCTCCTCGGCTTCTCCATCCAGTTCTCCTGAGCTTTGGCGGCGGCACTGCACTGCACAGTCAGTCAGACTAGTCCTCAAGTCCCTCCCCCAGCCAGGGCCCAGCCAGAGATCCCTCCACAGCCACGCAGTTACGCAGGCAGGTGTCTCTCGCCACCACCACTCCAGTGATGTGGGCGGTGCCAGTCAGATAGAGCTGCGGAGCCGCCCGAGCTGCTAATTGTCCGTGAGCAGACACCTTGCCGACCCCTGTTCCAAACCTAGGTTCAGACTACACTTTGGCTGTTCAGGCATTCGGCTGAATGGCCAAACTTTAGGCAATGCAGCCCCCTGTTGGGCGGGAGCTGTGCATGATATAAAGAAGCTGTATTTCTACCACTTTTATAGATCACATTGACGTCATTACTGACATCACAGGAAATCCCTACTCCTTTTATTAAAGGGGCAGGGTCCAGGGATAACAGGGACATTGGCCATATTTGGGCTTATATGGTCAGTGATGTCACCACTATCCTCAAACCTTCTTTTTGAGCAAGTTACCAGGGGGCAGACATTGTGATTGGTGATGAGTTTTAAAACTAGTGACTTTTTTGGGGATTTTTACTTCTTTAACCACTTGTGGACCGCCCACTGTTCATATACTGCATCAGGGCAACCGTTCTGCGCTGGATCACATACCTAGTACTTGATCCGACACTTCCGGGTCTGAGGTGCGCATGTGAGCCCCCGGTGACTCGCTACCGCTGTGATTAGACACACCGGGAGTCAGTGCAAAAGGCATGGCTCCTGTGTTCCTGTAAAGCATGGATCATTGCCTTCCCCTAGTCAAAGCACCTCTCACACAGTACACAAAAATACTGGTTAGGCACACAGTTAATCCTTTGATAGCCTCCTTCCCAGCTCGTTTCATTAGTACAATGACAGTGTATATTTTAAGCACTGATCACTGTATTAGTGTCAGTTAGTTTCCTGACTGCCCGCCACAATATCACAGTCCCATTATAAGTCACCGATCGCCGCCATTACTAGTAAAAAAAAAAAAAAATTAAATATCCCATAGTTTTTAGAATAACTTTTGTGCAAACCAATTAATATACGCTTATTGAGATTTTTTTTACCAAAAAAATGTAGCTTGATTGATGAAGAAATTAGATTTTTTACATTTTTTATTGGATATGTTTTACAGCAGAAAGTAAAAATATTGTTTTTTTTTCCCAAAAGTGTCGGTATTTTTTTTGTTTATAGTGCAAAAAATAAAAACCCAAAGGGTTGATCAAATGCCACCAAAAGAAAGCTTTATTTGTTTGCAAAAAAGGACATAACTTTGGGTACAACGTCACACGACCTTGCAATTGTCAGTTAAAGTAACGCAGTGCCATATCGTAAAAAAATGGCCTGGTCATGAAGTGGTTAACCACTTTATTACCGGACACTTTCTCCCTCTTTATGCCCAGGTCAATTGTTAGCTTTCAGTGCTCTCACACTTTGAATGACCTTTACTCAGTCATGCAACACTGTACCCAAATGAAATGTTTATCATTTGTTTGGGACAGATAAAGCTTTTGGTGGTATTTAATCACCACTGGGTTTTTAATCATTTATTATATACTGTAAGCGAAAAATTCCAAATATTTAAAAAACACATGTTTTTCTTAGTTTGTTTTGCAAATAAATAATCTTTCTTCATAACTTTCGGCCAAAATGTAGTCTGCTACATTTCTTTGGTAAAAATAACCCAAATCAGTTTATATTATTTAGTCTGTGTGAAAGTTATAGAGTCTATAAAAGATATAATATATATATTTGAAAATCGATCAGTCTTGATGCACTGACTGCCTGTCTCATTTCACGAGACCCTAAAATGCAAGGACAGCACAAATACTAAAGTAGACAGTCCAAGGTATTTAGTAAGAGGCCTGTTGAGTTTTTTTGAAGATTACATTTTTTAGTCACAGTTTTTAAGAAATTAAATAAAAAAAAAATCTTTACAAAGTTGTAATTTTAAGTTATTTCTTACAAACAGCAAAGGCATAACTATAATTACACCCCAAAACACATTCTGCTATGC
The DNA here is from genome assembly GCF_965119305.1 of Pelophylax lessonae. NCBI lineage: Eukaryota > Metazoa > Chordata > Amphibia > Anura > Ranidae > Pelophylax > Pelophylax lessonae. The sequence goes on from NC_138771.1 coordinate 526,303,041, forward strand.
CTCACAAGTATAGAAATACCACATGTGTAAAAGTTTTTCACAGTGTCTAGATCAGTGGTTCTTAACCAGGGGTTCGGTGAGTCAGTCTCAGGGGTTCGGCGGGGGGGGGGGGGGGGGCAACTGGGCAATTGCTCCCCCCGAGAAAATATTACTGATTGTGAGGCCAACCCCCCCCCCCCCCCCCCGGGAAATCAGAGCTGCGGTCGGGACGACTCACAGCTATTACACATAGACACTTGACGCTCTGCCCCCTGTATCTCCCCCAGCAGGTTTCCAGCCTATCTCCTGCAGGCTGCTTGAGTGGGCGGGATGGGGATGTACCTGACCACGGAGATCGCGCCCGCCTGGAAGAGGGAAGTGTGAGCAGCTGAGCAGAGGGAGCCGAGTGAATGTTCCCTGGAGGTAGGCTCAGCTAGCTGTACATGGTGGATTAGTTTACAAGCACCTCTATGCTAAGTCTGCTGAGTTACTGCAGCTTAGCATAGAGGTGCTGTTAGCTGACAAATGGAAATGCATGCCCTTTTCATTTAGCTCAATAAGCATTGTGAATGCCCCCTGGTGTGTGCCTTCCTGACAACCTATAGTATGCCCTCCCAACACTTCCCCCCCAGTGTGTGTCCTCCTGACACCCCATGGTATGCCCTCCCAACCCCCCCCCAGTGTGTGCCCCCCTGACACCCCATGGTATGCCCTCCCAACACCTCCCCCCAGTGTGTTCCCTCTTGACACCCCATGGTATGTCCTCCCAACCCCCCCAGTATGTGCCCTCCTGATACCCCATGGTATGCCCTCCCAACACCTCCCCCCAGTGTGTGCCCTCCTGACACCCCATGGTATGCCCTCCCAACCCCCCACCCCAGTGTGTGCCCTCCTGACACCCCATGGTATGCCCTCCCAACCCCCCACGTGTGTGCCCCCCTGACACCCCATGGTATGCCCTCCCAACCCCACCCCAGTGTTCCCTCCTGACACCCCATGGTATGCCCTCCCACCCCCCCCCAGTGTGTGCTCTCCTGATACGCCATGGTATGCCTTCCCAAACCCCCCCCCAGTGTGTGCCCTCCTGGCTCCCCCAGTGAGTGCCCTCCCAACCACTGATGTGTGCCCTCCTGACACCCAGTGTGTGGCCTCCTGACTCTCCACTTGTGTGTGCCCTCCTGACCCTCCCCTGGTGTGTGCCCTCCTGACCCTCCCCTGGTGTGTGCCCTCCCAGCCCCCTGGTGTGTGGCTTTACTGATCCCTGTACACTATCCTATCCTCTATCCTGTCAACTCCTGTCCTCTGCCCTATTCTCTGTACACCGTCCTACAGCCTACTGACCACTCTATCCTTCCCTACAATTAACTGACCCCTATACACCGCCCTAAAAACGACTGACCCCTATACAATGCCCTACATGCTACTGACCTCACTACACTGCCCTACACACTACTGAGCACTGTACACTACCCTACAAACTACTGAGCACTGCACACTACCCTACAAACTACTGACCACTGCACACTGCCCTACAAACTACTGACCACTGCACACTACCCTACAAACTACTGACCACTGCACGCTGCCCTACAAACTACTCTATATTGCACGCTGCCCTACAGCCTACTGACCTCTGTATGCTGCCCTACAGCCTACTGACCTTTGTACGCTTCCCTACAGCCTACTGACCTCTGTACGCTGCCCTACAGCCTACTGACCTCTGTACGCTGCCCTACAGCCTACTGACCTCTGAACATTTTACTTTGTATGATATGTTTAATTCAGTTCTGTAAACAACACCTTATTTTCTGGCAGTGCCCCTCCCGAGACTAGATTCATAAAATCATATTTTATTTTTCCAATTAAGAAGGGTTCGGTGAATGCGCATATGAAGCTGGTGGGGTTCAGTACCTCCAACAAGGTTAAGAACCACTGGTCTAGATGCATAGAGGGGCCCAAAATTCAAAGAGTACCTTTGGGCTTTTAAGGAGCATAAATTATGCATTTAATTTCCTGATTACCTAACACATTTTTGGAGGCCCTGGAGCACCAGGACAGTAGAAACACCTACAAACTGACCCAATTTTGAACAGCAAACACTCCAAGGTATTTTCTGAAAGGCGTAGTTAGTCTTTTAAAAATGTAATTTTTGTCAAATGTTTTTGCAAAATTGAGGAAAGAAAATAAAAATGTATTTTCTTTAAACAAAGTTGTCAATTAATAAGATACGTCTAACACACATCATGGTCATACTAAGAATTACACCCCAAAACACATTCTGCTACTCCTTCCATGTATGGCAATACCATATGTGTTCAATTTTTTTTACAGCCTATCCTCATAGTGGAGCCCAAAATCCAAGGAGCACCTTAAGGCATTTTGGGGGGATAAATTACACTTCTAATTTCCTGACTAACTATCACATTTCTGGAGGCCCTGGAGCATCAGGACAGTGGAAACACGCACAAAATGACCACATTTTTTAAAGCAAACATCCTGGGTATTTTATAGGAGGCACGATAAATCTTTTGAAGACTTCATTTTGTTTGCCACAAGTTTTTGGAAAATGCAGAAAGAAAATAAAAATTATTTTTTACACAAAGTTGTTAATTTAATAAGATACTTTTCACACACAGAATGGGCACACTTAGAATTATACCCCAAAAAACATTCTACTACTTCTGGCGATACCACATCTGTGGGACCTTTTCACTTTTTTGATTGATTATATACTAGATATTTAATCTTGTGTATCACACAAAATCAACCAATTGTATCAAATATCAATATGTAATGGTTGACTACATATACGATTGATCAGGGAATATAGTATCCTCATCTATAACAGTCCCAGTTCCTATAAACCAAGCAAGAGTAGCCTACTGGTACATGGCTGTTCCCAGGAAAGTCATGTTCACTGATCAGTAATACAGGAGGCTGAAGAATGGAAGATCAAAAGAGTCCCTGTGGTCCAAGGAGTGCAGTTGTCTGCAGGGGATGGCTGGGACTCACAGGAACATAGTCAGTTGGGCGTGCAGATGGTTCACTTCAGGCTGCAGGCAGAGACATGGTCATCAAACAAGCAAGGATTGTTCAGGAAACAGGCAGAAATGTGGTCAATAAACAGGCCAGAGTCAGTATAGGTGGGTAGATAGACAGAGGCAACATTGCACTGGTGTGGCGGTGATCAAGAACATTGTTGCTGGCTGCAATGGTCTGATGACACTGGGGACTAGTGTGGCAGCAATCAAGAACACTGCTGCTGACTTACACTTGTCAGATAGGAGGGAAGGAATCTGGCGCATCGATTAGGTCAGGAAGGGTAGATGATAGAAGGAGTTCTGGAGCTTTTCAGACAGTCAAAATAAGATGATATATGCAATCAAAACCACGTGGGAGAGCAAAAAAAAAAAAAAAATACACAACAAGGGGCTAACAGTTGGACTATGTATCACAGGTGAAAAAAAAAAGAAAAAGCTATATATAGGTGGTAATAGGCAGAGCTGTCAGATTCCAAAAGTTCAAACAAACAAGTTCATGAGAGTAAAACCATATACATAAACTGTGTATTGAACCACTAGAGGCTGCTGTATTCAGAGATGAACTGGCTCTGTAAGGTACAAATGAAAAGAAAAGAAGTGCCACCGAAGTGCAGCATTAAAAACAGTGGATTTATTGACACAAGAGTAAAAGAACTCACAGGATGACAGAAGAATTGCGCTTGTCAGCGGGGAGGGAATCCGCCACTGGCTCAGTCCTGCAGGGGCCGCCAGTTGTCCAAAAAGCCAGAGGGCATGGGGCATTGGGCATGGATGCCCTGTGTAACCAGAAGCCTCTTGAAGGAGCAGAAAGCTCAGAGCGTGTAGCCTATCCATTCTTCAGCCATCTCTACTCCTCCTAGTGACGTTTGTTTCTGCCCTGCGGTCCCTGCTGATCATGAACTTCCTGGTTACACAGGGCGTCCATTCCTCATCCCCTCTGGCATTTTGGACAACTGGCAACCCCTGCAGGACTAAGGGAGTGGAGGATACCCTCCCCACTGACAAGCACATTCCTTCTGTCATCCTGTGAGTGCTTTTAATCTTGTGTCAATAAATCCACTGTTTTTAATGCTGCACTTCGGTGGCACTTCTTTTCTTTTCATTTACACTTGTTAGGTGACACTAAAACTGGTGTAGGTGTCACTAGGAGGAGTAGAGATGGCTGAAGAATTGATAGGCTACACGCTCTGAGCTTTCTGCTCCTTCAAGAGGCTTCTGGTTACACAGGGCATCCATGCCCAATGCCCCATGCCCTCTGGCTTTTTGGACAACTGGCGGCCCCTGCAGGACTGAGCCAGTGGCGGATTCCCTCCCCGCTGACAAGCGCAATTCTTCTGTCATCCTGTGAGTGCTTTTAATCTTGTGTCAATAAATCCACTGTTTTTAATGCTGCACTTCGGTGGCACTTCTTTTCTTTTCATTTACACTTGTCAGGTGACACTAAAACTGGTGTAGTGGTGATCAGAGACACTGTAACTGGTGTGGCAGGGATCAGGGACAATATGACTGGTGTGGTGATAATCAGAGACACTGTAATTGGTGTGGCAGGGATCAGGGACAATATGACTGGTGTGGTGATAATCAGAGACACTGTAATTGGTGTGGCAGGGATCAGGGACAATATGACTGGTGTGGTGATAATCAGAGACACTGTAATTGGTGTGGCAGGGATCAGGGACAATATGACTGGTGTGGTGGTGATCAGACACTGAAACTGGTCTGGCAGGGAACAGGGAAAATATGACTGGTGTGGTGGTGATCAGACACTGTAACTGGTCTGGCAGGGAACAGGGACAATATGACTGGTGTGGTGATGATCAGGGACACTGTAATTGGTGTGGAAGTGAATAGGAACAATATGGCTGATGTGGTGGTGATCAGACACTGTAACTGGTGTGGCAGGGATCAGGGACAATATGACAGGAGTGGTGATGATCAGGGACACTGTAACTGGCGTGGCAGTGAAAAGGAACAATATGACTAGTGTGGCAGTGATCAGGGACACTGTAACTGGTGCGGCAGTGATCAGGGACAATATGACTGATGTGGTGATAACCAGGGACACTGTAACTGGTGTGGCAGTGAATAGGGACAATATGACTGGTGTGTCGGTGATCAGGGACACTGTAACTGGTGTGGTGGTTTTCAGGGACGATATGGCTACTGTGGAAGTGATCAGGGACACTAACTTGTGTGGCGGTGTTCAGGGACAATATGACTGGTGTGGTGGTAATCCTTTATCCCATTTTATCCTTTATCCCATAATTAGCAGCATTTTTTGGATACAAGGACTGTGGCATGTGTGTGCACTGTGCAGTGTATACAGGGACTATGCACAGACTCTGTTTAATTATTCCCCTTTAAGCCTGTCCTACTGTTTCTAATACTTCAGGTTGTAAGTAAAAAAATGTGCTCTGTCACTAGATTTTCTATGTTTTGTTAGTAAAAAAGTTATGGGGGATTGGCAACCCTGGTCATTGCTGACATAGGGGAGATGGAGGTTCTGAGCTTCTGAGTGCCACCTATCAATGCTCATCAATGCCGCCGATCAGTGCTCATCAATGCCGCCTATCAGTGCTCATCAATGCCGTCTATTAGTGCTCATCAATGCCGTCTATCAGTGCTCATCGATGCTGCCTATCAGTCCTCATCAAAGCCGTCTATCAGTGCTCATCAATGCCGTCTATCAGTGCTCATCAATGCTGCCAATCAGTGCTCACCGATGCTGCCTATGAGTGCCAGCTATCAGTGCTCATCAATGCTGCCTATCAGTGCCACCTATCAGTTCTCATTAATGCTTCCTATCAGTGCTCATCAATGCTGCCTATCAGTGCCACCTATCAGTGCTAGTGCTCATCAGTATTGTCTATCAGTGCTGCCCATCAGTGCCACTTATCAGTGCTCATCAATGCCACCTATTAGTGCCACTTAGTGCTCATAAATGTAGCCTATTAGTGCCACTTAGTGCCCATCAATACTGCCTATCAGTGCCCATCAATGCCACCTATCAGTGCCCATCAATGCTGCCTATCAGTGCCCATCAGCAGTACTCTCTCATACAGATCAGACTCAGAGCTTGCACTGATAGTCCCTCCTCCCTCGCACAGATAAAAGACAGCTGATCTGCTCCTTCCCCTCCTGCCCCTCTCCTGTGTGCACAGCGGGAAGGGTGAAGCTCATCAGCTGAATGATCACATTCAGATGCTGGGCTTCACACTTCCTGTGGTACACACAGGAGAGGGACGGGAAGAGAAGATTGGCTGTCTTCTATTTGTGCGAGGGAGGAGGGACTGTCAGTGCAGGCTCTGAGCCACAGACAGATCGAACGGGCAGGGGCGGCCCCCTCCTCTCGCAGTGACTACCCTTCCCCTCGCAGTGACAGAATGGGAAAGCGAGGGTGGGTTCCCTCTTCTTGCAGTTACCGCCCCTCCCCTTGCAGTGACAGAACAGGCGGGCGGGCGGGCCTCCTCCTCTTGCAGTGACCGCCCCCTACCCTCCCAGTGGCAGACGAGTGGATGGGGATGGGCCCCCTCCTCTCACAGTGACCGCCTCCTCCCCTCACAGTGACAGAATGGGTGGGTGGGCGCGGACCCCCTCCTCTCGCAGTGACGGCCCCCTCCCCTCGCAGTGACAGAATGGGCGGGCAGGCGGGGGTGGGCCCCCTCTCATAGTGAATGCCCCTTCCCCTCGCAGTAACAGAATAGTGGGCCCCCCACAGTGGCGGAACTCCAGGGCCCAGTCGCAAGTGTAACTGCCGCGACCCTGGTAGTTCCACCACTGCCCTTTTCATTTTCTATGTCTGTCTGAAAGGCATATGTTGGATGGAGCTGAGAACATCTGCCTTGCACAATCTGATGAACTGGTGCTGCTAGAAAAGTCCAATTTTGCACAGTGGAGCACCTTTTTTGTTTCTAGGTACATGGTTTTATATCCAGTTTAGCGGCTTTTAAATATTACCAGGTTCAGTTTAAAGTTTAACTAAATGTTTTTTTTTTGTTTTTTGGGGGGGAGTAATGTAGGAAATGGTTAAAATTCCTTTCATTCTTTTTTCCCAGTTGGGGAGACTTGTCTTTGCCTCAAAGTGACAAGAAAGAGTGAGAGAAAGTATCTCCAAAGTGAGAGGAAAGTCTCTGTAGGTCATTTATCCCTGAAAAAGGTATTCCCTCTGAAAGATTTCCCCTCACCTCCTATACTGGTGACAAATTTGGATTTTTCATCAATTTCTGCGGCGACTGTCAGGGAAAAAATGAGGGTAAAAAAAAAAGAACAGAAGTTCCATACTCTGTCCAAACTTACAAACAAGGTAATGTACCTTAGATACATGTTCAGAGCCGCTGATAGGGGGGGGACCACCAGTCCTCCTGTAGGGGCCCGGGCACACAGGAGGGCCCCAACAGCACGGGGAATCAGTGCGGTCGGGAGGAGGGGTAATTACCGAACAATGCCCTGTGCGGCTCTCTGTAGCAGCTGAAAGCCTGTTGCTCCCCCTCCTGCCAGCTTTCAGCTGCTGCAGAGAGAGACACAGGGCATCGATCCCTGACATCGATCCCCCTCCCTTCTCTGCCTGCTTCTGATCCCCCCCCTCCCCGTGTGCCCCCTTTCACTGTGCTGCCCCCCCACCCCCCTCCCCCAGTGCTGCAGTCTTCCGTCCTGTAAAAAAAAAAAGAAAAAAAAATAAACATAGTAATACATCATTAAAAAAAATGGAAAAATAAAATATTTGTTAAAATTTTTAACATTTAAAAACAATTAGGTTTTATTTTAAAAAAACTGTAAAAAAACAATCAAAAAAGGGCTAATTCAAACAGATTCTCAGTTATGCTTGTGTCCGCTAATAATGATTGTAGTGTATTGTTAGTAAAAATATTGTCTTGATAAATTTGGGGGGGCCCTTCCAGGTAGGCTGCACGGGGCCCAGCGATTTCTAATAGCAGCCCTGTACATGTTTAATGCGATTTTTTACATTTGATTGAAGAGTATCTTCTAACCTTCTTTTTACACTGCATACCTAATGAAAAAGAGATAGATCATTATGCAGAGAATAAAATAATAAAAATGATAAAAATGAAATTTGCAGCAGCCATTAATACAGATCATGCAGGAAAAGACAAGACGTCCTGTCCTCGGTTTCTCCGGGCCCCCAAGTCTTTTTATAATAGCGTAATTGTGACCTTCACCGGGGTGCCCTTTGTATTATAATAAATGTTTCTAAATGATACAAGTATTGTGCCAGCACAGTGAGCTCCCGTACGGCCGTACAGTGCTGACCGGGAAATTTGCTGGCCCGTCAGCACTTTGATAACGCTGTCAGAAAAACACAGTCGATTTTATTCATATCAGATAATAAAATGCTGACTTACGAAGGACATCATTAAAATCTATTACTACATTAACTTTCACTGACATCCAGTCTCGCTGACACAGTCAAGCTTGTTAGCCTAAGAAAGCCGGCAGCCAGGGTACATATAGTGAAAATGGTGGGTGACAAAACGATTCAGCTGCTTGTATGGATTTAAAGAGACTGTCCGATGTCCTAATGAAGCAAAATCAAGTAAGATATCAGCAAAATCAGTCAAAATGCCACGATATTGAGTGCAACCAAATTAGATACTTAGCCCTACTCATGACAAATTCGCTTTAGTATAACACTGATATTGGAAAGGATAAAATTGTTTCTCTTTAACCAGTTCACTATCGCTGCCCATTCCCAAATGGGAGAGTGGTGGAGGTTTAATATAGAACACCATTCTAAAACAGCACTCTGTTTACTACTTGTGTGTGCTCCAGGAGTACACCCAATACCTTTGTTAAGGCTGACATTAAACTCAGATCACAGAGCAAAATGCACAGAGTCAATCAGAGTGGCTCTGTGCCTTTCAATCTCTATAATGGCAAATCACAGAGATCGCAAATGTAAACACTACTACTGTTTATATTTAGAAGCCCTCCCCTTCCTCTCACCACAGAGTAAAGGGAGGTAGGAGGATTTGTAAATGTAGAAATCAGATATAACGAATAAAAGCTGCAGATTCAAAAGTGTGCGTTTTAAAGAATTTCCTTGGAATTTTTCTTAAACCTTTCAACAACACCCACTCCTGTAAATCTCACCTCTATCCTGTCTCTGACTTGCATATTAATGCTTTTAGCTTTTACTCTGCACATTTACCACCTCATTTCCATCCTCCCGCTGTATGTGGTCTTTACATTAACCCTTTCATCTTCTCCTCCCTGTATGATCTTTACAATAATATATCTTATAATATATGCACCATTACTAAGCTCCATGTTTTAATCCCCTCATCTGTAAGATGCTGAAAATGGAGCAGGGTGCCTGGCTTGATGATGCAACTTCAGCATACATTTGCTGGAATTACAACATCAGTGGCCATCCAACGGCTACAGAGGGAATACACTGCGCTGGAAGAAGTGAAGGAGAAAATGGCAGCAGCAGGGGATGCAGCAGCAACAGGAATTGCAAAGCTGATGGTACTGGAGGAGGGCCAGCCCAGAAGTAATTCTGCCATGATGTACAAGTTTGTTCCTCCATACTTTCCAAGAGTTGCCGACCTATGACGACTTGAGGGCCAATAGTATGGAGCAGTTCTCTGCTGCACTACTTTGATCCTCCCATGTTTCTGCTTTTCACTTAGTGATCTTGCCAGTAACATACTTCCTGGCCTAGGGTGACAATGATCACTCCTTTAATGTATCTATGGAGGAGCAGTATAGTTACCCTTGGACAGCCGCATTGTCACACTGTGGAGAGGATAATGTTAGATGGACTAGTAGATTAGAGGAACTTTACATAAATGATTAACACATTGAAGTCAAACTCCAGCTAACAGCAGTTACAGAACCAGTTGTTTCTCCTTTGGGATTAGGTTTTAAATAAATGCATAAAAGCTGACCATTGTAATCACCCCTGTGAGGAGGTGCAGAATGGTGTGGCAGTAATAAACACTCAGAGTCCAGTTGCAGAGAACAGAACTTGTATTTCCCATGGGTCCTTTCACACAGGCTTTCCGTTTTGCTCAGCGGGGGATGGATGCGCCGATCCCCGCTGAGCAGGCGGATAACAGGTCTGTCTGCACTCACTGCGCAGAGATGGAGCTGTCAGAGACCCTCTCTCCTCTATGGGAAAATGGATGAAAACAGACTCCCCTGTCCGTTTTCATCCGATCCGATCCTCCAGATGGATGGAAAATAGGGTCACCATCTGTCTGGACATGGATCGGATCGGATAGCAGTGAGTGTCAGTGGAGATGTCACCGCTGACATCCGCTGCTCCATAGAGGTGCATGGAGCATCCGATCAGGTCCACCTGAAAAACTGAGAGACAGACCTGATCGGAAAGCCCATGTGAAAGGACCCTTAAAGTGATTGTAAAGTCAATTTTTTTTCAATTAAAAATAACAAACATGTTATACTTACCTGCTCTGTTTCAGTGGATTTGCACAGAGCAGCCTGGATCCTCCTCTTCTCGGGTTCCTCTTCTGTGCTCCTGGCCCCTCCCTCCTATCGAGTGACCCCAGCAAACAGCTTGCTATGGGGCACCCAAGCCGAGTCACAGCTCTGTGTGATCATTCAGATATGGAGCTGTGGCCCAGCTCCACCCCTCTCTCTCCTGATTGGCTGACTGACTTTGAGTGACAGCAGCGGGAGCCAATGGCGCCACTGCTGAGTCTCAGCCAATCAGGAGGGAGAATCTCGGATGGCTGAAACACTTGTGGACATCACCAGACAGAGATGGGGCTCAGGAAAGTATTAGGGGGGGGGGTTAAGGGGAGCTGCTGCACATAGAAGGCTTTTTATCTTAAAGCGGAGTTCCGGGCAGAGAAACGTTTTTTTCCTGAACATACCCCCGGGACAGTCAGGGCTAGCACATTCCACAATGGCTAGCCTCTGATCTGTCCTGGTTCGCACTTACCTTTTAGAAGAAATACTTACTTAGAAATTTTCTTCCACAGCGTTTCCATCTCGGTTGTGGGCAGCTGAAGCCGGCGCGGTCCTCTTCTCTGTCTTCTTCCGCGTCTTCGTGTCCCAGAATGCACTGCACCGGCCCCTCTCGTCACTTCCGGTGCGGCGCCGCATTCCTAAACAGCTTCTGGGCATGCCCAGAAGCTGTTTAGCAGGGGAATGCGGCGTCGCCCGGAAATGACGAGCGGGGCCGGTGCGGCGCATTGATTCCTGGGAGCTATGACGTTTAGCTCCCAGGAATCATCGCGAGGCAGGAAGTGACGGGGTGAGCCTCGGCGCTGGAGGAGGAAGCTGTCATAGGTGAGTATTTACGATCTTCAATAAAAAGGTGAGTAAAAAAAAAAAAAAAATAACTATCCAATTCCTTTTCAGGTGCGGCATACCTAGCGGAGGGGCACAAAAAAAAAAATCTTTTTTGTGCCCGGAACTCCGCTTTAATGCATAGAATGCATTAACATAAAAAACCTTCTGCCTTTACAACTCCTTTAAAGTTCATCAATTTACAACAAGCGAAGGGACCCGAATGGTAACACTGACAGGATGCAACAGCGATGTGTAGTAGAGCAGGTCTCGTATGTGCCAACAGCGTCTGTCTTGAGGGGTAGAATGCAGCCTATCTGGTTTGTACCCAAATGAGGGGTCTTCAGGAAGGGTGGCATGTTCCTATCCTTTCTCCCTACTCATCTGGAACCTCTCCCTACCACTAACCACTGTCCCTGACAGACAGGTGACCTGTCCCTACACTACCCATACTTGAAATGCACACACCAAGCCTGGGAGCCAGGGTCTTAAATTGACTCTGCCTGATCCAAGATGGCCACCAGAATCACATGGGGCAACCTAGGAAACCATAGAGGAAACACATACCTCTTGACTTCCTCTCCCTCTGCAATGTCCCTGTGGTTGAGCGCCACTTGCAGTGAAGAAAGTAGACTGCACCGGCCTACACTCCTTTCAGTGTTAAATGGTTTGTTCCAACCCTCTAATTTCCACTTTTGCTGCACAGCTTGGTCTTTTAAAATAAGTTTAATAATAACAGTAGAAATAACAGGTAAGAAAATAGGTAATTTGATAGTGGGGGGCTCAGAAAAACATTGTTGTGGTAATAAGAGTGACAGACTGCTAGATATACTGTATTTTTTTTTTTGCCTTTTGTAGCACTTTAAGATGAAGTTTCCCTACTTTAAAGGAGAGGTATGGCTAAAGCTTTTTTGGTCATACTTCTCATGTGGGTCATAGGAGTGCACTTATTTCTGCCCTCCTATGACCTGGATTCAGCTAGAGCCTGCTGTTGGCTGACGTCACAGAGCCATTCAAGACTCTGCAGGGATCCTGACAATAATGATGGGATCCACCCACATGGCCGACTAGCTGCTGGCTTAGCCTCTTAGCACCTGAGCCAGCCATTCCTGCCCCCCTCCACAGCTCAGAGCTTCAGGTGAGCATTAAAGGAGGCAGAGAGGAGAGCCTTTGACTGACAATCACTGCTCTCTGCTCAGTTAAGACTGGGAACTGAGCAATCAGCAGTTCTTGGGCATCGAGCCAGCCACACAGGTGAGAATGATTTTTATTTTTTTTTTTAAAACCCACACTTCTCTTTTAAATTTACGATATGTGTTTGTACCTAAGCTGCAGACAACCTGAGCTCTGTTCTTCTATGTTATCTGAGTTTGTTAGGTTTGCTTCTAGGTTATTTTTCTTCAAAATGTAAGGGAGTAGGGGGGCTTAGGGTGACGGGGTGGTTGTTACGTCCTCCATGTTTCCCTCCTTTTTGGGTGCCAAGCAAGGGTCACTGCCTTACACACGGGGTACCTTTGCTTGAACAGACTACTGAATTCTAACAAACTCTCTTGATGTAATATACATCCCCACGGTCACCTGTGCATTTAGTAGCAACACGCAGAGCCAATGGCCTCTCCACTTGTCTCTCAGTAATGGTATGGGGTCTCATCATGCACCCAGCACTGACTCCATGCATGCACTCCACCTAACTCTTCTTCTTCTGTACCTGTGTACAGGCTGGAGACCTCTGTGGTGCTGATCTGCTTTCATTGCTATGGGAGACGGACCTGCTCACAGAGAGAGTGCCGACAAAACTCCTCCTGCTGGAAGCTATCCCAACTGTCACATGTACAGTACATGTTTACGAAGGCTGCTAGAGAACCCTTTGTTACCCTTGGTAACCACTTGCTTGTACCTTACACTGTATTAATCTTGTACCATTATCTTCATACCCCAATGTGCTTTAACTGACCTGAGCTGTAGATGTTGTGTGCTGGTTACTTGCATTACACCCCTTTAGTAACTTAAGACCAGGCAAAGGCAAGTTTCAAAGCTTTACTGAAGAATAAGTTAACACTACAGTTCAACCTAAAGTGCAGCCTTTTTCTAACATAACATCTCTAGTCGGTAACTTCAGGATTGTGGCTGCCCCAGCATACCTGCATAGGAAAAAATCCATTCTTGGCGGAGTCCATGAATAGTATCTTCAGGCAGGGCTGCAAGTCAAAGAAATCCCCCTTAATACCGGCAACTCCGAATTTGACATGGCACTGGGGATCCAGACTCCAGCAATGAGCAATTTTTACACATTCCTCTTTTAGCAGCTGCTGTAGCTCTGTGAAGTATCTGGAGAGTCCATGTTGTGTTTGACTGTGTCTTTCCTATCCCATGCAGACTGTGAGTTAGTCTGGGCAGAGCCCTCTCCCCTTTTATTTATAGCACAGGGAGAGAGGCAGAGCTCAGAGTGCGGAAAATGAGCCCTGGCTGGGGCAGCATGGACTTCACCTGCCTACCAGGTTTTGTAGACAAAAATATTTTAGTCATAGTTTTCGTCGGGGGCATGTTTTTAGTGATGAAAACTAAACAAAAGTAAAATGAGAATTAAGTCCATTGACAAAAATCAATTCCAATGTTCAGTTAGTCAACTAAAATCTCCAGTACATTTTAGTCGACTAAAATCTAATGGATTTAGTTAAAGTGGATGTAAACCCTCACATTTACCCAGTGAAGTAAACAGTCTCAGATAATACACAGAGATTAAACAAATCTCCCTACACAAGTTTTATTTGTATATCTGCTGTTTTCAGCTTTCTACATTGTTTAGAAAGTGAACATCGTGTTAGAATTTTTTCTTCCTCTTCCGGCACTGGGTGTGGAGTCTTGGCATACACTGAGTGACAGCTGATTGCAGGAAAGGCATCCTGCCTCCACATAATCAGAGGAAGGATGGAACATGCAAATCTGTGCTGTGAATAGACCAGCTCTCTGCTAATCTGTCTCTATTCACCCACCCCGACACAAATTTCCAGCTGATTTTATCTCCTGTGTTAGAGAACTTGTCAGAAGTTTTCATGCTGATAACAGAGGAATGGAGCAGAAGAAAGACACGGGACTTAGGGCCTTGGAGAAGGATAAGTAAATTCTGCAGATATACAGTGGGTACGGAAAGTATTCAGACCCCCTTAAATTTTTCACTCTTTGTTATATTGCAGCCATTTGCTAAAATCATTTAAGTTCATTCTTCTTCCTCATGAATGTACACATAGCACCCCATACTGACAGAAAAACACAGAATTGTTGACATTGTTGCAGATTTATTAAAAAAGAAAAACTGAAATATCACATGGTCCTAAGTATTCAGACCCTTTGCTCAGTATTTAGTAGAAGCCCCCTTTTGATCTAATACAGCCAGGAGTCTTTTTGGGAAAGATGCAACAAGTCTTTCACACCTGGATTTGGGGATCCTCTGCCATTCCTCCTTGCAGATCCTCTCCAGTTCTGTCAGGTTGGATGGTAAACGTTGGTGGACAGCCATTTTTAGGTCTCTCCAGAGATGCTCAATTGGGTTTAAGTCAGGGCTCTGGCTGGGCCATTCAAGAACAGCCACGGAGTTGTTGTGAAGCCACTCCTTTGTTTTTTTAGCTGTGTGCTTAGGGTCATTGTCTTGTTGGAAGGTAAACCTTCAGCCCAGTCTGAGGTCCAGAGCACTCTGGAGAAGGTTTTTGTCCAGGATATCCCTGTACTTGGCCGCATTCATCTTTCCCTCGATTGCAACCAGTCGTCCTGTCCCTGCAGCTGAAAAACACCCCCACAGCATGATGCTGCCACCACCATGCTTCACTGTTGGGACTGTATTGGACAGGTGATGAGCAGTGCCTGGTTTTCTCCACACATACCACTTAGAATTAAGGCCAAAAAGTTCTATTTTGGTCTCATCAGACCAGAAAATCTTATTTCTCGCCATCTTGGAGTCCTTCAGGTGTTTTTTTAGCAAACTCCATGCGGGCTTTCATGTGTCTTACACTGAGGAGAGGCTTCCGTCGGGCCACTCTGCCATAAAGCCCCGACTGGTGGAGGGCTGCAGTGATGGTTGACTTTCTACAACTTTCTCCCATCTCCTGACTACATCTCTGGAGCTCAGCCACAGTGATCTTTGGGTTCTTCTTTACCTCTCTCACCAAGGCTCTTCTCCCCCGATAGCTCAGTTTGGCCGGACGGCCAGCTCTAGGAAGGGTTCTGGTCGTCCCAAACGTCTTCCATTTGAGGATTATGGAGGCCACTGTGCTCTTAGGAACCTTAAGTTCAGCAGAAATCTTTTTGTAACCTTGGCTAGATCTGTGCCTTGCCACAATTCTGTCTCTGAGCTCTTCAGGCAGTTCCTTTGACCTCATGATTCTCATTTGCTCTGACATGCATTGTGATCTGGAAGGTCTTATATAGACAGGTGTGTGGCTTTCCTAATCAAGTCCAATCAGTATAATCAAACACAGCTGGACTCAAATGAAGGTGTAGAACCATCTCAAGGATGATCAGAAGAAATGGAAAGCACCTGAGTTAAATATATGAGTGTCACAGCAAAGGGTCTGAATACTTAGGACCATGTGATATTTCAGTTTTTCTTTTTTAATAAATCTGCAACAATGTCAACAATTCTGTGTTTTTCTGTCAGTATGGGGTGCTATGTGTACATTCATGAGGAAGAAGAATGAACTTAAATTATTTTAGCAAATGGCTGCAATATAACAAAGAGTGAAAAATTGAAGGGGGTCTGAATACTTTCCGTACCCACTGTATGTTCCCCGGTAAAATTTCATGAATGGGGTTTACATCCACTTAAAATTGTAATACATTTTTCTAGAATTTCCAAACTCATAACATACTCCTGAAGTCAAAATCTAATAACATGTTAATATTTATGGTATTAAGGTTTAAACATTCACTACAGACACAGATTTAGCCATTGTGATTTATTACATCTTTATAAACATAACCAAGTTTTATTATATTCAATATTGCTTTTTGACAAACAGAAATGCAACTTTAAAATATTAAAAGAAAACAAAAAACTGCAAATTTTATTGGCTGTAATTAGCTGTAAGATGGGGGATGTGAGGGTGCATGTGAGTGAGGGAGAGACAAGGGCAAGTTACATTATACTTTATGGATGAAGAGGTGACCTGCAAGTGGGGAAGGGGGAGTAAATGTCAGTGAAAGAGTGCACAGGGCAGGGTGTTTTATACTTTGGGGATGGGAAGGTGACCTGCAAGGGGGAAGGGGAAGTAAATGTGAGTGAGGGAGTGCACAGGACAGGGTGCCTTATACTTTGGGGATGGGAAGGTAATCTGCAAGGGGGAAGGGGAAGTAAATGGGAGTGAGGGAGTGCACAGGGCAGGTGCCTTATACTTTTGGGATGGGGAGGTGACCTGCAAGGGGGGAAGGGTAAGTAAATGGGAGTGAGGGAGTGCACAGGGCAGGGTGCATTATACTTTGGGGATGGGAAGGTGACCTGCAAGTGGGGATGGGGAAGTAAATGGGAGTGAAGGAGTGCACAGGGCAGGGTGCATTATACTTTGGGGATGGGGTAGTGACCTGCAAGGGGGAAAGGGAAGTAAATGTGAGTGGCAGAGTGCACAGGGCAGGGTGCGTTATACTTTGGGAATGGGGAGGTGACCTACAAGTGGGGATAGGGAAGTAAATGGGAGTGAGGGAGTGCAAGAGGCTGTTATTTTACACAGTGCTAAGCACTGCTACCTTGCTGGGAGGGGAAGCACTGACCACGTCACATCCAGACAGACACCAATCTGGCGGAGGAGTTCCTCTCCTGTGGTTTGCCGGGAATTGTTCCAGATCTCCCAGGCAGACAGAGGGAGCCTATGTCTCTCAGCCAGCACAGCATGCCAATATGGTCAGAGTTCTGGGGCTTTAACAGACAGACAAAGCTCAGAGGATAGCGTAAGTTCAGGAGCTTACTGGAGATTTTAGTTGACTTACATGTACTGGTGATTTTAGTCCACTAAAATATGACAAAAACGAAAACAATTCAGATAACTAAAATACGACAAAAACTAAAATGGCATTTTTGTCAAACGACTTTAATGAAAACTAAATAGAAATTTGATGGACATATTTACAGTGCTGCCTACAAGAGATAGAGTGAGAAGATGCAATGTTGTGAGTTATGAATATTTATTTCACTTTGGCTGATGACTAAATCTGGCCATAGGTGGGTAGAATTTCAAATCAAACTTCCTGGGAAAAATTCTAAGAAAGTTTGTTCATTTTTCTAATCATCAGTGGGTCAAATCTGTTTGTTTTCATCCGCAATGACAAGAAAATTCAAAGTTGGTTGGAAATTTTAATTAATTTTAGGGTAAAGATCCACTTTACGGTGGCTGTCCCTCTGGCCTAAATTCTGCATTAGTCTCTGGCAGAGGTTAAAAATACTGAAAAATACTGATGACTGAAGGGATGTTTGCTGGTGTTCAGATAGATTTTTGCTGTTTTGGGGTATCCCGCACCCCTAACCCCATTTTCCCTGGACAAATGAGCCAATAAAATAGTAAAAAGATTTATGGAGTGAAAAATCTGTCTTTCTGGATGTCTGGGTACAGCTACAAGAGAATCATATTCAGTGTGGTGGTACAACATTTTTGATGTGCAACTAAACAAATTTTAGTTCACCGAAGATTGTACGTCATCATCATTGCTTCTTACACTTGAATAAGTGAGAGCGTTTCTCCTCTGAATAGTACTGTCAATGTTTTCCACATCCTGCCTCATCCGATCTAAGAGCCGCAGTCCTCCTCTAATCATATTAGTTGGTGTTGAAGAATCTAAACGTCTCTACTTCCCTCAGATGTTTCCTGAAGATTCGTTTTGGAAAATGTCAGTTTAATTCAGGCTCTATGTCCAAAAATGCTCTCTTCTTCACTTTTCTTTCAGTTTTTGAATGTCAAATTATTTAGAAATTCCATCTTTGTGTTTTTAGGAATATATGAAGAAGAATATCTTCTTATTTTTTGTATTTTCTGTATTGCCCTAAAAAACTTTATTTGTTTTGCTTTTTATCTGCCAAAATTGCTGTTGGTTAGGATTCTATCTCCAATAGTTTAAATTAAAATAGATCTCTACCCAAAATTTTTCTGAAACCTAGATGCTCAGACCAAATTTAGCAGGGTTACCTCTACTTTTCTGAATGGCCACACCCGTCTTACTGGGTCCACTCCCGTACTTTCTCATTTTAAAGCGAGCGGACCTGAAGCTGCATTAACACTTGAACTGTGGTCATTTATAGCCTTTTTTTTTGGAGCATTTGTGCAGGGGTTTTAACCATTTTTGTGGATGTCTTTCTAGCCAATGGAAAGCTAGTTACTATTGGAAAAAAAAAACATGCAACATGTGCATTTTCCAGGTGCTCCATTGAAGCCTGTTGTGGCCAAAATAGATGCATAGGGTTATAAAAAAAAAACCAAATACTTACTTACGTCCATGCTGCAACATTGTTGTGATGCTGCAGCTTTCCCCCGCTGATTCTACGCCGAGGACTGAACAATCACATGACCTCTAATCAATCAGTTCTCGATCCCCTCTGAGCAGAGATCAGTGAGTGGCAGTGCTCTGTTCTGCCCCTCCAGTGCTTACTGGGCCGCTGGGCAGGAGCAACTGGCTTAGGCTCTCAGCGGCACACTGAAAGGATAAGCCAGCTATTGATCAGGGATGTGGGTGGATCCTGACATTATTATTGGGATCTTTCCAAAGTCTGGAGTGGCTCTGTGGCACCAGCTGACTGTCGGCTTTAGCCCACTGATTCTGGGACAAGGTGAGCACAAGTAAGTGCACACAGGGCCTGTGCTACCTGTAGACAAGGTGGGTACTGGCCTAGAGTTCACATCAGTCGGCCCCACCCACCCTTTCTGCTACAGTGAGGGGGCCCACTTGCCCGTCCCTTCCACTGCTTTGAGAGGGCCTGCCCGCCTGTTCTGCCACTTTATGGTGGCTTGCCCATCCATCCTGCTGCCACGAGGGGGGGGGCAGCGGCCCAACCATTCTGCAGCTGTGAGGGGGCCCATCCGCCCTTTCTGCCACTGGGTGATAGGGGGTGTGCGGCCACCATCCGCTTGCGGCAGAGGAGAGAATGGGCAGTGCCACTGCGGACCACCCCGCCTATCTTACCTGCCCATAGCTGCAGAGAACTAAAGGAGAAAGTCAGATAAGGACCAATAGAGTGAAGTGGCAGGAGCTCTGTGCTCTGCTAGGAGACCCCCACGTCAGGAGAGGCATCCCTGGAGGCACGTGTAAAGAGGCACAGGCAGAGGCACTGAGTGGCTGAGGCACTGAGGGGGAATCGACTGGATAGAAGTGAGTAAGTAATTGCCAGTGCAATTAATCCCATCTTACCAGTATACCCCCAGCACCTTTATCCCCCCTAAAAAAAGCCCCCCCCCAGCATGAATCCTTTACCCCCTAAATTTCCCCTTTTAGCACAAATCCTCTCTCCCCAACTCAAGATTCCCCCCTCTCAGCACAAATTCCACTCCCCCATTCTAGCACATATCCCCCCCCAAAAAAAAGATTCCCCTCCCCCCTCTAGCATATCACATTTTCTGGCACAAACCCTTCAAATCCCCCCTTCTAGCACAAATCATCTTCACCCATACCTTCTCCCAACACAAATCCCCCAAAATCACCACTCCTACACTTCCCCAAATTTCTCCTCCTAGAATAATTCCTACCCCCTGCCCTCCCCTAAATTCCCCCACCCAACACAAATCCCCTCCCCCCCAATCTCCTTGTGGTGCCCCCTCACCTCATGATACTCCAGTGTCCAGGGCAGTTACCCCCACTGCCCAACCCTTGTCCCGGCCCTGCCTTCCCCATCCAGCCGCCTCCTGGCTGACCTCTGCTTATACCAGCCTCTTTCCTGCTGACCTCTATTTCCACCAGCTAGTTGCCTTGTTATTGTCTGCAACCTTACAGATGACTATCTTTACATGCTGAGCTTTATTCACACAAAGTGAGTGCATTTATTAATTCTTATTTTAGCATTACTATAGGTTACACTCAGATGGTGCGCCCCTTCTTCTTCTTTTCTAATTTATGTGCATTAGGCTATCTCAAGACCTGAACAGAAGCCATCACCCCTAATGACCTCTTTCCCTAGGGACTCAGTAGCACCATAGCTTTAATTTATACTGTGTGCTAATTCATGGCTTGCATTGCCTAGAACAGCATAAAGTAAAAGCACACTCTGGCCTTAACTCTGGCTAGAAAACAAGCACAGCGGAGTGCCCGTTTATAATGTTCAGTTTTGTGTTTATATCGTAGATGGAGAATATTTGGCCATAGAGCCAGGTGGAAATTAGTTCTGCGATCCCGAACTCAGAACAAAACAGCAGGTAGAAATTAGGTCACAGTTATTTGTACTGCATTTTATTCCATATATTTGCACACATAAAGCGAAGCAAATATTGCCAGTCTGTGCAGAACTAATGCTTCACAAAACAGAAATGAAAAACAATTGGCTTAATGCTTTATATTTTTACATTGAAAGATGTTTGAATTCTGAAATAAAAAATTTTAAGTAAAAGTTATTTTGGTTTTAGATGTTATCTTCTTTTTAAAAACAGTTTATTAAGCTCAATTCACACAAGGATCAGGGTCTATATTTTCAGCTGTGTGACTGCAATATTCGAATCCCAATGGACTTGAATTGGGTTGAAAATACCTTTTGCTTTTTTGTTAACTTTTTTGAAAATAAATATAGCACCCTCCTTGTTAGATGTTAATAGATAGGTAGGTTATAAGTAAATTTAATTATTTTGTGCTGTAGCTAGTGGAGCTGGGCTTGATTAATTTGGTCTGTTGTGGGCTTTGCAGGCTTGCCTCCCCCCCCCCCTGTTTTTCCAGAAAGTACTAGAACATAGTGAGTGGAGAAGGTAGAGCCTGGGCTGATCGTATATACATCCTTAGCCAATCCCTGGTCAGGAAAATGACCAACAGGGGGCTGAGAGTTGTATATAAGGTCTGGAGCACGGCATAAGGGGTCCTTTGCCTGCTGGAGAGAGACCCAGCCTGGGAGTGCTAATAAACCTTCCAAGATTTTGAAAAACTGAAAAATACAGTATGGGGTGAATCTGTCTCAGAAGAGAGCTGAAGGATCATTACTAGTTACAGGAACAGCTAGGGCAACGTCCATTGAGGATTTTACCCCTTGGTGTACCCCTTGGTGTGGCCGCATATTTGACTTAATTGCGATCAATAGCCTTGCGCACTCCCGGCACAGTGACCAGCGTCTAACCGCAAGCTCCCGTTTGCTGCATGTGATCGCGGGTTTTCGGTTCAGGTGACTGCCGTGACTGCTGTAACAGCCAATCACAGCAGTCACATGATCTTAAGCCACGCCTGCCTCCCAGCATCTTAAACCTCTTAAAGAGCCAGGAGGCGCGGTGTGAAGAGGTTGATTAGAAGAGTCATGGTGCAGTGTCAGCTGAAACTGGAAAGAGGCATCCAGATAGCCAGTGAGAGTGCGTAGGCCTGAAAGAAATTCTGAGAGAAAGACTGTTTTCTCTTTTTTTGGAAAGAGTGTTCCAGATCTGCTAGCCAGTATTTTTCCATGGGGGGAGTGAATAGTTCCTACATAGAAGACTCTTCTATTTTAGTTAATCGTTTGCTACATGTCCTTAGTCAAGTTTTCCAGTTCTAGGTATCCCAAGGCTCACCCCAACCCTTTGACTGCTGAGAAGCATATGCTCATACCAATACCTTGCCCAAAAATTGCATGGAGGCTGATTAAGTTGGAAAAGGGGCAAGGCCACAGTTTTATTAAACTTTTCCAAACGTAACAAATAACTAATGCCTGTCACAGGTATACTGTGAGCAGAGGCGTAGCGTGGGTTGTCAGCACCCGGGGCAAGGCAAGTAATTTGCGCCCCCTAACCCGCGGGATTTTAGCACTCGAGTCTCTTTCACTAGATTAGTTAAAGAAACCCTTACCCCCTAAGCACATGTATTGTTTGTTATGAAAATACTGATGTAATTAAAGTAACCTTTTCGGCCAATCAGGAAGCGGGTCTCATAATGGGTGGCCTCTGGCTCTAATCAGGTGATTAAAAAAAAAAAAACCCCATTGAACTCCATGCGTCCGGCGCCCCGCATGTAGATTAGGGGGCCGGGGGCATGGCTGGGGGGGGCAGCGCCCCCAACGCACCAGCCACCACTGACCAATGGGCATTTGAGACACAGTCTAGACCCGACCCGCCATTTTCAGCCATAGGGCAGCCGCGCTGGACATATCCCAGCCTAAAGATGGAGGCAGCCGCAGACAGTGTGTGAACTGTGTATGTCAGAGTCAGAGAGTGACACTGCGGATGCGCCCCCCCCAGATGTTGCGCCCAGTGCGGCCCGCCCCCCCTGCACCCCCCACGCTACGCCACTGACTGTGAGCACCCATAAACCACAAACTGACATAGTCTAAGAGGCCTGTCCTTTCCATCAGTGCCAGACAGGTATCAGACTGACCCCAGAACTTAACTTGGGGGCATAGCCCATTACAACAACGTCAATTGCTGGCAAGGTCAAAACCACCAATAAAGCTGCTGTTCACTGCGAACAGGCAGGCTTTTTTTGCAGAAGAGACATGTAATGGCTGACCCAATCCCTGTGTGCCGAAATGAGGGCCTCCTGTGCATGTGCAGGAGTGACGTCATCCCGCACTGGCAAATGAAGATGGCTGATAACCAGTACATAGAAATAGATGCCGGCGAAGGATGGGGACCATTGGATGAAAGGTGAGTATAGCTGCCTTTAGTTCCACTTTTAAGAGCCACTGTCACCTTGCTGATTCAGGGCAAAATTGCCTTGACTATGCAAAGGCCACATTTCGACCCCATTACCCATATATCTATACAAACATGTTTTGCCTTTCATTTCTATTTTAAACTGAATGGGTTGTTTTACAAGGTGATCGTTTACAACCACTTTAAGGTTTTTCACCTTAATGAATTCTGTGCTGCACCTCCCCCCCCAAACCCCCTCTTTCTTACCTGAGCCCGATCCGATCCAGCGATGTGCATGAGGGCATTGGCTCCAGATGCTGTCTTTCTCCTCTTTGGACAGATTGATAGCAGTGGGAGCTGCTGTCAATGAAATCCTGTGACACGGGAGCTGGGCTGAGTCCCACTTTCTTTGTCAATAGGCGCCTCAGCAGGGCTTGAGAACAAGAATCTACAGGTGCCCTCATTGAAAGCATGTTGACGAATAGGAGGAGCCTAGGGCACCAGCAGGGAAACGAGGATCGGGGCTGCTCTCTGCAAAAGTATTGCACAGAGCAGGTAGGTATAACATCAAAAGAAACAAAGGAACCGCGCTCTTACATCATAAAATACATATCACCATAGTAAATAAACAATAGCGAATAGACAAATAAATACATCTTCATTTAAATGATAGAAAGTACATAAAAATTGTGAAGTCCATATAAAATCCCACACGTGAATAATTTCCTCTGAGTATAGGAAAGGTTCCTTTCCACTAGCATGCAGACGCATTATACACTCACCAGACCTAATTGACCTCTATTACAGGGAGTCAAATTGCGCATATGGGAAATCCAAGATGTCTTTTTTTTTCACTAAATCCAAGATGTCTTACATGAGGTCACAGGAATGATTTCAACCCACTGCTGTCATCCATTCAATATGTATATAAATAGCAATTCAAAGCTCCAGTGTTGCTATATAGAGAGGAAGAAACACTCTCATGGTGCAGTATTTCATTCCTTTAAAAAAGAAGGTTGTATTGCACTTACATCAAAGAAAACAGGGATCAGCATGTATTGTATAGGAACCAGCTGACCGGAAATTATGTATCTCAGACACCACCTAACTCCTGACGTCAGTCTATGTCTGACTTCCTCAGGGGTATAACGTGTTTGTTATTTCAATAAAAAAAAAAAAAAAAAAAAAAAAAGGTTTTAGAACCACTTAAAAGAGGAGCTCCACCCAAAAGGGGAAGTTCCACTTTAAGGCCTTCTCTTCCTTTCCTTTTTGTGAAGTGAAGAGGAGGAAGGGAGCAGGTATCGGTCAAAATCAATAACAATAGAAAACGCCATTTGGCGATAGAGGGTTTTATGTACTTGCTAGCTCACCGTAATTGCGGTGTGCTACTGATACCTAAAAGGATACTGAAAAACTAAAAATTTACAGCTGTATAGTACAGACTGTAAGACAGTAGGGAACACCAGTCAACCAAGCAGCATAGTATGCAAAACGTTTATTAAATTGATTAAAAAAGTATATATGGACTAACCACGATAAAGAAAGTTCTATCACCTTCCAAGGATGAACAATACACAAACAAATAAAAAAATTAAACCTGTCAAAATGAACCGCCTAGGCAATCGGAAGCAAAAGTTCTCCTTTCCCCTCCCTCCCGCAGTCTTTTGGGATAGGTGACAGTTCGGCAGGCTCCCGTGAATCACCGTACGCATACGGCGCTTTGCAGGAGTGATCGTGGGGGCACACGCATGCCCATTCGCCAGCGGGGAAGCTGATCTGTGGGGCAGGCGGGCGCAATTGCCACCGGGCACCAGGCATCGCTCCCCGTGAAGACAGAACGGCGGTCTGTTGTTGTAAACACAGCAGAACTTTGTTCTGTCAGCATTTAACACAGGGCTCCTGTGTTCCTCCTATTTAGGATTACAGGTCCCTGTGTTGATTCCATAAGCCTATCTCCCTCACAGATAGAAAACACCCCACTAGGCATACATTTACCCTGTGATGGCCTCCTTCCAAGCCAGTGTCATTAGTACAGTAACAGTGCATATTTTTAGAACTGATTACTGTAGTAATGTCACTGGTCCCCCCCAAAAGTGTCCAAAATGTCAGTTAGGTGTCCGATCTGTCCGCCGCAATGTCGCAGTCCCGCTACAAATTGCTGATCGCCGTCATTACTAGTAAAAAATAAATAAAAATGACATAAATCTTTCCCCTAGATTGTAGACGCAATAACTTTTGCGCAAACCAATCAAAATACGATTATTGCGATTTTTTTTTACCAAAACAATGTAGCAGAATATAAATTGGCCTAAAATAAAGAAAAAGTTTGATTTTTTAATTTTTTTTATTGGAAATGTTATATAGCAGAAAGTGAAAAATCTTTTTCTTTTTATTACAGAATTGTCGCTCTTTTTTTGTTTATAGCGTAAAAAATAAAAATCGCAGAGGTGATCAAATACCACCAAAAGAAAGCTCTATTTGTAGGAAAAAAAGGACATAAATTTTATTTGGGTTCAGCTTCACAAGACCGAGCAATTGTCAGTTAAAGTAACGCAGTGCCGAATCGCAAAAATGGCCTGGTCATTAAGGGGGAAAACTTTCCGGTCCAGAAGTGGTTAAGAACATCGCCAAGGATGCTATAATACATTCAAATTGAACTAAACTCTATGCAGACAGTGATCCCATTACAGGATTGCTTGTGTCACTGCTCCATGTTATATCATTTTTTAATAAACCTGGAAAATTTCTCTTCGACTTTTCCAGCAGAATTTTTTACAGTCACTAGAGAAGGTGTTAGGCGCCTGAGTGCTTTTCTAGCCGCGACATATGTTCCTAATTGGAAGATGGAAGGTGTTTACTTAGAACTTGAAAAGAAAGCGTTTGTTTGTGATAAGATTGTTTGAAGACATCCAACCCCAGCAGATCAAACACGTTTCTCTCTCGAGCAAAAGCTGCGGCATGATAATCAGCGACATAGATTCCGCATAGAAAACTGGAGCGGTGACTGGCGACCGGCGAGTGATGATGAAGCAAGATGATGAGCCGGGGGCTGTTTATCAAGCAGAAACACAGTGACACGGGAAAACAAGGGACAAATTACTTGATATTCCACTGGCGTTCAGGGGAGGATAAATATTAACTGCCTTCACTTTAATGTCTACTGCAAGACACCGACAGAGAATTAATTATAAACACATGACAGGAAACGCGAGTTTAACCTGTTCCTCCGTATTGATGTAATTAAACTCTAGCGGATATTTGGTTAATCATCTCTTAAAGTGGACGCATCTTTCTAAAAAGATAGGCAATGCATAGCCTGCTTGTTGTAGAGGCTGCTAGCTCCAGGGATGTCATTCCCATTTACCAAAGTGAAGCTGCAGAATGGGAATGGCAGTCAGCAATATGTCACTCCAACAGTGGCAGCAGCAATGATAGGGGCAGTTCCAGAAAAAAGAGAACATAGGGCTCTTTAACCACTTCAAGACCGGAAGATTTTGCTGCTTAATGACCAGGCCCTATTTTGCGATTCGGCACTGTGTTACTTTAACGGACAATTGCGCAGTCGTGCGAAGCTGTACCCAAACGAAATTGACGTCCCTTTTTTCCCACAAATAGAGCTTTCTTTTGGTGATATTTGATCACCTGTGCGATTTTTTAATTTTTTTGTGCTATAAACAAAAAAAGAGCGACAATTTTGAAAAAAACACAATATTTTTCACAATCGGCTACATAACATTCCCAAAATAAAAATATGTAAAAATCAAAATTTTTTAACATTTTAGGCCAATTTATTTTCTGCTACATATTTTTGGTAAAAAAAATTGCAATAAGCGTATTTTGGTTGGTTTGCGTAAAAGTTATTACGTTTACTAACTACGGGAAAGATTTATGTAATTTTTATTTATTTTTTTACTAGTAATGGCAGCGATCTGCGAGTTTTTGCGGGAGTGCGACATTGCGGCGGACAGATCGGACCCCTAACTGACATTTTTTACACTTCTGGGGGTACCAGTGACATTACTACATAATCAGTGCTATAAATATGCACTGTTACTGTAATAATGCCATTGACAGGAAAGGGGTTAATACTATGGGTGATCAAGGGGTTAAATGTAAGCCTAAGGGAGTGATTCTAACTGTGGGGGGGGGGGGGGGGGTTGGGCTTGTGATATGACCATAGAGACATGCGATCCTATATACCAGGATTGCATGGCCTCTGTGACCATGTCAGGGAGAAGGACGGGTGGCTGTGTTTACATCAGACATCCGTCCTTCTCTGTCAGTGGGGAGAGATCGTTGGTGTCAGGCGGCCATCGGCTCGCACCAGCTTCGCTGACGAGCGGGGCAGAAGGGCCGGCGGCGGCACGCGATCGCCCCCTAGCTCCTCCCAGGCGAGTGCCGTAATTGTATGGAGCTTTGCCTGGGAGAGCCAGCCTGCCGCAGTACATCTGCGGCGGTTGGACATAAAGTGGTTAAGACAGGCGGCAGTGTGTATCACCCAGGGCCGCTGATAGGGGGGGGGCAACCAGTCCTTCTGTAGGGGGCCCAGACAAACAGGGGGGCCCCAACAGCACGGGGAATCAGTGCGGTCGGGCAGGGGAACAATTAAAGAAGGAAGCCCTGTGCGGCTCTCTGCAGCAGCTGAAAGCCAATTTTTCCCCCTCTTGCCAGCCTTCAGCTGCTGAAAGAAGAGATACAGACACAGGGCATCCATCGTTCCTGTAATTGCTTCTCAGACACCGATCCCCCTCCCTGTTCTGCCTGCTTCTGTTCCCCCCCTCCTTGTATGCCACCCTTTCACTGTAAACTCCCCCCCCCCCCCTCCCTTCCCAGAGCACTGAAGGCTGTAAAAAAACAAAAACAAATTCTAAACAAATAATAATAATAATAATTAAACATTGTAATAAATGATTTAGGCTGCATTCACACTTTACCACGATTTTTATCGCGATTTTTACCGCGATTTTCAGGCGTTTTTTTCAGGCGTTTTTGGAGGCAGGCATTGACATCGTGTACTTTTTTCAGCTACAGGTGTTTTGCTTCAGGCGTTAAAATGCTCAGATGTGAACAGGGGCCATTTAAATAAATGGGGTTTTACATGTTGGGGCGTTTTGGAACATTTTTTTGATCGTTTTTGGAGCTGAAAAACGCTAAAAAAAAAAATAATTGTAAACATTTTTAATATTTAAAAAACAAAATTTATTTTTTAAATGTAAAAAACAATTAAAAAAGGACTAATTCACACAGGTTCTCTGTTATGTTTGTATCTGCTAATAATGATTTTAGTGAAAATATTGTCTTGATATATTTCGGGGGGGGGGGGGGGGTGCCAGGTAGGTTGTACAGGACCCCGTGATTTCTAACAGCAGCCCTGGTATCACCCTCTGAAAAGCAATCTGAGGTCAATCATTTTCCAAAGAATGGTAGAGCCGAAGCTGGCAGGCTTTCTAGAGGCAATCATGCCACCTCATGAAATCTGCTTTTTTTTTGTAATAAAATACCACGCCACAATGGCAAGCCAAGCATTCGGCTCCTGGTTGTGGCGTGCTACTATTGACCTTAAAGAGAATGTTTGACAGGCGATGCTGACTAGCAAGCTGAGTTAAAATTGCTGTGACCTCGAAGCATTCTGGGCGCGGCATCTGCACTGTTCCTTCTGGCTGCGGTAGTGAAATTTAACTGGATGGTCAGAGGGCAGTAAAGGGGTGGTAAAATTGAGGCTCATTTTTTACTGCCTTTTGGCCACCTGTTTAAAAGAGACCTTAGTACACTGCTCAGGCTATTTAGGAAACATTACCACTTAAAGTGGAACTGCACTGCATCTGAGCACCACAAACCAAAAATGCTATTTAATTCATTGTTCATATTTAAAGCAAACTCACTTTATGAAATTCATATTATTCATTCATTATGAAAATTTTTAAACAAGTAAACATATCATTCACATCTGTGTATTGTGGTGTGAAACAGATCGTCCGTTTTTTTTTGCATCCTAGTCGCAGATCGAAAATGAAGAGTTTATTAATGTTACAAAATGTCTACGATAGAATAAAAATTCGTAAGTGTTGTAATGTCTTGTAGTGTATTTGTATTGTATTTTCGAATGACAACTGTACTGATTAAACATAAAATCGTACAATCTGGTATCGTACGAGAAAAACTTTCGTGCTTGTCTGATTAGATAATATCAGATGAACTGTCGTGATTGACTCTGTACTAACGATCCGCTTATCATACGATCGATTCGAAAGCAGTATTTTTCTTCTGATTTTCGGATCGTGTGTACGAACTTTAAGTACAGGTTTTTTTTTTTTTTTATTTCCTGTCCTGCAGGTCAATAAGTGCTTGTTTAAAGCAGGTGTGTTGAGCTGCATTGGTCAGCTAGAACAGCCTTATCCAATCAGGGTGTCTAGGCACCCTGGGGTGCCTTGGGGTTTCTTCCGGGGTGCCTTGGCAAAATGCTTAAAAATTTATCAAAAAATTGTATACAGACCAGCAGGTGGATGAAGCTTGTCTTTTAGTTACACAAAGCCATAGGCTTTCACTATGCACCATTATGACTTTCTAGACACTGGCATCCTAACAACCAAAGATATCATCGGTTGATATGGAGGATGTCTGTTGCCTCCACAGCATCCTTGTTTGACCATCCATTGCCCCTTTCCCTCAGCACTGGGTTCACATTAGCTGACTGATGGAGTAAAATTGGGGGGGAAGAGAAACATATACTAGTCGGTACCAGTGTGCAAAAGTGTATTTGTTTTGGAAGAATAAATCACCTCTAATACAGTGTTAATTTAGTCGACTAAAACCGACTAAAACGTTTTCGTCGACTAACACAATTCAGATGACTAAAATACGACTAAAACTAAAATGGCATTTTAGTCTGAAGACTAAAATACGACTAAAACTAAAAGGGCATTTTAGTCAAAAGACTATAACTAAAACTAAATCAAAATTTGCTGCCAAAACACTGGTGCATGCTCAAAGCTTAATACCATAAATAATAACATATTCGATTTTTCACTCCAGGACCAGCAGTAGTATATAATGAGTTTGGAAATTGTAGAGAAATGCTTAAATAATGCATTACAAATTACAATTGAACTACACCCATTTGATTATAGATGACTAAAATGAGTTTTAGTCGACTAAAATATACTGGAGTTTTAGTCGACTAAAATATACTGGAGTTTTAGTCGACTAAATACGACTACAACTAAAACACTTGCAGAAGACTAAAATGGGACTAAAACTAAAATGCCATTTTAGTCCTAAGACTAAGACTAAAAATAAATTGAAATTTGCTGCCAAAATTAACACTGCTTGGGTGACCTATGTGTGGATGTTGCTACATTGTGTAAAACTATTAGAATTGTTTTTTGACATTTTAGAATGGGGTGCCTTGAGACTGTCCATAATTTTAAAGGGTGCCTTGAGAATGTTTATAATTTTAAATGGTGTCTTGACTGAAAAAAAGTTGAGAAACACTGAGCTAGATCAGTACAGGCTCAACCAAATTGTTGTTCATGTGCCCTGTTCATACTGTACAATGGTGTTGATGTGCAAAGCTATTTAGGGTATTTTGAAAGCTCCCCTAAAGGGACCCTATTGCCACACAACTCATTATAGTAAATATATACATACACTAACCGTCCACTTTATTGGGTACATCTGTTTAATTGCTTGGTAACATAAATCGCTAATCAGCCAATCACATGGCAGCAATTCAATACATTTAGGCATCTAGACATGGTAAAAATGATTTGCTGAAGTGCAAGCTGAGCATCAGAATGGGGAAGAAAGGGGATTTACGTGACGTTCAACGTGGCATGGTTGTTGGTGTCCAGCGGGCTGCTCTGGGATTTTCATGCACAACCATCTCTCGGGTTTACAGAGAATGGTCCGAAAAAGAGAAAATATCCAGTGAAAGGCAGGTGTGTGGACAAAAATGCCTTGATGTCAGTGGTCAGAGAAGAATGGGCAGTCTGGTTAGAGATAATAGAAAGACAACAATAACTCAAATAACCATTTATTCTACATACCCTTAACCAGGGTATGTAGAATACCATCTCTGAATGGCTGCACAACATGCCGAATCTTGAAGCAGATGGGCTACAGTAGCAGAAGACCACACTGGGTACCACTCCTTTCAGCTAAGAACAGGAATCTGAGGCTACAATTTGCACAGGCTCACCAAAATTGGACAATAGAAGATTGTAAAAACGTTGCCTGGTCTGATGAGTCAATTTCAGTTGGGACATTCTGATGGTAGTGTCAGAATTTGGCGTAAACAACACAAAAGCATGGATCCATCCTACCTTGTATCAACGATTCAGGCTAGTGGTGGTGGTGTAATGGTGTGGGGGATATTTTCTTGGCACACTTTGGGCCCCTTAGTACCAATTGGACATCGTTTAAACGTCATGGCCTACCTGAGAATTGTTGCTGACCATGTCCATCCCTTTATGACTACATAAATACCAATCTTCTGATGGCTTCTTCCAGCAGGATAATGCACCATGTCACAAAGCTCAAATCATTTCACCACTGGTTTCTTGAACATGACAGTGAGGTCACTGCACTCCAATGGCCTCCACAGTCACCAGATCTCAATCCAATAGAGCACATTTGGGATGGGTTGGCATCATGGATGTGCACCCGACAAATCTGAAGCAACTGCGTGATGCTATCATGTCAATATGGACCAAAATCTCTGAGGAATGTTTCCAACACCTTGTTGAATCTATGCCATGAAGAATTAAGGAAGTTTGAAGGCAAAGGGGGTCCAACCTGATACTAGCAAGGTGTACCTTATAAAGTGGCCGGCAAGTGTATGTTCATTTATAATATGCATTTTAGTTATGTCTTAGCTAACGTAGACCATATGTTCCATACCTTGGGTATCACCAGCAGGCTTCAGGCCTCCCTTGGCTAGTCTGGGCCTCCCCTTAGCAGTAACAGCGCAAAAAAAGTCACAGAATATGTTACAGTTATGAGCCGCAGCCACCATGGTATCACACTGTACACATTTGTAGGATCTTCCAGCCCCATCCTGGCCAAGCCAGGTGTATACCTACTTTCCTAGGTATAGGTCGAAGACAAGACAGACAGTCAAGAAGATTATATAAATATGTAGCACGACCTCCATGGGGGCTGCTGGGTAATAACACCTGCACTCCCTAGGCCCTAAGATATTTCTGACCCGCTGGGCACTACAGGTTCAGATACTTTAACCGGTTGCCGACCGCCGCACGACTATATACTGCGGCGGTCAGCCCCGGCCAGGCAGAGTGACGTATCGATACGTCACTCGCCTGTCACTGACTTGCGAGCCTATTGCGGGCGAGGCGCGCGCCCGCCGCGGCTCGTTCACAGACAAGTCAGTGCGTGTGACCGGCGGACTCGATGTCCGCCAGTCACACTACGATCGCTCCTGTGAAGGGAGAAAGACAGAGCGGCTTGTGTAAACAAGCTGCCTGTCAGTTCTCCCTGTGTAAAAGTGAAGATCTGACCGTTCTACTATGTAGAACTGTTGATCTTTGCTTTTACACCAATAGCAATGTCCCTGCACAGTTAGAATCACGCCCCTAGGACTCACTTAACCCCTCCCTGTCCAATAAAGTTAACCCCTTCCCTGCCAGTGTCATTTTTGCAGTAACAGTGCATATATATAGCACTGATTACTGCAGTAATGTCACTGGTACCCCCAAAAGTGTAAAAAATGTCAGTCAAGGGTCCGATCTGTCCACCGCAATGTCGTAGTACCGAAAAAAAAATCGCAGATCGCCGCCATTACGCGTTAAAAAAAAAACCCACCAAAAATGACAAAAATCTTTCCCTTTGTTAGTAAACGCGATAACTTTTGCGCAAACCAATCAAAATACGCTTTTTGCGATTTTTTTTTTACCAAACATAGGTAGCATAGGTCTTTGATAATGCCCAGGTGGGTGAGCGAAATGCGTTGACGTATTTCCGGTGCGGCAAAACCATTGACGTCACTTCCTGTTATAGTTCTTAGCACTCCAGCACTTTTTTGCAGCACTACCAGCACTTTTTCTTATTATTATATTGCACAATATATTGGACTTTTTTCAGCACTATTAGCACTTTTCAAAGTATTGCACTCAATATATTAATTTTAAGCACTAGTGCACTTTCTAATTATTTAGATATGTATGTATTGAAGAGGTATTATTTTTTGTCATTTTGCAAGCGCTGTTTTTTCTGTTAGTGAGACAGACGAGAAGGTCTGAATCCAGCTCTGTGCTCTCTCTAGCTGTACTTTACTGAAACAGATTGGTACACAACAGTTCTCTATAGAAAACGTTATGTAGAAAGGTGAGAGGAGGCCTGGGAAGCTGGGCCAGCAAAATCCTAACCTTTCCCGTTTGATTCTTGGCTTCTGATCCTTAAAGTTGTACTGACGTCTAAACTTTTTTTGTAAACCTCAGACAAACAAAGCATGTCCTTCTATAGTGTGTACTTGTCTCAGATAAATGCACTAATGTCCCATACACACGTGCAGATTATCTGAAGACTTAGACTTTTGTCTGCAGACTTACCTTTTCTATGTAGTACAAGGGCCTGCCGGATTGCATACAAATTGAAAGTGTTTAGGTTTGACCTCATATTATATGGTTTTGGTAAGTCTGCAGACAAAAGTCTTCAGATAATCTGCACGTGTGTACGGGGCATAAGTGTCACCTTTGTCTCATGTCTGCTATCAGCATAAATCATTTCTGACAAGATTTCCTGACACCAAGAGAAAAAGGTGAAAAGAAAAATAGGTGCGCGAACCTTAAATGAGAAAAAGAGTGGAAAAAAGCAGCACTGAAAAAGTATAAATATGTGAGGGGTTGTAACAAATGAAAAACATCAATTACAGAGTGCGCTAAAAAGTTATGGAACACAAATATTCACAAAAATGGTGATTGCTAATGTACAGCTAAACACAAAGTCTATATTCCAAATGATGAGACTGTGCAAAAGTCTTGAAAATCCAAAGAATATAGTGAGGTTGGGGAGTGATGAAGGATAAGGGTAACCTCTTCCCAAACGGTGATCCAGACAGTGCTCAAATGTACACGTGATGCACCCAGTGTTAAGAAGGGACTCTTACCAGATGATGGAGAGATGCAAACATATAGTGTATAACCCTGGAGTCCGTTAGGTCAGCTTGTAGGAGAGAATTCACAAGAGGAATAAAGCGACCATCTGCTTCCAAAGTGTGGGGATCTAGAGGCTTCCACTCAAGGGGATATCGCCACCAAGAACATGCCCAAGGAAGAGAAGGGGACTATAGTGCATTACCTCACTTTATTGAACCAATAAGAAGGAGTAACACTTACATTTTCAGGAGAAAAAACAGCATATGTAAATTTTGGATCGAGGACCTCTGCAGTAGCATTCTAATCCCTCTCCACTCTATCCAAAACTTGACTATAGGCAGGCTGTGGATTTTGGTTTTCCCAGCTGACATGTCTCATGTCTGCTATCAGCATAAATCATTTCTGACAAGATTTCCTGACACCAAGAGAAAAAGGTGACAGGGGTGGGACCTCCAACTGATTGACAGTTTGACAGTCTCAGCTCTATTCCTGTGTGCTGTGTGGAGGGAGGTGTATCCCTTCCCTCCAATAATCTCTGAGAGCTCTCTTCACTGACCTCTGTAGTGTGTAACCAGAGATGTATAGTAACTAAGTAGAACTACTTCACTACTGTACTTAAGTACCGAAAGGCGGTATCTGTACTTTCCTAGAGTAGAATTTTCTCCTACTTCCACTTTTACTTCACTACATTTTTTCAATGATTTCAGTACTTCTACTCCAATATTTTTTTTTTGTGCTGCATAGTTACTCGTTACAATTCTAAAAATTACCACTGCCAGAACAGTAGATGGCAGGTTTGATGAAGCTCAAAACATGTGTATTATCAGCGCATACGAAAATAAATGCTACTGTATGTATAAATAAAAGCTGCCTTTGAAATAATAAAAAACAATATGATGTTCAAACTTTTGACTTCTTTCTTTAATAACTACATAACACAGTACTTGTACTTTTACTTTCAGTACTTGAGTAGCAATTTTTTTTCAAAACTACTGGTACTTTTACTTTCAGTACTTGAGTAGCAACATTTTTAAAAAAAACTACTTGCAATACTTAAGTACAAAAAATGTTGAATACTTTAGTACTTCTCGAGCACTTCCACTTCTACTCAAGTCACTTTTTGATCGAGCACTTGTACTTTTACTCAAGTATGGGTTTCGAGTACTTTATACAACTCTGTGTGTAGATGTGAATCCACGTGCAAAATAACTTTCTTCCAGTGACACCAGGGAAAAGTGTAGGAAGGGGACACCCTTGTGCTCAGGTATAACAAGCAGCTTACCGAAATTCCGTGGCTGCTCAATTTAATGAGACAGCCTCTCCCAGCTAGTAGTAAACCAGTAGGTCAACCGATATCAAGCTCAGGTGCTTCGAAAGACTCCAAAAGCCGAAAGCCGTTTCCGGTGTGTTGTTAAACCGATCACATTAATATGTGGCACACTTGGAACTTCTCATATACTCCATTGAACGTAAAGCCATATGTAGAAAGAAACAGAGGCCCATAGCGTAATCCCGTAAACCAATAGGTAAATTTATTAAAAAAACTACTTACAATTTAAAAGACAAAAACAGGCATGTAGTATGTGCCGGTCATGGATCTAACCGCGGCGTCCCGCAAGTCTCCAGATCAGCATATGGATAAACGGCCGGCTTCGTTGGGGGGCGTGTGGACGTTTATGTCTGGGATCGCCAACGTTTCGTCATAAGAAAGACTTCTTCTGGGCGGCATAAACGTCCACACGCCCCCCAACGAAGCCGGCCGTTTATCCATATGCTGATCTGGAGACTTGCGGGACGCCGCGGTTAGATCCGTGACCGGCACATACTACATGCCTGTTTTTGTCTTTTAAATTGTAAGTAGTTTTTTTAATAAATTTACCTATTGGTTTACGGGATTACGCTATGGGCCTCTGTTTCTTTCTACATATGGCTTTACGTTCAATGGAGTATATGAGAAGTTCCAAGTGTGCCACATATTAATGTGATCGGTTTAACAACACACCGGAAACGGCTTTCGGCTTTTGGAGTCTTTCGAAGCACCTGAGCTTGATATCGGTTGACCTACTGGTTTACTACTAGCTGGGAGAGGCTGTCTCATTAAATTGAGCAGCCACGGAATTTCGGTAAGCTGCTTGTTATACCTGAGCACAAGGGTGTCCCCTTCCTACACTTTTCCCTGGTGTCACTGGAAGAAAGTTATTTTGCACGTGGATTCACATCTCTGCACTTAATATTGGGACTATTCATTTGGACATTATCCCCTCTCCTTTTTTGTTTTCTTTATATGAGCTTTTCAGCTATATAATTGTATACTGATTTCAGCGCTGCACTTTTTGGTTTTTATTGTATTTTTTGAATCACTGTTAGTTGATTTTGTGCCAGCTGCTCACTATTGTTCTTAATCATTTGGTTTTCTGTCACATCTAGCGCGGAAATTTTTCTTCTATTTATATTACAACTCTGTGTGTAATCAGATCTCCGCCCAATTTTTCTGAACTCTCAGACAAGCTTTATAATTCAGCACTTTGAACTGATGTAAAGAAGAGAAGGCTGAAGATAGACACATACAACTTTTGTAGGATTATTATTATTATACAGGATTTATATAGCGCCAACAGTTTGTGCAGCGCTTTAGAACATGAGGACAGACAATGCAGTTACAATACAATTCAATACAGGAGGAATGCGAGGGCCGATTTGCAGACTTGTATAAAGTACTCAAAATTTCTACTTGAGTAAAAGTACAAGTGCTCGATCAAAAAGTTACTTAAGTGGAAGTACTAAAGTATTCAACATTTTTTTTACTTAAGTATTGCAAGTCGTTTTTTCAAAAAAATTGCTACTTAAGTACTAAAAGTAAAAAGTACCAGTAGTTTTGAAAAAAAAAATTCTACTCAAGTACTGAAAGTAGAAGTAGAAGTACTGTGTTATGTAGTTATTAAAGAAATAAGTCAAAAGTTTGAACATCATATTGTTTTTTATTATTTCAAATGATTTATTCAAATGATTAACCTAAAGGACAATCACAATTCCTTAGGCTGTAACTTTTTGTAAACAAAAAACAGATAAAGTATGTCCCCCCCTTTCCCCTTTAAAGCATCCCTCCTTCTCTTCCCTGCATGTTTTTTTTTCTCCACAGCTTATTGGTGCGCAAAATCATATATAAACCAATGTGATATACAACAATATATTCCAATAATGAAATAAAGGAAGAGTGTATGAAATCTAAGTCAATAAAAAGTTCAAAATATTGTGAATCTTCAAATATATATATGTGACAAAACAAGATGAATATAATTTCATATCTGCTGTTAATGGGAAAGAACCTCCCAACCAGGGCCGGCCTTAGGTGTTCAAGCGCCCTGTGCGAACTGATCCTGTGGCGCCCCCACCAGCGCCCTGCACATTTTTTCTTGCACTTTTTTTGCACTTCATTTGACTTTTCTTTTTTATGATCACTACAAACTTATCCCCCCTTACATTAGAGACCTCCCTTACATCAGAGACCCCCAACGGAGCCCCCCTTACAACAGAAACCCCCCAACGGAGCCCCCTTACAACAGAAACCCCCCACAGAGGCCCCACTTACATCAGAGACCCCCCCACACAGAGCACCCTTACAGCAGAGACCCCCCCAGCCCCCACAAAGAGCCCCCTTTACATCAGAGACCCCCATACAGAGCCCCCTTTACATCAGACACCCCCCCTCCACACAGAGCTCCCCTTACATCAGAGACCCCCCACAGAGCCCCCTTACATCAGAGCCCCCCACACAAAGCCCCCCTTACATCAGAGACCCCAACACAGAGCCCCCTTACATCAGAGACCATCCCCACACAAAGCCCCCTTACTTTAGAGACCCCTCACACAAAGCCCCCCTTACATCAGAGACCCCAACACAGAGCCCCCTTACATCATAGACCGCCCACACAAAGCCCCCCCTTAAGTTACATCAGAGACCCCCCCATGTTTCCCTTAACCAAGATGGCCGCCAGTGCCTCGATCGCACTGCGCATGCGCACGTGCCTCTACTGCGCGGCTGCCGGAATCCCTGCCTCCCAGCGCTGAGATGTCAGCGAATGGAGACAAGGAGGGGAGGAGCGGAGTGGCCGAAGGCCGCCACACATGTCAGAGCGCCGAGAGGCGCATGTGGGAGCACTCCACGCCGGCCCAGCGGAAGCCTGGAGTGGAACAACGCTACCCAAATGGCCAGAGACCAGGTACCCATGAAAAAGGGGGGTATCTTTACCTTTGCCTTCCTATAGAAAAGGGGAGGGGAGGGGGGAAGGCAGAATAGGGAGGATAATTGAAAGAGTAGGAGAGAGCAGTAAGGAGGGAAACCAAACAAAAAAGAAAAAGGGAAAGGAGAGAAAAGTAACGAGTAACGATGCAGCACAAAAAAAAATATCGGAGTAGAAGTATCGAAATCATCGAAAAAATGTAGTGAAGTAGAAGTAGGAGAAAAAAATTCTACTTTAGGAAAGTACAGATACTGCATTACGGTACTTAAGTACAGTACTTAAGTAGTTCTACTTCGTTATTATACATCTCTGCTGATTTGTTTCATCTGTATGACCTGAGGCCAGTCACTTTACTGGTTATATGTAAGGGTTTACACTCACCTCAATGCATTCTCTGAATTTGAAATGGTATCAGCCTTGCAGTCCCTGTACATCAGAGCTCAGACTGGGAGAGAAGGAAGCATTGCTGGACATCATTTAACCCAGAAGACTGAGGACATCTTGTGGGGGAAGTACTGCAGAGGTCATCTCCAGATTGAATGTGAATATTGTAACAAGACAGGCCATTCAGTTACCTATTTTTTTATTTTAGTACTGCAGTTCTGTTTTAACAGATACGGTAAATGCCAGAAGAGTCCCCATGTAGTTTGTTACATATTGTGAGGGATTAGCTCGGTGGCGGGTGTGGATGACCCCTTGGGGGGTGCGTTTTCCCAGAGAGATAGCCGACAAGTGCTTGCAAACAAACAGTGTGGTTTATTAAATGGTGTTTTCTTCACCAGGCTGTATGCAGCAAAACATCCAAAATAAAATAAAACAGAAAATAAATCCTTGCCTCTGTGGGCGGCTACCTTCTCACAACTGGAACCTGCCTAAGTGTCTGTCTCCAACCTAC
This sequence comes from Pelophylax lessonae, assembly GCF_965119305.1. Lineage (NCBI taxonomy): Eukaryota > Metazoa > Chordata > Amphibia > Anura > Ranidae > Pelophylax > Pelophylax lessonae. The sequence goes on from NC_138771.1 coordinate 526,342,341, forward strand.
CGTCGGGCAGACTTCCTTGTCCTACAGCGGACCTATAGCTTCACAGGGCAACACAGTCCTTTTGTTTCTTTCACACAGAAACACTTCGTCTTCTCACCTTTGAGACGTATTCACCCTTGGTTACCGTCCCGGGCACACATCACTCCGGGGGGTCTTCTCCCAGGCCCACACATCCTGTCGGGAGGCACACGCTGACTGTCCTTCTGCTCCCAGCCCACATGGCTTCAGGACACAGCTTCTGGAGGCAGCAAACAACAGGAATTTCTCTGAACAAATTATAGAGCCTTAACTCCCTCATTCTGAACAGGTGAAGGCCTTTCAACTTCCTGCTGGCTAGCTCTGTAGCCAACACCCTAAATTAATTAATGGACTTCTCAATCAGGTGGAAATGTATTTCCTTCCTGTGACTACATTCCCAGATTTAGCTGACTTCCTGTCACATACCCCCCCCTCTTGTTTCAACCCTAGGGTTGGGACACATATTTCCAGGCACGCATGTGTCAGGCACTGCTGACTCACTGATAAGCCTCCTATTATCCTCAAGCTTCCGGATGAAACTGTTTTGTCATCTTCATTGACGGATTTCTCATAAATGCCACACAGTTTGTCTCTCATCTCATATACACATTCTTCAACTGCATTTTTGGCATCATTTTGCTCCTTCTCGTTTCTGTCATCTTCATTGACAGCTTTCTCATAAATGTCAGACAGCTTGTCCCTCATAACCGTCTGTCCAATCCACCATGGAGGACCGTGATCCATAGGCAACTCAATTGGGCTAGTCTTAATGTCTTCAACATTCTTAAGACGCCTCTCTCTGCAATCCATAAATGTTTTCCACAAAACTTTGAGAACCTTTGCTTCACTAAGCTTTGTTCCAAGTAGGGACTCTTGACATCCCTCTGTGACTTGAGTTGCCTCTCCATACATCTGTACACAATCATTGACTTTTTGTTGTAAAAGGGAATGATCTTCCTTCTTGAGCTTTGCTTGCTCTAAGATGCTGTGCAGAGGATTTTCCAATTGAGACAACAGGCTGTCACACATTTCTTCAAAGTGACCCCTGTTCCTTTTCCCAGAGATATCAATATCATTCACCAAACATTTCATATTCATAGGCAGATCTGAAGCATTTGCACTCATCAACTTCTTAAACTTTTCGCCCTCCTGAGCGAGTCGCAGTAAAGGCCTACTATTTGATTTGATATTCAGTTTATATTTCTTGCCAAACTCTTCACAGAAGAAGCCAACCAGAACATCATCAACTTTCCTTCCACCAACATAGGGGTCAAAGGCAACAACACAGTTGAACCCAGCGATCTGGGTGGTATCCATTATAGACCTCCTCTCTGCATCAGTGAAGAAGCATGGAACTGCAACACATTCTTTTACAGGTTTCTTCAATGCACTTTCTGCTGAACTATTTGACCGCTCAAAGTCACCTGGTTCCTTTTCTCTATCTGAATTCCACATGGAATGCATCTCAAGATCACGATCAAACTTCTGCCACCCGTCTTTCACCAGTTCCATTTTGGAAACACTCCCTGAAAGGCACTTATTCATTTGCTTCACGTTTTCACCAACAGCCTTAGTTTTCTCCACTAGGTGGCGTTTGCTTTTTTCTCCCAGATTTATATCACTTGCTTTAGTTTTCTCCGCTTTAGTTTTCTCCACTAGGTTTTCAGCCTGAACTGAGAAATCATCACATTTCTTACACAGCTCCTTTGTTTGCTGAAGTTCTAATGATACATTTTCCAATGCTTGAAGTTTTTGAAGGAACGGTTTATTCCAAAGGGGTGATTCAAGCCACATGTCATCACATTTCTGAGGCTCACTCAGGACAGACCCCAAAACACTGATCCTTTTAAAAACTGCATCAGGCACACTATCCCCTCTTTGGGACAGATCCTCTGTTGCCTGGAATTCCTCTTCCAGTTCCTGCAACGGAATCTTCATCTCTTCTACTTGCTGTTCTAAGGCTCGCTTAGACTTTTCTAGCTCCTGAACGCTTTTCACAACATCATCCTTGGAGCTGACCAATTCTTCCATTTCTGTACGCAGCTGTTTAACACTTTCTAGTTCAGCCTTACACTCTAGAGCTTCCTCCAAAGAGCGAGCCAAGAACAGGGCTTTGCTCTCGTTATCACGCACCTCCGTTTCTGCACGTGCGCGTTCTTCTGCATATTTTGCAGACACAGTCTTCTCTTCACCAAGCATCTGATCAAACTTCTTTTTCACATCTTCAACACACTGTAATGAACCAACGCTTTCTTCCATGCGTTTTTTCATATCCGCTATCTGAGCTTGCAATGTTGCGACTTGTTCTGATAGGTTTTTCTTTGCTTCCGCCTCCTCTTTTAATTGTTCCAGGAAGCCATTTTTCTCATCTTCCATTTGTTTGAGCTTTGTGCTAAAACTCAGCCTTTGACACCTCTCTTCCTGTAAGAGTTCCTGCGTGTCTTGCAGCTGCGATTCCAAGATAGAAAAATCTTCCGCAATTTCTCTAGATTTTCTGTCTGCTTGAGAAAGCTGATTTGTAACATTGTCCAACTCAACCTGCAGTCGGTTTGCCTTCTCTGACAGCTTAGCACACAATCGGTCACCTTCTGACACCTTGACTTGCGATTCCAGAAGCTGTGCCTCTACTTTTTCCCTCTTATGTTCACAATCTCCTTTTCCCTGCATAAGAGCCTTCACCTCATTGGCTAGCATCTGGGAATAAGAATGTAATTCTGCCACACAGGCTTCTTTCTCCTTTAACTGCTGCTGGAAACGTTGGGCTTCACCTTTCCAACTTTCACAGTCTGCACGTAATTCATCTACCACATTGCTCAAAGTGGTGAGCTCATACACAGTACTCAGTAATTTAGCCTCTCTTTCACTTTTCTCGTTGTCGCTGAGAGACAATGTCGTTTTCAGAGCGACATTCTGTTCCTGCGACTCCTGCAGGTCTATTTTTGTAACTTCCAAACACTGAAGACTTTTTTCCAGCTGATTACGCAACTCCAACATTTCACACATACTTTGCTTCTGCAAAGTCTGAATTTCAATTTCCTTTTCCATGAGGATGGTATCTTTCTCCTTTATAGTGTCTTGACATTTTTGCAACTCGACCAAAAGAAGAGCAGTGGATTCTTCCCACTGTAACACATGAGACTTGAGTAGTTCATTCATTTCCTGCAAGTTTCTATGCTCCATTTTAAGCAATTCCAAGGCTTGTTCCTTTTCTTCCATTTTCCGTTGCAAGGCATCCAACTCAGCCCTGCACACATACTCGGTTTCCTCCAAACCGATGGCCTCCATTGGCTGCTGGCGTCTCTGTTTCCAGCCTGCCATGCTCTCTTGATGAGCCTTTTGTTGAGCTGCAAAGCTCTGCTGAAAATCCGCATTTGCCTGCTGTTGAGCTGCATTTGATATAATCAGATGTTTCAACATCTCCTCCATTTTGAGTTTACTTTTCATCTGAGCACACTGCGTCTCCATAGCGGTTTCATCAGTGTTGCTAGGGACAACAACCTTCCTCTTTAGTAGACTCTCTTTAGGCATGGATGGGGCTGGTTCAGACGGCAACATCCCCTCCATCCATAGAATCCGGTCTCTCATTTCATCTATCTTTGCATTCTTCAGGCGTTTTGAACGCCCCATCTTCAATAACTCCACAAACAAATTTTTCACAGTCCAGCAAAAAATTTTCAGACCACTGTCTCTTTAACACATGTAGTTTTTCTCTCTCTCTTGCAAGATCTCTTTTCCTGCACACACAGTTTGTGCAGTCACTTGCACCAGACACAACAAAGTTCAAATAATTTTGAGACCGCTGTCTCTTTAAAACACTTTTTTTTTTTTTTTTTTCTGTCAGGATCTTCTCTCCTGCACACATAGATTGTGCAATCTCATGCACCAGACAAAGTTCATCAAACATATGCACTCCATTGCAGGGATCTCTGCTTATGCCCGCATCCTCCACCATATGTGAGGGATTAGCTCGGTGGCGGGTGTGGATGACCCCTTGGGGGGTGCGTTTTCCCAGAGAGATAGCCGACAAGTGCTTGCAAACAAACAGTGTGGTTTATTAAATGGTGTTTTCTTCACCAGGCTGTATGCAGCAAAACATCCAAAATAAAATAAAACAGAAAATAAATCCTTGCCTCTGTGGGCGGCTACCTTCTCACAACTGGAACCTGCCTAAGTGTCTGTCTCCAACCTACCGTCGGGCAGACTTCCTTGTCCTACAGCGGACCTATAGCTTCACAGGGCAACACAGTCCTTTTGTTTCTTTCACACAGAAACACTTCGTCTTCTCACCTTTGAGACGTATTCACCCTTGGTTACCGTCCCGGGCACACATCACTCCGGGGGGTCTTCTCCCAGGCCCACACATCCTGTCGGGAGGCACACGCTGACTGTCCTTCTGCTCCCAGCCCACATGGCTTCAGGACACAGCTTCTGGAGGCAGCAAACAACAGGAATTTCTCTGAACAAATTATAGAGCCTTAACTCCCTCATTCTGAACAGGTGAAGGCCTTTCAACTTCCTGCTGGCTAGCTCTGTAGCCAACACCCTAAATTAATTAATGGACTTCTCAATCAGGTGGAAATGTATTTCCTTCCTGTGACTACATTCCCAGATTTAGCTGACTTCCTGTCACAATATACATACTCCTATGTTTGACACAGAGCGTGGTAGAGACCTGCTTTGGGGTTTGCACGCCTTAAAATCCCAGGCAGGCTATAACAGAGAAATAATTATCTCTTGGCCATAAGGGAGGGTACTATTTCAGCAACATAATGTAACACCGGTCAGTCCAGAAAGTAGTTAAGTAAATTGGAGCTGCCTAGAGATACAGTAATTAAATGGAATGACTCAGACAGTCAGTGCAAAATCAATAAATGACCATTAACTTTAAACAAGATGGTGGTCATGTTTTTCCTGCCTGTAATAGTTCAAGAGATAGGATAAGAAAGCTACATCTAAGTGCAACCGCAGGCAAAAAGTGGAATCAATCAGAGAAATGCTAATGTTAGCCACAAAGCATTTCAGCTGCACTAAGATCAGAATGTGCATTTAGTTTACCTTTAAAAGGTCGACCCATCCTGTCTGGATAGTTCAGTGTAAAGCTGGCTATACACATACAATTTTTTTTAAGGCAAAACAAAAAAATAAAAAAATCTAACATTCCTCCATCCATACTGTACAGCGCGGCTGGACAGATTTTGCACTGAGGCTATTAAAATGATGCAGCCTTTGTTTGGTGGACAATTTTCTGCCAGGCTCCCTCGATTTTTTAATTGAATATTGCCAGGCAAGAGGTGGTGGACATGTTCCCCAACTGAGCCAGTACAGTGTATGGTCAGCTTCAGGAACTTGGTGAAGGGGTAAAGGGGCAAAACATTTTTTTCCTATGCAGTGGGGCTGTGATGTCATCACGCTCATAGGCCCACTGTGGATGTGAGGCCATCAGGAGCAGTCCACCGCTGGTGTGTGGAGGAGCACCTTTGCAGGTGGAGTGGAGCAATGAGTGAGTATAGAGCTTTCTCCTCTTCCCTGGACAAAACAAGCAGTTAAACCGTGCAGTGTAGGCTGAGCCACATGCATTGGAAAATGTTTTTTTGCTCAGAGTTGGGCTTTAAGTTTTTTAATCTTAGGTGTAAAAGTCATCAGCTTGTTGGACCCCAAAGACTCCTCTCCAGTCTGAATTTTTTAAAAAGAACTTAAAAGAGAAGTATGGCCACAGATTTTTTTCACTCTTCTGAGTCACAGGAGTGTGCTCACTTTTGCTCTACTGTGACCCAGAATCAGCTGACAGCAGACTAAAGCCCGTTTTAAGCTGGAAGACCAACCATATTGTCGAGATCCACCCAAATTCCTGATTGGCATCTGGCTCAGCCCCTCTGCACACTGCTGAGACCCGAATGCTCACTCCCCCTTCCCAGACTGGTGGGGACGGGGTCTTACAGCGCTCGTGCTTATGGAGGTATACTTTGCTCGGAAGGCATTCATCAATTCCCGGGACCAGGCAGGGACTGCAGTCATGTGAAAAGTCAAACATTAAAGCGGTTGTAAACCGCTGCACTTTTTTTTTTTTTTTTTTTACTTACCTGCAAGGCAAAGGCATAATGAGCACATTATGTTAAACTTACCTGAAAACTAAGTGTTCCAGCGATGCAATGCCATCACTGGAGGCAGCGTCCATCTATACCCTGTCTTCCTTCTGGGTTCGCAGCTTTGGGTCTGGGACTGGCCGAAGCCGCGATGATGTCACTCCCAGTCACGGCACACTGCTCTGAAGAAATGGCACGGGCAGCCGTTCCTTGAGAGCGCATGCGCCAGTGATGTAACTGGCTGCTAGGTCAGTAAATATCTCCTAAACAGTGCATGTTTAGGAGATATTTACACTACCTAAAGATAAGCCTTAATATAGCCTTACCTATAGGTAAGATTTAAAGATGGAAGTTTACCTCCTGTTTAACGTTGTAACTTGTATGTTTGCATTAGGAGGGACATGCTGAGCCTGTGCCCACACCACCAGTCCGGTGTACCTTGTGACTAGGGCTAAGATCTCTAGGAGACAGAAACGTGTTCTTCCCTTAGGTTACCCATGGCAATGACCTCCTCTTCCTTAAATTGCCCAATTAACCGTTTGTAGCACTGTTACTCATACTCCATAGCATACCTCCCAACTTTCTGAGATGGGATCGAGGGACACCTTTTACCAAAAGTATGTAGGCATAGGACACACCCCCTGCCAAGCCCCCTTAAAGGAGAACTGTACAAAAAAATGATTGGTTAAACCCACACATGCTTTTTTACCACTACTAGTCCTTTATATTGGCTTTTGGAATTTACAAATGCAGCAATTTAGAGATTGGATGAAAGGCTTAGCACAGGGAAGCACTTTTTGATAGATAAGAAGTGCATTTTTTAAACAACTATATAGATCAGACCAAAATAAGGGACTAATGAGGAGGAAAGAGGGACAGAGGGACTTTGATCCAAACGAGGGACAGTCCCTCAAAATCAGGGACATTTGGGAGTTATGTCCATAGTGCTTTACAGACCCAGGTTCTTTAGGATATAAACATGCACTCCTTTGAATAACTTCAAACCAGGCTCAAAGCGGTTAAAACAACATTACTGTTGGAGCTTAATGTAACAGCGTAGCAGGCAAGACATATTTCTCCTAACCAAAGCATGGTACACACGGGCCGAATGTCGGGAAACATTTGCCAGTTAAAAAAAAAAAAAGGCTGACATTTGGCCCATGTGTATGTCGGTCTTTCAGACAAACATGCTGGAAAACCAGCAACCAACCGACTCCCGACCAGCACTCTGAGCCAACGGCAGAGAGTGCTGATCAGAGTGTTCTGGTGGGGGGGCCGCCCCCCCTGTAGAACACAATAGTTTAGCGGGGTAGATCGCTGTAGTTACTTTGCACAGTGAGTACAGCAGCTCCAACTAGAGCTGACAGTTTTTTTTCGTTCAACTTGCTGGGTTGAACAGAAAAAAAAAACAAATAGTGTGTACCAAGCTTAACCCCAACTGTGGCTGCCCAAGCATACCTGCACAGGAAGAGTCCATACATTGTAAGTCCAGACTGACAGTGACAGTGTCCATAATGACAGAGTTCCAAAGAGTGGTGTTCCCTGGGGTGGACTACAAGTCCCAGGAGCCCCTTTCTTTTCTCTTCATCTGCGACTCCGATAACACCCCAGTTCCAGCTCTCTGGGAATCTGGACTCTCTTACCTTTTCTAACACACAGGATGGGAGACCAGCGCCCAAAAAGCCTCCAAACTTAGCCCAGGGAAGGTGGCAAAAACATTACCCCTTTCGCCTAGCAGCAGACAACCTGACTACACTGGTGCTCCAGTGAGCACTGGAGGGGCAGAGCGGACAGTCACTGCTCTCTGCTTAGATTTGACCATGCACTGAGTGATCAGCGGTCATTTATCACTGTTCTTGGACTTAGAGCCAACTGAAGACAGCTTTAGCATCAGACGGAAAGTATGAATTTTTATTTTTTACATTAGAACCCCTGTCAAGATTCTATTACTTAATTGTAGAGAGGAGATGCCAAAAGTCCTGAAGATTTAATTGGGTAACTATAAGGATAGTGAAAGCAAATACATGCTCCAATCAATGGTTTGGCTCTCTAATCAATCTAACAAAAAAAATATGTTGCACCCTCCTAGTCAGGTGTTAGAAGAGAGGATAGTTTTTGGGTCTTTCTGCTTACCAGAAAGATTGCTAGGTAAATTTAGATTGCTCTCTGCCTACCAGCGAGCAGGATCCATTGATATGGTCTGCTCATGGTACTCAGGTGCAGCTCAGCTTGTCTGAAATGTTTCACACTGGTCCAATAGGGAGGCATATTGGACAGTGGGAGGAAATCTGACAAGTGAGGGCACAGGCATTGTTACAGCCCTGGAGATTGGCAGAGGAAAGTGCCTCAGTGCAGGCTATGTGACTGCCCCTCCTCTGTAGAAGCTGCCATGCGGGCTCAGTAAGTCGACCTGAGGGCCTGAATGTCAGAGAGGAACTGAACCCAGATGTCCTGCAGAGCTGACTTGAAGGGAGACACTGAAAAAAGGATCTGAATCTGCCTACTGTGAGTCATGGGGCCTGTCATGTGAGGACCATCCCTTCAGTGAAAGAATCAGTGGACGGGGGTCAGTCAAGAGGATGCTAGAGAGTGTCCTGAAGATAATGTAGTTGCATTAAACCTGCTGCTAGAGAGAGCAAGAGGACTTAATTCTACCATACAAGTAGCAGTATGGTTAAAGCAGAGACAAAAGGCAAAAACAGCATCCACTGGACTGATCTTTGACTGAGCCAAGAACTTAAAGTGTTAAGTTTTCTGTAAAGAGTTGCTACGGGTAACCCAGGGGAATCCCTAAAGTGTAATATCCAGCAGCTCTCTACGGGGCAGTGCTACATTTGGGGGCTCGTCCGGGATATCACCCTGGGTTACCGGAACGGTTGCTAATGGCAAGATTGTTGCCTAAAAACGTCATTTGTTCTCAAGAAATGTGCTGGAGTGCTCAAGTGGAGAGTGAGACAGGAGATAGGGAGAGTGGGATGAAGAATGGGATGAAGAATCAAGTTCACAGTGATGGTTGCCAGTGGCAACAGAGGGATTTTGTGCAACTAATGACAGCGGGACACTTTTCCAGCACAGTATGGCCATTATTGCCTGTACAAGTGCTATGAAGAGAAATGTCGGCCATGCAGTTTCTGACAGCGGGACAATTCTACTAAATAGCAAAGAGGGTCAGCTGGCCTGGAGAGATGGAGGTGCAGCTGAGGCCCTGGTACAGACAAGGATGGCGGATGCATGTGGATTGAAGAGCACGATCCATTTTACAGTGACTTTCATGGTAGCTGAGCTAAGATGGAGCGGCATTGAAAAGGTTACTGTACCGTGCGGGAAAGCGAGCGCTGGAGGGATCTGCCTAGCAGGAGGAGCCACAGAATCAGCTAATCTGGAGTTGTGGGCGGAGGCGCCATTCACGCACAGCCAATCCGGAAAGAGGAAGGGAGCCTATACATTACTTCTGCTTTCGGGTGGAGCTGAAAGGGAGACACGTGTGTGGAGGACCAAGATGGCGAGTGAGCCAGAGCGCAGAGGCTATCCCACGTGTTGGCGGAGATCATGCAGAGCAGACCGGAAAGCCGACATCGACCGTGTGGGATACAGGGGTGTGATTGGTGCCCGATGGAAGATTGGCGTTGTGCACCAAGGGAGGCGGGGTGCATTTGGGCCTGGTATGTAGTCAGTGTCTGAATGTTACCATGCGGATGCAAGTGTAGGGCCAGTGCGGGCACTGTGGCAATCTGCTGCTGCGGGCAGAGAGGAGTGAAGGTCAGCCCATAACATTGAGTGTGACATGGGAGACCGGGGTCACTCGTGCCCTGTCGGCTGCGGAATCGGGACTCTTTATGGGCAGAGGAAGAGGAATGTACAGAGTGTTAATGGAACTGGACTCTGTGACATCTGTCGGTGCTATAGTGTGCAAGATGAGAGAAACCCGAATGTCCAAAGCCGTGTGAATGCAGGTAGTGAGGGCCGGGGAGCGGCCACCTGATGTACAGAAAACTGCAGCAGCAGACACCCGATCTGTTCCAATAAAGGCAGAGGGGAGTAGATGGCCTGCGGTGACCAAGCATGCAAGTGTGTGCATCGAGGAAGAGGCCGGGGTCATCGATGTGGGGTCTCCCAGTTTCCAACATTGTTATGGATCCTTGGAGGAGGGGATGGATGTATGGAAATCCGAGGAAGAGATCGAGTGGGACTGGGGGTCGGATGATGGGAGCAGTTCGTCCAGTCCAGGTGTTCCTGATGAGGAGACTAGGGATTCTGTGATGCGTGGACAGTGCGCCAAGAATCTGGGGTTCTGTGAGGCCTACTGTAACCGGGTTCCAGATCTATCTCCGCCTCTAAACTATGCCCGGGCTTGGGACCAAAATGAGGCCTATGCAACACTCATCATCAAGGAGGAGACCTTGTATTCCCCACCTGGGAGAGGTGACAGACAAACCCTCCCCAGGTTCTCCAGGATGCAACGGCTGATGCATAGGAAGGTGGCCTTAGAATACGGGTATGACTACTCCTATGCTTCAAGGGGGATTATGTTAGAGATTGGCACTCATTCACAGACACAGTGCTGAGCCTGCTCGTAGTTTTCAGCTATCCTGCATCCTTCTCATCATGTAATGCTGAATGATACATTACCTTCTGATAGAAAGGGGCACACTTGGAGAGAATCGTTCCGGTCACCTTGGAGGAGTGCTGTTTTGATTTTTCAAGTGAATGCTGGACATGGCCTTTGTAATGAGGGCCCATGTCATCTGGTAAGAGGCAGTGTGTCTTTCAGCCTGGTGGTGGTCTTGGATCTTTTAACCCTTACACACGTTTGTGGAGTTGACATTATCACCCTGTGGACTTTCCCTGCTTATGGACTCGCATCTTTTTGATTAGCGCTACACCTACACCCTTGCTATATATGTATATTGATCTGTTTTTACAACTTGAATCTGTGGTAGCTGCTTTTTCGCCTATTTTATGTTAATTTTTAACCTAAGCGCAGCAATACTTATATATATATGTTAGAGATTGAGGCCAAGAGAGAGGCCTAGAGTGCCTATCGGTCTTGATAGCAGCTGGGCTGGAAGGACTGTCGGGATCAAGCACGGGAAGACCATCAGTGGACCATAGCAGAGCAGGAGTGTCATATGGACACCACTGAGCAGGAGATGGGAGCAGGCAGAGACCATCAGTAGTTCGCAGCGGAGCAGGAATGCCAGATGGACACCAGTGGCACATAGGCAGGGGCTAGCAGCAGGCAGTCAAGCAGCAGTAGAGATAGGAGCAGAGTCAGGCAAACTGGGTCATACTCAGGCCGGCTGATCAGGTGCAGATGCCTAAGCAAAAGCGTTGTCAAAGGCAAGCTGGGATCAACACAGGAGTTCAGGAGAAGTCAAGGCAAGCTGGGCCGGTAACAGTAGTCAGATGCAGATTTACAGGTAGCAAGTATGCACGGGAATGCTGTAGGGAAGACAGCACTGAAGCACAGCGCATGCTCAGATTAAATAGCCCCCTTGGCTCCAATACGAGCAACAGATGCGCGCACTTGAGCAATAGACGTACACACATGCGCGCGAATATGTGCATTCGCACGATTATGCGCATATCCGCGTGCACAATTTCTATTAGCATGAACAGAAATACGAATTAGCCTATGCACAGGAAGCGGTCTAGAAGAGCCATTCTGTCTGCTGGAATGTCCTTCCTGACAGGTGATGGCCATGTATAATAATGAGCCTACATGATTAAAAGAACTGAAATCAAAATGATGAAAGTAGTGGGTCAGGACAGTCATGCTGGGGAGGAGAGGGCTAGATGATGCTGGATGTCCTACAGCCAGGCTCTGTCTGACTTCCTTCAGATGCAAGAAGCCTACAGTGTGCAGTGAAATCAGAGCAAGCAAGTTCAGTACAGGGGAGCAACCTGTACAACTGGGCAAGACTGAAAGGAAGGCTGGAGTTCAGCTTTAGGAATCGCGATCTTACAGTTTCCATGGCTGCAACAGGTAGCATTATCAATCAGAGCATCAGCCGCTAAAAAGCAATAAATATGAAGCCCATGCTACAAAACACTTTGCAGACTCTTTAGAACAGAACCTTGAGAATTGTTGCTACATTAACCCCATTTGGCTGAGATGAGAAGCTCTAATGAAGTGAAACAACCTGAGCTGGTCTTCTTCATAAAAACCAAATATGTCTAAACTAAAATAAAGGTGCATACATATGACAGATTACTGAGCATGGCAAAAATCAAAGAATTCTCTGCAGAACTAACAAATAGTTATAAAAGGCTGGAGTAGCTGAAATAGTGCGCCTTAAAGCGTATCTAAACCCAAAAACAAAATTGAAGAATATATCAACTCAACAGTCCTTCAGAGGTGGCTGCAATCGTTTTTCTCCTTTGTTTTCACCTGGTTATTTTGTCTAAGGGTGACAACGCTCACTTGCTCACCTGTATCTATGGAGGAGCAGTGTTGTTACTGTTCTGGATGGTGGTCTGAGGAGGCCTGTAATGCACACAGTGCTCTGGACATGGACAGTCTGAAGAGGAGGCCAGTAATGCATTGCACATAGTGCTCTGGATGGTTATCTAAGGAGGCTTGTAATGCACACAGTGCTCTGGAAGGTGGTCTGAGGAGGCCTGTAACTCTGCACAGTGCTCTGGACGGTGGTGGTAATGTTACACAGTACTCTGGACAGTGGCCTGAGGTGGCCTGTAATGCTGCACAGTGCTCTGAACGGTGGTCTGAGAGGCCTGTAAAGCTGCACAGTTCTCTGGATGGTGGTATGGAAGAGGCCTGTAATGCTGCATAGTGCTCTGGATGGTGGTCTGAGGGGAAGCCTGTAATGCATAGTGCTCTGGGATGGTGGTCTGACTCTGAGAGGCCTGTATTTCTGCAAAGTGCTAGATGGTGGTCTCTGGTCTGAGAGATGGCCTGTAATGTACAGCGCTCTGGATGCCAGTGGTCAGAGGAGGCCTGTAATTGTAATGTACACACATTCTGGACGGTCGATGTCTGGAGGCTTGTAATGCACAGTGCTGCTCTGGATGGTCGTCTGAGGACTCAGAGGTCTGTAATGCTGGCTGCACAGCCTGCTAATTGCTGCTAAGCGAAGCACACTACCGACTCGAGTCACTTGCTTGCTGGGAGCGAAAGCAGGCAGAGCTCAGTGGAAACCGGAAGTTCATGATGTTAAACGTCCTTGCCTTACATATTCGTTTTGTTTTTGTTTTCATGGTTTTCGTCAGTGGACGAAAATGTGGTGTATTTCTCATTTTTGTCACCATAAAAATGCAGCTGATGAAAATTTTTATGAAAATGTTTTCGTTGACTAAATTAGCACTGGAAATTAACACTTCTGTCCACATATTTCAGCTCATGGCATTCGCTCAAAATACATCTCATGCCCAAATGCCATGCAGCAATCACCAGAGTGCATGTAGACAGAAAGATGACTACAGGAGATCACAGCCCTGAGATTCAGTGGCGTAGCACAGGCAAGGCCACAAGGGTGGTTGCCCTGGATGCAAAAGTCTTAGGGGCACAAATCTAGTAAGAATTCAGAGTTCAAAAAGAGGCAGGAGATTGGTCTGTGTGTGCTCCCACCTTTCTTCTGTATAATAGTAGTCCGATCCCGGCTCTATATATATGTATATATATATATATATATATTGTGGGAGATTAGCTCGGTGGCGGGTATGGATGACCCCTTGGGGGGGTGCGTTTACACAGGGAGATAGCCGAGAAGTGGTTGCAAACAACAGTTTGGTTTATTCTTGCAATTTACTTCACATAAGTGCAAGCCTCAAAAACATCAAAATAAAAATAAAACACAAAATAAATCCTTGCCACTGTGGGCGGCTACCTTCTCACATACAGGAACCTACCTACGGAGTCTGTCTCCAACCTACTGTTGGGCAAATTTTGCTGATCCTACAGCAGACACTCAATAGTCCATTTATTTTCTCTTCTCACAGCACATGTTCATTGGACTTTCCTTTCACATAGAAAACATGTCCCTTTGTTTGTCTCTTCACACTCTTCACATAGCAACCATTCCTTTTCTTGTCTCTTCACATAGCAAACAGTGCATTTATTTCTTTCCACATAGAAATAGTCCAAGACCTCACCTTGAGTAGTCTTCAGTCTTAATTAATTTCCCCTTCACACAGGAAATGTCCATTGGTTTCTTTTCACATAGAAACGATCCAAGACCTCACCTCGAGTAGTCTTCACACTTGTTACCCTTCTCAGCGCACATTGCTTCAGGAGGTCTTCCCCATGCTCACACAGCTTTCATAGGGCACACATCTGACTGTCCTCCTCTCCCCATGCCCACACAGCGTCAGGAGGCAGCAATCAATCGACTTCCTTTGGACAAATTATAGAGGCCTTAACTTCCTCATTCCGAACAGCTGAAGGCCTTTCAACTTCCTTAAGCCGCCCTGGCTACCATTTCAGCCGACACCCTATAGTAATTGGTGAACTTTCCAAACCAGGTGGAAATGTATCTCCTGTCTGTGACTACATCCACAGATTTACCTGACTTCCTGTCACAATATATATATATATATATATATATATATATATATATATATGTATAGTATCTCACAAAAGTGAGTACACGCCTTACATTTTGGTAAATATTTTATTATATCTTTTCATGTGGCAACACTGAAGAAATTACACTTTGCTACAATGTAAAGTAGTGAGAGTACAGCTGGTGTATAACAGTGTACATTTTCTGTCCCCTCAAAATAACTCAACAAACAGCCATTCATTTTTAAACCACTGGCAACAAAAGTGAGTACACCCCTAAGTGAAAATGTCCAAATTGGGCCCAATTAGACATTTTCCCTCCCCAGTCTCATGTGACTCATTAGTGTTTCAAGGTCTCAGGTGTGAATGGAGAGCAGGTGCTCACACAGCTTTCAGGGGGCACACATCTGACTGTCCTCCTCTCCCCATGCCCACACAGTGTCAGGAGGCAGCAATCAATCGACTTCCTTTGGACAAATTATAGAGGCCTTAACTTCCTCATTCCGAACAGCTGAAGGCCTTTCAACTTCCTTAAGCCGTCCTGGCTACCTTTTCAGCCGACACCCTATAGAAATTGGTGAACTTTCCAAACCAGGTGGAAATGTATCTCCTGTCTGTGACTACATCCACAGATTTACCTGACTTCCTGCCACACACCCCCCCCCCTCTTGTTTCAACCCTAGGGTTGGGACACAGTTTTCCAGGCACGCACGTGTCAGGCACTGCTCTTGACTCTCACTGATAAGCCTCTTAGTATCTTCAAGCTTCAGGATGAAACCGTTTCTGTCATCTTCATTGACAGATTTTTCATAAATGTCAGACAACTTGTCCCTTATCTCATATACATCTTCTTCAACTGCATTTTTGCCATTTCGCTCCTTCTCAAGTTTGTCCTGCATAACCGTCTGTTCTATCCGCCATGGAGGACCGTGATCCATAGGCAACTCAATTTTGCTAGTCTTAATGTCTTCAACATTCTTGATCTTAGCTTGCTCTCTGCAATCAATAAATGATTTCCACAAAACTTTGAGAACCTCTGCTTCACTTAGCTTTGTTCCAAGAAATGTCTGTACTTTATCCACTTTCCTTCCACCATCATATGGGTCAAAGGCAACAACACAGTCTATTACAGGTTTCTTCAATGCACTTTCTGCAATTGCACTACTTTTCCCTTGTAGCTTCTTTAGCATTTCCTTGCTTTGGTTGAAGTGCATCTCTGCTGAACTATTTGACCGCTCAAGGTCACCTAGTTCCTTTTCTCTATCTGAACTCCACATGGAATGCATCTCAAGATCACGATCAAACTTCTGCCACCTGTCTTTCACCAGTTCCATTTTGGAAATATTCCCTGAAAGGCACTTATTCATTTGCTTCACGTTTTCACCAACAGCCTTAGTTTTCTCCACTAGGTGGTGTTTGCTTTTTTCTCCAAGCTTTAGATCACTTGCCTTATGGCGCTTTTCCACTGCATGGAACCGTACCGGTTCGGCACGCTTTTGTGCTTTTCCACTGCGGTACCGCATGGTATAGGGTCGGAACGGCTCGGTACGGTACGGTATAGGTTTGCTTTTCCACTGTATGGAACCGAACGGTACGGTACGGCTCTGAAAAAACAGTACCTACTCGATTGTGGTTCCAACAGGTACCAAACTGGTACCATATCCCACAATCCTTTGCATGCAGTCACTACTAGCCACTGATTGGTCAGAGAATCCCACCCACCCCGTTGTTATCCCACCCACTTAACTTTAGTACTACTTTAGTGGAAAAGCAAACCTATACCATACCGTACCGAACCGTTCCGACACTATACCATGCGGTACCGCAGTGGAAAAGCAAACCGGGCCAAGCAGGGCCGAGTAGAGCCGAGCCGGTACTAGCCGGTACTTGCAGTGGAAAAGTGCCAATAGTTTTCTCCACTAGGTTTTCAGCCTGAACTGAGAAATCATCACATTTCTTACACAGCTCCTTTGTTTGCTGAAGTTCTAATGATACATTTTTCAGTGCTTGAAGTTTGTGAAGGAACTGTTTATTCCAGAGGGGTGATTCAAGCAACATGTCATCAAATTTCTGATGCTCACTCAGGACAGACCCCAAAACACTGATCCTTTTAAAAACTGCATCAGGGTCACTATCCCCTCTTTGGGACAGATCCTCTGTTGCCTGTAATTCCTCTTCAAGTTCCTGCAACGGAATCTTCATCTCTTCTACTTGCTGTTCTAAGGCTCGCTTACACTTTTCTAGTTCCTGAACGCTTTTCCCAACATCATCCTTGGAGCTGACCAAATCTTCCATTTCTGTACGCAGCTGTTTGTTAACTCTTTCTAGTTCAACCTTACACTCTAGAGCTTCCTCCAAGGAGTGAGCCAAGAACAGGGCTTTGCTCTCTTTATCACGCGCCTCCGCTTCTGCACGGTCACGTTCTTCTGCATATTTTGCAGACACAGTCTTCTCCTCACCAAGCATCTGATCAGACTTCTTTTTCACATCTTCAACATTTTCTAATGAACCAACGCTTTCTTCCATGCGTTTTTTCATATCTCCTATCTGAGCTTGCAATGTTGCGACTTGCTCTGATAGGTTTTTCTTTGCTTCCTCCTCCTCTTTTAATTGTTCCAGGACACCATTTTTCTCATCTTCCATTTGTTTGAGCTTTGTGCTAAAACTTAGCCTTTGACACCTCTCTTCCTGTAAGAGTTCCTGCGTGTCTTGCAACTGCGATTCCAAGATAGAAAAATCTTTGGCAATTTCTCTAGATTTGCTGTCTGCTTGAGAAAGCTGATTTGTGACATTGTCCAACTCAACCTGCAGTCGGTTTGCCTTCTCTGACAGCTTAGCACACAATCGGTCACCTTCTGACACCTTGACTTGCGATTCCTGCAGCTGTGCCTCTACTTTTTTTCTCTTGTATTCAGAATCTCCTTTCCCCTGCATAAGAGCCTTCACCTCATTGGCTAGTTTCTGGGAATGAGACTGTAATTCTGCCACACAGGCTTCTTTCTCCTTTAGCTGCTGCTGGACACGTTGGGCTTCATCTTTCCAACTTTCACAGTCCGTACGTAATTCATCTACCACATTGCTCAAAGTGGTGAGCTCATACACAGTACTCAGTAATTTAGCCTCTCTCTCACTTTTCTCCTTGTAGCTGAGAGACAATGTCGTTTTCAGAGCGACATTCTGTTCCTGCGCCTCCTGCAGGTCTATTTTTGTAGCTTCCAAAGACTGAAGACTTTTTTCCAGCTGATTACGCAACTCCAACATATCACACATACTTCTGCAAAGTCTGAATTTCAATTTCCTTTTCCATGAGGATGGTATCTTTCTCCATTATAGTCTCTCCATGTTTTTGTAACTCGGAAAAAAGAAGAGCAGTGGATTCTTCCCACTGTAACACCTGAGCCTGCACGTTTCTATGCTCCATCCTAAGCAACTCCAGGGCTCGTTCCTTTTCTTCCATTTTCCATTGCAAGGCATCCAGCTCAGCCCTGCACACATACTCGGTTTCCTCCAAACTGATGGCCTCCATTGGCTGCTGGCGTCTCTGTTTCCAGCCTGCCATGCTCTCTTGGTGAGCCTTTTGTTGAGCTGCAAAGCTCCGCTGAAAATCCACATTTGCCCCAGTGTTGCTAGGGACAACAACCTTCCTCTTTAGCAGATTCTGTTCAGGCATGGATTGGGCTCGTTCAGGCGGTAGCATCCCCTCCATCCATAGAATCCGGTCTCTCATTTCAACTATCTTCAGGCGCTTTGATCGCCCCATCTTCAATAACTCCACAATAAATTTTTCACAGTCCAGCAAAAAATTTTGAGACCACTGTCTCTTTAAAGCCAGTAGCTTTTCTCTCTCTTGCAGGATCTCCTTTCCTGCAGACACAGTTTGTGCAGTCTCATGCACCAGACACAATAAAGTCCATCAAAAATTTTGAGACCACTGTCTCTTTAAAACAAGTAGTTTTTTTTTTTAATTTTTCAGGATCTCCTCTCCTGCACACATAGATTGTGCAATCTCATGCACCAGACAAAGTTCATAGAACATATGCACTTCTTTGCAGGGATCTCTGCTTCTGCCCAATGCATACCTCCACCATATGTGGGGATTTGCTCGGTGGCGGATATGGATGACCCCTTGGGGGGGGGGTGCGTTTACACAGGGAGATAGCCGAGAAGTGGTTGCAAACAACAGTTTGGTTTATTCTTGCAATTTACTTCACATAAGTGCAAGCCTCAAAAACATCAAAATAAAAATAAAACACAAAATAAATCCTTGCCACTGTGGGCGGCTACCTTCTCACATACAGGAACCTACCTACGAAGTCTGTCTCCAACCTACTGTTGGGCAAACTTTGCTGATCCTACAGCAGACACTCAATAGTCCATTTATTTTCTCTTCTCACAGCACATGTTCATTGGACTTTCCTTTCACATAGAAAACATGTCCCTTTGTTTGTCTCTTCACACTCTTCACATAGCAACCATTCATTTGCTTGTCTCTTCACATAGCAAACAGTGCATTTATTTCTTTCCACATAGAAATAGTCCAAGACCTCACCTTGAGTAGTCTTCAGTCTTAATTAATTTCCCCTTCACACAGGAAATGTCCATTGGTTTCTTTTCACATAGAAACGATCCAAGACCTCACCTCGAGTAGTCTTCACACTTGTTACCCTCCTCAGCGCACATCGCTTCAGGAGGTCTTCCCCATGCTCACACAGCTTTCAGGGGGCAGACATCTGACTGTCCTCCTCTCCCCATGCCCACACAGTGTCAGGAGGCAGCAATCAATCGACTTCCTTTGGACAAATTATAGAGGCCTTAACTTCCTCATTCCGAACAGCTGAAGGCCTTTCAACTTCCTTAAGCCGTCCTGGCTACCTTTTCAGCCGACACCCTATAGTAATTGGTGAACTTTCCAAACCAGGTGGAAATGTATCTCCTGTCTGTGACTACATCCACAGATTTACCTGACTTCCTGTCACAATATATATATATATATATATATATATATATATATATATATATATATATATATATATATATATATGTGTATAGTATCTCACAAAAGTGAGTACACGCCTTACATTTTGGTAAATATTTTATTATATCTTTTCATGTGGCAACACTGAAGAAATTACACTTTGCTACAATGTAAAGTAGTGAGAGTACAGCTGGTGTATAACAGTGTACATTTTCTGTCCCCTCAAAATAACTCAACAAACAGCCATTCATTTTTAAACCACTGGCAACAAAAGTGAGTACACCCCTAAGTGAAAATGTCCAAATTGGGCCCAATTAGACATTTTCCCTCCCCAGTCTCATGTGACTCATTAGTGTTTCAAGGTCTCAGGTGTGAATGGAGAGCAGGTGTGTTAAATTTGGTGTTATCGCTCCCACTCTCTCATACTGGTCACTGGAAGTTCAACATGGCACCTTAAGTCAAAGAACTCTCTGAGGATCTGAAAAAAATGTTTTTGCTCTACATAAAGATGGCCTAGGCTATAAGAAGAGTGCCAAGACCCTGAAACTGAGCTGCAGCATGGTGGCCAAGACCATACAGCAGTTTAACAGGACAGGTTCCAATCAGAACAGGCCTCGCTATGGTCGACCAAGGAGGTTGAGTGCACGTGCTCAGTATCATATCCAGAGGTTGTCTTTGGGAAATAGAGGTATGAGTGCTGCCAGAGGTTGAAGGGGTGGGGGTCAGCCTGTCAGTGCTCAGACCATACGCCACACACTGCATCAAATTGTTCTGCATGACTGTCATCCCAGAAGGAAGCCTCTTCTAAAGATGATGCACAAGAAAGCCCACAAACAGTTTGCTGAAGACAAGCAGACTAAGGACTTGGAGTACTGGGGCCATGTCCTGTGGTCTGATGAGACCAAGATAAACTTATTTGGCTCAGATGGTGTCAAACGTGTGTGATGTCAACCAGGTGTAGAGTACAAAGACAAGTGTGTTTTGCCTACAGTCAAGTATGGTGGTGGGAGTGTCATGGTCTGGGGCTGCATGAGTGCTGCCGGCACTGGGGAGCTACAGTTCATTAATGGAACCATGAATGCCAACATGTACTGTGACATCCTGAAGCAGAGCATGATCCCCCTCCCTTCAGGGACTGGGCTGCAGGGCAGTATTCCAACATGATAATGACCCCAAACACACCTCCAAGACAACCACTGCCTTGCTATAGAAGCTAAGGGTAAAGGTGATGAACTGGCCAAGCATGTCTCCAGACCCAAACCCTATTGAGCATCTGTGGGGCATCCTCAAACGGGAGGTGGAGGAGCGCAAGGTCTCTAGCATCCACCAGCTCCGTGATGTCATCATTGAGGAGTGGAAGAGGATTCCAGTGGCAACCAGTGAAGCTCTGTTGAACTCCAAGAGGGTTAAGGCAGTGATTGAAAATAATGGTGGCCACACAAAATATTGAAACTTTGGGCCCAATGTGGACATTGTCACTTAGGGGTGTACTCACTTTTGTTGCCAACGGTTTAGACATTATTGGCAGTGGGTTAGGTTATTTTGAGGGGACAGAAAATGTACACTGTTATACAAGCTGTACACTCACTACTTTACATTGTAGCAAATTGTCATTTCTTCAGTGTTGTGACATGAAAAGATATAATAAAATATTTACCAAAATGTGAGGGGTGTACTCAGTTTTGTAAGATACTGTATACACAATTTCAAGGTGGGACACCTCTGCTGTGTTGATCTCTTTACGCAAAGATTACATCTATTGTGGCACTTCCTTCTTACCACAAAGTATCCATCAAATAATAGAAGATGCTATCCAATTGTTGTTCCAAATATCCTTTACTTCTGATCTTCATGCATTAATAAGTAAACATACATTTACAAGTGACTGCACAGTTTGGGACATACATATGTCCTTAATCAAGCTGCACGTGTAGCACTGATCCTCAGTAAAATCTTTTATCTCTATTCCCTCAGTGAATCCAGCCTCACACTACACAGGTGTGTCTCCTTAATCACAATTTCTAATCAAATCCACTTTAACCCATTATTTTCCAACAACCTCAAAATGATCGCCACATTTAAACACCTCCACATAATACCCCCCATAGCTAACTGCAATCATTTATTTATAATCTTCTATACCAAAACCACATCATTGTTTCGTATTATTTCCATTAGACATGTAGATAAACCAACATCATATGTGTTTTATGCAGTAATTTGCCCGTGTGGGCTGATATATGTTGGTGAAACCACACAAAAAAAATGAAAGATCGTATGTCACAACACCAATCTTCAATTAGGAGTAAACAACCAGGGGTTACCGGTACCTAAACATTGTATGCAATCATAAGGGTATTGAAATACAATTCATGATTTTGGAAGAAATAAAAAAAAGAAAGAAGGGGAGGAGATAGAATTTTAAGGCTGAGACAGAGGGAAGTTTGGTGGATTAAACAGCTAAATTGCCTTTACCCTAATGGGTTAAATAGAAATTATGATCTCTATTTATTCTTGTGAATAGGATGATAATAATTATGACTTTTGAATTTTGCTTGGTAATGATAGGGAAATCCCAAAGCTCAAGGGGTTTCAGAAACATTGACTGCTGAAGCCGAATTAAAAGAAAAAAATATTTTACAAGCATGCAGGGAGAGCAACGAACAATACAGAGTATTGTTTAAAAAAATGGCTTCTCTACTGACTAAGGATTTTCTATTACAAATTTATACATTCTGAAGTGGGTGGCATCTAGCTAACTAAATTCTTTTGAAGTCCCATTTGAGTCTTTGGTGACATTCTTTGATATGCGGATGGTCATTCACATAGACGTGTCACTTCCAAGGTTCGTTGGCTAATCAGGTATTCAAAGGTCGAGATAGCAATCTAGCAGCTGGAGGTGTAAATGGCTTTTGAACACTACAGCTGTTATACAATATGACTTCTCACAACATATTCATCCAATATATCTACTTAATCATAAATACATGTTTGATAAATGAAATGGCTGTTCCCTTTTCCCCATCAGTAGCATGTACACATTTTCCTTTGGTATATGATGAGTTTAAGGAGAGATCTTGAAAAGATTGGGTATACAGTTGGGAATTTTGTGATGAGCCTGCTATTGCCGACATTCACGTGTGGGCTGGGTACTCTTGGCTTTGGGGTGCCCAATCTACACGTCTAATGAAAATAATATGAAACAATGATGTGATTTTGATAAAGAAGATTAGTAATAAATGATTACAGTTAGCTATGGGGGTATTATGTGGAGCTGTGGAAATTTGGTGATCATTTTAAAGTATTTGAAAATAATGGGTTAAAGTGGATTTGATTAGAAATTGTGATTAAGGAGATACACCTGTGTAGTGTGAGGCTGGATTCACTGAGGGAATAGAGATAAAAGATTGTACTGAGGATCAGTGCTACACATGCAGCTTAATGAAGGACATATGTATGTCCCAAACTGTGCAGACGCTTGTAAATGTAGGTTTACTTATTAATGCATGAAGATCAGAAGTAAAGGATATTTGGAACAACAATTGGATTGTATCTTCCAATATTTAATATATATATTTATAAATATATATATATATATATATATTATGTGACAGGAAGTCAGCTAAATCTGGGAATGTAGTCACAGGAAGGAGATACATTTCCACCTGATTTAGAAAAGTTCACTAATTATTATAGGGTGTCGGCTGCCAAAGGCAGCAGGAAGGTGTAAGGAGGTTGAAAGGCCTTCAGCTGTTCGGAATGAGGAAATTAAGGCTTCTATAATTGGTTCAGAGAAATTCCTATTGTTTGCTGCCTCCTGTCGCCGTGTAGGCTGGGAGAGGAGGACAGACATACGTGTACCTCCCGACGCCGTGTGGGCATGGGAGAAGGACTGCTGCCGCCTGTCGCCGTGTGGGCTGGGAGAGGGGGACAGTCGGATGTGTGCCTCCCGACAAGCTGGTGAGCATGGGAGAAGACCCCCTACAGCGATGTGAAGCTAAGGAGGGTAACCACGAGTGAAGACGTCTCAAAGGTGAGAAGACAAAGTGTTCCATGTGAAGAGTGTGAAGAGTAAAGGGACCTGTTAAATGAACTGTGTTCAATGTGAAGAATCTGAAGAGTAAAGGATCCTGTTATAAATGAACATGTGTTGATGTGAAAGAAACAAAGGGACATGTTCAATGGACAATGTTTGTGCTGTGTGAAAAGCAAACAAATGGACATTTGAGTGTCTACTGTAGGATCAGCAGTGTCGGCCCAACAGTAGGTTGGAAAGACTTCTTAGGTAGGTTCCAGCGTGAGAAGGTAGCCGCCCACAGAGGCAAGGATTTATTTTGTCTTTTATTTTATTTTGGCTGTTTTGACGCTTGCAATTGTGTGAAGTAAATTGCATGAATAAATCAGTCTTGTTTTCAACCTCTGCTCGGCAATTTCTCTGTGAAAACGCACCCCCAAAGGGGTCATCCACACCCGCCACCGAGCTAATCCCTTACAATATATATATATATATATATATATATATAGTGCTTTATCAAACTAAATGCCATTCGGTTATGGTTTACATCTACATGTACATAACACACACTTTTTCATTTAATTGTAGATATTGCTGCAGCTTCATCCTATTCCTTAAGAAAGCTTTCTAAAACCTTTTTTCGTACTGCAGTGTACTAACTCTTTGGCAGACTATTGCACAGCTCAGACAGTGCCAGGGGCCTGTGGCAAAACCACACAAGCTGGCGTTAAGGCTGTCTGCCCTCAGTGAACCAGTCGCGCTTGGCAGCAGAGAATTTCGGCACTACAATCAACTCCTGCTGCTTGCAACTTAACCAGGCAACAGAATAAAGTAAGAAAGCTTAAAGGGAGACTATAATAGGATTTAATCAATTTTATTTTATGAGTTTACAAATTGCAGTTTTATATATTTAAAAAATATGTATATAAAAATTTGAGATGTATAAAAAGTAAGCTATTACCTGCCTATAAGTCATTTGCAAAGCTGCATCTTGAATATGCAGTATTGTTTTGGGCACCGCATTGTAAGAAGCACATAGGGGATTTGGCGAGGATATAAAGGAAACTAAATAGATGAAGGCATGGGAGATCTCATTTATAATTAAGGACCAACATACTGGGCTTGTTTAGCTTGGAAAAAAGACAATTTAGAAGTGATCTAATTAATGTATTAATCTATCCAAAGTCAATACAAAGATTGCCAGATTTACTTTTTGTCTAAGGGCTGTACAAAGAACAAGGACATAAACAATATATGGAAGAAAAAAGATTTTTCCATTATTATAGAAAGATGTCATTAACATCCATCTAAAGGCATTTCTTTTTTTATGCTTTGAAAAGAAATCTTGGGAAATTGTAAAACTACCTTTGTAGTGGAGCTTCCCCTGCACTGCAAGGGTTAAATGCTCATTTTGTCTAAGTTATATAAAAAAAAGCTTAATTTTTTCCTTGCTTCTGCAGGCTTCCTTCTCTCTCCACAACTGACCCCCTGAAGCCTCTTCTCTTTGGCACTTCATCTGTCGGTCAGCAGTCATGCATTGCAACTCCCGGGGGCCCACTCACAACCTGGAGCATCAAGGGGAATAGGAGAGCGTTGGCTGCCGGGGGAGGAAGCAATAAAGTAAAAAAAAAAATGCTTTTATTGTTACCCCAGACAAAAAACAGCATTTAAAGTGACACTAAACTCTGGTTTAAAAAAATCTATCAATGTATGTATTCTTAAAGTGATTGTACAGGATGTAATTTAAAAAAAACCAAAAACAAACATGTTATACTTACCTGCTCTGTGCAATGGTTTTCATAGAGCAGCTCTGATTCTTGTCCTGGCTCCTCCCCCCTGCTGAGTGCCCCCAATAGCAAGCCCCTTGCTATTGGAGGACACAAGCAGGCTCGCTCCTGAGCAGCACTCCTGCCTGTGAGTGGACATTATTATTGTCCATTCACATGCAGGGAGTGGCTCGCCCCCCCCCCTACACTTTCTTCTCATTGGCTCACTGGCTGTTACTGCCAATGGCTCCCACTGTGTAAGCCATTGAGGAAAGAGAGAGACCCAGGAGAGACGTTGTTCTCATGCTGAGTTGAAAATGGGGCTCAGGTAAATATAAGGGAGAGATGGGGGGGTTCACCCAGAAGTTTTCTTAGCTTATGCATAGAATGCATTAAAGTGATTGTAAACCCTCTCATATACCCAGTGAAGTAAATAGCTTCAGGTGAGGCAAAGGGATTAAACAAACCCCCCTACATCTGTTTTACTTGTTTATCTGCGATCTACTCTTCCCTACATGCCTTCAAAAATGCAGATTTGTGATAAAATCCTTCTGTATCTGGGAGGAGCAGAGAGGAGGGTGTGGAGAGCTTCAGTTAGTGTGTGAGAGCTGATTGGAGGAAAGGGACACACCCCCTTCACACACTGCACAGGTACAAAGGAAGGATGCAGAGCTACATCCTGTCTGAATAGACAAATTGTGTGCTGAGCTCCCTACCCCATCATAAATGTATGTCATGTGTTGGGAAAAATTGTCAAAAGTGACTCATGCTGATAACATAAGAACGAAGCACCAGAGAAAAACGACACTTAGAGCTTTGCAGATAGAAAAGTAAACACTATAGATATATGTGCTTTGTTCAGATTTCATGACTGAGGGTTACAACCACTTTAAGATAAAAAACCTTCTGCCAGAACCACTTTAACTTAACCTAAATGGCTTATTTTGCTTTCGGCCCCCTCCAAATTCTTTTTTGTTCTGCTGCTTAGATCCAACTTCCTGTTAGAGGGTGGCGGCTACCTTTGTCTCCCATGGTCCCACTCTATGTCATAATTTAGCCTTCCTCTCAAGCCCACTCCCATGATGGACTAGGGACTATGAGCTGTAGACTATGGAGTTTATAATGGGCATATACCAGTGTCCACATGACCACAACTAAAGTGCCCCTCTTGTTAGAAAAAAAATGAGGGGAAAAAGAAGAGATGAGAAAGCTCGTGGGGAATGTTATAAGGAGGCAGAAAAACACAGTGAAAAATAGATTACAGTGCCATTAAGTAGTGGATGTGTATAGATTATTTTTGGAGAATAAGGAAGTGGTTTAATGTCACTTTAACCCGTGGAATGCAGGGGGAGCCAGACTGCAAGAGTAATTTTACAATCTCCACACTAGAAGATTTCCCCTAACTTCTTGTTCTGGTGACAACTCAGAATTTTACCTTCCTTGCAGTCCCAGTGACAGTGGTCACCAGTACAAAAAGAGAAGCTAATCTTCTCTGCAGGAACACAGACAAAATAAAAACCTTGCAGGAATTCTAACATCTCCCAATCTGAAACAAAAAAAAAAAAAAGAAGGTTTTGAAGTGGGGCAGGTCCCCTCCCTGTCTCCCATTCCCCCGTTTCCATCTCCCCCATTTTTTTTCCTCCACTAGGATCCACCATTGGTCATAGTTATCCAGGTGTTTTATTTTCCTTCCTCTGGACTTGATGGATTTTTATATATTTTTTGCAGCTTAAAGTGAAACAAAAGTCTGCTATACTTCCTCCAGCAAAGCATTGTCCACAAGCTCCCTTGCTGGCAACAACATATTTGCGTGGTCTTCTTACGTGTAGCAACCTCTTGGATACGTGCTAGGATTAGGTACATTTTGTTATGTCTCACTGTATTCAATAGAGCTGCAGTTTGTTGTTTTTCTCACTGTAACCAGTGTGGCTGTTTTGATTATCCTAGTCCGTTCAGTGTTTCACTTGCTGCAGGTTTGGTTGCTCTCGTATTTCTGGAGGTTGTTCTGGTTGTTCTAGGTGTGTAGCAAGGCAAATAAGCATCATGAATATTTATGCAGCCCTGGCCAATTGTTGGGAGGGTGGCCCAGATGTCTGCTGGGAGTCTGTATAAATACTCAGACACAGGGCTTCCAGGTCTTTTTCCTTGGAAGGATATTACAGTCTAAGGGGGTCTGCTTGCCCCCTTATGCTATCCTGCCTTGTGCCTGTGGGGCGTCAAGGCCTCAGGTGGCCAACCTAAGAGCCGACTTTGCTGGAAGCTGAAGAATTCTGACTGAGGGACTGTCATCTGAAGATCTAGTATGATATAACAGGGGAAAGGTGTCACATGGATGTTGGAAGGAGACAACCAACTTTCCATGGACAGACTGGTGAGAGAGATCCTAGAGACTTTGGACTGAGGCCATCCCCCATTTGTCAGAGTCAGCTATGTGTGTAAAATGGACATAGTGTCCAGTGTCCTGAAGAGGACACTCTTCTTTAATTCCCCGTGAAAGAACTTTGCTTGGACTGTTCACCAGAGGAAGATTACAATCCTCAAATTTGTTACAGGCTCATAGTTTTACAGAAGATAGGTGTATTCCTATTTGTACGTAGTTTCTGGAGTTCCCTAAACCTAACTAAGTTACCCAAAAATAAAAAGACCAAAAAGAAAACTCTTAGACTATTTATTGAACTAAATAGTGACTGTGACTGTGTGCCTGGCTGCAGGGCAATTGTTGGGAAAAGGAACCCCTGGCATCTTGCTAGCGGCTCCTACAGGGGTAGCGCTACATACAGATTCAACTTCTTTGGCCATTTTGATTGGCCGGCCTGTTATGAGTTCACTCGCATACACTGAGTTCCTCATCCACAGCCCAGTGTACATTCTAAAGAATATAGTATTGTCTCTTTTACAATAAAAAAGGTTATGGATATTCCATATGTCTATCAATTACTTCATCACTGTGTCCTTCATTGGATGATAAAGAAAACAGGATTTTTGTTGATACCATTATTTTTTTTTATTTTTTTTAAATCCACTTAGCGACATAGGACTCATTTGCTCTGGGCCTTGGCCGTGCCTGCTTACAAAACTGAGGCATGCCAGTTGTTGTTTGCCAGTGTCAACCTCTTGAAGGCCGCAGCATAACTCATACGTCTTATGTCTCTCCATGAACTTCAAGAAAAAGATTTTACTGTAAGAATAAAAATCGTATTTTTTTTGCCAACAATGTTTTTTTACTGTAAGAATAAAAATCTGATTTTTTTTGCCAACAATGTTTTTTCAGGTAAAGTTTCACTTTAAATGATTACATAACTTAGAGTTAAAAATCCTGACCCGCATACTCATCCCATCAGTAACCCACCACGTAGTAAAGGACAAAACGAGTTGACATTGGCAGCTTCACTATTTCTGTTCTTACTTAAGGCTGACAAAACCCCTTTTAGGTATATGGACACTAAGAAGCATATTAATAAAACCATGAAGGCGACTTTCATCAAATATTCAATTGTGGTGAATCAAACACTAATTTAAAACACAAGCACTGGGAAGATTCACCTGCAGTGAATGTTTTTTCAATATTAGATTCACTGCATATTAACTACTTCAGCTCCGGAAGGTTTACCCTCCTTCCTGACAAGGCCATTTTTTGCGATACGGCATTGCGTTGCTTTAGCTGACATTTTCGCGGTCGTGTTACACTGTACCCAAATACATAGATGTCCTTTTCTTCCCACAAATAGAGCTTTATTTCGGTGGTATTTTATCACTTCTGCGGTTTTTATTTTTTGCGCTATAAACAAAAAAAAGACAGACAATTTTGAAAAAAGAAAACAAAAAAAAAAAAAAAAGTTTTACTTTCTGCTCTTTAACACATTCAATAAGCAAATTAAAAAAATCACATTTCTTTATCAGTTTAGGCCAATATGTATTCTGCTACATTTTATTGGTAAAAAATAAATCCCAATAAATGTACATTGATTGATTTGCGAAAAAATTACAGCATCTACAAACTATGAGATGTTTTATTATTTATTTTATTTTCCTAGTAATGGTGGTGATCAGCGACTTATAAAGGAACTGCGATATTGCGTGTGGGACAAATCGGACACCTAACTGAGACTTTTGACACTCTTTTTGGGGACCAGTGACAATATTAAAGTGATCAGTGCTAAAAATATGCAATGTCATTGTACTAATGAATAAAAAGATAAAGAAAAATGGTTTGGATAGAGAAACTTCAAGGGCTTATTTTCATAGGCACAGAGGTCCACAAAGGGGTTTAGTTATGTGATTGAGAGGCACCTAAGAAAGACAGGTGTTCCATATAACTGCATGTAAGCAGGCTGAAACAGTCACAGTGGGTGCTGTCCCGGCTGGGAAGGCTGAGGTTAATACTGTGCATAGTCTTTTTAGGCTCTTTTAAGGGATGAAGAATAATGAAGAGACCCGCAGGAGTAAGAGAAAACCGCTTGTCATGGCCTGCAATGGAGACTTTTAACTTAGAGTTCACTCTGAAGAT
Organism: Pelophylax lessonae; assembly: GCF_965119305.1. Taxonomy (NCBI): domain Eukaryota; kingdom Metazoa; phylum Chordata; class Amphibia; order Anura; family Ranidae; genus Pelophylax; species Pelophylax lessonae. Next base: position 526,372,226 of record NC_138771.1, read on the forward strand.
ACTAGTGCTGGAGAAATGCCTCTGAAGGACTTATGCTTGCTGGAATGTATTGATTTAGGTATGCCAGGGCAGCACTCAGCATGTAGTTAGGAGAAGAGAACTAAGAAAGTATTATGTTTTGCCTGTTGGACTGATGTCTATTTTGCACTTTTTCCAAATAAAGTATTGAAATATTGTCCCTGCCTGGTCTGAAGTTACTAAAGTGGTGTATCGTAGGCAACTGTCACACACACAGTTAAAAAGTGGGTCTTCACACACTGGGGTATGAAGACACGAACATGCAGTAGAGCAGTCTTTCTCAACCTTTTCAACACAAAGGAACCCCTAAAATAACTTTACGATCTCAGGAAATCTGTGCTAAAAATTACTATATCTACAACTTATGATAAATGAGTGTGATGGTAAGTGGGAAGAATGCTACTTACACTTGTGGCCATTGGGAAGAATTACTCCCTCACAGATAGTTAAAAAGATCAGTGATATCAGTGGGAGCTTATCTGAGAATAGGAAACAACTCATTGTTTAAGGAACCCCTAGCAACCTCTGGAGGAACCTTAGGGTTCCGTGGAACCCTGTTAGAGAAAACCTGGAGTAGAGTAATAAGAAGACACAAGGAGTTGCCAAGAGCATTGCAAGTTTAACAGGCAACCTGTCGATATATGGATATATCGATAAATGGTACGGCCCATAACAGGGAGGGAGATGTTGTCGGCACTCCTTTCACCATTGGTCTCTCTCCCAACGGAAGCAGATTGCACTGTAGAGGTTCCCTATCCTGTACAGAACTATGGAAGGTTCAAGAGTTAAAGGGTAACTCCACTTTCCTGGGAGAAATAAAATAGCAAATAAAGAAAAAATAATATAGCGTATACAATTTCAACACAAGTCATATTGTAATTGAACGTTATTAAAAATTACCTTTCCTTTTCAATCAGCAGCTGCAATATTCTAAAAATCCAATGCAATATGGCTACCTGGAGTTGTTCTGTACACATTTCCTTCTTGTGTCATTGGCTCACTAATTTTCTCCAAAGTCTGAGATACAAGTCAGATTTTAGGCATCCCCTGCAAAAAAAAATGTAATTTTTGGTGAGATACTCCCAATAGGAACACGTCTAAAGGAATGCAGGCCCAGCAGATCTCCTCATTAGTGCTCTGCAGTTGCACAGCTGATTGAGAATTATGAAACCACTCCCATTAGACCCACTTAGCACAGAGGCACAGGGAAACAAACAGTAATTTCTTCAGAATACCAAAAGATAGGAATCTGCAACAACGTTTGTTATAATCCTTGCAATGTACACAGATCATGAAAAAAGAATGCTTTTTACTCAACAAAAGTGGAGCTACGCTTTAAGTAAGTGCACACGTGGAGCCTGAGCAGTGCATGGCGGGACCCACTCCATTACTGGAGAATAGTAGTGGTAAACACTGGACAGGTGGATGTGTACATTGGCTCAGCATGTCCCTCCAAAAACGCAAATTACTGTGAAGGTGTACATTGGTGTGGGGAACCCAGAGTTAACTCGAGAACAATTACAGTGCCCGTGTACATGGTGTACTATCATCTCTATGCGTAGTGGTCCGCCCTAAGGCTAAGTATTCCCCTGCGGCAACCTCAGCCTTTTCCCGGGGCATTGATAAGGATGGCACAAAGTAAAGGTACCCCATGTGTGTGAGTAAAGTGACCCTGTAACCAAGTGCCTAGCATTGCAAGAAGAACATACCCCGGGGTAGGCCTCTCATGTGACCTTTGCTTGGTGCCCAACGTGGAGAAAAAAAAACATGGAGGACTTGACAACCACCTCAACCTAACCCTCCTCCTCCCCTTACATATATTTGGACCATGTATAATGTAGACAACTCAGCAGTATGATCTTAATCCCATAACTGGATGTGATTCCCAGAATGCATTTTCATTTTGTAGTTGTATGTAGCTTCTGGAAAGTATTTATACAAAGCACACCTCCCCATCAGGCTTCCGTGTTTTCTGGTTTACTGGGACAATCTCTATTTTGATACAGCAAATCATTAACTTGGGCTCATTAGTTTGTATAATCCAGCTGCCAGTAAGCAACAAAGCTTGCTGTATTTAAGTACTAATAAGCCTAAACTACAAGCTGTGGCCTATAAGAGAAAGGATTAACCTTTATATATAATTTCAGAAGCTTACTGAAGTAACAAAAATTTGAGATACTCCTGTTTTGTGGGGAGATATATTTTGCACTTCCTGTTCAGAAATCCCATGGCAAGACTCCATGGTAAGGTTCCGGAAGAGAATGAATCACTTAACCACTTAAGCCCCGGAAGATTTTACCCCCCTATTTTGCGATTCGACACTGTGTGACTTTAACGGACAATTGCGCGGTCGTGCGACGCTGTACCCAAATGAAATTGACGTCCTTTTTTTCCCACAAACAGAGCTTTCTTTTGGTGGTATTTGATCACCTGTGCAATTTTTTGATCATGCGCTATAAACAAAAAATGAGCAACAATTTTGCAAAAATAACAATATTTTTCTAATTTTTTATATGAAATTCCCCCCAAAAAATGTAAAAATCAAAATTTTTTAACATTTTAGGCCAATTTGTTTTCTGATACATATGTTTGGTAAAAAAAAAAATCGCAATAAGAGTATTTTGATTGGTTTGCGCAAAAGTTATTGCGTTTACTAACTAAGGGAAAGATTTTTGTCATTTTTTTTTTTTTTTTTTTTTAACGAGTAATGGCGGCGATCTGCGTTTTTTTTTTTTTTTTTGCGGGATGGCGACATTTCGGCGGACAGATCGGACCCTTCACTGACATTTTTGACACTTTTAGGGGTACCAGTGACATTACTACAGTAATCAGTGCTATACATATGCACTGTTACTGTAAAAATGACACTGGCAGGGAAGGGGTTAACTTTATTAGCGATGTAGTGACTATGTGTGTCCCTAGGGGCGTGCTTCTTACTGTGCAGGGATGTGGCTTTTCATGTAACAGCAGAGATCTACGGTCCTACATAGCAGGACCGTATGATCTCTGCTGTTACACAGGGGAGAATGACAGGCGGCTGTGTGCCGCCTGCCTTTCTCCCGGCGCAACCGACGATCGCGAGTGAGCGGCGGACATCGGGTCCGCCGCTCACACGCGTGGGGGGGGGGTCCGTGAGCGAGCAGGAGCGCGCCTCCGGCGGCTTGAGCTCGCTCCCTAGAGCCTCACAGGCTAGTGACGTACCCCTATGTTACTTTGCCTGTGAGGGGCTGACTGCCGCCGTATATAGTCGTGCGGCAGTCGGCAAGTAAGCAGATCTTTCATACAAACGTTTTACCAACTGCTTCCCACCAGTCAAAGAATAAACTATGGAGATTACAGGGATGTCACTGTGCCTCACTAATCCCTTCATTTTAAAAATACAATATTCCCAACACACGCATTGCTAAAAATGGATGTGAATGTAAGTGGGTGCTGCAGTGACCACTGGCTGGAAATGAAAAATATTCAAAGCGAAAAGTATGTCACCAGCACAAAAAGATCTTAAGAACTGATCAAAAGCGTTATTCAGGGATCACATCATAGATACAAGAGTGAATTTTCGGAGCCTCGCAGGACCCCTTAATCAGGGATATGATGTTACCTCTCTGATAAAGGGGTCCTGCGAGGCCCTGAAACATCAAGGCTCTGAAATGCATCTTTTGTAACTATGATGTGATCACTGAATACGTTTTTTTACCGTTCCAAGAGTTTTATTGATGTAAGAAGTAAATGGTAATACAAATCAGACAGGCCAAAATCACACAGTAGATTACATATAATACCAGAATAAAAGGGCACAAAGCACCACATTTGTAAGGGATGGGAAAAAGTTTTAAAATACATCTGATATTATCAGGAGAGATCCGCTGTATACACATTGGATTGGCTTAATGAACAGAGTTGCCCTATAGTTTTGTAAAAAGGTCGGACAAAACAGAGAAGAAACAAACCAGTGCTTTAGAGCGGACAAGAGAAGAGGGAAAGGAGAAAAGATGGAGAGAGATAAACTTTTTTTAATAGAAAAAGTAAAGGACTTCAGTTAGTTATATGTCTTGTTAAATGCCAGCAAGAGCAACCGCACCATCTACTGGTCATACTAGAAAACATAATATACAGGGAAATCATGTAATATACATATTATATATATCATGTACTATAAAGTATGGCATCAATTCAGGAACCTGGACCTAAGAAAATAAGTAGAATACTATTGCTTACCTCCTTCTAGAAAGGCTAGTTGCTTGGCTGTGGTAAACTTCAATGCTTTTTGAGTCATTGCACAAGAATGAATCAAGTGATAGCAGAGCCATCATTTTTGATCTGCAACCCTATGCCTGGTCAGTGACTGAGAAAGTATTGGATGCACTGTATTTTCATTACAGCCAGACAACTAGTGTTTTAAAAAGTAATAGATCAATGTATTTTTTGGCACTGTGGCTCATAGGTATCTGGGCCCTTCAAGTGAGTGGCCTGGACGCAGGTTGGAACTTGGTAAAGTGGTTTACCATGACTAGAACGTTATGGTGTACTTCTTCTAACATGTCCAGTATAAAAAAGTTGATGGTCAATACTGCTAGTTGGGCAGATGTACAGTATACCAAGTCAGAGGTGGAATCCTTGCCTCAGCCCTCGTAAACACTGAACAGACCACACAGTATTGGAAGACTTGTTCAACCAACTGGATCCGACCTACGCGCATATCTCTAAACCATATCTCTTAACCACTTGACCTCTGGAAGATTTTACCCCCTTCATGACCAGGCCATATTTTGCTATTCAGCACTGTGCTACTTTAACTGGTAAAGGCTCGGTCATGCAACACTGTATGCAAATAAAATTTATTTTAATTTCTTTTCACACAAATAGAGCTTTCTTTTGGTGGTATTTGATCACCACTGGATTTATTGCTTTTTGCTGTATAAACAAAAAAAGACTGCATTTTTTTAACCCCCTCCCCCCCAATATTTTCTACTTACTGTTGTAAAATATATCCAATAAAATCAAATTTCTTCATAAATTTAGGCAAAAATATACTCGGCAATACGTCTGTGGTAAACAAAATTAGAGTAAATTCATATTAATTGGTTTGTGTGAAAGTTATTGGAAAGTAGACAGTCTGAGGTATTTAGTAAGAGACATGGCCAGTTATTGGATATATGTGGGGCAATTATAAATGAAACCTATTCATAACAGTTGTGTTTACATAGCGATCACATTACATGATATCACATGTCTGGCGACGGGAACTGCACACTCCAGAGGGTGCGACAGTGTGCATGTGTCAGGCGATGTACCGATATGTACCTTGGCCTGTAGCAGCCGCCTGCCTGCAGTAAATCTACTGTTGGTGGGTGGAAATGGTTAAACTAGGTAAATGTTTTGTGGGCACTTGATTGCCCTGCTTCCATGTGGATTCTTCCTTCCTCAGAGACGGCTTGGACCCTTGACATGCTAGGTCACTGACAAGTCATGGGAGAACATTATTCTACAGTACACTATACCTTCCCTCCTAACCTTCAGGATGTTGGCTTCTAGTAATAGCTATAATCTTTCTTTGGGTCTGGGCCACCGCCATAACCATATCGCCTCTTTAAGGGGTTTAACCACTGGATCCTTTCTCCGTGCCTCTGTCTAGTTATATTCTTTGAGCAATCATCTGACACCTACTCTTAATCCTTCCTACGGTCAAGTCAGAGATAGCTTCTTCATATACATCTTGGTGAGGCCTGGCTAGTGGGTTCAGTGACAGGGTTTCTGCCACCTTGTTGCTCTTTCGAGCATGATAATGCAAGGAGAGAATTTAAACTTTACTAGACGAGCTGCCCAGTGTTGCTCCAGAGTGCAAAATTTGGCTGTTTAGGAATGCACCAATGGATTGTTATCTGTCCATACCTCAAACTTAGCTCCTGTCAGGTACCCACAAAGCATTCATTAACTGCTCACAACAAGGCTAAAAGGAGCTGTAGTTTGCAGGGTTCCTCTCAATCACTCATAGGCTTTGACTGGCTTACTACCTCTGCTGAAAGGTTATTCCAAGCATCAATTAGCCTTACAGTAAAATAATACTTTCTAAAATTAGTTCTAAACGTTCCTCTAGTTAGTTTAAGGGCATGTCCCCATGTTCTTGATTTTGGTTTCATATTGAAATACTGTCCTCTTGAACCTTATTTGCCCCCTTCATGGACTTAAAGGTTTCAGTCATGTCTCCCCTTTCTCATCTTTTCCCCAAACTGTACTGTACATAGTAAGTTCTTGAAGTCATTCTTGATATGTTTTATCCAACAGACCTTTTACCATTTTTAATACCCATCTCTGGACTCGTTCTATTTTATCAAAATCTTTTTGTAGAAGAGGTCTCCAGAACTAGATACAGTATTCTAAATGAGTTCTCACTAAAGATCTATTTAACCACTTGCCGTCTGCGTACGGTAATAGTACTGTGGCAAAGTGGCTCGTTATCGTCTGACGACGTAGATCTACGTCATCAGACACTCCCCTTTCTCGGCGGCGCTCGCGCGCCGCCGGAGGCTCGCTCCCGCTGTGACTGAACACAGAGTCGGGCCAGGGGAGGAGCAGCGGCGATCGGCGCTGCTCTTCCCCGATTGTCGGGGATCTAGTTTGGAGGTCCGCCCGCTTGTGTAAACACAAGCGGGCGGATCTCCTAAGTGACAGGCAGGGTCAGATTGCAGGGTTCAGCATAGCTGAACCCTGGATCTGTCCTTGTGTCACTCAGTCACCTCCCCCCACACACGTCAGTAAGCACCAGGCATACATTAACCCCTCCCTCTCCAATAAAATTAACCCCTTCCCTGCCAGTGTCATTTTTACATTAACAGTGCATATATATAGCACTGATTACTGCAGTAATGTCACTGGTAACCCCAAAAGTGTCAAAAATGTCAGTCAAGGGTCCGATCTGTCCGCCGCAATGTTGCAGTCCCGCAAAAAAAAAAATCGCAGATCGCCGCCATTACTCGTTAAAAAAAAAAAAACACCAAAAATGACAGAAATCTTTCCCTTAGTTAGTAAACGCAATACCTTTTGCGCAAACCAATCAAAATACGCTTATTGTGAATTTTTTTTACCAAACATAGGTAGCAGAAAACAAATTGGCCAAAATTTTTTAAAAATTTAGATTTTTACATTTTTTGGGGGGGAATTTCATATAAAAAAAAATGTGAAAAATATTGTTGTTTTTTTTAAATTTACGCTCTTTTTTTGTTTATAGCGCAAAAAGTAAAAATCGCACAGGTGATCAAATACCACCAAAAGAAAGCACGACCGCGCAATTGTCAGTTAAAGTTGCACAGCGCCGAATCGCAAAAAGTGGCCCAGACGTAAGACAGAAAAATCCTCTAGTGGTAAAGTGCTTAAGGGAATCAGGACCTCCTTTCTCCTGCTGGTGATCCCTTGAGTTGTTTTCACTTTCCCCACTGCCTGGTCACACTGTTTGCTCATTTTGCAATCATCTGAAATATGTACCCTTTTGCCTCTATAGTACTGTACCCCCACTGTTGTACTCTCTCAAGAGATTATTTTCCCATAGGTACATTATTTTACATTTAGAATCATCAAACTGCACTTCCAACTGCTTTGACCAATCTTTCGGCAATGCCAAATCTTGTTCCATATTCCAGACACCTTCAGGAAAATCAACCCTATCGCCCACCTTTGTATGATCTGCATAAAGACATACCTTGCTCAACAAACCTTTAGTTATATTACTTACATATGGATTAAACAGAACAGGACCCAGTCGAGAGCCCTATGGTACACTACTAGTGATTGGCCCCTGTTCCGAGTGAACGCCATTTACAAACACACTTTGGTATCTATCCTTTAGCCAACTGTATATCCACTAAACCACCCAAGGGTTAAGTCCTAGCTTGTACAACTTTTGTATTGGATCATTATGTGGAACTGTATCAAATGCCTTGCTGAAATCAAGATATGCTAAGTCCACAGCACCATCCTGGTCCAAAAATGTCTAAGCTAGTCTGACATGATCTGCTCTCAGTAAAGCCAAGCTGCTTTAAGTCCAGCAAGTTGTGTATTTTTAAGTGATCAATAATCCTTCTTTCTAGGAGTGATTCTATTAACTGGACTACAAACAATGTAAACCACTTCTTACCCGCCCACCGTCAAATGACGGCGGAGCAGTGCATCCATTGTTGTGGGATGCTGTCATATGATGGCGCACCAAAACTGCCTCTCTCGCACGCCCGCGGGGGCACACGGAGCGGCGATCGTGGCCGCGTCGTGTTGCTAGGACACGGCGCGACCCCGATCTTGGTAAAGAGTCAGTGACATGACTCTCACAAGGGAGACAAAGACAGGTAATCAGGGCACTGATCATCCTTCACTGGCTGAGGTAGCTCCTTGTAACTGCTTGTGCTGCTGCAACTCAACACTGTACACTGCACGCTGTACACTTAACTCTTCAGGGCCCAACCGCTGGTGCCCCCTTTACACATTCAGGGTCCTCTAACTAGGCACCCCCTCTGCTCTTCAGGGTCCTCTAACTAGGCACCCCTCTGACACTTCAGGGTCCTCTCACTAGGCACCCCCTCTGACACTTCAGGGTCCTCTCACTAGGCACCCCCTCTGACACTTCAGGGTCACACTGGCACCCCCTTTACCACTAGCTATCTCCTGGATCCCTTGGACCTTCACCGGAGCGGTCCCTTCTCAGCTAGGCAGACCCCCAGGGGCAGTTACAGTACTCACAAACTTGGAATGCTTTCCTAAAACTGGGCCCCCTCAACTCCGCTGGTCCTCGGCACACCGGATCCTCTCAGCTCTCTCTGTACTCTCAGGCCAGCCCTCAGAACACCCGATCCTTCTAACAGGAGGAGAGACAGCTGTACTCTCCCTCCTGGGACTCTGCTTCCCGCCTAAGATGCTGCGTCATGCGCTCCCCTCAAACATATACCCACTCCCAGAATCCTGTGCGGCAGAATCTGTCTTTCTGGGGTAGATACAAGCCTGAATGTGCCACTGATTGGGTTTCCTACACTGCCCAATGAGAACCCTCTCATGGAGCCAGTGGGGAGACTCCCCAGTCTCAATAGCAACACCTGGGAGACATGACAGCCCAGCTGAAAATCATGGCCCTGCTGTTCGGCAGCCAAGGCCCACTATACTTTTGCCTAGCACCTACCTTGTAGGGTGCTACATAAATAATCTTGGAGGTCTGCACTGTCTACGCACAAAAAAAGAGAGGTCATGCCCCTGAAATTACTGGGGTGTGTGTATAATCAGTAGGCAAACATTATAAAATGGAAAAGATGAACACACCCTATGGTTACCTCCTAAAATTTTTATTTATTAGCCGATTTGGCACATATAGCAATACACATCATCAGAATCCAGAGACCCTCAAAAACCCTCCCCAATAATCTATTCCACTCAAATGAAATGCCCCTAACCAACTCAAAATAACCCTGTGTGGCATCCCACACCTAAAAATCACTACTGTGAGAGCTGGTGATAAACTTCCCTCAGAGCCCCCTCCTTTCTACTAACAAATCCTGCACAAATAAACCAACTCAAAATAACCCTGTGTGGCATCCCACACCTAAAAATCACTACCGTGGGAGCTGGTAATAAACTTCCCTCAGAGCCCCCTCCTTTCTACTAACAAATCCTGCACAAATAAATCCACAGTACAAGAAGCTTATCTAGATCCGTCAGTACCCCAAAAAGCTAGCACGACAAGAAGCCAGCATCCCACCTTAAAACCACAATGGGTGAATGAGGTGCTGGGTTTCTACAAGGTAAAGACTGAACTGGATGAATAAAGCGTAGGACTGATCCAGTGTGGAGCTGAATATAAAAATTGGAGAGCAAAATCAGGTCCTACAGATCGGTATCTCTCACCCATTTGCCGTAAGTGATACCCGGGTGATACCGCTCTGCTCGGCATCCACTCAATACTGCTCTGTCTCTCACCCGCTCCATCTCCCACCCACCCGATACCGATCCGTCTCTCACCCACTTGCCGAAAAGACACCCGGGTGATACCGCTCTGTCCAGCATATGATGATGATCTCGGAGGTCACGCGGTCAAGTGGGTGAGAGATACCGAGCTACCAGCAGATCTGCTAATGTGGAATTGCTTATATCTTTAATTTGTACATATGTGAGTGACATATTCAATAACATTTGTAATATGTGAGTGACATATTCAATAACATTTGTAAACGGAATTATGCCATGTGACATCATTTTACCCTTACATGAGCATCACCACCTGATGGTTGGAGGAGGAGAAGACAAGTCTCAAACCCTGACATAGGATGTACAAAATATCGGCCCATATCGGGTGATACCGATATGCGATGACCAAAATATCGATACCGGTATCGGCAACTAAAAACTGATATCGGTCGATCCCTAATACAGTCCATAACCGATGTGCAGTTACCAACTTCTTATAGCGTAGTAAATGGTGATGTGTTCCCAATAGAAGTGCTAGATGTTAGCCAAGTAGAGACAGAAATCAAGCACATTAAGCACATTAGCATGTTAATCCACCAGTGGTATCACAGCTTATAGCAATCAGCTCAGCACGGACCAAGGAGAATATCTACAGTAGGTACAAACACCTCAGTCTATGATGAATGAAATATTTAGCTGAATAGACTTACATAGGTGTATGTGGCGCAGCCTGTAGCACTGGGGTGGTCCCAAATATTGGGTAAACCTGACCCTTCTCTCAGCTTATAGCCGATTTGACCATGCACACAACCACCTTGGGTCTAAAGGGACAGCACTACTCACGATCCCGGACCAGGGATCAGATGGCTCTCCATTGGGCTGTAATCAAATGCTTTTCTCTTATGAAGTTATGCTGTGGAAAGTTGGTTATCCTAATCAAATGTCTCTCTAATCACAGTTCCCCTTTTGCACTCTCTGCCTCTCTTGCACAGTCCTACCTTTGGCATGAACAGACAGCTAATATTATTAGCATTGTGTTTGAGTTTGAGTAAGAGATTGGAGACATGCTAAAGGAAATAGTCAGAGACTGCAGACATGATACAAGAGATGGTCAGAGACTACGGATGTGATACAAGAGATGGTCAGAGACTGCAGACATGATACATGAGATGGTCAGAGACTGAGGACAAGATACATGAGATAATCAGAGACTGAGGACATGACACAAGAGATGGTCAGAGACTGCGGACATGATACAGGAGATGGTCAGAGACTGAGGACATGATACAAGAGATGGTCAGAGACTGAGGACATGATACAAGAGATGGTCAGAGACTGAGGACATGATACAGGAGATGGTCAGAGACTACAGACATGATACAGGAGATGGTCAGAGACTACAGGCATGATACAGAAGATGGTCAGAGACTACAGACATGATACAGGAGATGGTCAGAGACTGAGGACATGATACAAGAGATGGTCAGAGACTGAGGACATGATACAAGAGATGGTCAGAGACTGAGGACATGATACAAGAGATGGTCAGAGACTGAGGACATGATACAGGAGATGGTCAGAGACTACAGACATGATACAGGAGATGGTCAGAGACTACAGGCATGATACAGAAGATGGTCAGAGACTGAGGACATGATACAAGAGATGGTCAGAGACTGCAGTTATGATACAAGAGATGGTCAGAGACTGCAGTTATGATACAAGAGATGGTCAGAGACTGCAGAGGTGATACAAGAGATGATCAGAGACTGCGGACATGATACAGTAGATGGTCAGACACTGCAGACGTGATACAAGAGATGGTCAGACACTGCAGACATGATACAAGAGATGGTCAGAGACTGCAGACATGATACAAGAGATGGTCAGAGACTGAGGACATGATACAAGAGATGATCAGAGACTGAGGACATGATACAGTAGATGGTCAGACACTGCAGACGTGATACAAGAGATGATCAGAGACTGTGGACATGATACAGTAGATGGTCAGACACTGGTCAGAGACTGTGGATGTGATACAAGAGAAGGTCAAAGACTGCAGACATGATAAAAGATAGAAGAGCACTAGGGGGGCCGGAGAGTACAGGGGAAGAAGAGAGCATTCGGGGAACTGAAGGGCACTGGGGGGGGGGGGGGGTTAAGAGCACTGGGAGGGGGGGGGGTTGCTGGAGAGCACTGGGGGACCAGCATAAGAAGTTGTATAGGAGGGGGATGGGGCAGCTGCATATAGATGAATTGATCTTTCCATTTTCCTTCTGCAGTCGCAGATCAATTCCTCTATATTCTGCCGCCCCACCGCTCCTTTTCCTATCCAGTCACACACACGAGGCTGCTCTGGCACTCACCATGGACTTTGAGAGTGAAAAAGTCTTTGATCTGGAATGAAGAAGAGAGAGCAGTAGATCACATAGCAGGCTTTGTTAGTAGGAAGGAGGGGGCTCTGAGGGGAGTTTATCACCAGCTCTCACAGTAGTGATTTTTAGGTGTGGGATGCCACACAGGGTTATTTTGAGTTTGTTAGGGGCATTTAATTTGAGTGGATTCGATTATAGGGGAGAGTTTTTTGAGGGCCCCTGGATTCTGATGCTGTGTATTGCTATATTTGCCATATTGGCTAATAAATAAACTTTTAAAGAGGTAACCATAGGGTGCGTTCATCTTTTCCTTTTTTTTGTTTTCATTTTATAAAGCTATTTACCAATACCTGCTGGTGAGATCAAATGTGGAGGAAAAAAAATTTGGCCTGTCCTATCGCGGCAAGGTGTTCCTCAAACTATGAAGAGGACAGGCATCCTATTCTGACACCTACAGTGCACACAAAACCAAAAGATGCTATCCTTTCCATCTCAACAAGATGATTGGAGCTGGCCATGGGCTCTTCCTTTCTTCGGTCACCCCTTGTTGCATTATCTGTACTAGCATCTACTTGACTTTTTGGCAGAGCTACTGATTGAGAGGTTGATATTTTCCTAGATTAGAGGGCTCTCTTGTGGATTACTTGTGTTCAATCCCAACAGCCTAGGCCAGTGATGGCGAACCTTGGCACCCCAGATGTTTTGGAACTACATTTCCCATGATGCTCATGCAAGTTTGGTGTAGTGGAGCATCATGGAAAATGTAGTTCCAAAACATCTGGGGTGCCAAGGTTCACCATCACTGGCCTAGGCTGTTGTCTCCCTGTGAAAACACCTCTGAACAATTATCCAATAATCACCTTACTACTTCTGGGTCCACACAAAAGCAAAGGATGCTTTCCATTTTTTCACCAATACCATCAAAATCATTTATGGGTTCTTACTCTCTGATTATCTGTTTTAGCATCTGCTTGACTTCTTGGTAAAGGTTTGGTGGTATACTTCTATATCTCTCCTGGATGGGAACGATCTCTCTTGTGGGTATATTGTGTTCACTTCCATTAACCCTGTTGCTTCATTCTGGGTCATGTTTTCCCTGTGAGAACACCTCTGACAACTTAACCAATAATCACCTTACTGCTTCTGAGTGTGTATCAGTTCCTTATAGGTAAGTTCTAGGAATTGTAGTATTTGCTCACCTGCCCACTCTTTGTTCTTGCTGACCTCTGAACCTAATGCAGTCTTGCCACAAAGCAATGATAATGAAACTCTCAGAGCTCCATGTGCCCCATCTTAAGGGCAATCATATCTGTGATTAGAGCTAGTTCCTCCACTGCGGTCCCAAGAAGCAAGCAAAGATGAAGAGTCTTCGTGTTACTGATTCTAACTGTGTCTGAGCATTGTGAGTAAATGGGCACTTCAATTTAAACTTTAAGCTGAAGAAACTACTGTTTTTTTGTAATCTCCTTTCTTACTTCTACAGTCCTTTTAATCATTTTCTTTTATGTTTTTACTCTTCTCTGGTATCTCTGGCTTCCTTTTGTACACTTTGTATTATTAATTTTCTAACTACATTTTTCTCTTGAATGTTCCTCCTGAAATCTTTATGAAACCTGTTTCGAGTAATTGGTTTTCCTACACTCAGGATTTATCACCATTTTAATGCAGTATGTTTTTCATTTCCACTTCCCTTTGTAATCTAGTTTATTTAGAAAAAAAAAAAAACTATTTCTACCCCATATTACTGAGCCGTTTCTGCATCCTTTTAAAACTGTGAACCATGGAAACTACCTATAGCGCTACCCCTGCAAAGGCAACTGTAGTTTGACAGGTTCTTTCCCAAGTTAGTAAAGAGGCAGGAAGTCACACAGCAACTGCCCATTCCCTCTGGTTCATTAAACAATCTAGGGGATGTCCTTTTAGTATATATGCGGGTAGAAACTTGAAACGGGAAAGGGCGTTGGGATGTGGGATACTCCAAAATGTTGAGCACAGTTAGCAGAGGATGCTTCTCACTCAGTAACAGTAGCTCAGTCTGATTTTACAGCTGGGGCCATGAGGTAGCTTTAAACACAAGTAGCGGCAGAGTGGAACAGTCTGGATCCTTAAATATGGGGACCAGAAGGTAGTTTGTAGCACAGGAAATGGGAAACTGGAAGCTTGTAGCACCGGTAGTGGAACAGTATATTCATTGCCTGGGGACTATCAATTAAATTGCAGCACAGTGGGAGCACGCACATGCGCTAATTTGCCACAGGGGAAGCTGATCTGCGGGTCTGGCGGCCGCGATTGCCGCCGGGCAGGGCCGGCCTTAGGTGTTCAGGCGCCCTGTGAGAGCTAATCTTGTGGTGCCCCCCCCCCCTCATCCTCACCCCTTGCCCCTGGTCACCTAAACATACACAAAGAGGAAAAAAATTTTTCTAACAAATAAGAGAGAGATGCAGGGGCTGCGGACATGGTACAGGAGATGCAGGGGCTGCGGGCATAGAGCAGGAGATGCAGGGGCTGTGGGCATGGTGCAGGAGATGCAGGGGCTACGGGCAAGGTGCAGGAGATGCAGTGGCTACGGGCATGGTGCAGGAGATGCAGTGGCTACGGGCATGGTGCAGGAGATGCAGTGGCTACGGGCATGGTGCAGAAGATGCAGTGGCTACAGGCATGGTGCAGGAGATGCAGGGGCTGCTGCCATGGTGCAGGAGATGCAGGGGCTGCGGGCATGGTGCAGGAGATGCATGGGCCTCGGGCATGGTGCAGGAGATGCAGGGGCTGCAGGCATTGTGCAGGAGATGCAGGGCTGCGGGCATGATCCAGTGCTGTGGGCATGGTAAAGGAGAAAAAGTGCTGTGGGTATAGTACAGAAGATGCAGTGCTGCAGGCATGGTACAGGAGATTCTCCTGGAGAATCTCCTGTACCATGCCCGCAGCACTGAATCTCCTGTGGAGATGCAGGGGCTGTGGAGAGGTCTCACTTACCGTTTGGTAAGGCGCCTTGGCTTTGCATTTAAAATTGGCGCCGCCCGGCGCCAACACATCACCGTGCATGCACAGTGTACCTGTCGGGCTGGCCGCTGCCATTTTATTTTCAGGTTCCGGTGCCGCGATGCTGCGTTGATCTTCAGCCAGCCCCAGGGCAGGGGGACTTGCCCTGGCCGCGCCTGCTGTGATTCAGCGGATGAGTCTCGTCCTGCAAGTAACTGACTGCGAGCTGTGATGGTCGCACGGCGCCCCTGTTTCCTATGGTGCCCTGTGCGGCAGCACAGCTTGCACACCCCAAAGGCTGGCCCTGCCACCGGGCACCTGCAATCACTCCCATGGAGACAGAATGGCGGTCTGCCATTGTAAAAATGGCAGACCGCTGTTCTGTCAGCAATGAACACAGGGATCCTGTGTTCCTCCTATTTAGGAACACAGGTCCCTGTGTTCATTCCATAAGTACATACCCCATGTAACGGAACCGTGACCCACACTGTGTTTGTGGGCTTCAGTCAGTATATGGCTTCCTTCAGTCTTGAACATAGATATCAGATTTTCCAGCCGCCCCCCATACAAAGCTAGCCGACACTTAGCTTGTTCTGGAACCTTCTCCTTTTATTGAGCAGTCACACAGTTTATGTAAAGCATGGACATCCCCCTGTTGAGCAAATTACCCCATCAGGTCAGGGGTTGCCTTATTACATTATCATATGTAGATTAAATTGTATACAGAAATAAAATTAATCTAAACGAATTATCTAGCAACCTGGACAGAAACAATATGTGAGTTAACAATTAACAATGGGACAGACAGGCTTAACAGAATCCACATCATACCTCAATATACAGACAATAGGAAAAGACCGCCAGTGACAGACTGTCCGTCTCCGACACTGAAGAACATGGAACAGAGGCCAAAATGTGATTAGCTCTCTCAATGAACATGTTCAGAATCAAACAGGCCAGGAACAGTCCTCACACACTTCTCGAGACACATGGCCAACAAACATCACTGTCCCACTTGAAACAATCCAAACCACATTCCCAATGTCCACCAATCACCTGTCCCTCACTCCCAGTGATGGTGAGTACCGTCACAACCCACACAGTTAAAAAGCACCCCCTAGGGACACATTTAACCCTTTGATCGCCCCTGCTGTTAACCCCTTCCCTGCCAGTGTCATTAGTACACTAACAGTGCATATTTTTAGCACTGATTACTGTAGTAATGTTACTGGTCCCACCAAAAATGTCAGTTAGGTGTCCAATCTATCCGCCGCAATGTCGCAAGTCTGCTAAAAAATAAAACTTTTAACGATAACTTTTGCGCAGACCAATCAATATACTCTTATTGGGATTTTGTTTTTACCAAAAATATGTATCAGATTACATATTGGCCTAAAAAGCTGAAAAAATTAGATTTTTACATTTTTGGGGGGAATTTTATATAGCAGAAAGTGAAAAATATTGTTTTTTTTTTCAGAATTGTCGCTCTTTTTTTGTTAATAGCGCAAAAATATAAATCCCAGAGGTGATCAAATACCACCAAAAGAAAGCTCTATTTCTGGGAAAAAAGGACATCAATTTTATTTTGGTACAGCATTGCAGGACTGCGCAATTGTCAGTTAAAATAACGCAGTGCTGAATTGCAAAAAAACAAAATCGCCTGGTCATCAAGGGGGTAAACCTTCTGGTCCAGAAGTGGTTAATATTGCATGTCAGTATGGCCAACTGTGGCCTTCATTAGGTCTTGTGTGACAGGATGACAATGCAGGAGCACAATAAAGAGACAACAGTCAACAGGACTGTTAACTGTTGTTCATAACAGGAAGCGCAAAGACAAGAACCTTCATACTAGGATTACCAGGTATTTTTTTAATGAAATCTAACCACAATCTTTACAATAAAATGATAATGCTTTTATGTGATGTTAGTAAATATTCTTTTGATTTTTAACCCAGGGATCGCCTTCCCCCACCACGCAACACTAAATGTGTTAAACCCTCATCTAATAGTGCAGCTTTTCTTTAGCTCCATGTAAATAGCTGCACCTTAGTCTTCTATTTTTTGGCCTCAAAACATTTACTTTTTGTGCACTTTCACACGGCCAAAAAGAACAACATTTCTCTGTACACTGTAAAATACGGCTATTATTGTGGGGATACATAGTTGCAGTGTTTTTTCCCAAAACGCAGTGCACACATAACCATTAAAACTGGTGTTTAACCACATAGTACATGAGCGGATTTTTCAAAAACAAACATTTGCAGTAAAAACAAAAAGCGCTCATACGCATGCATGAGTAAACGGTGTGCACAGTGTTTTTGATAATGCATTAGTGTGGGCAAAAATATGCTGCAACTGTGGCATCCGAGCACTACAAAATAGACCTATTCTAAACTGTACACCCATATGCTGTTTTTTACTGCCTTGTCCAAGGAGCATTATATTACATCAGTGCGAGCTTCTGAGCTCTTCCCTGACTTCTGGTCAGGGAACTTGCAGTGTGCATGTTGTGGACCAGGGCAAGGGGTGGGCAGTAGGGGCGGATACCCTTGGCACTGTGGTTTTATGTGAGGTAGGAAGGCACCACGAGCAGAATGGGGGGAGAAAATTTGTGTTGGAAGGGGGAATCTGGGGGGGGGGGTGCTAGGGGGTAAGAATTGTTCTAGGATGGGAAATTGTGTGCAAGGAAGGTGTGCAAGGAGCTGTGATCCGGGGGGGGGGGGGCGATTTGTGTTAGAAGGGGGGATAGGTGAAAAGTTTGTGCTGGGGGGGGTGCTAGTAGGGATGATTGGGGGGTATTTGTGCTAGGAGGGGATTTGGAATGGGGGATGAGGATTTGTGCTAGGAGGGGGAAGATTTTTTTTTTGGGGGGGGGGTTGTGCTGAGGGCATATGGGGAGAGAGAGGGTTTAAGCTGGGGTGTGGGGGCAAAGATTTGTGCCAGGAGAGGGGATTTCAGCAGGGGTGTGGATTTTTTTCTGGTGGGAGGAAGGGGGGATTTATGCTTACAGGGAGCATGCAAATTAGTGCTCAATTTATTTTTTTTGGGGGGGGGGGGGATTTTTGCTGACACATAATCATACATCTTGGGTGGGGGGAGCAATTTGGCATGTTCACCCTGGGCTCTAGATGAGCTTGTCCTGGCACTGTTGTGGACTATATGACCCATCCGTGCTGCTTGTACAGAGTATGCATTCTCATAGTTCTTCTGCTGGTCCCTCTTCCCTCGGAGGATGAACAGCAGAGAGATGTCATTCCTTTTTTTTCAATATACTTTATTACCCAGTGTTTATTTCAGTAAACTTAAGGGTTTATTCACACTAGCCCATGTGCTATAACTATGTGGGCTGGTGTCCGTTGTGTATTTTTTAATTTTTTTGAAGTGTCACAAAATGACACCTTATTAAAGTCTATACACTTCAGCATGTTGCGACACTCTGCAATGAAATACAGTGCAGTGAGTTTCGCTGCTCAAAAATGCAGCATATTTGTATTGAAAGCAGCATGCCACACATCACCAAAATTGTTTTCTACAGTATGTGCCCTAGGACTAAACTTGCAGTAATCTGTGCAGATCAGTGCAGTTTAATGCAGATGGTGTAATGAGATCTTACTACTCAACCTTTTTTTTCTACAGTGCTATAGTTCATATATAGCAGGGGTGGGGAACCTACAGTTCGGGGGCCGTATGCGGCCCCCCGAGTCATCTGGTCCGGCCCCACATGCAGCTGAGTCTGTGTCTCACAGCTGATCTGTCAGAATGGAGCCGATGCTTCCTGTATAGTTCCTGCTCTGTTATGACAGTCTGAGTGAGTCACAGGCAGAGTGATATCAAATGCACTCCGCCTGTGACCAATACAGGAAACATCACCTCTTCCAGCCAGAGCCAGCAGTACCAGCCAGAGCCAGTAGTACCAGCCAGAGCCAGCAGTACTCACAGCAGTACCAGCCAGAGCCAGCAGTACTCACAGCAGTACCAGCCAGAACCAGCACTACACACAGCGGTACCAGCCAGAACCAACAGTACACACAGCGGTACCAGCCAGAGTCAGCAGTACCTACAGCAGTACCAGCCAGCAGTACCTACAGCACTACCAGCCAGCAGTACCTACAGCACAGTACCAGCCAGCAGTACCAGCCTGAGCCAGAAGTACCCACAGCAATACCAGCCAGCAGTACCAGCCTAAGCCAGCAGTACCCACAGCAGTACCCGCCTGAGCCAGCAGTACCAGCCAGCAGTACCCACAGCAAAGTACCAGCCTGAGCCAGCAGTACCCACAGCAGTACCTACAGCACAGTACCAGCCTGAGTCAGCAGTACCCACAGCAGTACCAGTCTGAGCCAGCACTACCCACAGCAGTACCAGCCAGCAGTACCCACAAGCCTGAGCCAGCAGTACCAGCCAGCAGTACTCACAGCACAGTACAAGCCAGCAGTACCAGCCTGAGCCAGCAGTACCCACAGCAGTACCAGCCAGCTGTACCCACCAGTAGTTCTTTTCAAAACTTACCACCACAAAAAAGTAGACTGCGCTCCAGACTGACCGACGCAAACCTGGAAAGCCTGTTGCGAGTAGCAACATCATCAATACCAGCTAATATCACACACCTCACCAAAGAGAAGCAGTTGCAGCCATCACATTAGGGGTCAGTTAATTAAATGTTTGACCAAATATAACAGGCTAATTTTTAAGGTGATCATTTTGTACGGCCCCCGAATGATTTTATAAATACCCAAATGGCCCTTGGCAGAAAAAGGTTACCCACCCCTGATATATAGTGTCTATATATAACATTGTATTAAACAAAGTGAGTCATCAGAAGTCTTACCTCTGTTAAATTCTTTGTAATTTAATGTAATTTTTTTAAAAGGGAACCAGCTGCCAATTAATTTGCTGGTGGTCAGAAAAAGGCCTGTGCTTGTCGGTACATTGAGCGTCTTTACTTGCAGCCCTGGGCCCAGATGGGAATGCACACACAGTATAGGTGGCTATTGTTGCAGAGTGTGATCACTGGGTGCAGCAGAGTCCATTCAGATCAGACATTGTGGAGTAAACAGTAACTGGCTTCTTTATTGGAACATAACACAGATATGAAAAGATATCACCTCATTGTAATAAGAACAACAGAACAGGAAGAGATAACCAACAAGTACAGTGCAGTGTACAGGAAATGACAACATATCATAGAGAATGCATAGCATATCACTAAGCATTAGCGACATCTACTGTCCTATTTGTGAACTGCAGTTTATCGGATAAGCTGAAAGCTGTTGTATCTCCAACACCCCTTCTCAACAGCTAAGGCTTAGTCTATTAAACCCATCTTCTTTGTAAGCCTTGAGTGTCTTTCAGCGGTCAGAGGCTTTGTAAGGATATCTGCTGTCATATCCTCGGTTGGGCAAAAAGTAACTCAAGAAGACCTTGCTCTTGAAGATCCCTAAGAAAGTGGAACTTCACATCAATGTGCTTGGTTCTTGAATTAAATCCTTCCATGTGCGCAAGTGCGAGGCATCCTTGATTGTCCTCATAGATTTCTGTTGGTCCCAACTGTGGTAGACCCAAATCTGTTAATAGCTGTCTCAGCCATATAACTTCTTGGCTTGCCTGCGCTGCATTCTGTATTCTGCTTCAGTAGAGAGTTGCTTTTTACTAGTCCAACTGATGGCACCTCCTGACAGAAAAAAATAAGTATCCACTGGTAGATTTCCTGTCGCTGGTATCTCCTGCCCAATCAGCATCCACATATCCTGTTAAGGTGCTTTCATCACTTGCTGGTAACTTTAGCTTGTAGTGCGAAGTCCCTTTAAGATAGCGAATGATTCGCTTTACAGCATTCCAGTCCTTTTGACTTGGCATTGAAACCTTTCTGCATAGGATTCCAACACTTGCTGCAATGTCCTGTCTTGTAGCAGTGGTAAGATACAGCAATTTCCCTATTGCCTTCCTGTATTGAGTATTAGTAGGTAATGGGTTATCTTGGCAATTCATCTCCTTTAGGTAGTTGGTTTCCATAGGAGACTTTACTGGTTTGGCGTCTTCCATTCCAAATGTTTCAATTATTTCTTGTATTTTGTGTCTTTGGTTCAGAAGAAAGCTGCCATCCTCCTCTCTCTCGATCTGGATGCCGAGGTAATTCTTTATGTTGCCAAGATCTTTGGTGTTGACGTTCTGATTTAGTTTTTCTAGTATTTCTGCTTCATCCCCTTCTTGCTCAAAGCAAATCAGGATATCATCCACATAAATAAGCATATAGACCCATCTGTTTGCCAATTTCTTTGTGTATAAGTCTGTTCTGCAAATATGTAGCTGTCATAGCTGCTTCACCCCAGTATTTTTGTGGTAGTCCAGAGTCTGTCAGCATACATCTGATCGTTTCAGTCAGAGTTCTGTTCTTTCTTTCAGCTACTCCATTTTGTTCTGGTGTATATGGGACTGTCTTTTGATGTTCTATTCCATTCTGTTTTAAGTACTCTTGTATCTTATATCCTGTGAATTCACCTCCATTGTCGCTCCGAAGTATGAGAGGCTTCCTCTGAAACTTGTTACTGGTCTTTATTATATAGTCTTGTAATTTGTCAAAAATTTCACTCTTGTGTTGCATTAGGTAGGTGACTGTGTATCTTGAATAGTCGTCTATGAAAGTCACTATGTACCTTTTGCCTCCAGGTGTGGGTGGGTTTAGGGGACCACACACGTCACTGTGAACTAAGTCAAGTGGTCTTGAAGCTCTCTTCTGACTGACTTTGGGAAGTGTTGCTCTTGTAGCTTTGGATTTAATGCAACATTCACACTTAACAGTAACTGGACAAGGGGATATTGTTAGATCCCTTGTCAGATTTCTCCTCTGTAGTTCCTGTATGCATTCTGGGTGTCTGTGACCTAGACGTCTGTGCCATATATGTATACAGTCATTGTGCTTGTGTGTACATAGTCTCACCTTTTCCTTCACTGTGTCGAGGTGATATAGATGATCATCCAGCTTGGCACTTGCTACTGTCTGGTTGCCGTTTAGGATTGAACACTTGTCACCTTGGAATTTTACAGTGAGTCCTCTGGCTGTTAGACGCTTCACAGATAAGAGTCCTCCTTCTAGATTAGGAACATAAAGCACATCTTTCACTGGTATGGCTAGATTGTGTCCCGCATCATCAGGGCATACAAGGGTTCCATGCCCATATCCTTCTGCATGTATTTTGCTTCCATCTGCAAGATAAATAGTTTCTTTGTTGTTCAGATCAAGTTCTGTGAAAAAACTTCTATCACTCGTCATGTGACTGGTTGCCCCGGAATCGATGCACCAGCCTTGACATTTATTGTTGCCTGTCACTTTAATTGTGGCATTCCAGTTTCCTTCTCATGGATCATTGATTGCGGCTTTGACCTTTTGTTTAGCATAAGATGGACGCTGTCTTCTTTGCTCTGCTTTCCATATAGTACAGTCTTTCTTTATGTGTCCCTGTTTGTGACATCTGAAACACACTCTGGTCTCTTTCCTGTGTAACCTTGCGTCTGTAGCTTTAAGAGCGGTTCTGGTGTTGATTTCTGTGGAGTCATGCACTAATTCCTTTCTTCTCTGATACTCATCTATGAGCCTGGTTTTTACAAATGCTAGCGTCAGATCTGGCTCAGGTCGTGTCTCCAGTGCATTGATCAGTGCAGTATATGTATCGGGCAAACTGCAACATGGCTGCTGCGTGGCTGTCTGTTATATTCTCCCCGATTGATCTAAGTTGCGCAATCACTTCCAGCATTGCATTTATTTGCGCCTGCATGTCCTGTTCTCTGCTAAGTCTCATTTTGTAGAGTTTCCGCAGTAGAAACAGCTTGCTGTTTAAACTGGATCTTTCATGCAGTCTTCTTAGTATGTCCCACATGCCTTTCGCTGTGTCCTCATGGCATATATGTATGAGCTGATCATCATCCACTAGTAAGCTTATGGTGGCCCGTGCCTGTCTGTTTTTCTTGTCCCAGTCCTGATTATTGTCCTGTGGCCTCTCTGTAGTGGTAACCTCCCAAAAGTCATCTCTAGATAATAGCATAATAGCATTTCCACTTTAAACTTCCACAGCTGATAATTGTCATTGTTCAGCTTGGCCACTGAGAGTTTAAGTTCTGAGTTTCCAGACATTTTTCCCTCCTTTATATATAAACAGTCTTACTTGTCTATAGCAGATGTCACTGGAAAGCTTCCTTATGTCGATCTCCGCATCAGTCACACTGTCCCCCGTTCAAGGCTTTGTTCTGCCTGGGCCGCACCTGGTCATAAGACTTTATCCGGATCCTGGGCCCATAACCTGTTGCAGAGTGTGATCACTGGGTGCAGCAGAGTCCATTCCGATCAGACATTGTGAAGTAAACAGTAACTGGCTTCTTTATTGGAACATAACACAGATATCAAAAGATATCACCTCATTGTAATAAGAACAACAGAACAGGAAGAGATAACCAACAAGTACAGTGCAGTGTACAGGAAATGACAACATATCATAGAGAATGCATAGCATATCACTAAGCATTAGCGACATCTACTGTCCTATTTGTGAACTGCAGTTTATCGGATAAGCTGAAAGCTGTTGTATCTCCAACAGCTATGTGGGGATGCATTGTAGCCACCCTATTGGAGAAAATGTTCTGAACAGGTCCTTCAAATACTCAGTATGCTGAAAAAGGAAGGACTTAAGCCCCGTACACACACAACGATTATTGGCCGACCGATCGTCCGTCTTTTGTCCAGAGTGGTGTTTTGTTGGTTGGAATGTGCCTAGACTGCACACGAATTTTCTCGCCCAACAAAAATCTACTTCAGAAGTGATGTCATGTGTTGGATTGATTTCTTTGTGTTCTTTCTTCTCTGAGCATGCCCAGACTTGCTCATAAGATTTTTCCCTGTCGAAATCTGTACTGACTGCACGAAAATCGGCCATGTTTTGACGGCGGACAAAAATTTTATAGCCTGCACACCAGATTTTTTCGGCCGAAAAGTCGGAGTTGGTTGTCGGAAGCATCATACTAACAAGCCGAAAGTCGGCAGATCGGTCGTCGGACGAAAATTTTCGATGCGTGTGTACGAGGCTTAAGAAAGAAACAGGAAAGCAATCCGACAATTGTGCTGCCACATTTAGTTTCATTGTTCATGGATTTAGGGGCAGTTCATACTAGATGTGGTGCAAAATCACATAGAATTTGGTGCAAACTCGCAACCTGTCCATGCAAACTGATTGCGAAGTGTATGTTAAGTTAGCGACACCCCGCAATCAGTTTGCAAAACGCAGCGCGATTTGCAGAATCGGATCGAATGGCTGTTCACACCAATGCGATCCGATTCTGCATACGGATGCAGACAACAAAGGGTTCTGCACTAGTTTGGTCCGAATGCAATGCGAATCCAGCCATACAGTTTAAATGGCGTAATTCACATCGCACAGACAGCCCATGTGATCTGCAAAGCAATGCGGTGCGAATCACATGCAATGTCTGCCATCGCGCTAGTGTAAACCGGCCCTAATACTACTTTGAATACTCATTTGTCTCAGTGGGAAAGGAATAAGTAGAAATATTTATGTCATTCTTCCTCCTTTATATATCCCTGAAGCCACTTAATTCCGCTGGCTGGCCTGCTGCAGCTCTATGACACCATCATGTAGGCTGTACGACCAGCAGTCTTGCACTGCACGCAAGAACAGTGAGCGCCCCCCCCCAGAACCTGGCCTGTGAGGGTAGATTAAACAGCAGCCCAAAGTTGGGCTTAAACAAACAGTAAATAAACTTTAAAACAATGCCTAACTGACCCATGTAACAGCAAGTACTGTGGAGCAAATAATCCTCAAAGTTTGCAAAATAGAGCCACACAGGATTGTACAGGACTGTCTTGCATTTTCACACAGATTCCCAGAGTCCTGTGTACAGGGTTTTTGTCCCGCAAAGGCTGTGCCCCTGCTACTGTGTGCCCACGGCTCATTTATATGTGGATCACAGTGGGATGTCATAGGATTTGCATAAAATGAGTCAACAGCATGATTTGCATATGAATTACAGTAGATGAGTTTAAAATAAGGAAGGTTTCTCTATTGGTAGGGAAGGAGGAGGTCTGTACTGAAGGCGGGAGTCTTTTCTGGAGGGGGGGGGGGGTTGTTAGTAATAAGGGAGTGGTTTGTACTGGGGGAAGGGGTGTTTTCTGAAGGCCTGATTTCAAGTTCATAAGTTGAACCCTTCCGTCTGAGATAAAGAAAGTGTGTTGTGGTTTTCATTGTGTTACTCATTGTATACTGGCTTTAAGCTATACATAGCTTAAAGAAAGATATGCAACGTGAAGGAGTTCATTAGTAGCCGATACTAGGGTTCACTAGTAAGTGAAGCAGAGTTCAGGGGTCAGTAGTAGCTAAGGCAGAATTCAGAGGTCAGTAGTAGGTGATGCAGAGTTCAGAGAACAGTAGTGGATGATGCAGCGTTCAGAGGTCAGAGGTAAGTAATGCAGGGTTCAGGAGTAAGCACCAGTACATAAGTCAGTAGTAAGTGACAGAGTTCAGAGGTCAGAGGTAAGTGATGCAAAGTTCAGGGGTCTTGAGTAAGTGACGCAGAGTTGAGGAGTTAGTAGTAGGTGACTCAGAGTTTAGAGATCAGAAGTAGATAATGTACAGGGGTCAGTGGTATGTGATGTTAAGTTAAGGGGTCAGTAGTATGTGAGGCAGAGTTCAGGGGCTAGTAGTATGTAATTCAGAGTTCAGGGGTCAGTAGTATGTGAGGCAGAGTTAAGAGGTCTGTAGTAAGTGACGCAGAGTTCAGGGGTCAGTAGCAATTGAAGCAGAGTTCAGGGGTCTGTAGTAAGTGACATAGAGTTCAGGGATTAGGAGTAGATAATGCAGAGTTCGGAGTCAGGAGTAAGTGACTCAGAGTTCAGGGGTCAGTAGTATGTGACGCTGAGTTCAAGGGTCAGTAGTAAGTGATGCAGAGTTTAGGGGTTAGAAGCAAATGATGCAGAGTTCAGAAGTCAGTAGTAAGTGACACAGAATTCAGAGGTTAAAAGTGTTGCAGATTTCAGAGGTCAGTAGTAAGTGGTACAGAGTTCAGTATTTAGTAGTAAGTAACTGAGTTCAGTGTTTAGTAGTAAGTGACTCAGAGTTCAGTGGTAAGTGGTGCAGAGTTCAGAGATCAGTAGTCGAGGATGCAGAGCTCACAGAACATGAATAAGTAATGCAGCGTTCAGGGGTCAGGAGTAAGTGACACAGACTTCAGCGGTCAATAGAAAGTGGTGCAGTGTTTTCAGAGGTCAGAAACAAGTGATACAGAGTTCAGGGGACAGGAGTAAGTGACTCAGAGTTCAGGAGTAGCTAAAGCAAAGTTCAGGGATCAGGAGTAAGTGATGTAGAGTTCAGAGGTCAGTAGAAGGTGATGCAGAGTTTTCAGAGGTCAGAAACAAGTGATGCAGAGTTTAGGGGTCAAGAGTATGTTATGCAGAAATCAGGGGTCAGTAGTAAGTGACTCAGAGTTCAGGAGTAGATGATGCAAAGTTTAGGGGCTAGAGGTGAGTGATGTAGAGTTCAGGGGTCAGTAGTATGTGATGTCGAGTTCAAGGGTCAGTAGTATGTGATGTCGAGTTCAAGGGTCAGTAGTATGTGATGTCGAGTTCAAGGGTCAGTAGCAAATGATGCCGAATTCAGGGGTCAGTCGAATGTAATGCAGAGTTCAGGGGTCAGAAGCAAGTAATGTAGAAGTCAGTAGTAAGTGAAGCAGATTTCAGAGGTCAATAATAAGTATTACAGAGTTCAGAGGTCAGTAGTATGTGTTACAGAGTTCAGAGTTCAGTACTGAGTGGCGCAGAGTTCAGGGGTTAGCAGGAAGGGATGCAGAGCTCAGAAGTAAGTGACCCTCTATCTCACACAGCCCTCACCTCCACAGTTTATATTAATCCATTTGCACCATAAGTTGAATTCTTTTGTTTGTTTTGGACTCTCTTTCTCATTTCCTTGGGTCCATTAGGCTGGGCTAGCAGTGCTGTGTTTGGCCTCCACAGTGGCAGTTCTCCTCCCCATGGAAACAAGGACTTACCCCCCCAGCATTATATCAGTACCCAATCTCCTGCTTCATCACAAGCACTGGAGGGAATTTGATTCCACAGAGATTCAGCTGCAGCAAAGATACCTTCAGTGCTTGTAAAAGACAGACCACAAAATGGCAGTTCTTCACACAGTGGCACAGTGTACCACACACATTGTACCCATGGAGGAAATAAGGGGGTGAGGTCTGTACTGAGGGGGATCTGTTCTGACTCCTGCACTATGTCCTTCAACTACTCCTGATCCCTGCACTTTGTGCGACAACCATTCCTGGAGCCCTGCGTTCTCTGTATAATATAATGTACTCCTGAGCTGTGCACTCTCTGTATTATGCACTCTTGAGCTGTCTTGAGCATTACACACTTCCAACCCCTGCAATCCATGCATTACGCACTTCCGAGTCCTGCATGTTATGCATTATGCACAATATGGCGTACACACTCCTGGCCCCTGCACCCTATGGGTTACACACTCCTGGCTCCTGCACTCTGTGATATGCACTCCTGAGCCCTGCACTCTTTGCATTACCATGCATGGCCCCTGCACTCTATGGGTTACACACTCATGGCCCTTGCACCCTATGGCTTACACACTCATGGCCCTTGCACCCTATGGCTTACACACTCATGGCTCCTGCACTCTGTGTGATATGCACTCCTGAGCCCTGCACTCTTTGCATTACCACTCATGGCCCCTGCACTCTATGCATTAAAAGCTTATCATTTTGGTTTGTCTTAACACTCTAAACTGATACAGGACAGTTTGTTCTGCTGCAAAATAAAAAACAGACATACTGGCTGGATCACCTGGTAAAATGAAAGGAAAGCAAGCCTGAAAAGAAAACGATTGCACACATTGCATCTAAGAATCAATAAGCTGCAATAAAATAAACATTTGCTTTTGGTTTTATTACCACTTTAATCTTACAGTAACCCTAATCATGGCTTATAGAGTGTTATCTATTGTTTATGTTTCCTTTTGGAGCTCATGGGGCAGTTTTAATAGCAGTAGTTATTTTCATATCATGACTTTCGTATTGATTATAAGAGGATTTACAGCAGCCTACAGTGTTAGCAGGGATTCTCTGAATGTGCTGTGAGCACCTGTGGCGGATCCTAGCTTAGAATAATTTTAATGGGACAAATGTATTAATTGCATAGAGCTAGTGCGAGGATTGATTAAGACTGTATATGACAAGATGTTATGGAATTCTTATAGACTTGTATTGGAAATTAAATTCCGCTTGAGGAAAAGCCTAGTGACACAAGCCCCATAGAAAGAGGAGCTTTAAAAGGTGAAGTATGGCTAAAGCTCTTTTGGCCATACTTCTCATGTGGGTCACAGAAGTGCAATTATTTCTGCACTCCTGTGACCCAGATTCAGCCAAAAGCCAGCTAAAGTCCTCTGTTAGCTGACATCACAGAGCAGGTTCTGGCTCTTCAGGAACACCGACAATAATGTCAGGATTCACCCACTTGCCTGAATAGCAGCTGGATCAGCTTGTCAGCTTGCCACTAGGAGCCTGAGTCTGCCACCCCCCCCAACAGCCCAGCACTTTAGTGAGAGGAGCAGAGCACAGAGCCGGCAACTGAAGTCACTCCTCTCTACTCAGTGAAGACTTAGAACTGAGCGAACAGTGGTCATGCGATCACCCAATTCTCAGCCTTAGAGGCGGCAGGGGACGAAGGCAACATTGGATCAATGCTGCAGTCACATAGGTGAGTAAGTTTGTGTTTGTTTAAATCCCGCACTTTTCTTTTAAGCAGAATTCCAGCCCAAGACCTGTCCATAAAACACCAGAATTGGGGAAAAATTATAGATACAGCATTATGACAGTTAAAATGATAAACATACAGTATCTCACGAAAGAGAGTACACCCCTAACATTTTTGTAAATATTTTATTTTATACTTTCATGTGACAACACTGAAGAAATTACACTTTGCTACAATGTATAGTAGTGACTGTACAGCTTGTATAACAGTGTAAATTTTCTGTCGCCTAAAAATAATTCAACACAGCCATTCATGTCTAAACTGCTTTCAACAAAAGTGAGCCCCTAAGTGACAATGTCCAAATTGGGCCCAAAGTGTAAATAGTAGTAAATATTTTGTGTGGCCAACACTATTTTCCAGCACTGTCTTAATCCTCTTGGGCATGGAATTCACCAGAGCTTAACAGGTTGCCCCTGGATTCTCCTTCACTTCTCAATGACGACATCACGGAGCTGGTGGATGTTAGAGACGTTTCGCTCCTCCACCTTCCGTTTGAGAATGCCCCACACATGCTCAATAGAGTTTAGGTCTGGAGAAATGCTTGGCCAGTCCATCGCCTTTACCCTCAGCTTCTTTAGTAAGGCATGGTTGTCTTGGAGGTGTGTTTGGGGTTGTTATGTTGGAATACTGCCCTGTGGCCCAGTCTCTGAAGGGAGGGGATCATGCTCTGCTTCAGTATGTCACAGTACATGTTGGCATTCATGGTTCCCTCAGTGAACTGTAGCTCCCCAGTGCCGGCAGCACTCATGCAGCCCCAGACCATGAGACTCCCACCACCATGCTTGACTGTAGGCAAGACACACTTGTCTTTGTACTCCTCATCTGGTTGCTGCCACACACGCTTGACACCATCTGACCCAAACAAGTTTATCTTGGTCTCATCAGACCACAGGACATGGTTCCAGTAATCCATGTCCTTAGTCTGCTTGTCTTCAGCAAACTGTTTGCGGTCTTTCTTGCGCATCATCTTTAGAAGAGGCTTCCTTCTGGGATGACAGCCATGCAGACCAATTTGAAGCAGTGTGAGGCGTATGGTCTGAGCTCTGACAGGCTGACCTCCCACCCCTTCAACCTCTGCAGCAATGCTGGCAGCACTCATTTGTCTATTTCCCAAAGACAACTTCTGGATGTGACGCCGAGCACATGTACTCAACTTGTTTGGTTGATCATGGTGAGGCCTGTCTTGAGTGGAACCTGTCCTGTTAAAGCACTGTATGCTATTGGCCACCGTGCTGCAGCTCAGTTTCAGGGACTTGTCGATTTTCTTATAGCCTACGCCATCTTTAGGTAGAGCAACAATTGATTTTTTTAGATCCTCAGAGAGTTCTTTGCCGTGAGGTGCCATGTTGAACTTCCAGTGACCAGTATGAGAGAATGAGAGAGATAACACCAAATTTAAACACACCTGCTTCCCATTCACACCTGAGACCTTGTAACACTAACGAGTCACATTAAACCAGGGAGGGAAAATGGCTAATTGGGCCCAATTTGCACATTTTCACTTAGGGGTATACTCACTTTTGTTGCCAGCGGTTTAGACATTAATGGCTGTGTGTTGAGTTATTTTGAGGGGACAGCAAATTTACACTGTTATACAAGCTGTACACTCACTACTTTACATTGTAGAAAAGTGTAATTTCTTCAGTGTTGTCACATGAAAAGATAAACTAATATATTTAAAAAAATGTTAGGGGTGTACTCACTTTTGTGAGATACTGTATATTAAAATACCATAGATCTAATTAAAATAGAAGCATCTGTTTTTTTTTTTTTTTTCATTAAAACGGAGTTCCGGCCACATACACATTTTTTTTACCTAAAAATACCCCCCTAATCCTATGCTAACCCCAATTACACTAATGCTATTCTCACATTACAGTAGTGTACAGTAAATGAATATAGATAAAATCTTACCTTTAAAATTGATTGAAGAGCGCGGCCATCTCCGGTGTGGGCGTCTGAAGCTGCTGTATCCCCCTCTGTGACCTTCTTCCTGGTTTCAGCTACCCAGAATGCCGATCGCAATCTCGCGCATGCACAGTAGATTGCGATCAGCAATAAGAGTAGCGGCCGGCCATTCGCAATGCATCCTGGGATTGATGATGACGCTCATCTCCCAGGACGCAATGCAAAGGAAGAAGTGACATCAGGGGCCGTGGCCGCACAAGGAGGAAGAGGAAGGAAGGTACGTTAATTTTCATTAAAAACAAGGCAAGTGAAAAAAAAAAAAAAATATTCACTATCCAATTCCTTTTCAGGTTAGTTTACTCCACCTGATGCTGCAAAGTTTTTTCTTTTAGGGTGAAACTCCGCTTTAATGACCAGGAATATGAATAATATATACTTTCTATTATTGTTCTATATAACAGCAGCAACATGAAGGCTACCTGGTAAGCAGATTAAATATTCCATTCAATGGAAATTTGATTCTCACCTACAGTAGTGGGTGCTTGCTCTTTGTAAACACATTATCCTAGCCAATGTTTACACTGGACGCCATCTGCTTTCTCGAAAACTCATATCTCAGTATCATAGAAGTGGTATGAAATTGTCACAATGTGATTAATTTGTTTAGAAATATTTGTCACCAATCTGACTGTTCATCTGGAAGTGTGGATTTTACAAATGGCATTTCCAGCACTGTTTTGAAACATGTTTTCTTTTTCTACACCAGGTGGCAGCACCAGCACAGACTTAAAAATGTATTTTATTGCTTAAATGGGAAATACTGTATGTACAATACTCATTTTCCTGGCAAACTGCACTATCTTAAACATAGAGGGAGAAAAAAAGTAGATGGGCTTTTTAGATGCTGGTTTCCAAGGGTATACCATAGCATATCGCACACATAAGTCTTATATAAGTTTAAAAAGACATATTGTTATTTAATACATACTGTTTGACATATCAGAGAAAAAAAGGTTAAAAATCTCCAAATGCTATATATAAAAACGAGACACATATTTATGTGTCATACAAGTAGAGATCATACAGTAACCTACATCATGTAACATCTGATTGAATTACACAAAAATCGCCAACATGTTTCTCAGGATGAACTACTTCTTCAGGGCTTTATATCTGTGTTTGTCACAAACATTTATTCTCAACTCAGCGCATTAGGGGAGACTGTAACTGACACTTCACCTTGCTGACACAAGGCAGCAGCAAAAGCCAATCAGCAAAATAAATTATCTGTATCAAACAAGCCAAGGCAATAGGCTAACAGGAGATGAAAATCAAAAAATGCAAGGAAAGAGTTCACACTTCAAATTAGGTCATCAGTCTCAAGGTACAAAATCACTTGATATGCTAACTGTCCAATAACCAAACATCATATAAGCTAATCATTATGCCACAGGTATCAGCAGAAATGGTGTCTTGGTCTCCCGAGAGTCCATTCCTCCAGCTGCTTCACTATCTTACCTGGGAATTAAATTAACCCCACACCTGTCCACCCTCTATAAACAAATTATCCACCTTTATTTAAAAAACTCTGGAGACACAGGGTCATATTTTTCCTTGTCTAAGATGGACATGGGTCGCTTCGGTTAAAGTGGCAATTTTACCTAAAATACTATACTATT
Source organism: Pelophylax lessonae (assembly GCF_965119305.1). Lineage (NCBI taxonomy): Eukaryota > Metazoa > Chordata > Amphibia > Anura > Ranidae > Pelophylax > Pelophylax lessonae. The sequence goes on from NC_138771.1 coordinate 526,404,955, forward strand.
AAAGGACTCTACCTATCCTGATACAAGTGCCCTACAAAAATTTCAAGCAAAGATTTTCAAATTCATCTGGGGCCCTAAAGGTGGCAGACTGGTTCGGTGTACACTATACAGGTCTAAAGAATTGGGCGGCTTGGGATTTACGGACTCATAAGTATTACACAGCGGCAGAAATTTACCCAAATGCTCCAACTTCATCCTTCCCATCATAGTCCAGACTGGATCTCACTCGAGGCCCAAGCCGGTGTTCTGTTGCCAATTGACCTATCAAAATATCATAAAGCAATTTTAAGCCCCATGCTGTCATACTCTAGTCTTTACACATATGGGACTCCTTCTGTAAAACATGGCCTTTCTGATCCCCTCACATTTTGGTAGTTGCTCTATTTAATAACCCATATGGCCTCAAACCACAGCAGTTTTGGGATAAGAGCTTTTATTGCATAGGCCATATTACCGACCACAAGGGCACACATCGGAACTGTTAGATTACACCAAATTCAGCTTTACCTGCAATCTCTCCAGAAGCTTGGTTTTGAACTCACATCCAAAACTCTCTTTGAAAATGGATGTCTACATTAGGTTCAACAATAGAGAGGCATCTCAATGTTGTATAAATTACTGGTCAAGCCACCTAACATGCTACCTCACCAGATAGCGTGGGAAAAGGGCCTGGGGGGAAGCAATAGAGGAAGGGGACTGGAAAGCCTGGACTTCTCGCATTCATTAAGGAATTATGAATGTGTCTCGGATGGAGGCCAGATACAAAGTTTACTGCAAATGGTATTTACATTTGAAAATGTATCCCGGATCCTTTGCTTCTTGCTTCTGGAGATGTGTTCAGGTGGGAACATGTCAGGGTGCCAGGAAACCAGACCACATGGGAATGCAGGTAAGATAAAGCAGTTTATTGAAGCAAACAACAATAAACGCACAGCAAGAGTGAGGAAGAGAGATCAGGAACAAGCCGGGGTCAAGTCCAGAAGCGGGTAGTCTGCTGATGCTGGGTCGTCTTCCGATGCGGGGTTGAGAGCCAGGTGAGTCATCAGCCAAGCCAGGTCATACATGGAGGAACACGGAGATCAGAAGACTGCTAGCAGGGATGCACCTTGGCGTACAAATGCAAGGGCAAGGACTACAACTCATCAGGTGATAGATATAGTCAGGTGTGCAGCATCATCACTGTGCGACACCCAGGCAGTAGGCAAGTGATGATGTAATCAGAGTTTATAAGAGGCAGCAGTCTGCACATGTCCAAGATGGCTGCCAACAGGAGGTCAAGGTAAGACCTTGACAGAACAGTCCTACACATATGTTTGACGTGTCCTAAGGTCCTTCCTTTATAGAGATGAGTTCGATATTTGATACATTCAATAGCTATGGTAAATATTACTAACACTCAGGTTGCCCTTTTAAATGAGTCAGTTGAAAATGTCCCTAAGTGTACTCAATCAAATGTTGATCCATTTTATATTTCTAGCTGTGATTGTCACAGCCTGGAAAAATGTAACGGTAGATTGCTGTTTATTGAAGCGTAAACTTACATGGATTAGGCTAAATGAAAAAATTGTGTCATTCAAGATAAAGAATTGATGTTTAAAAGGTCTGGGATCCCTGGCTCTCACACCTGGTGCAGGTGGTTGATGGTGAATTTCTGGACAGGCACCCTCCCTTCTGTCCTTACATTTCCTTTCTTCCTCTACACTGAGTGCTGATTTTGATTAACCATGCGGTATGGACAAACAGGCCATCTTTCAACACTAATGTGAACAGTTACAATTATTTTCAGTTCATTGGTGAGTGGACTTCAGACATTATACTAGCATCTGGTTATGTTGTTAACCCTCTTTTTTTAATTCAGCCCTTCCTTCAAAAGCTCTCTAGGGAAACCTTTTATATGTTTTGTGTCTTGATACTCACCAATGTTCTCTGACAACGGAACTATCTGTTTTCTACCATACTGTATGTTTCTGTATTTGTGAACATACTCCTGTGGATCTTTTGTTTAACCTCCCCATGGGGAAACTTCTATTCCTTTCTATTGTAACCTTACTACATTCCTTCCCCCTTTTTTAAAAACTTAATAAAAATGATTGAAATAGAAATACTGTATGTAAGCTGCTTTTGAAAATTCTATCTGCTTTACTGCCACTAGGTGTTGCGCCTCCTGAGTCATTTTAAAGAAATCGTGTCAGGACATAAATGATGGGTCTGCCTTATTGGCTTGATATTTAAAGTTGAACTCCAGCTTTGAGTTTTTGCTCAGTAGATTTTAGGATAAAGAAAAACAGCTTTTGCACAATGTTTCATACCTGGTGGTCATGTGCTAAGGTTTATAGGTTCTGGAAGAGTGTTCATAAGGTGGTCTCTTCTTAGACAAATGTAAACATAGTAAAGAATCCCAGAGTGGCCCTCCTCAATGAGCCAGTAGCCAAAATCCCAAAACAGACTCCTATCTATTTCATGTTTCTTACGACAAAAATCGCTATAGCGACTGCCTGGAATAAACCAGTAGTAGATTTGGCGGTTATGAAACATAGCCTGACATGGATCATGTTCCATGAAAAGCTGGTCAGAATACTGAAAGACAGATCCGCTAGGTTTGGTCATGTTTGGGACCCTTGGCTTAAATACATCCAACCCTCAGATGCTTAAAGAGTACAGATCAGGGCAGTAGTCTTGACAGACCTCTTGGGCTTTCTCCCCTTTCTCTTTTCTAATTTAGGCTTGTATGGTTTCCATATTTGTTATTTGGTATTGAGTTTTTGAAAGCATTTGTGACCCACTTCGGCTGGCTCAACGTGGTGTTATTATATAGGAGGCAAGAGGAAAGAACCACAGTGCAAATCGCTAATAAATCTCTGACCCTGAACATTTGAGAAAGCCTATTGGGTGCTACCTGTGAGGTGGGCGGTGACGTAATCACGCTGGGACTAGGGGGAGCTGTATATGCCGAGGATTGTATTGTGAAATGCTTGTTTTTTACTTCTAAAATGTGAGTGGATTTTTTTATGGAGATAAATACTTTTTATTAGCGATTTGCACTATGGTTCTTTCCTCTTGCCTCCTATATGATTGATGCCTTGCTGAGAGCCATGGATTTGGAGTGTACAGCCAGTGGGAGTGGTGCTACTTATAACACTGCAAAGTGCATTTAGACCTCCTTTTAATTAGTGAGGTACCTTCAAGCAGATGAGAAGACACCCATAGGTGGGGTGAAGGACACTGTGGTGATCAGAGGCAATTACTGAAGAGTTTCTGGTGTATGGGACTGCACCCCTTTTTTTCACGGACATAATTTATTGATGGATTGTATACTGTATATATTTAAAAGACTCACGTTAAATAATTTATTATATATAGATGATTTTTACACTGTTTTCAGATATTTAACTTATGCACTATAATTTGAATGCACTTTATGGAAGGAGAGTGCTGAACTTTTTTGTGACTATATATATTGTTAGCTTGGCAGCGGGTGTGTGACCCCCTGGAGGAGTTCACTACACCAAAAAATGAGGCACAGCATACATTTTTAAGTGCCGGGTCACACTTATGCGATGCAGGAAGGCTGCGAATTCGCAGCCTGTTCCCGCATCACAAATGCACCCTTGGCAGTTCACACTGCCATATGCAATACGCTGGGGGTGTCAATGAAATGTTAACGACACCCCCAGTTTGATCACATATCGCAGTGCGATCTTTACAGTTCGCACAGGATCGGATCGCACAAGTGTGAACCACTGTGCGATCCGATCCTGATGCGGCTGAAAAAAAGGGTCATGTGCGAATTTTGTGCGGGTGCAGTGTGAATTTAGCCATACAAAGTGTATGGCTGAATTCGCACCGCACAGCCGATCGCATGTAATGAAATGAAATGAAATGAAAACAAAAGGTGCGGTTTATTTACACTATTTACAAAACTAAAAAACATGAAAATAAACCCTTGCCAATTTGGCAACTCACTACACAGCATGTTTCCCTAGCTAACAACTAGGTGCAGCCTCAAGCTCCCCAGTTTACACAGGCAACAAACTGGTTCCAGGTGGAGCCCCTCTCTAGGCATGCTGGGAGCTTTTGTAAAGAACCTAATGAGCCAACTCACCTCAGCTGGTCTCATTACCTCCACCACTTGAGAACTCAGCACTTCCCCTCTAGTGGAACAACCCCACACACAGCCTAAATCTAGGACACACATATGCTGGAAGCGTCCAGGATGATTTTACCTGTCTGCTGTCACAATACTTTATTGCAATTTGTACAAGTGGTTGGATGCATAGTAACTGCTTCCTATAGTACATAGAGTTGAGTAATATGTGGTTTATACACAGGGATAGCGCAGAAATAGTTTTTCACATTTAACCCTCAGAAGTTGCATGACAGTCATACCTGCATGTTATATAATGCAGCTTGTGTGCAACAGTTGTCCATTATCACTAGTCAAAGCCAAAGTCGTATCCAAGTTCCACCCATCCAAAGTTGTGTTAAAGTTGCATCAAAGTTGCACCTAAGTTGAAAGTCGGCGCAACTTTGGAGTCGTACAAACGTGAATGGAGCCTTGCATAGACTCCTAATTGGATCTCCTTATCCAGCCATGTTTTCAAGCTCCGCGCTCCCTCCCTGTGATTAGCGCTGCCATTGAAAGTCTCCTCCTTCACCTCCGGTCTCTGCATTACTCCCGACACCTATCTCTGAGTTCACAGGAGCTGGAACTACAGTGGAGGCATTGGGAATCATTGCGGGTTTACAGTACTGACTATCAGCGCACATTGAGAACAACACTGGAAACAACATTTTGTCATGGACCATCAGTGGTCCACGGACCACTTGTTGGCAACTGCTGTCCTACAGCAGTGTTCGAGGGGTGTAAAAAAAAGAAAAGCCCAAAACTTGCATTCCAGGAGGAGCTTATTGGCGCAATTTACATGTCTAAATGTTTGTAAGCATGCTTACATACACACATATTCACATAAATTCATTCTAATGGGTAGAATAAATGACTGTTCTAGCCAATAATGCAGTAAAAACTCATAATGCATCCCTTTAAATCCTACGGAACTCTTCACACTGGTCAGTTGTGTTTTAGTTGCGTTTTTAAAAGTCCTGCTAGCTGTATTTTTGGTGTATGTTTGGTGCATGTTAGGGCCCTTTCACACTGATCAGTTTTTCAGGTAAAAAAAGTGGAAGATTCTGAGTCTTTGCAACAGAGCAGTTTGAAAGCACGCAAAAACATGACAGAAACACAACTGACCGTTTGTCCATAGGATCCATAGGATTTGAAGGGATGCATTTTCCAAGGGATGCTAAACAAAACTACTCTAAATACATCCAAAATACCCCCTCTATAGAGAAAGAAAGTTTCACATAAGCTGCCCAATTGGAGTTTCTGCTTCTGTAAAACTGGTAATTTCTCAGTAAAATCTACTATCACTAACGTCACCCCTACTCGTACACAACCACCAGCCTCTCTCATATTCAGTGGCACTTGTTTAGCCAAAAGCCCCCTTATGCAGCCACCAGCCTCTCGCAAACCACCTTATGTAGCCCCCAGGCTTTTGTATGCATCTTCCCCTTTATGCCAGCCACTAGCAAACCTCATTCAGCCCCACTTTTGCATTCACTAGCTCCCTTTACACAGCCTCTTTAGGAAGGCATTGAACGCCATCAAACCTTAATATGCATCAACTAGACCCCTTCAGAACTCCATATGCACTGATATACCCCCAAGAAACTGCTATATACAACCAGAGTTCACTGCCATAGTAGGCACCCTTATATCACAACATAGACCCAGAATAAAAATGTGATGATTAAACTGGGCTGCAAATTACCTGTAGCAAAGAGCAGATCTTCCTTTTCTGGGAGAGTTGCAGGAGTCAGGGTATATAAGAAGCACACTGAGCACACCCCAAAGGAATACAAGAATACGAGGTAGCTAATTTAGAGGAGAGGCGGCCAGGTTAGAATAATCCATCATTATAAGAAGCTTCCATCACATGCTGCCCAAATCTCTGTAGGGACCATGAGAGGCAGGCTGGCTTTACAATATATCAAGGTGTATAACAAAGTAGTCATGGCCCCAGCACCCAGGGCTTCAGGCAAGAGCCAGGTACCCAGGTCTAGTTACTCCACAATTGGCGCTTTTCCACTGCATGGAACCGTACCGGTTCGGCACGCTTTTGTGCTTTTCCACTGCGGTACCGCATGGTATAGGGTCAGAACGGTTTGGTACGGTAAGGTATAGGTTTGCTTTTCCACTGCATGGAACCGAACGGTACGGTACGGTACGGCTTTGAAAAAACAGTACCTACTCGATTGTGGTTCCAACAGGTACCAAACTGGTACCATATCCCACAATCCTTTGCATGCAGTCACTACTAGCCACTGATTGGTCAGAGAATCACACCCACCCCGTTGTTATCCCACCCACTTAACTTTAGTACTACTTTAGTGGAAAAGCAAACCTATACCGTACCGTACCGAATCGTTCCGACACTAAACCATGCGGTACCGCAGTGGAAAAGCAAACCGGGCCAAGCAGGGCCGAGTAGAGCCGAGCCGGTACTAGCCGGTACTTGCAGTGGAAAAGTGCCATTAGTGCAGTCCATTGGCTTCCTATGTTGTGAAGTCAGGAGGATGATAGCGTGCAAAGATGTCTATTTGAAATCAGCAACAGTGCATTTTCCAACTTTCTCATTAAGTGCTACACTGTAGTTCTTGCCTGCAATCTGACTTATTATTTCCAAAAAAAGCCTGTAGTGAGAGAAATATTTAAGATTACGTTTTTACATCTCCTGCAAAAGTTACTTGCCTGGTTGTCCCAAGCGTTCAATACTTTAGGCCACTGATTGCTCAAAATATGCAGATCTGGTCTTCTGACATTTCTTGCATTCTAGACACAATTTAGACTCCAGTAATAAACAGCACCTCTGTTACTGGAGTAAAGGTGGAAATAATCAGTACCCCAATTGCCCCACTGCCACAAAACTGTGTGGCTAGTTTATAGCCATACAGCAATCAATGGAGTTCTTTGTAATCAAATTTAAATGCTGCACTTAATATTTAACAAAAAAGTATGAGCAGAATAGAAGGAAGCAAGAACAGAACTTTACATACATTAAATTAACAAACATTCATGTAATGAGTTAAGTTATAATCCCCAAAATTATAAAGCGCAGTTTCCTATGTACCAAATTCTTTTCATTTCCTTTCCTGTATCAGTTTATTAAACTGCCACTAGGTGAAGCTATAAGACTTAAATCAGGTCAGTTTTCTTCCGCAAATTGCATGTTGTGGTACTTTTCACTTACTGTCAGACATGCACAACACATTTTTTTCTTTTTTCAAGAGACACCACATCAATGTATATGCCCAGACGAGTGTCTTGCTGCATTTTGTCCAACATCTGGCATATTATTCCTTTGGAAATGCGGGTCTTATGACTATTTGTTGTATGTGCAGTACAGACACTGTTACATTGACCTACATGATTATTTTGCTTTTTCGAATGGTGAACCCATTTTTTTTTATCAGTGATTCATTGATTCCCACAAACAAAGGCTTTAGCCTATATCTCCATTTTGTATTCAATAAAAAAAATTTACCACGTTTTTGAAATAGTCGAGACCCTTCCACATCCTAATCCTCTACACTGTCTTTTCACTGATATGAGCACTCTGTTGCTTTGCCCTGCTGGGAAAATTATAGTTCAACTTCAAGTCGGTGAATATTGATGACCCACTAGACCTTTATAATACCTAGAGGTGCATTTAATTGGTGGTCAATGCAATTCTTAATTGTCTCAAATCTGTATTCAGATGAAGTCAGTGGATTGATTCAGCATACCTGCCCTATAAATAGGTTTCTAGAGATTAAACTTAAAAAAATAATTTGAAGGGTAGAAAAGATGAACACCTCTTCAAAATATAGAACCATGTGGATGTAAAAAGTGGACATATTCTGAGTATGAGTATTTGGGGCTGCTTACCAGTCTTGTGTGAATAAAAATGCTTTTTCTGGGGGAGGGGGACCCATGGCATCCTGGGTTGGTCTATGGTCACTGGGTTTTGGCACAAGGATTCTTTTGTGTTGGACTGTAGATGGGACCATAAATTATGGTATGCTGCATTGACCATGTTGGCTACGTGTGGAAAAGTACATCAGCACCAGGTTGAAAGTGGGCAATATGTAGTACCCTGGAAACCTGGAGGTTTGCATTAGCCCTTAGAAGACAAAATATTTATTCCATGTCCCATGGAGGTTTGTGTGGCATCTGCCAATGCCAAAGAGGGCCTGCTATGCTTGAAAACATTAAGCAAAAAAGGAATAGGTAGGTGTGTAGCAGAAATTGTTTTGTGGCCTTTGGCAGGATCTGCTCAGTTATGATGACAATAAGGGATAATTAATGCAAAGAATTAGGACTGCAGCAAAGTAAAAAGCCCGGGGGTAAGATCCCCTGCCACTTCTAGTGAGCCAGACGCTACCTTCTATAGGTTTGTATATTGTATTCAGAGCGAGAGGTGAGCATAGTCCCCATAGGGAGTCTGTGCAAGAATACATTTTGGGCCTCCACATCCAACTACAGCTCAAGTATAATATTTCTTCAATTTGCATATACTATATAGCTAGCTAGGTAGACAAACAGGTAGGTAGGTAGAGAGATACATAGACACATGCAGGTAAAAGTAGCCCTATTTATACCCTGAACTTTCTCAGGGTCCATAATATGCATCCATGGTAAAACAGTAAACACCCCTTTACTTTCAGTCTAAATGGAGTCGAACAAAATAGGAAAAGCATTACAGGCACCGTGTAAACAATACCTCATGTTTCTCACCTGCCCCCGGAGTAAGCAGTGTCCAGGTCTATATGACAGCAGAAAGGTTCCCAGCACCTGTCCAGCCAACATCTAGCAAAAATAGACCCCTAATTCCCAAATGGCTATTGTGCAACTGCACCGTCTGCACAAATGTTATCTCAAAGCATTTTCAAGCTCAAAGAAGTCCATTTAAACTGGAGTGTCCTCATTGATTGTGTCGTTTTGGAGAGTAGCACTGTTTTTCCCACATGGGTCTACTAGGCTCATATAAGTGCAAATCCTTAAACTGTAATACAAGTATCTGGAATTTTTTGAGAGATGTAATAGCAGACATACAATTTGGTCTGTTGAGTTCAGTGGACTCTATTCTGGTGCATGTCCCACATGTGGCTTATATGTTCAATGTTCCCTTTACAGCAGTTCTAATCCCTGTACATAACTTAGAATAGGGGATTTTGGCAGAACCAAGAAGCTGCCACACAAAGGAAGGAAAGGTTTTGAAGGCGAGCAGTGGGAATTTTACCGGCTTAAAAAAGAGGTTTTTCATTTTTGACCAAAGGCCCTATTTTAATCTCTTCAAACATTTCTTTCATTCTCCAGCTGTTACGCTTCCGGTGACTGGGTCATGATTTTCTGTAAATCAACATTTTTACATCAGCATAATGTCCACAATCCACAAAGTCTCCCACATCATCTATAAACCAAATACATTTTCATTTCCCCATTTCTTTTTTATGTGCATTTAAATGGCAGGCATGCAAAACACATGATAAATCTTTCATTTTCTGTTATCAGAGCAGTTGCATTTTTGGAAAGCACCATTTGTTTTGGAATATATTTAGCTGAAGGCCTTTCTAATGGCTCCTGTGTTCTGAATACATTGATTATTTTCATCCTGGCTTCCTCTGAGTTTGTTGCGCTTCTTTGGTGGATTATATATGGTTGTTCTGCTAAATGATATTAACTAGTGTTGTGCCAGAGGCCATTGCTAGAGCAAGAAGGAAGGTAATGAAGTATTTGTTTGCAAAGACAGGTAAAAAATGGAGACTCTAGCCTGCATCTAGTGGCAAACTGTGATTTCCCTTGTCTGTTTGGCCTGTCTGCCTTTTCTGTTCCTTCTTTTGACCATAGTTTTTGATTTGAGTCAGATAATTATGTTATTAATAAAGCTGATGTTATACAATATCATTTTTCACTTTGTCGAAAAAATTTGCAGTGCCTAAAAGAGGAACTTTATTTCCCCTGCACTTTTTTTTTCTTTCCCCTTTCTTATATTGATGGGTTGTTCACAAGAACATACTCACATGTCCATCAAATTCAATGTTGTTTGGTGTAATTTGCTACTCTGCTTCTGCATGCTGACTGGCTGTCTCTTTCCAGTTTCTTTGCCGCAGCTCATCAAAGCACTAGTTCTCATTGTAGAGGAACACTGGGTTTATCGGTTTTCCTGGTACTAAGGAAGGGGTCACAACAATAGGGTTGGTGTTTCTGTTCCACCTGGTAAACTGGTTTGAAAACCACTTGACCTCTAGAAGATTTACCCCACTTCATGACCTATTTTGCCATGCAGCACTGCATTTCTTTAACTGACAACTACGCAGTCATGTGATGCTGTACACAAATCAAATGTAAGTATTTTTCCCCCACGAATAGAGATTTCTTTTGACGGTATTTGATCACCACTGCATTTTTTTTTTTTTTGCACAATAACCAAAAGACCAACAATTGTGAAATCATTGCTGTATAAACTGCATATCCAATATAAAAAATAATTAAAAAATCTAATTTCTTCATAAATTTAGGCAAATATGTATGCTGATACATATTTTTGGTAAAAAAAATCCCAATAAGCGTATATTGATTGGTTTGTGCAAACATTATAGTATCTACAAACTATAGGATATTTTGGAAAAAAAAATCTGTTGCTTCTCCCCTGTCAGAATGGAGCTCTGCCTTGTTTACATAGGCAGAGCCCAGTTCTGTTTTTCTGCCTGACGATCAGCGGGTGCAGACAGACATCCATTGCCCAGCACCTTCAAAATGGCTTCAGCTGTGAGTAATTACAGCAGAAGCTGCCCGCCGGCAGGGTACATGCACGCTAGGTGGAAGTGCAGAATCACGTGCTGTATATGTACAAGATTTGGCACAGGAGGGCTGCTCTGTAGCAATATATCTGCTATAGGGTGGTCCGAAAGTGTGCCTAAGAAGTTCACCATCTATATGGATATAAAAGTTAGATGTTAATAAACACACTGACACGTTTTAAAAAATGCTTTGAATGTTGTGTATTTTAACCACTTGCCGACTGCGCACAGTATATTTACTGCGGCAGTCAGCCCCTCACAGGCAGAGCGACGTAGGTCTACTTCGCTAGCCTGTGAGGCTCTGGGGAGCGAGCGCGCGCCACCGGAGGCACGCTCCCGCGCGGTCACGGACCCCCCCCGTGCGTGTGACCGGCGGACCCGACGTCCGCCGGTCACTCGGCGATCGTCGGGGGAGAGGGAGAAAGGCAGGCGGCTAATGTAAACAAGCCGCCTGTCATTCTCCCCTGTGTAGAAACAATGATCATATGGTTCTACTATGTAGGATCATTGTTCCTACACCTCAAGCCACAGCCAATCACAGTTAGAATCACGCCCCTAGGGACACACACAACCCCTCCCTCTCAAATAAAGTTAACCCCTTCACTGCCAGTGTAATTTTACAGTAACAGTGCATATTTATAGCACTGATTACTGTAGAAATGTCACTGGTAACCCCATAAGTGTCAAAAATGTTAGTCAAGGGTCCGATCTGTCTGCCGCAATGTCTCAGTACCGCAAAAAAAAAAAAACGCAGATCGCCGCCATTACACGTTAAAAAAAAACAACAAAAATGACAAAAATCTTTCCCTTTGTTAGTAAACGCGATAACTTTTGCGCAAACCAATCAAAATACGCTTTTTGCGATTTTCTTTACCAAACATATGTAGCATAAAACAAATTGGCCGAAAATGTTAAAAAATTTTGATTTTTACATTTTTTTTTGGGGGGGAATTTCATATAAAAAAATGTGAAAAAATATTGTTATTTTTGCAAAATTGACGCTCTTTTTTGTTTATAGCGCAAGATCAAATACCACCAAAAGAAAGCTCTGTTTGTGGGAAAAAAAGGACGTCAAATTCGTTTAGGTACAGCGTCGCACGACCGCGGAATTGTCCGTTAAAGTCACGCAGTGCCGAATCGCAAAATACCCCCTGGTCAGGAAGGGGGTAAAATCTTCCGGGGCTTAAGTGGCTAAAGTGGAGTTTCACCCTGAAAACATTTTCTTCCCTGTCTGCTTGCTCTAAATTACCTGTAAAAGAATTGGATAATTAAAAATTTTTTTGTATTCACTTACCTTGTTTTTAAAGAAAATATACTTACCTTACCGCTGTCACTTCCTTCTTGCGTTGACTCCTGGGAGCTGAACGTCATCGCTCCCAGGAATCAATGCGCCTGCATCGGCCCCGCTCGTCAGTTCCGGCGCAGGCGCGTCATTCCCTGCTAAACAGCTTCTGGGCATTCCTTGCTAAACAGCTTCTGGGCATGTGCAGGGATGACGCGCCTGCACCGGAACTGATGAGCAGGGCCGGTGCCGGGAATTCTGGGACCAAACAGGACGGAAAAGAGGACACGCAGGCTTCAGCTGCCCACACCTGAGATGGCAGTGCTGGACAAGAGATTTTCAAGGTAAGTATTTCTTCTAAAAGGTAAATGAACCCAGGGACAGTTAAGAGGCTATTATTGCTGAAATGCACTAGCCCTGACTGTCCCGGGGGTATTTTTATCGAAATTTTATTTTTCAGGCCGGAACTCCGCTTTAACTAAAACCTATATTCCTGGTTCCAGCAGCATCCAAAACTGTCACATCTGGTCTTTTTGGATGCTGGAATCCAAAGTGATAGAGCATGGATTACATGCTCCTTACTTTTTAGCATCTGGTGTAAAAGTTTAGCAGAAACTGGATGGTTTTAAACATGTAGGAAACACTGGTAAAGTGTCTCTCTAGAGTTTCCTGTGACATCACTGACTCTAAGCCAATATTTGTTTGTAGCCCTGGCTGACAGCTTCTATAAGTGGTGGGAGCTGCTCAACCTAGGCATTCTGGTAGCTGTGCTGCAGTTTGCTTCTCTTTCTGGCCACTGGTTGGACAGTGAGGCTGCAGGATGCAAAGAGGAGAGAGAAGTGTGATTAGCTTTATTGGCAGCTAATCTTGGCCCACAGGACGTAAGGGGAGAGGAATAAAGGTGCAGGCTGCAGGGGGAGGACACAGAACCCTTGGGGGAACGATCTAGGATAGGGTGGACACCAGGGGAAGGAGTCAGCCTGCACAGCCAAAGGAGAAGCTTCCCATGTAATTGCTGAGCCAGGACACCCTACTGAGTGCCTCTCACACAGGATTGTGTGGCTGTGCACACCGATTGTGCTCCATACATCCAGGGGAGATCTGCTAGAGGCATTGCAGCCTACCTCTACTGGATCCTTCCAGTCCAACTGCAACAAGCATCATTGAACTCATTGGGGTTGATTTACTAAAACTGAAGAGTGCAAAATCTGGCGCAGCTCTACAAAGAAACTAATCAGCTTACATTTTTCTTTTTGTCAAAGTTTAAACAAACAAGCTAAAGTTAGAAACAGATTGGCTACCATGCAGAGTTGCACCAGATTTTGCACTCTCCAGTTTTAGTAAATTAACCCCACTGTCTCCAGGTGGACATTTTGCCTGATGTCAGATTTTTGAGAGCCCTCTTGTCACCTATTATCGTGGTGAACTTGGTCACCACTGCCTATGACAGAGCTTTCCTAAAGGTGACTGCTACACCTTTTTACTGTTGATTGCCTGGGACACTTTGCTATGATACTGTTAGGCTTATTTCACACTGATAATTTGCATATTGATGTAATTTCACAGTGCAATTTGTGTTTTGACAGGTGCGAATTCAATGCAATTTCTGAGGGGACTGGGCATAGCTGGGGATTACATATGCACCGCAAATGCACTAACTCGCACAGGACCTTTTTATTACCTGGATCAAAATCGTATCACATTGATGTGAATGGCCTTCATAGAAAATAATGTTTTTTCAGATGACAATGGAATCTATGAATTTCGGATCGCATCATTGTGAAGAGGCTTTACTCTTGTGGAATACAAATACCTTCAGCACTCCACTGTTGAGTTTAAAGGGCCCAACTGCCAGCAGACTTTGTGAGAGATTTACTCACTGGCCAGTGGTTAAATAGGGTCTGAATATCAAGCCTTACTCCTCTGCATCCCTTTTGGAGATATGTATTACACGGATTGTTTGTTTTTTAATTGCTTACAGTATCTAGTGCTAGTGCTTTTGAAGCAGGGCCTATCATAAGCAGCAAAGATAATAAACCCTCATTGTATTTACTTTGTCTTGTGGAAACACTGTACTGCCAGCATTGCTTAGCTATAAATAAAAGTTTGGGGTTATCCTAGTATTAAAGTTGAACTATAGGCAAAACTTATTTTTTCATTTTTGATAGAGTGTGGGATGGTTATAACTAGGGTTGAGCGGACACCTAGATGTCCGTGTTCGACGGGTTCGGCCGAACTTTAAAAAAAAGTCCGGGTCCGTGTCCCGGACTTTTACCGAACTTTTCCCGGACACCGAACCCCATTAAAGTCAATGGGGACCCGAACTTTAAGGCACTAAAATGGCTCTAAAACACCAAAGGAAAGGGCTAGAGTGCTGCAAATGGCAGCAAAACGTAATTAAGAGCATGCCAAGTGCTCTGCAAACAAATGTGGATAGGGAAATAACTTAAAACAACAAAAAAAAAACAGAAAAATAAAACAATGTTCTTCTTCATCTCTGAAGGACGAGGCCCATATGGAGTAGGAGGGAGGTTGAGGTGGTGGTGGATGTGTGGGTGACATAGGCGTGCGCACAGGGTGTGCCTGGGCACACCCTAATCACCTAGGACACATAGCATTGCCAGTGAGGAGATGGGAAAGATCTCCCTCGGACCTGCTCTGCTCTATTTCTCTTTGCCAGCAGGGAGAGTAATGTATCGGGGCCATGTACCTGTAGGCAAACACATGCTTGTGTATTTCAACTTTGGGGTGCACACCTTAATGCAATAGGCTGCGCACACCTATGGGCGGTGTAGGTGGAAGCGGCGGTGGAGGAGGACCAGGGCCGGATTAAGAGCATCATGGGCTTGGTGCTGAGGATTTTGAAGGGCCTTAAGGGCCGTGCCTTGGCATGCACCCAGAGGAGGAAGGGTGCAGCCATGCATGCCTAATTCAACATGGGATGCTGTCTCTGAAGCCCATAAACACATCCATGCATCGGCAACTGTCCCTCCTTGTCCGGCCTTCGCGCTGTGTGGGGAGGTTCTGAGGGTGCTGCCTGGGGAAGCGAGCATAGAAGCCAGACTTCTGTGTTTACAAGTGACAGAAGAGCGGTAACAGTGAATATGGCCAACCCGGGGCCTATATAAAAGGTAGGGGCCTGGAGCTGCAGCTCCAATAGCCCCTACGTTAATCTGGCCCTGAGGAGGAGGACGAGGTAGCCAACACTGCTTCTTTTCACAAATTTTAAATGAGGGTACACCCCAAAAGAGTGAGAAAGAGCAAAAATGGAACAATGGGTGGGTAAGGTCGGTATCCATTGCTATTCTGCATAAGGTACGGAAAAGTCCCGTGGGATCCATGCCTGGTTCATTTTAATGAACGTGAGCTTGTCCACATTGTCTCTGGACAGGCGGCTGCGCTTGTCTGTTATAACGCCCCCAGCCGTGCTAAATACCCGTTCAGATAATACACTGGCTGCAGGGCACACCAGCACCTCCAAGGCGTAAAGGGCAAGCTCAGGCCATGTGCCCAATTTGGAGACCCAGAAGTTGAAGGGGGCAGACCCGTCATTCACTACATGTAGGCGTGTGCACACATACTGCTCCACCATGTTGGTAAAATGCTGCCTCCTGCTAAGACGTTCCATCTGAGCTGCTGGTGCTGCTGTTTGTTGTGGCGTGCTGACAAAGCTTTTCCACATTTCGGCCATGCTAACCCTGCCTTCTGAGGTGCTGGCGGTGCCCTGGTTGCGTTGGCGACCTCCTCCTCCTCCTCCTCCTCCTCTGCCTTGTGCTTCCACTGCGGCCCCGCTGTCAGATGGGAATGCCAGCAGCATGGCGTCTACCAGCGTGCGCTTGTACTCGCGCATCTTGCGATCGCGCTCCAGTGAGTGAATTAAGGACGGTACGTTGTCCTTGTAACGGGGATCCAGCAGCGTGGCCACCCAGTAATCAGCACAAGTTAGAATGTGGGCAACTCGGCGGTCGTTGTGGAGACGCTGCAGCATGTAATCGCTCATGTGTGTCAGGCTGCCCAGAGGCAACGAAAGGCTGTCCTCTGTGGGAGGTGTATCGTCCGTGTCCTCTGTATCCCCCCAGCCACGCACCAGTGTTGGCCATGAGCTGGCCTGGGTGCCACCCTGCTGTGAACATGGTTCCATCTCCTCCTCCAGCTCCTCCTCCTCCTCATCCTCCAGAACTGTGCCCCTGCTGGACAATTGTGTCCCTGGCGTTTGTGTGTGCAGGAACCCACCCTCGGAGCCCCTTGCGAATGACTGCCCTGAAAGCCTTGGAAATGTTACCTCTTTTTATCCTCCTCCTCCTCCTCCTCATCCTGTGCCACATCCTCTTCCATCATCGCCCGAATCGTTTTTTCAAGGAGGCATAGAAGTGGGATAGTTAAGCTGAGAACGGCGTCATTGCCACTGGCCATGTTGGTGGAGTACTCAAAACAGCGCAACAAGGCACACAGGTCTCGCATGGAGGCCCAGTTATTGGTGGTGAAATGGTGCTGTTCCGCAGAGCGACTCACGCCTGCGTGCTGCAGCTGAAACTCCACTATGGCCTGCTGCTGCTCGCACAGTCTTTCCAGCATGTGCAAGGTGGAGTTCCACCTTGTGGGAACTTCACATATGAGGCGGTGAGCGGGAAGGCCGAAGTTACGCTGCAGCGCTGCCAGGCGAGCAGCAGCAGGGTGAGAACGCCGAAAGTGCGCACAAACGGCCCGCACTTTCTGCAGCAGCTCTGAAATATCGGGGTAGTTTTTATGGAACCTCTGCACCACCAAATTCAGCACATGCGCCAGGCAAGGGATGTGCGTCAAACCGGCTAGGCCCAGAGCTGCTATGAGATTTCGCCCAGGCCGGGCTTGAGGCTCGCTGCCAGCAACCACTCATTTGTCTGCTGTTCCATGCTCCTCCACAACTCCTGCGCGGTGTGTGGTTTGTCCCCCAAACAGGCAAGTTGTAAAACTGCCTGCTGATGTTTACCCCTGGCCGTGCTGAAGTTGGTGGTGAAGGTGTTACGCTGTCCGGATGAGGAGGCGGTAGAGGTTGAGGAAGCGGAGTAGGAGGAGTTAGGAACAGGAGGCAAACTGAAGCGCCCTGCAATCCTCGGTGGTGGAAGGATATGCGCCAAATTGCTATCCGCCTCAGGCCCATCCGCCACTGCATTTACCCAGTGTGCCGTTAGGGAGATATAACGCCCCTGACCGTGCTTACTGGTCCACGTATCGGTAGTTAGGTGGACCTTGGCACAGATGGCGTTGCGCAGTGCACACCTGATTTTTTCCCCCACTTGGTTGTGCAGGGAAGGGATGGCTTGCCTGGAAAAGTAGTGGCGGCTGGGCACGACGTACTGTGGGACAGCCACCGACATAAGGTTTTTAAAACTGTGCGTCTCCACCAGACGGAATGACAGCATTTCAAAGGCCAATAATTTTGAAATGCTGGCATTCAGGGCCAGGGATCGCGGGTGGGTAGGGGGGTACTTCCTCTTCCTCTCAAGTGTTTGGGAGATGGAAAGCTGAACGCTTCCACGGGACATTGTGGAGATGGTTGTTGGTGACCCAGGTGGTGGTGTTGCTGACAGATCGTCTGTTTGCGGGGTGGCAGGTGCCGGTATCACTACAGATGTGGCTGGAGCGGCCGAGACTGCAGCAGAAGAGGAAGCAGGATGAGCCAGAGACGTTTCTTGGTTTTGAAGGTGTGTACTCCACTGCAGCTAGTGCTTTGCACTTAGATGCCTGATCATGCAGGTTGTGCTCAGGTTGAGAAGGTTTATGCCTCGCTTCAAGCTCTGATTGCACAGGGTGCAAACCACTCGTGTCCTGTCATCAGCACATTTTCTAAAGAACTTCCACGCTAGAGAACTCCTTTGAGCTGACTTTGGTGCGCTCGTTCCCTTGCTGCGTTGGGCAGTAGCGGGCGTAGTGTCTAGGGCACGGCCGCTCCGCTTCTGCACCCTGCTCCCTCTTCTGCTGTGCTGGTGGCTCTGTGCGACCACCGCCTCTTCCTCCAAACTACTCTGGTCACCTGCATGACGTTCATTCCATGTGGGGTCGAGGACCTCATCGTCCTCCACATCATCTTCCACCCAGTCTTCACCCCTGCCCTCCTTGTAGGTCTCTACAATGCTGAACGCCGCAGCAGTTGGCACCTGCGTTTCGTCATCATCGGAGACGTGCTGCGATGGTCCTTGCATGTACTCATCTTGAGAAATAAGTGGTTGGGCATCACTGCACTCAATCTCTTCCACTTCTGGGGCAGGGCTAGGTGGATGGCCCTGGGAAACCCTGCTGACAGAGTCATCAAAAAGAAGAAGAGACTGCTGTATGGCTTGGGGCTCAGACTGCTTGCCTGATTTGCAAGGGGGTGAGGTGAAAGACGGTTGGACATCGGCTGCAGGTGCCAACTGTGACCTTTCTGCAGTAGACTGGGTGGGAGACAATGTGAAGGAACTGGAGGCACTGTCAGCAGCAAACCAATCTACTATCGCCTCCACTTGTTCTGGCCTCATCACTTCTAGAGGCGTATGATGCCCTACCAAATACTGATGCAGGTTCTGTCGCCTACTCACACTTGAGGAAGGTGTTTCACTTGTGCGTGTAGCTGGCACAGATCGACCACGTCCTCTCCTTGCAACAGGAGCTCTACCAGCAGCACCACGACCCAGGCCACGGCCCTTATTTGACGGTCTCCTCATATTTCTGTAATTTAAGATCTTGCCCTAGAAAGGTTTTTATTGAATTGCGGAATAGGAAATATGATCCAAAAAAGTGTATGTATCTCACACGTACACAACCACAGTAGGCCCCAATTACTATTGTTTCTACCCCTAAAAGGATGGATGAGGAGTAGGAGGAGTATGGAACAGACAGCACCCTCAAATCTTCAGAAGTATGAGATGAACCTCAAAAACTTGGAAAGGTGGATCTCACACGTACCGACACAGACTATCCCGCAATTCAATTGATCCTCAAAGGTTTTTATTGAATAGCGGAATAGGAAATATGATCAAAAAAAAAGTGTATGTATCTCACATGTACACCACCACACTAGGCCCCAATTACTATTGTTTGTACCCCTAAAAGGATGGTTGAGCAGTAGGAGGAGGAGTATGGAACAGGCAGCACCCTCAAATCTTCAGAAGTATGAGATGAACCCCAAAAACTTGGAAAGGTGGATCTCACACGTACCGACACAGACTATCACGCAATTTAATTGATCCCCAAAGGTTTTAATTGAATAGCGGAATAGAAAATATGATCAAAAAGAAAGTGTATGTATCTCACACGTACACGACCACACTAGGCCCCAATTACTTTTGTTTGTACCCCTAAAGGATGGTTGAGCAGTAGGAGGAGGAGTATGGAACAGGCAGCACCCTCAAATCTTCAGAAGTATGAGATGAACCCCAAAAACTTGGAAAGGTGGATCTCACATGTACCGACACAGACTATCACGCAATTTAATTGATCCCCAAAGGTTTTAATTGAATAGCGGAATAGAAAATATGATCAAAAAGAAAGTATGTATCTCACACGTACACCACCACACTAGGCCCCAATTACTATTGTTTGTACCCCTAAAAGGATGGTTGAGGAGTAGGAGGAGGAGTATGGAACAGGCAGCACCCTCAAATCTTCAGAAGTATGAGATGAACCTCAAAAACTTGGAAAGGTAGATCTCACACGTACCGACACAGACTATCACGCAATTTAATTGTTTATACCCAAAGGTTTTAATTGAATAGCAGAATAGAAAATATGATCAAAAAGAAAGTGTATGTATCTCACACGTACACCACCACACTAGGCCCCAATTACTATTGTTTGTACCCCTAAAAGGATGGTTGAGCAGTAGGAGGAGGAGTATGGAACAGGCAGCACCCTCAAATCTTCAGAAGTATGAGATGAACCCCAAAAACTTGGAAAGGTGGATCTCACACGTACCGACACAGACTATCACGCAATTTAATTGATCCCCAAAGGTTTTAATTGAATAGCGGAATAGAAAATATGATCAAAAAGAAAGTGTATGTATCTCACACGTACACCACCACACTAGGCCCCAATTACTATTGTTTGTACCCCTAAAAGGATGGATGAGGAGTATGGAACAGGCAGCACCCTCAAATCTTCAGAAGTATGAGATTGTGTTCACTGTACCCCACAAAGATTGTGTTCACTGCACCCCACAAAGATTGTGTTCACTGTACCCCACAAAGATTGTGTTCACTGCACCCTAAAAGGATTTTGTTCACTGCACCCCAAAAAGGATGTTGTTCACTGCACCCCAAAAATGATGTTGTTCACTGCACCCCAAAAAGGATGTTGTTCACTGCACCCCAAAAAGGATTTTGTTCACTGCACCCCAAAAATATTGTGTTCATTGCACCCCACAAAGGATTTTGTTCACTGCACCCCAAAAAGATTGTGTTCACTGCACCCCAAAAAGGATTTTGTTCACTGCACCCCACAAAGATTGTGTTCACTGCACCCTAAAAGGATTTTGTTCACTGCACCCCAAAAAGATTGTGTTCACTGTACCCCCCAAAGATTGTGTTCACTGCACCCCACAAACATTCTGTTCACTGTACCCCACAAAGATTGTGTTCACTGCACCCTAAAAGGATGTTGTTCACTGCACCCCACAAAGATTGTGTTCACTGCACCCTAAAAGGATGTTGTTCACTGCACCCCAAAAAGGATGTGTTCACTGCACCCCACAAAGATTGTGTTCACTGCACCCCACAAAGGATTTTGTTCACTGCACCCCAAAAAGATTGTGTTCACTGCACCCCAAAAAGGATGTTCACTGCACCCCAAAAAGGATGTTGTTCACTGCACCCCAAAAAGGATTTTGTTCACTGCACCCCACAAAGATTGTGTTCACTGCACCCCAAAAAGATTGTGTTCACTGCACCCCACAAAGGATTTTGTTCACTGCACCCCTAAAAGATTGTGTTCACTGCACCCCAAAAAAGAGGTTGTTCACTGCACCCCAAAAAGGATTTTGTTCACTGCACCCCAAAAAGATTGTGTTCACTGCACCCTAAAAGGATGTTGTTCACTGCACCCCACAAAGATTGTGTTCACTGCACCCTAAAAGGATGTTGTTCACTGCATCCCAAAAAGGATGTTGTTCACTGCACCCCAAAAAGATTGTGTTCACTGCACCCCACAAAGTTTGTGTTCACTGCACCCCACAAAGGATTTTGTTCACTGCACCCCAAAAAGATTGTGTTCACTGCACCCCAAAAAGGATGTTGTTCACTGCACCCCAAAAAGGATTTTGTTCACTGCACCCCAAAAAGATTGTGTTCACTGCACCCCACAAAGGATTTTGTTCACTGCACCCCAAAAAGATTGTGTTCACTGCACCCCAAAAAGGATGTTGTTCCCTGCACCCCAAAAAGGATGTTGTTCACTGCACCCCAAAAAAGATTGTGTTCACTGCACCCCACAAAGGATTTTGTTCACTGCACCCCAAAAAGATTGTGTTCACTGCACCCCAAAAATGATGTTGTTCACTGCACCCCAAAAAGGATTTTGTTCACTGCACCCCAAAAAGATTGTGTTCACTGCACCCCACAAAGATTGTGTTCACTGCACCCCACAAAGGATTTTGTTCACTGCACCCCAAAAAGATTGTGTTCACTGCACCCCAAAAAGGATGTTGTTCACTGCACCCCAAAAAGGATGTTGTTCACTGCACCCCAAAAAAGATTTTGTTCACTGCACCCCAAAAAGATTGTGTTCACTGCACGCTAAAAGGATGTTGTTCACTGCACCCCACAAATATTGTGTTCACTGCACCCTAAAAGGATGTTGTTCACTGCACCCCACAAAGATTGTGTTCACTGCACCCTAAAAGGATGTTGTTCACTGCACCCCAAAAAGATTGTGTTCACTGTAGCCCAAAAAGATTGTGTTCACTGCAGCTCACACAGAAAAATGGATGTGGATCACTGACACCTGCCTATCTCCTATCCCACACCACACAGCAATATCGATTGTAGTTTGTAGAACACAGTTTCCCTAAAATTCAGCAGCAGCCTCTCCCTAACAGGATTGAGAAGAGATCGTAGATCGGGACTAAGTGCAGACCCCACACAGCAATATCAATTGTAGTTTGTAGAACACTCTGACCCTAAAATTCAGCAGCAGCCTCTCCCTAACAGGATTGAGAAGAGATCGTAGATCGGGATTGAGTGCAGACCCCACCCCCCACACAGCAATATCGATTGTAGTTTGTAGAAGACACTGACCCTATAATTCAGCAGACTCTATCCCTAAAATGCCTACAACTCGCCCTGCCTAAACACTCCGACCTGTCCCTCAATTCTATCCGGACACCAATTTGTTTTCCCTGCCTGTCTTTCCCTAATCAGCAGCCAGCACGTTGATGTGTGCTCTGTCCCTGATCTAAGCAGCAAAATGAAGCGGCTGCGGCTGCCTGGAACTTATAAAGACTTGGTCACATGCTTCAGACGGCCAATCACAGCTACTGAGACATTTGCAGGCATGGCTGGGATGGCTTAAGGCACACCAGTTAAACGATTGTTGATTGGCTGTTGAAAGCCCGCCATGAAAAGAGCGCCAAAGCATGCAAAACCCGGAAATAAAACGACCGAACACAGATTTTTACCCGAACATACAGTAAAGTGTCCATGTCCGTGTTCGGGTACAAAAAAATCCAATTATTCGGTACGAACACGAATAATACAGCCTGTGTTCGCTCAACACTAGTTATAACCCCTGTCAGATTTTTTCCGCCATCTGGGTCCCTTTGCGGAGATGCAGAGATTTCCCTTCACTTCCTATCCCATAGTCAAAGTTAGAGAAAATCTATCTCTGCAAATTAAGGGAGTTCCTCAGGGACCCCCCCCCCCCCCCTCAGGTCTCCAGAAATAGTGTCCCCATTGGAAGATTTCCCCCCTATTACTTTTCTGGGGACAACCCAAAATTTGGGATTTTCTTTTAATTTGGGATTTTCTTTTTTTTCAATGATAATGGTAAACAGGACAAATAGAGAGGGTGAATCTCCCTGCCGGGGCACAGACAGCAATAAAAGCCGACAGGTGTTCTAATCTAAGAATTGATCCAATTGAGACAGTTCAAGTGCCGGCGCTCCTGGTTAATTCCTGAGGAGATCGTTTCTAAGCCTGTGATAGGCTGATGTTACAGGCGCTTGTTGACCAGATTTCTGGTGAGTGTTTCTGATTTGGGGGAGCACATTGGTGAGGTGGAGGGTCCGGTGTATTCACCAACACACTCATGACCTTGGATTGTCAGGAGAGAATATCTTGGGCACATTGCATGATCATATGAGCACATGGACTTTATCCCAGTGGACTGCATTTATACTTTTTATGTTCTTAGCGCTGCTAGTGCGTTGTAGTATATCTTGTTTGTGATATTATTATATATGAACCATCAACTGAAATAGTCCATAAAAAAGTCCAATGCCAAATAAAGGTTGTGAAAACTTGTGCAGGTACCCCTTACCAAATAGTTGATATAGAAAAGCCAGGTGATGAATATTCAATTATCCTCACAGACGGGACACACTATTCACCCAATGACATTGGGGCTTCTCAGCAGAGGGCGTTAAGGTAAAAGAAATTGGACATCATAGTGTAAATCCAGATTAAAAGGAGTTAAACACCAAAAATTGATATTCAGGCCCTGTTCAGGTACCGCTTACCAGAAATAAGTTGATGTAAGGCCAAACAGTATAAGGAGACTCCAGGTATGCCTTAGATAATGAGGATCGAGGGACCTTAATGATGTCAGTATGGAACTCCAGCAACGTGTAGATTGAGTGATGAAAAATAAAACAAGGCAAACGCCATAGCGTAAAACCAAAAAAAACAGGACAAAAAACACCCAAGTGATGTGCACACAACAGGTCTCGTGAGGGAAGAGTCAGTGCATATGGGGGACCAATCACCAAATAAACTCCATAGGTACCCCTTACCAAACACTAAAGGGTTGGGAGCAAAAAAAAGGAGTATGTGGGGTGTCAAACCAATGAAGATGGCTGCTTACCGGATGGATAGGAAACAGAAAAAAGAGGGACACCAAACATGCAGACCAAAAGACCAGTGGTGTGTATGGGTACTCTTACCAGCTTCAATGGTTAAACAGGCAGGGATGTGAAACTCAGCTCAGATTCCCAGGAGAAAAACGACCAGCTCAACAGATGATTGAATGGGTAAGGGAATCCAGTAATTGACACTCAAAACGGGACTTCTCCAAGGGGCTCAGGGCTCAGAGGTAGATGAGAGGGCAGCCAAAGAACACAGAGGAGAGAGCCATAGTGTAAAACCCCAATAACATTTATTGTAGAAAAAGAATAAAACTTACAAGCGTCGGAAAAAATAAGCATGTACAGGGAGATGTGCGAGCCGCCGGCCGGACGGCTCCGCTCGCCCGTCCTTCAAAGGTGGATCACGTGGGGATGACGTCAGCACGCCGCGTCCTGACGCGTTTCATCAAAGATGATATTATCAAAGGTACGGGCGGCGTGCTGACGCCACCTTTATATAACAAAAACAATCGATGACCGGAAGTTCACCCAGCGCCATCTTTAGTGTGGTAACCCGGAACCGGAACATATTACATGACCCGGAAGGGGAATTAAGGAGGGACAATAACAATTTGCCATTGGTAAATCCCGATGAAGGGGATTAACCCTAAATTGACTCCGTCTAATGCCGTGTATGGATCCATATCATACATCAGACCTGGGGGCCAAATGGACCAAGTTCAAAACCCCATTGTCCGAAGAGCAGAAGCAAATATCAATAAATAAAATATAGTATATAACGCTAGAAAGTGCAAAATTGAAAATTAAAAATGGGATATATGACCCAATAATTGTGAGAACTTCCAGTGATGGATTCTATTGTGTAGTTCCCACAACATCAAAAATTATTTAAAATTGGCTCAGAATTGTGGGTAAAGGCCATAAATACTACAGATAATATATATTACATAGCATAATAATGGCAGTAATATATAAATTAAAATAAGTACATACATAAATTGAAAATTAGATGCATGAAATAAAACAAAAAAGTATCACCAAAGCCAATACGGTATGGAAAACATGGCAAAACACCAATGTCTAAATGAAGCCTCAACCATCCTATAAAAGAGGTGAGGCGACAATGATGAGCAATTAGTCATATCAAGGGGGGGGGGAGAAGGGGAAACAGAAAAAAGGGGGGAACCAAAATAAAAATGTATATATATATACAAAAAAATTAGGAGTTATCGATAAAGGCGTTCACCTCCGTGTCGACATTTAATCCAAAGGGTGTATAGGATTTAACCCTATATATCCAGGCCATCTCGAGACGTGAAATGCCTCTCTTTAAAGGTTCACCCCGCCAATGTGGAACAAACTTATCTATTCCAAGGAACAGCGTACCCTTAGGGTCACTATTGTGCATCTGTGCGTAGTGCTTAGAGACCGAATGTTTAGGGAATGATTTTCTAATGTTTGCAACATGTTCATTAAGCCTCACATTCATAGGGCGTTTTGTCCTGCCGATGTATTGGTAACCACATGGACACTGGAGCAAATAAACCACTCCTTTGGTAGCACAAGAGATAAATGGCTCTATATCATGTGTTTTACCAGTACTATGGGAAATAAAAATTTTAGTGTTCCGTTTCTTTATTGAATTCAAAGAGCAAATCTGGCACCTGTTGCACTTGTAGTACCCTGTAAGTTGATCTAAAAAGGTACTTCTAGATTTTGGAGGTTCAAGCACATTGGGGGCCAGGCGATTGCGTAATGATGATGCTCCTCTAAAGATAACCCTAGGTCTCTCTGGTAGGGAGGTGCTGAGGACAGGGTCATTATTTAGGATATGCCAATGCCGGCGTATCAGATTTTTAATGACCATGTGCTGGCTTGAGAAAGTGGTGATAAATGGTGCAGCAGCAGAATTGGTGGCAGTATTATTAGCCTCTTTCATCCGTGGTTGCAAGAGTTGGGCCCTGTCTTGTTGTTGTACCTCTAGGAGTGTTTTCTGGAGAAATTCTGGGTCATAACCCTTCTCAAGAAATCTTCCAGTTAGAACTTTCGACTGGGAAAGGAACTCCTGATGGTTGGAACAATTTCTCATAATGCGGAGATATTGTCCCTTGGGTATTGCCTTTAACCAGGGGTCGTAATGGCAACTATCGACTGGAATGTATGAGTTTCTATCAGTAGTTTTAAAATATGTTGATGTTACAAAACTATTGTCCTTCACAGATATAGTTATATCAAGAAAGTTGATGGTAGACTGGCTGCATTCATAGTTGAGCTGGATGCCTCTTGAGTTGGCATTCAACATTTCCATGAAAGCCACCAATTCATGGTGATGACCATCCCAGAGGAGGAGGACGTCATCGATGTACCTAGCCCACAGCCTCAATTGAGGCCTATGGTGGGCATAGATGACGTCCTCCTCCCACTGGGCCATGAAGAGGTTGGCCAAGGAGGGGGCATATTTAGCCCCCATAGCCACCCCTGTTATCTGGCGGTAAAATTTACCATCAAACCAGAAATAATTATGGTGTGTGGCAAATTCCAAAAGTCTCATGATGAAAGAGATCTGTTGGTCTGGTATCTGGGAATCCCTATCAAGAAACATCCTCACTGCATCTAGGCCTAAATGATGTGGAATGATCGTGTAGAGGGAGGACACGTCTGCTGTTACCAGCCATAGATCCGCAGTGGGAGTCTGTTCAGACAACAAATTCAGGATATGCGTGGTATCCTTGACATAAGATGGAGTCCTCTGGACTAGAGGCTGCAGATAGGAGTCTATGTACTTCCCCACCCGGGACGTCACAGAGTCTATGCCACTGACAATGGGGCGACCCGGGGGGGAAGTCAGACTCTTATGCAGTTTTGGAAGGCAGTAAATTACTGGGGTCCGGGGGCATTTCGGAATGAGGAAAGCCTTCTCCTTTTTATTAAGTATCCCCAGTTCATGACCATCCTCCACAATTCTCTCCAACACCTTTTTGTATTTGGTCTTGGGATTAGAGGGCAAAATGACATATGTTTGATTGTCATTCAGCAATCTATGCATTTCTGCCATGTAGTCGTCCCTATCAAGGACAGCTATTCCCCCCCCTTTATCAGCTGGTCTAATAACCAGGTTTCTATTGTTACATAAGGAGTCTAATCCTGTTTGTAAATCAATAGAAAGAGAGGTTTTGTGTACATGAATTCGATCTAGGTCTCTAAGCACCACATCCCTGAATACTTTCAGAGAAGGCGCCAAAGGCCCTGGTGGATTAAAAACAGATGCATTTGATAACCCGGAATGTTGATATTGCCGAGGTACATTAATCTGTTGGGTTATTGGATTGCTCATCATGTATCGCTTCACACTCATTTTCCTCACAAATTTGTGTACATCCATGTATGTTTGGAATTTGTTAAGGCGTTGTGGGGGTGCGAATTTTAGACCTTTGTCCAAAATTCGAATCTCAGCATTATTTAGAGTGACCTTGCTGAGGTTAAAGATACCTGCTCCCTCTACGTTTTGGATTTTTTTAGATTTAACGCGCCTACCTCCCCGACATCCTCTTCCGGTTCTGCCGGCCGCTTGACGCCTTGGTTGGCCCTGGGAAAACCCCAACCCGGGTAGCTCTGACCGGCTAGACTAACCGAGCCAGAGCTCTCAGGGACCACATCTCTGGATGGATGAGTGTTGATTTGTGGTTGGGATGATTCAACATTACTGGGAACCTCATTATCCTTCAAGGGGTAGAAGCGGTTATTAACCGGTACATTATACTGATGACTTTCATGCCTGGATGGAAGAGGATCCCTTCTATACCCTTGTGGTTCTCTACTAGGTCCAGGTGGACCATTGTAGGATGGATCATACCATTGTGAATGGGGCCTAGGGGGACTGTAATATTGTCGCCAATGTGGGGACCGGTAATGTTCGGGTTCTGGACCCTGGGGATTGGAATAGTAATATCCCGAATCAGCATAATTGTCAGGTCCCCTCCTCCATTGTGGAGTAGGGGGGAAGTTGGCATAGCCATAACCTCCATGTGGATTCCGGTCTCTACCCCGTTGCCAGTCACCTTGATGTCCCTGCCCCGAAAAATTGTTGGTAGATTTAGGTGGGTTACCCATGGGTTTGTTGTTATTACCATTGGGTCCCCTATATGGTGACTTATAGGAAGGACGGCGGTTATTAGGCCGTGGTCCCTTTTTGGTTTTAGGGCCGTTGTTGGGTTGAGATGGCCCATTAAAGGCAACCCTAGGGGGATTGGTGGAAATTTCCATTCCTTCCTCATGGGGTTCTGGATCTATCAACAGTTTTTTCTGCCACTCAAAGACCGCACTTGAGTGGTAGTCCTGCAGATCACGGTTAAACTTTTTACGTTTTTTTATTTTTTGTTCTCTCTCCTCCTTTTCAAGTACTTTTAACAAATCAGCCGATGCAACCTTATAGGCCTCACTGGTCATATAAGGGGCTAGTTTTTCTTTGACAGTCTTTATTTCACCATCTAACCTAGTTAGCTTAGCTTTTTTGCGAGATGTGAGAAAATTTAAGAGACCAATACCGGCTTCATTGAAGTATCTATGCCATTCTTCTAATTCATCCTCATCAGATTGAGGACAAACCTCCCACCTCAAACTCCTTGGTACCATACGCCTCTTGACGTAGGTGTCAAGAAAGGCTATGTCCCACTGGGTATGAACCTCAGATACCATTAGATTCTTTAACCTCATGAATAGGCCACTCATATCAGTATCTTCTGAAGTAAATGTTTCAAAAACCCCATCGGTGTTGACCACCTTAGAGGCCCTATATTCAAAAATATCCATGAATAAGCAGCAATTGAAAGTCAAATAGGCAAAAGAAATAAAAGGAAAACAACTGCGCTAATTCAAAACAATAAGCAGCAACTTCAAGTGTGACAGACACCCCAAAATAAATAGTAAAAGATAAGCTGCGCTGTATGTTGAACCATCAACTGAAATAGTCCATAAAAAAGTCCAATGCCAAATAAAGGTTGTGAAAACTTGTGCAGGTACCCCTTACCAAATAGTTGATATAGAAAAGCCAGGTGATGAATATTCAATTATCCTCACAGACGGGACACACTATTCACCCAATGACATTGGGGCTTCTCAGCAGAGGGCGTTAAGGTAAAAGAAATTGGACATCATAGTGTAAATCCAGATTAAAAGGAGTTAAACACCAAAAATTGATATTCAGGCCCTGTTCAGGTACCGCTTACCAGAAATAAGTTGATGTAAGGCCAAACAGTATAAGGAGACTCCAGGTATGCCTTAGATAATGAGGATCGAGGGACCTTAATGATGTCAGTATGGAACTCCAGCAACGTGTAGATTGAGTGATGAAAAATAAAACAAGGCAAACGCCATAGCGTAAAACCAAAAAAAACAGGACAAAAAACACCCAAGTGATGTGCACACAACAGGTCTCGTGAGGGAAGAGTCAGTGCATATGGGGGACCAATCACCAAATAAACTCCATAGGTACCCCTTACCAAACACTAAAGGGTTGGGAGCAAAAAAAAGGAGTATGTGGGGTGTCAAACCAATGAAGATGGCTGCTTACCGGATGGATAGGAAACAGAAAAAAGAGGGACACCAAACATGCAGACCAAAAGACCAGTGGTGTGTATGGGTACTCTTACCAGCTTCAATGGTTAAACAGGCAGGGATGTGAAACTCAGCTCAGATTCCCAGGAGAAAAACGACCAGCTCAACAGATGATTGAATGGGTAAGGGAATCCAGTAATTGACACTCAAAACGGGACTTCTCCAAGGGGCTCAGGGCTCAGAGGTAGATGAGAGGGCAGCCAAAGAACACAGAGGAGAGAGCCATAGTGTAAAACCCCAATAACATTTATTGTAGAAAAAGAATAAAACTTACAAGCGTCGGAAAAAATAAGCATGTACAGGGAGATGTGCGAGCCGCCGGCCGGACGGCTCCGCTCGCCCGTCCTTCAAAGGTGGATCACGTGGGGATGACGTCAGCACGCCGCGTCCTGACGCGTTTCATCAAAGATGATATTATCAAAGGTACGGGCGGCGTGCTGACGCCACCTTTATATAACAAAAACAATCGATGACCGGAAGTTCACCCAGCGCCATCTTTAGTGTGGTAACCCGGAACCGGAACATATTACATGACCCGGAAGGGGAATTAAGGAGGGACAATAACAATTTGCCATTGGTAAATCCCGATGAAGGGGATTAACCCTAAATTGACTCCGTCTAATGCCGTGTATGGATCCATATCATACATCAGACCTGGGGGCCAAATGGACCAAGTTCAAAACCCCATTGTCCGAAGAGCAGAAGCAAATATCAATAAATAAAATATAGTATATAACGCTAGAAAGTGCAAAATTGAAAATTAAAAATGGGATATATGACCCAATAATTGTGAGAACTTCCAGTGATGGATTCTATTGTGTAGTTCCCACAACATCAAAAATTATTTAAAATTGGCTCAGAATTGTGGGTAAAGGCCATAAATACTACAGATAATATATATTACATAGCATAATAATGGCAGTAATATATAAATTAAAATAAGTACATACATAAATTGAAAATTAGATGCATGAAATAAAACAAAAAAGTATCACCAAAGCCAATACGGTATGGAAAACATGGCAAAACACCAATGTCTAAATGAAGCCTCAACCATCCTATAAAAGAGGTGAGGCGACAATGATGAGCAATTAGTCATATCAAGGGGGGGGGGAGAAGGGGAAACAGAAAAAAGGGGGGAACCAAAATAAAAATGTATATATATATACAAAAAAATTAGGAGTTATCGATAAAGGCGTTCACCTCCGTGTCGACATTTAATCCAAAGGGTGTATAGGATTTAACCCTATATATCCAGGCCATCTCGAGACGTGAAATGCCTCTCTTTAAAGGTTCACCCCGCCAATGTGGAACAAACTTATCTATTCCAAGGAACAGCGTACCCTTAGGGTCACTATTGTGCATCTGTGCGTAGTGCTTAGAGACCGAATGTTTAGGGAATGATTTTCTAATGTTTGCAACATGTTCATTAAGCCTCACATTCATAGGGCGTTTTGTCCTGCCGATGTATTGGTAACCACATGGACACTGGAGCAAATAAACCACTCCTTTGGTAGCACAAGAGATAAATGGCTCTATATCATGTGTTTTACCAGTACTATGGGAAATAAAAATTTTAGTGTTCCGTTTCTTTATTGAATTCAAAGAGCAAATCTGGCACCTGTTGCACTTGTAGTACCCTGTAAGTTGATCTAAAAAGGTACTTCTAGATTTTGGAGGTTCAAGCACATTGGGGGCCAGGCGATTGCGTAATGATGATGCTCCTCTAAAGATAACCCTAGGTCTCTCTGGTAGGGAGGTGCTGAGGACAGGGTCATTATTTAGGATATGCCAATGCCGGCGTATCAGATTTTTAATGACCATGTGCTGGCTTGAGAAAGTGGTGATAAATGGTGCAGCAGCAGAATTGGTGGCAGTATTATTAGCCTCTTTCATCCGTGGTTGCAAGAGTTGGGCCCTGTCTTGTTGTTGTACCTCTAGGAGTGTTTTCTGGAGAAATTCTGGGTCATAACCCTTCTCAAGAAATCTTCCAGTTAGAACTTTCGACTGGGAAAGGAACTCCTGATGGTTGGAACAATTTCTCATAATGCGGAGATATTGTCCCTTGGGTATTGCCTTTAACCAGGGGTCGTAATGGCAACTATCGACTGGAATGTATGAGTTTCTATCAGTAGTTTTAAAATATGTTGATGTTACAAAACTATTGTCCTTCACAGATATAGTTATATCAAGAAAGTTGATGGTAGACTGGCTGCATTCATAGTTGAGCTGGATGCCTCTTGAGTTGGCATTCAACATTTCCATGAAAGCCACCAATTCATGGTGATGACCATCCCAGAGGAGGAGGACGTCATCGATGTACCTAGCCCACAGCCTCAATTGAGGCCTATGGTGGGCATAGATGACGTCCTCCTCCCACTGGGCCATGAAGAGGTTGGCCAAGGAGGGGGCATATTTAGCCCCCATAGCCACCCCTGTTATCTGGCGGTAAAATTTACCATCAAACCAGAAATAATTATGGTGTGTGGCAAATTCCAAAAGTCTCACTAACTTCTAACTGGAAGATTTCTTGAGAAGGGTTATGACCCAGAATTTCTCCAGAAAACACTCCTAGAGGTACAACAACAAGACAGGGCCCAACTCTTGCAACCACGGATGAAAGAGGCTAATAATACTGCCACCAATTCTGCTGCTGCACCATTTATCACCACTTTCTCAAGCCAGCACATGGTCATTAAAAATCTGATACGCCGGCATTGGCATATCCTAAATAATGACCCTGTCCTCAGCACCTCCCTACCAGAGAGACCTAGGGTTATCTTTAGAGGAGCATCATCATTACGCAATCGCCTGGCCCCCAATGTGCTTGAACCTCCAAAATCTAGAAGTACCTTTTTAGATCAACTTACAGGGTACTACAAGTGCAACAGGTGCCAGATTTGCTCTTTGAATTCAATAAAGAAACGGAACACTAAAATTTTTATTTCCCATAGTACTGGTAAAACACATGATATAGAGCCATTTATCTCTTGTGCTACCAAAGGAGTGGTTTATTTGCTCCAGTGTCCATGTGGTTACCAATACATCGGCAGGACAAAACGCCCTATGAATGTGAGGCTTAATGAACATGTTGCAAACATTAGAAAATCATTCCCTAAACATTCGGTCTCTAAGCACTACGCACAGATGCACAATAGTGACCCTAAGGGTACGCTGTTCCTTGGAATAGATAAGTTTGTTCCACATTGGCGGGGTGAACCTTTAAAGAGAGGCATTTCACGTCTCGAGATGGCCTGGATATATAGGGTTAAATCCTATACACCCTTTGGATTAAATGTCGACACTGAGGTGAACGCCTTTATCGATAACTCCTAATTTTTTTGTATATATATATACATTTTTATTTTGGTTCCCCCCTTTTTTCTGTTTCCCCTTCTCCCCCCCCCCTTGATATGACTAATTGCTCATCATTGTCGCCTCACCTCTTTTATAGGATGGTTGAGGCTTCATTTAGACATTGGTGTTTTGCCATGTTTTCCATACCGTATTGGCTTTGGTGATACTTTTTTGTTTTATTTCATGCATCTAATTTTCAATTTATGTATGTACTTATTTTAATTTATATATTACTGCCATTATTATGCTATGTAATATATATTATCTGTAGTATTTATGGCCTTTACCCACAATTCTGAGCCAATTTTAAATAATTTTTGATGTTGTGGGAACTACACAATAGAATCCATCACTGGAAGTTCTCACAATTATTGGGTCATATATCCCATTTTTAATTTTCAATTTTGCACTTTCTAGCGTTATATACTATATTTTATTTATTGATATTTGCTTCTGCTCTTCGGACAATGGGGTTTTGAACTTGGTCCATTTGGCCCCCAGGTCTGATGTATGATATGGATCCATACACGGCATTAGACGGAGTCAATTTAGGGTTAATCCCCTTCATCGGGATTTACCAATGGCAAATTGTTATTGTCCCTCCTTAATTCCCCTTCCGGGTCATGTAATATGTTCCGGTTCCGGGTTACCACACTAAAGATGGCGCTGGGTGAACTTCCGGTCATCGATTGTTTTTGTTATATAAAGGTGGCGTCAGCACGCCGCCCGTACCTTTGATAATATCATCTTTGATGAAACGCGTCAGGACGCGGCGTGCTGACGTCATCCCCACGTGATCCACCTTTGAAGGACGGGCGAGCGGAGCCGTCCGGCCGGCGGCTCGCACATCTCCCTGTACATGCTTATTTTTTCCGACGCTTGTAAGTTTTATTCTTTTTCTACAATAAATGTTATTGGGGTTTTACACTATGGCTCTCTCCTCTGTGTTCTTTGGCTGCCCTCTCATCTACCTCTGAGCCCTGAGCCCCTTGGAGAAGTCCCGTTTTGAGTGTCAATTACTGGATTCCCTTACCCATTCAATCATCTGTTGAGCTGGTCGTTTTTCTCCTGGGAATCTGAGCTGAGTTTCACATCCCTGCCTGTTTAACCATTGAAGCTGGTAAGAGTACCCATACACACCACTGGTCTTTTGGTCTGCATGTTTGGTGTCCCTCTTTTTTCTGTTTCCTATCCATCCGGTAAGCAGCCATCTTCATTGGTTTGACACCCCACATACTCCTTTTTTTTGCTCCCAACCCTTTAGTGTTTGGTAAGGGGTACCTATGGAGTTTATTTGGTGATTGGTCCCCCATATGCACTGACTCTTCCCTCACGAGACCTGTTGTGTGCACATCACTTGGGTGTTTTTTGTCCTGTTTTTTTTGGTTTTACGCTATGGCGTTTGCCTTGTTTTATTTTTCATCACTCAATCTACACGTTGCTGGAGTTCCATACTGACATCATTAAGGTCCCTCGATCCTCATTATCTAAGGCATACCTGGAGTCTCCTTATACTGTTTGGCCTTACATCAACTTATTTCTGGTAAGCGGTACCTGAACAGGGCCTGAATATCAATTTTTGGTGTTTAACTCCTTTTAATCTGGATTTACACTATGATGTCCAATTTCTTTTACCTTAACGCCCTCTGCTGAGAAGCCCCAATGTCATTGGGTGAATAGTGTGTCCCGTCTGTGAGGATAATTGAATATTCATCACCTGGCTTTTCTATATCAACTATTTGGTAAGGGGTACCTGCACAAGTTTTCACAACCTTTATTTGGCATTGGACTTTTTTATGGACTATTTCAGTTGATGGTTCAACATACAGCGCAGCTTATCTTTTACTATTTATTTTGGGGTGTCTGTCACACTTGAAGTTGCTGCTTATTGTTTTGAATTAGCGCAGTTGTTTTCCTTTTATTTCTTTTGCCTATTTGACTTTCAATTGCTGCTTATTCATGGATATTTTTGAATATAGGGCCTCTAAGGTGGTCAACACCGATGGGGTTTTTGAAACATTTACTTCAGAAGATACTGATATGAGTGGCCTATTCATGAGGTTAAAGAATCTAATGGTATCTGAGGTTCATACCCAGTGGGACATAGCCTTTCTTGACACCTACGTCAAGAGGCGTATGGTACCAAGGAGTTTGAGGTGGGAGGTTTGTCCTCAATCTGATGAGGATGAATTAGAAGAATGGCATAGATACTTCAATGAAGCCGGTATTGGTCTCTTAAATTTTCTCACATCTCGCAAAAAAGCTAAGCTAACTAGGTTAGATGGTGAAATAAAGACTGTCAAAGAAAAACTAGCCCCTTATATGACCAGTGAGGCCTATAAGGTTGCATCGGCTGATTTGTTAAAAGTACTTGAAAAGGAGGAGAGAGAACAAAAAATAAAAAAACGTAAAAAGTTTAACCGTGATCTGCAGGACTACCACTCAAGTGCGGTCTTTGAGTGGCAGAAAAAACTGTTGATAGATCCAGAACCCCATGAGGAAGGAATGGAAATTTCCACCAATCCCCCTAGGGTTGCCTTTAATGGGCCATCTCAACCCAACAACGGCCCTAAAACCAAAAAGGGACCACGGCCTAATAACCGCCGTCCTTCCTATAAGTCACCATATAGGGGACCCAATGGTAATAACAACAAACCCATGGGTAACCCACCTAAATCTACCAACAATTTTTCGGGGCAGGGACATCAAGGTGACTGGCAACGGGGTAGAGACCGGAATCCACATGGAGGTTATGGCTATGCCAACTTCCCCCCTACTCCACAATGGAGGAGGGGACCTGACAATTATGCTGATTCGGGATATTACTATTCCAATCCCCAGGGTCCAGAACCCGAACATTACCGGTCCCCACATTGGCGACAATATTACAGTCCCCCTAGGCCCCATTCACAATGGTATGATCCATCCTACAATGGTCCACCTGGACCTAGTAGAGAACCACAAGGGTATAGAAGGGATCCTCTTCCATCCAGGCATGAAAGTCATCAGTATAATGTACCGGTTAATAACCGCTTCTACCCCTTGAAGGATAATGAGGTTCCCAGTAATGTTGAATCATCCCAACCACAAATCAACACTCATCCATCCAGAGATGTGGTCCCTGAGAGCTCTGGCTCGGTTAGTCTAGCCGGTCAGAGCTACCCGGGTTGGGGTTTTCCCAGGGCCAACCAAGGCGTCAAGCGGCCGGCAGAACCGGAAGAGGATGTCGGGGAGGTAGGCGCGTTAAATCTAAAAAAATCCAAAACGTAGAGGGAGCAGGTATCTTTAACCTCAGCAAGGTCACTCTAAATAATGCTGAGATTCGAATTTTGGACAAAGGTCTAAAATTCGCACCCCCACAACGCCTTAACAAATTCCAAACATACATGGATGTACACAAATTTGTGAGGAAAATGAGTGTGAAGCGATACATGATGAGCAATCCAATAACCCAACAGATTAATGTACCTCGGCAATATCAACATTCCGGGTTATCAAATGCATCTGTTTTTAATCCACCAGGGCCTTTGGCGCCTTCTCTGAAAGTATTCAGGGATGTGGTGCTTAGAGACCTAGATCGAATTCATGTACACAAAACCTCTCTTTCTATTGATTTACAAACAGGATTAGACTCCTTATGTAACAATAGAAACCTGGTTATTAGACCAGCTGATAAAGGGGGGGGAATAGCTGTCCTTGATAGGGACGACTACATGGCAGAAATGCATAGATTGCTGAATGACAATCAAACATATGTCATTTTGCCCTCTAATCCCAAGACCAAATACAAAAAGGTGTTGGAGAGAATTGTGGAGGATGGTCATGAACTGGGGATACTTAATAAAAAGGAGAAGGCTTTCCTCATTCCGAAATGCCCCCGGACCCCAGTAATTTACTGCCTTCCAAAACTGCATAAGAGTCTGACTTCCCCCCCGGGTCGCCCCATTGTCAGTGGCATAGACTCTGTGACGTCCCGGGTGGGGAAGTACATAGACTCCTATCTGCAGCCTCTAGTCCAGAGGACTCCATCTTATGTCAAGGATACCACGCATATCCTGAATTTGTTGTCTGAACAGACTCCCACTGCGGATCTATGGCTGGTAACAGCAGACGTGTCCTCCCTCTACACGATCATTCCACATCATTTAGGCCTAGATGCAGTGAGGATGTTTCTTGATAGGGATTCCCAGATACCAGACCAACAGATCTCTTTCATCATGAGACTTTTGGAATTTGCCACACACCATAATTATTTCTGGTTTGATGGTAAATTTTACCGCCAGATAACAGGGGTGGCTATGGGGGCTAAATATGCCCCCTCCTTGGCCAACCTCTTCATGGCCCAGTGGGAGGAGGACGTCATCTATGCCCACCATAGGCCTCAATTGAGGCTGTGGGCTAGGTACATCGATGACGTCCTCCTCCTCTGGGATGGTCATCACCATGAATTGGTGGCTTTCATGGAAATGTTGAATGCCAACTCAAGAGGCATCCAGCTCAACTATGAATGCAGCCAGTCTACCATCAACTTTCTTGATATAACTATATCTGTGAAGGACAATAGTTTTGTAACATCAACATATTTTAAAACTACTGATAGAAACTCATACATTCCAGTCGATAGTTGCCATTACGACCCCTGGTTAAAGGCAATACCCAAGGGACAATATCTCCGCATTATGAGAAATTGTTCCAACCATCAGGAGTTCCTTTCCCAGTCGAAAGTTCTAACTGGAAGATTTCTTGAGAAGGGTTATGACCCAGAATTTCTCCAGAAAACACTCCTAGAGGTACAACAACAAGACAGGGCCCAACTCTTGCAACCACGGATGAAAGAGGCTAATAATACTGCCACCAATTCTGCTGCTGCACCATTTATCACCACTTTCTCAAGCCAGCACATGGTCATTAAAAATCTGATACGCCGGCATTGGCATATCCTAAATAATGACCCTGTCCTCAGCACCTCCCTACCAGAGAGACCTAGGGTTATCTTTAGAGGAGCATCATCATTACGCAATCGCCTGGCCCCCAATGTGCTTGAACCTCCAAAATCTAGAAGTACCTTTTTAGATCAACTTACAGGGTACTACAAGTGCAACAGGTGCCAGATTTGCTCTTTGAATTCAATAAAGAAACGGAACACTAAAATTTTTATTTCCCATAGTACTGGTAAAACACATGATATAGAGCCATTTATCTCTTGTGCTACCAAAGGAGTGGTTTATTTGCTCCAGTGTCCATGTGGTTACCAATACATCGGCAGGACAAAACGCCCTATGAATGTGAGGCTTAATGAACATGTTGCAAACATTAGAAAATCATTCCCTAAACATTCGGTCTCTAAGCACTACGCACAGATGCACAATAGTGACCCTAAGGGTACGCTGTTCCTTGGAATAGATAAGTTTGTTCCACATTGGCGGGGTGAACCTTTAAAGAGAGGCATTTCACGTCTCGAGATGGCCTGGATATATAGGGTTAAATCCTATACACCCTTTGGATTAAATGTCGACACGGAGGTGAACGCCTTTATCGATAACTCCTAATTTTTTTGTATATATATATACATTTTTATTTTGGTTCCCCCCTTTTTTCTGTTTCCCCTTCTCCCCCCCCCCTTGATATGACTAATTGCTCATCATTGTCGCCTCACCTCTTTTATAGGATGGTTGAGGCTTCATTTAGACATTGGTGTTTTGCCATGTTTTCCATACCGTATTGGCTTTGGTGATACTTTTTTGTTTTATTTCATGCATCTAATTTTCAATTTATGTATGTACTTATTTTAATTTATATATTACTGCCATTATTATGCTATGTAATATATATTATCTGTAGTATTTATGGCCTTTACCCACAATTCTGAGCCAATTTTAAATAATTTTTGATGTTGTGGGAACTACACAATAGAATCCATCACTGGAAGTTCTCACAATTATTGGGTCATATATCCCATTTTTAATTTTCAATTTTGCACTTTCTAGCGTTATATACTATATTTTATTTATTGATATTTGCTTCTGCTCTTCGGACAATGGGGTTTTGAACTTGGTCCATTTGGCCCCCAGGTCTGATGTATGATATGGATCCATACACGGCATTAGACGGAGTCAATTTAGGGTTAATCCCCTTCATCGGGATTTACCAATGGCAAATTGTTATTGTCCCTCCTTAATTCCCCTTCCGGGTCATGTAATATGTTCCGGTTCCGGGTTACCACACTAAAGATGGCGCTGGGTGAACTTCCGGTCATCGATTGTTTTTGTTATATAAAGGTGGCGTCAGCACGCCGCCCGTACCTTTGATAATATCATCTTTGATGAAACGCGTCAGGACGCGGCGTGCTGACGTCATCCCCACGTGATCCACCTTTGAAGGACGGGCGAGCGGAGCCGTCCGGCCGGCGGCTCGCACATCTCCCTGTACATGCTTATTTTTTCCGACGCTTGTAAGTTTTATTCTTTTTCTACAATAAATGTTATTGGGGTTTTACACTATGGCTCTCTCCTCTGTGTTCTTTGGCTGCCCTCTCATCTACCTCTGAGCCCTGAGCCCCTTGGAGAAGTCCCGTTTTGAGTGTCAATTACTGGATTCCCTTACCCATTCAATCATCTGTTGAGCTGGTCGTTTTTCTCCTGGGAATCTGAGCTGAGTTTCACATCCCTGCCTGTTTAACCATTGAAGCTGGTAAGAGTACCCATACACACCACTGGTCTTTTGGTCTGCATGTTTGGTGTCCCTCTTTTTTCTGTTTCCTATCCATCCGGTAAGCAGCCATCTTCATTGGTTTGACACCCCACATACTCCTTTTTTTTGCTCCCAACCCTTTAGTGTTTGGTAAGGGGTACCTATGGAGTTTATTTGGTGATTGGTCCCCCATATGCACTGACTCTTCCCTCACGAGACCTGTTGTGTGCACATCACTTGGGTGTTTTTTGTCCTGTTTTTTTTGGTTTTACGCTATGGCGTTTGCCTTGTTTTATTTTTCATCACTCAATCTACACGTTGCTGGAGTTCCATACTGACATCATTAAGGTCCCTCGATCCTCATTATCTAAGGCATACCTGGAGTCTCCTTATACTGTTTGGCCTTACATCAACTTATTTCTGGTAAGCGGTACCTGAACAGGGCCTGAATATCAATTTTTGGTGTTTAACTCCTTTTAATCTGGATTTACACTATGATGTCCAATTTCTTTTACCTTAACGCCCTCTGCTGAGAAGCCCCAATGTCATTGGGTGAATAGTGTGTCCCGTCTGTGAGGATAATTGAATATTCATCACCTGGCTTTTCTATATCAACTATTTGGTAAGGGGTACCTGCACAAGTTTTCACAACCTTTATTTGGCATTGGACTTTTTTATGGACTATTTCAGTTGATGGTTCAACATACAGCGCAGCTTATCTTTTACTATTTATTTTGGGGTGTCTGTCACACTTGAAGTTGCTGCTTATTGTTTTGAATTAGCGCAGTTGTTTTCCTTTTATATTATTATATATGCACCTCTATTGTAGGTGTTCTAATCCCTCTCCACTCCAAAACTAAAAAAAAGTTTTGCCTTTAGTTATACTTTAATAAAACCTAGATATCTGCTGTTGATGTGTCAATGTACTGTTGGGTCCGGGTACAGGGCAGGTCATCACTGGAAGCAGAAGGCGAACCCAATAGTTCCATCAGTTCCTTTAAGAATCATTACTACTAGTATTTGTCCACATATCACAAATTATATCTAATTGTAGATGGACCAAGAGTTTTGCAGTGTGCTATGGGT
The DNA here is from genome assembly GCF_965119305.1 of Pelophylax lessonae. Classification (NCBI taxonomy): domain Eukaryota; kingdom Metazoa; phylum Chordata; class Amphibia; order Anura; family Ranidae; genus Pelophylax; species Pelophylax lessonae. The sequence goes on from NC_138771.1 coordinate 526,445,916, forward strand.
ACTCTGCTAACAGAAACTGACAGTAGCAGAAAGTATTTGTGTTGCTAAAGGCTCCAAATTTACAGACTATTCATTTTTGCATACAGAAAGCAGATCAAAGGCTTTTCACTTTGCATATTCTGTGTAGATATACTAAAATAAGGGTCATTCTATCCTAAACTGCTAGCTATGCTGATTCTGCTGATGGACAGATGAGCTTAATAAGAAAAAGATCTCTCCTGTAAATGATCATGTCACATGGCTAAAGCACGGGGGAGAGCAGGTTAATAATGAGTATACGAGAAGGGAGATAGATGGATTAGTAATGATTAAAACAGGCTGAGACCAAACAGATTTGTAGACTCATTATTTAAATAAACCTGAACAATCCGGAGTGACCATAGTATGAAAAAATACATACAAACCTGGGTTACCTTCACTGAAAACTGTATGTGCAAAAGGTCAGAAGATTCAAAACTATAAGGCCCCATGTGCTAGGGTTGCCACCTCATCCTTTTAAACTAGGACACACATTAATTACACAGGTTCTGTGGCTGATTAAGGTGGTAATTAAACTCACTTAGTGCCTTATGTGCATTATATTAGCCTCAGAACCTGTGTAATTAATATGTGTCCTGGTTTAAAGGGATGATGTGGCAACCCTATCATGCACACAGAGTGTTAGAAAAAAATGAGCTGCAAAGCCACTACAAATGCCAGGAAAAAGAAGTTGTAAAAATGAGCTTTTTCCATTGGCGTTAATGCACATTTAGCCGTGTTTCTCTGCTTCTATTCAAAATCAATGGTTGCCTATGAGAGCCACCTTTGATCAGACTTTTTGAGCCTGACCTGCCTGCTGGGCTGCATGCTCGGATAAGGGTCTGGTGTGGCTTTTGAAGGGAAAAAAAACCCAGTTTGGGTTCCCCCTCAAAATCCATACCAGACCCTTATCTGGGCATGCAGCCCGGCAGGTCAGGAAAGAGGAGGGTATGAGCAAGCACCCCCCCCCCATCTCCTGGACCATACCAGGCCACACGCCCTTAACATGGGAGGGTGGGTGCTTTGGGGCAAGGGCCTCTTCCTGACAACCCTGGGCGGTGGTTGTGGGGCAAAACAATCCTCCTGAGCTCGAGTGAAAAAACAATGGGGGGGAAAAGAGGAATACTTCCAACGGGCTTAGATGGATATGACTACTGGTCTTGCTGCCCCCTCAGGACCAAGGGTATCCAAAAACAACTGGAAAACAACAAAAAAAGAAAGGGGCGCACCGACCTAGTGCATTACCACTAAAAATGTTTATTAAAATAGTAAAAGATAAGCATTATACTCACAAACCAGATGTAAATATCGCACATAACAACATATTCAACATAGGGTCTCCAAGGTTGCCAGGGTACTACGCGATGCTGGGTGGCATGCTGTGTACCGCATGAAAAACCGCTGTGGCTAGGCTGATGCATTTTGAGGGCGAACCCCCTTCCTCAGAGCCAAAGGATGCTGCTGAACCCCACACTGGGCTGCCTGGGGACTAAATGGAAACAAACTCCACCTCTTACTGTTCCACCCTGAGAGGGGGGCCAAAGGTCGGTGGGCGGGGGATGGATGGTGTGTCCCCCAGGGACAACATCGTCCACCCAATCACCAAGCAGCAACCCAGGTTGTGGCGGTAGTATTACAACAGAACAGTCTTATAACACTCAATTTGGAAAAAAACACACATACAACAGGAAAATGCATAAAAAACATGAATAAGACAAAAACAAAATAGTCATATTTAATGCACCACTGAACCTGATATGTGTAGCCTACAAAGGACTGAGAACAAAATTTCACAAAATGACACTAGGTGCTTATAGTAGAAAGCCCCATAGGGCTCAAAGGAATACCATTGTTCAAACCAAAAAATTGAAAAATTGATTCCAAGCAGTATTATAGCTATGCCTTCAATCATAATTGTAATTACATGAGTGTATACAGATATAAGATACCAGATATGGTGTATACTGGCCTTTAACCATCGTTGTTATCATATTGTATTGTGTGTGCATGAGGCCATACAATAACATGGATGGGCATGAGGCCTAAGCAGCTGAAGTCAGGTTCAGAGGTATTAGATGGCGCATGTTGTTCATCATGAACGACAGTAATGTGCATCACTGCGTAATATGAGTGATGACAAATTAAAATTGTGGGACTTTTTTTCTTATTAAAGGACTTGTCAAAAACTGCATGTTTTTATTTACTGTTCACTTTTTTTCTAAATGAGTTGGTATACTATGTACCCCTAACTTATTCACAAAAGGGACCGGTAAATGGGTGCCTTCTTATTGTAAAGACAGGGCTCAACAAATCCCAGGCACCAGGTCGCCATTGCGACTAGAAATTGTGTCCTGGTGCCTGTGCTTTTGTCAGCGCATTCCCAGGCATCACAATTCCTATTGTCCGATGCCCCGGACATGTAGTCGCGGTCGGCTAATTCCGGGAGGGCATCTATTGATCCCCTTCCCCCTGAATTCCCCTGTGGTGCTTACAGCAGTCCTTTACCATGTGATCAGCTGTGTCCAATCACAGCGGATCACATTGTAAACAAACTTGCTGGTTATCGACAGTACTTTCCTCACGTGCTGTCACAGCAAGACAAAAGGAGAGCCGTAACCGGCAATTCTGACAGGCACATTTACACTGATAATCAGTGCTGCCTGTCAGTGCCGCGTCTCACAGTGCCCACCATCGGCACCTTATCAGTGCCCTTCAGTGAAGCCTATCAGTGCCCATTAGTGCAGCCTCATCAGTGCACATCAGTGAAGAAGAAAAATGACTGTTTTGCAAAGTTTTCTAACAGAAATTAAGAAATTTTTTTTTCTAACACACAAAAAACAACAACCCAGAGATGAATAAATACAACCAAAATAAAGGGCTTTCTGTCTAAAAAAAATAATAATAAAAAATGTCATATGGGTACAGTGTTGCATGACTGCGCAATTGCCATTCAAGTTGCGACATAATAAAAACAAAGAACTTGAGCTTCACTGCTTACCCACAGAGCTAAAGTCTTTTCTTCAATACATACCGTGTACTCTCCGTGTGTAAATCTGTGTTGTGCATCTGCAAAGATACACATGAGGGCTACAAGGGGTTTAGTTGTTTAAAATAAAGCTAGTTAAAAAAAAAACTGGCTACTATGTTTTTTAGCTGGTTCCTAAATTCAAAGCAAATTTATCAAGCTCTGGTTAAATGAGGCATCCAGATTCTGTTAAGCCCCCCCCCCCCCCACAGACCCCCACAACCACCAGACTCTAAACGATTTTCTAAGGAATTTAGGGGTGACCCCCCACTTTTTTTTTTTTTTTTCTTTCAATATATTTATTGATATTTCAGAGTTGACACCTGCTGCTTCATTACCAATGTTTACAGAGGAAGAAGAAAGCTATCATATATTGTAGTGGGAGAAAAACCCACTACTAAATATGATGCTCGCCCTTTCATGACCATTCATATCAACATTCAGATGAATGCTCAAACAAACCAAGTTTTGCCCAAACCTGTGTTTTTACCATAACGGGGGCTCATCCCTACTGAACATACCTAGAATGTCTAGCAAAATACGGGACCCTTGAAAACTATGCAGACAAATGACTGTATATGTAAATCTGGACTATTCCTGTAAAAAGCTTTCAAAACAAGTGAAGAAGGTGTTCCTGAAATTTTGATGACTTTAAATTTGGACCAAATTTCCTGAAAATAACATCCAATGCATTTGGATGTCGCAAATCAGGATTTCTGTGTTATTTTTTGTGGTTCAAATTTCCCAAAAACTCTGCTTCTGCTGTACCCTTAGCTTGGATCCCAGTGCCACCAGGTCACACCCTTCATCCATGTGTTGCATCACCCCCGCAGGAGCCACTGGTTACCTCTATTCCTGCACAGCCAGGCAACACACAATTCCAACTTGTATTCGGACACAATCCATGGGCTTGTTTTTGTTGTTTTATTGAATAGGGTATAAGGATTATGGAATGCCCAACTTGACTTAAAGAACAACAAATAAAAAAAAGGTGAAGATCCCAGACTGTACTTCTACTGGAATAATCGCACTCTAGGGATCAGTGGCATAGTTCTTTACGATCTAGTCCCAAACTATATGCAGTAGTATAGTATCTCCTCAGTAGAACATCACACAGTCCTGATGCTTGCAGTTACTACCAGCTCACCTGGCTGCTTCTAAAGAAAACCCTAGGAAAAGGATTGGGCTTTAACAGAAGGCTGTCCCTGGAAAGTATGCTACGGCTGGCAGTCTCCCCCCTTGTATGCCCCTGGGTGTGCTGAGGTGCTCACGCTGTCCTTTGCTCCCTGGGCAAGAATCCTTTTGCACTGGGAAAGAATCCTGTTCAGGCTTCCAATTGATCAGATCTTCCTATGCCAGCCTGGATGTCTTCTGCACAAGACCCAAAGGTAATAGGTAATAGAGATCCTGGTTTGAGGCTTCCTCTCCTTCCTTTTCTCAGCTCCAGCCTGAAGGCAGAGGCAGGGGGCAGAGGTCCCCTCGCAGGCCACATGACAGCAACCTCAGCACTCCATCTTCCAGCCAAGCCCCCTCCTAGCCAGGCTCCATCATATTTATGGGCTGACCCAGCCATCCTGCCAGGCCCTCTGCCTGGGGATTGGACAGATTCCCTCAAGTATGCAGATCAGGACCTCCTGGCTCCCGCTTACTAACTTCCCGAAGCTTCTCCAAGCTTCTAGATCCAGGGACAAGTGCCAGAGACCTACTCTGTAGAGCCATCCAGCCTGACCTGCAGTAACCCGACCTAATTACAGACCGATACAACTACTATAAGTCAACAAAATAAATGTACCTAAACTAGTTGCATGCTAGACGCTAGAGGATACTACACTTGCATTCACTATGCAAATTTTGCTCTGTGTCTGGCAATGTCACCACCCTCCCCAATCATCTGCTTAAAAAATTGATGAAGCTGGACAAAAATAAATCATTAGATGAAAAGCTCAGATCAGATGCAGCCACTATTCAAGTATTCTGACAACTGGTACCAGCGCTGTAAAGCATGGATAGAAGAATGAGCTAGATTTTTTCATTCAGCCTGAAGGCTGTAAAAAAAATGTAACAGTGTATGGCCAACTTAAGTGTACCTGGTAAAATTATAAAAAGTGTCTCAGGTTGTTTTTTGGCTCCATCATCTCATTGGGCTATGTTGTAAGAAACTTCTCAGACCAATTCTGCACAATTTTGCAATATTCTCTGTTCTGTGTAGGGCTGGGTTCACACTGGTGCGAACACAGACATCGAATGACATCGCACAGCATTGTTGTGCAGATCACATGCGATGTCTGTGCGATGCAAATTCAGCCATACAGTTTGTTTGGCTGAATTTGCATCGCATTCAGACCAAAATGGTACAGGACCTTTTTTTTGGTCCATACTGGAATTGAATCCAATGGGTGTTCACACTCATGTGAGATCCGATCCCTGTACCACTTCACAGTTCATACTGCAATCTGTGAACCTATCTGGGGGTATCATTAACTTTAGATTGACACCCGCAGCGGGTCACAGATGTCAGTGTGAATCGACTGCGATTCAGGTGCTATGCGGGTACCCGCCCAGAATTTGCAGGGGTTTCTTGCATTGAACCAGTGCGAACCCAGCCTAAAACACAATTTTTGGACCCTGGTTTATGTTCCTATTAACTTCAACAAAATTCTGAATTTCTGAGGTTTGTGGATTTTTAAAAAGTTAATCTCTATCCACTCGGTTATCACTAGTGGATGGGACTGACAAACACAACGATGACCCCTAGTGAAGGCATCTTGCCAATTGATACAAAAAATTAAAGGAACACTTTGAAAACACGTCAGATCTCAACGGGGAAAAATATCATGCTGGATATCTATACGGATATGGACTGAGTAATGTGTTAGGAACAAACGATGCCACATCGTTTGATGGTAATTTCATTTATCAACCTACAGAGGGCTGAATTCAAAGGCACCCCAAAAATCAAAGTGAAAAAATTATTCAGCAGGGTAGTTCATTTTGCTGAAATTTCATTGCAGCAACGCAAAATGGTACTCATTAGTTTGTATGACTCCACGTGCTTAGACAATGTCTAAGACAATCTTAGACGTGTCTTAGACGTGCCTGACAACATTGGGGCATGCTCCTAATGAGACGACAGATGGCGTCCTGGGGTATTTCCTCCCAGATCTGGACCAGGGCCTCACCGAGCTCCTGAACAGACTGAGGTTTAACCTGGCGGCATTTGGATGGACTGAAACATAATGTCCCAGAGATGTTCTATTGAATTTAGGTCAGGCGAGCGTGAGGGCAATTCAATGGTATCAATCTTTCATCCTCCAGGAACTGGCTGCATACTCTTGCCACATAAGGCCAGGCATTGTTGTGCACCAGAAGAAACCCAGAACCCACTGAACCAGCATAGGGTCTGACAATAGGTCCAAGGATTTCATCCCGATACTTAATTGCAGTCAGGGTGCCATTATCTAGCCTGTAGAGGTATGTGCGTCGCTCCATGGATATGCCTCCCCAGACCATCACTGACCCACCACCAAACTGGTCATGCTGAAAGATGTTACAGGCAGCATAACTTTCTCCTCTGCTTCTCCAGACCCTATAACTTCTGTCATATGTGCTCAGGATGAACCTGCTCTCATCTGTGAAAAGCACAGGGCACCAGTGGTGGACCTGACAATTCTAGTGTTCAATGGCAAATGCCAATCGAGCTCCACGGTGCCGGGCATTGAGCATAGGACCCACTAGAGGACGTCAGGCCTTCAGGCCACCCTCAAGAAGTCTTTTTCTGATTGTTTGGTCAGAAGCATTCACACAGTGGCCTGCTGGAGTTCATTTTGTAGGGCTCTGGTAGTGCTCATCCTGTTCCTAAAGGAGCCGATAACGGTCCTGATGATGGGTTAAGGACCTTCAATGGCCCTGTCCAGCAGTCCTAGAGTAACTGCCTGTCTCATAGAATCTCCTCCATGCTCTTGAGACTGTGCTGGGGGACACAACAAACCTTCTGGCAATGGCACGTATTGATGTGCCATACTGGAGGAGTTGGACTGCCTGTGCAACCTCTATAGGGTCAGTTATCCCTTCATGCTACCAGTAGTGACACGGACCCTAGCCAAATACAAAACTAGAAGACTATAAAAACAGTCAGAAAAGATGAATAGGGAAAAAAAATATTAGTGGCCTCCGCCTGTAAAACCGTTCCTGTTTTGGAGGTCGTCTGATTGTTGCCCATCTAGTGCACCTGTTGTTTATCAGTTTCAGCTGCCTTGATGATAATGAAATTAACAACCTCCTCTGCTACTTAACTGACAAGATCAACATCCCAGGAGTTTAATTGACTTGATGCTATACTCTGGATAAAAAGGTGTTCCTTTAATTTTTTGAGCATTGTATATTGAGACTGCTAAGGAAGGGGAAGAGATGGGAGAGGGCAGAGGAAGGGATAAGTGAGTTAAAAAAAATGCACGTATTATTTGATTGAAGTTTGCACCTTCTTTTCATTTTGAAGTAATTAGGTTAAAAAGTTCTTTAAAATTTTTAAGAAGTCATCTACAAAAATCATTTTCATTTGGGCATCTGATGTAGTACCATAGGTGGCTGTGTATTTAATTGCACCTGTCAAATTTCCAGACAGGTGTAATTGCTAAAGGTCTTTGTAGCTGAAATAAAAATGGCTAAAAATAGCTTTAGAGCAGGCACTGCTGGAATTGACTTTTAAAACTTTATTTAATAAGGCAGTGTAAGGAGGCGATGCAAAGTTCATTCTGTATATGTTTTGCTTTGTGTACATTTTGCACGCTCTTTCCATGTTGTGCAGTTGCTGTTTGGAACATCTTTGATTATTCTGCAGTATTGGGCTGGCAATGCATTTTTTTTTTGTATAGCTATTGTATAATTTACTTCGGGGTATAGTCTTCTAGCAGCAAATCTGACATTGACCAAACATTCACTGCAGGTAAATCTTCCTGGTGCATGTGTTTTAAATGACAGTGATTGATTCACTGAATGTTTAATGAAAGTGACATTCACTGCTTTATAAATATGCCATGTCTGTGTCTGGTACAGTAAGTGCTACTGGGTATTTTTTTTTTTTTCATTTATTGCTGCCATTTCTATATGAGCTAATTTTTGAGACACACTTTTTTTTTACTTTACATCATTTTCAGTTTCTACTCCCTTCCAGATTATTATCAGAACTTTATACAATTATTTTCTTGCACCATTTGTAACACCCTCCAACACAATGTTGGATCCATGTTTTGAATGTACTTAAAGCTGTTCTTCAATCAAGTTTAAAAAAATTGAAATTCGGGAGCTCCAAATACTATAGCTGCCAACTTTTAAGAAAAGAACACTTATGGCGCTTTTCCACTGCATGGAACCGAACGGTTCGGCTTGCTTTTGTGCTTTTCCACTGCTGGTACCGCATGGTATGGTGTTGTAACGGTTCGGTACGGTACGGTACGGCGGCGCTTTTCCACTGTATGGAACCGAACGGTACGGCTCTCAAAAACAGTACCACCTCGACTGTGGTTCCAAGAGGTACCATACCCGGTACCATATCCTACAATCCTTTGCATGCAGTCACTACTAGCCACTGATTGGTCAGAGAATCCCACCCACCCCGTTGTTATTCCACCCACTTAACTTTAGTACTACTTTAGTGGAAAAGCAAACCATACCGTACCGAACAGTTACAACACCGTACCATGCGGTACCAGCAGTGGAAAAGCAAACCGGGCCAAGCAGGGCCGAGTAGAGCCGAGCCGGTACTTGCAGTGGAAAAGTGCCATTAGAGGAGGGGGAGGAAGACATAAAGTGGAACTCGAAGTTCTGCTTAGGCTAATGCTACCTTATATACATTATAGAAAAAGGGATAGAAACTTCCGGTTTCTGCTGGGTATTTTGCCACTTTTAACACGGAATGCTAGGCCTCATTCACACAGGCGTATTAATCTGTACAGCCATGCAAAGTGTCGTCTTCCCCCACATAGGATGCACATTAAATCAATGACAAGGGGTTGGCTATATGGACCCACACAGATCTCCAAGCACTTCCCGAAGAGTAAATGAGTGCAGATCCAATGCATGAATCAGAATGCAGACAGACTGTGTCCTAATCAATGTATCAGTTCTGCGTAGATGCTCACTCTGGGATGTGCTTGGAGATCTGTGTGGGTCTACACAGCCAACCACCTTTCATTGATTTGAGCAAGCTGCCTGCATGGAGCTTCGTGGAACACCTTTGCATACCACCTGGGTGAAGACGGCCCTTTGCACTGGTGTACTGGTTGGTATGCCCTTGTGAATAAGGCCCTGGGTATCTTTTTTTAATTTGCATATTTTATCAAGATGTAAAATAGCATCTGGTGATGTTGCTGTGAAGGTGCCTTGTTCTGACAATTCCTTTTATGGAATGACAACTTTCTCCCAATTGTACTCCTCCTTTGTCACTGTGAACCCCTGATGGGGACATTGAGTTACCATGCTGACACAGGGTTGCCATCAGGGGGAGACAGCCCATAAACATGTAGGGAGCCCGGGCATCCCGAGGGGCCAGACCAGCCGAGCCCCAATCGTGACTGGAGCCCCCCTCCCAGGCTCCAGGTCGGTCCTGGCCAATTCAGCAGGAAAGCAAGGGGGTGGGCAGAGGCAGAGAAGAGACTGGGCACAGTGATCTGCAGGCTGTAACAATTAAAAAAAAAAAAACTTTCCCCAGCCAAGCAGACTCTTTATTCACTTTCAGGTGCTGCTGTGTTGGTGTAGTGATCTCCTGTGTGAGACAAGTACATGACAGTCCCGGCCTCTTCTATATACATCCGTCGGGCAGTCCAGGACTGTCATGTACTTTTCTTGCACAGGAGATTACTACACTGGCACAGCAGCACTCGGAAGTGAAGAAAGGGTCCACTTGGCTGGTGAAAGTTTTTTTTTTTAATTCTTACAGCCTGCAGATTGCGGCGCCAGTCTCTTCATTTATTCTAGGGGAATTCCACATGACTGGGATGACTGTGTATGCATGTGCCGGGAGGGGGTCTTCCATCTGAAAGGTGTGGAGGTGCCCACTAGCAGGACCTGGCTGTGTGTGTTGAATGTATCATCTTTTAACAATTGCTATATGGGTCTCTTTGCTGGATTGGGCAGTCTCTTTGCTGGATTAGGCTGTCTCTTTGCTGGACTGGGCAGTCTCTTTGCTGGACTGGGCAGTCTCTCTGCTGGACTGGGCAGTCTCTTTGCTGGATTGAGCCATCTCTTTGCTGGATTGAGCCGTCTCTTTGCTGGACTGGGGCTGTCTGTTTTCTGGATTGGGCAAACTCTTTGTTGGATCAGGCGGATTCATTGAGACGGCCAGTGGGAATGTTGGTGATAAGGCCTGGGGGGGGCAGGTCTAAGGGTCTCCAAAATTTCTAATGGCTGCCCTGTGCTGACACACATTGTACAGACAATATCCACTGTTGTTGTTATGAAGAAGTCTGTCCACAGCAATAATGTGCAGCCTATGCTGGAGCCAGTGCATGTAGACAGGACATAGATGAAAGAGGCTGGGGGGAGCCTGGGAACTTAGCAATCACACAACCACAGATTGATCACTTCTCGTGAGTTCTGAGCAGAGAGTAGTGACTGTCAGTCACCGCTCTCCTCTCTGTTCCTCCAATGATTACTGGAGCGCCTAGCAGGAGGGGAGGTGGGGAGAAGGGGGGCTTCTGCTAAATAGCCGTCAATCAGGCAGCTGGTTGGATCCCAACAGTTACCTGGGAATGCTTCCAGAGCCTGAAGCAGCTCTGCCTCATTAGCTGATAGTTGGCAATAGCCCATTATTGGCTACTCTGGGTCAAAGGATAGCAAAAGTAAGGGCATTTCTGTGACCCATAGAAGTATGGTCTCTTTTAAAATAAATAAATAATGCAGCTCTGTATTTATTTATTATTTCATCACTAAATGTGTTTTTCATTAATGCAAGCTGTGTAAGTACCTACAATTGATTTGTTATCAGCCTCTTGCAATTCCTGTACAGCAGACTGGGAAAAAGAGAATTAGAAGAAACCAATTAATAGTGCTGCAGTGCAAAGGGCATGTTGATAGGAGGAGAGATTAGAGTGACAGAGTGAAAGATGAGATTTTCAGTGTGCTGTTTCTTCTTTCACTACCCGTTCACGGGCTGGGGGGAGAACAAGCCTTGTAAATGTTACTGAGCTGCAGCAGAAAATGTAGGTCTCATGTCCAAGCAAATAGGGCTGTGTGATAGAGATGAGTAAATTTCAGGGCTGGACGGACAGAAATAGAAATCCTTTGACAGGTAAAATCTCTTTCATATACAGTATGTATTTCATCTGTATTTAGCAGTTTGCCTGGAGTCCAGCTTTAATGCAAGGTGATGCCAATAAGTAAATGCAGACCAACAGTTCATCTAGCTCTCTGCGTAGCCAATTTTCTCTACCTTATCCCAGCTCACAAAGAAGCCTACATAACGCAATTATAGAATATTAACCAAATTAAATTACTTCCAATGTAAGAACATATTCCATTATAAGCCGCGGCAGGTAGAACAATGACGCGGCTTTTCCCTTCCTTCCCATTAATTTAATGCACCTTACCGTATTTCATAATTGTCTAATTCACTCCCTGCCTGTTTGTAATTCCATTATTTCTACATCGATTTGTGTTATGTTTAATCAATTTTAATAACTACCCATTAAAAAGTCTCCTAAAGCGCATTCATTTCACAACGTGGGCCCCCGCTACAGCGCAAAAAAAGAGAAGAAGGTTTTGAATTGGAAAAAAAAAAAATTTAATCACCTGTAGGGGGATATTTGGAGTATTATAGTTTTAAAATAAATATGGACTTTTATTGCGACTTCCTTAGCTCAATTAGTTTTTACTTTAAAGGGTCAATGTACTCAAATTTGATATTTTAGTTATAGGTGGAGCTTGGTGGCCTGAGCCAGTTCCCGGCTTTCTATACGTCTGTTAATGTTCACCTGGATATTTCACGTGGACCCACCAACTCTTGTGTGTTGTTACATAGTTAGTCTGGTTGAAAAAAGACAGAGTCCATCTAGTTCAACCAATGAAAAGGAGAAAACAAAACAAAAATTGTTTTTTTTACAATGTTATACACACAATCCCATACCCACGGTTGATCCAGAGGAAGGCAAAAAACTCCAGCAAAGTATGATTCACTTTGCTCCAGCATGGTATAAAAACAGTTATGTACACCCAGGAAAAAATCCAGACCTTTTTTAAAGCCATCTACTGAGCTGTCCAGAACCACCTCTGAAGAGAGTCTATTCCACATTTTCACAGCTCTTACTGTAAATAAGCCTTTCCATATTTGGAGATGAAATCTCTTTTCCTCCAGATGTAAAGAGTGCCCCCTTGTCCTCTGTAATGACCTTAAGGGGAATAACTCAACACCAAGTTCACTATATGGACCCCTTATGTATTTATAAATGTTGATTGTATCCCCCTTTAAACTCCTTCTCAAGGGAGAATTAATTCAGTTCCTCTAATCTTTCCTTAACCTCCCTGGCGGTATGATTCTGTCAGGAATTCTGTACCAAAAGCGGTACAATTCTTTTCATGGACATTTGGCGTTATGTATTATAGGCCTACAATTCTTAGTAATTACTGACTTGAACCTGACCAAAACAAGACTCTAGTAGACATCCCAGATGTGATAAATTTGAAACACAAACGCATTAATTATAATCGAATCAATAATATAATTTTGTGAATAAAGGAAATAGGTGCGCGAACCTTAAAGTGAGATAAAGAATGAAAGCAGCACTGCAAAAAAATTAAATATGAAAAGATTGTAACATATGGAACATAAATTACAAAAGTGCGCTATAACAAATGAGGAGAACAAAAATGTTCATGAATGGTGTCTGCTGTACCAGCAGCTAACACAAAAACCTTTATATCCAAAGAATGTGGTAAAACTATAAAAAAGTCTTTAAATCCAAAGAATATAGTGAAGGTTAGGGAGTGATGGGAGGTGAGTGTGACCTCTTCCCAAACGATGATCCAAGGTGAGTAACTTCAAACTTAAATGCACGTGATAACACCCAGTGATAGGAGGGGACTCTTACCACAATATGAAGAGATGCGAGCATATACTGTGTTTATCCAGGAGTCCAAAATGGTCAGCTAAATGATACGATTCTCAGATGGAATGGATCGACCAACTGCTTCCAGATTGAGGGGATCTATAGGCTTCCAAGCAAGGGGATATTGCCACAAAGATCATGCCCAAAGAAGAAGAGGGGACTATAGTGCATTACCTCCAGTTTATTGAAAATAATATATAGAGTAACACTTACAAAATCCAGATGAATAAGCAGCATATACAGGTGTAGTCACGGACGTCTGCAGTACGATCCAAGACTGATAGCAACACGGCTAGCTCCCCCCGACGCGTTTCCACTGAAGAGTCGGCTTCTAGGACTGGAGCTCGAGTCCCAGAATGCATTATAGTCCCCTCTTCTTCTTTGGGAATGATCTTTGTGGCAATATCCCCTTGTTATCCCCTAGCCTGGTTAATAGCTGAGCTCCTCCATGCCTGTTATCAATTTGGTTGCCCTAGTTACCTGATATCCTTTATGTGAACTGATGCCCAAAACTGAACTGCATATTCCAGTTGAGGTCTTACTAATGCTTTGTACAGGGTAAAATGTTATTTCTCTCTCTGGAGTCCATACTTCTCCATGTACAAAAAATGATTTTGCTTGCTTTGGAAACTGCGGCTGAACAACCAGATCCTTCTCCACTATTGATTCCCCCAGTTATACCCCTCCTAGTATGTATGCTGCATGCATATTCTTAACTTTACATTTATCAACATTAAACCTTATTTGCCGCATAGTTGCACAATTAAAATAGTGCATTGAAGTCAGCTTGTAAGTTGGAGACATCCTGTAAGGATGTTATTTCACTGTGTTGAGGGTTCTCCTGTTACATTCTAAGTAATTTATATCCAGCAGGGATGGTGGAAACCCCTCATAATAGGGAAAGCAGGTGTATAGATTTGGGAACTCAATGTAGGGAATGAGGAAACGAATGAGCACAGCAGGTGTTCAAACTTCGGAACTCAGTACAGGGATGGTGGGATTGGAACACCCGATAATGAGCACAACAGGTGTTTAGACCTGGGAACCCAGCACAGGGATGGTTTGAACCCCTGATAATGGGCACAGCAGGTGTACAGACCTGGGTACTCAGAGCAGAGATCTAGTAGTGTCAGGGCTGGCCCAAGACATTGTGCTGCCTAGGTCCAAGAATGAAATGCTGGCCTCCCACCCCCCAACAAAAAAAAAAATTACGCCCACCAAAAGGCCCCCACATTTATTATTTCATATCAGTATAATTAAATCTAAAAGTAAATTGATCAGGAAGTCAGATTCACGTGCAACAGCAGCTTGTCTATATGAAAAATTATATGATATACCACCATGTTACCGATAGACATTCTAGGGTAGTATATGGACAGGCTAGGGTAGTATATAGACAGGCTATGGTTGTATATGTATAGGCTAGGGTAGTATATGGACAGGCTGTGTTAGTATATGGACAGGCTGCTGTAGTATATAGACAGGCTAGTGTAGTATATGGACAGGCTAGTATAGTATATGGACAGGCAAGGGTAGTATATAGACAGGCCAGGCCCTAAATTAGTGGTAGTAGATTGGGGGGTATGTGGGTGTACTCACTGCCTTTGCCTGCCTTGGGTCACTGTTCATTGCAGCAGCTTCTGCACCATTCACAGGACCTCAGTCTTGACAGTCTGGAGTAGCTTCTGGCCCTTCTCCCATCCCCAGTGCTGCGCCCTGAGGGAGAACGCTCCTGGGTTCCTGGGTACTGGAGAGGAAGGGCAGATCCTGGCGTAGCATGATTGGTCCTCACATCTCCACCATCCTTCCCTGTAGAGGGGGAAATCTGGTCAGATGTGCTGTTGGGGGGCATGCCCTTAACTGGGAGATACCAGGAACACCTGGGGGAAATCATATATGGGAACCGGGTAGCGTAAGCCCGCGGAAGAAGCCAGGAACACCTGGGGGAAGTCACCATATTTGGGAGCCGGGCAGTATTAGCCTGCGGGAGGAGCCAGGAACACCTAGGAGAACTCACTTTGTTTTAGAGCCAGGGAATGTGAACCCGTGGGAGGAGCCAGGAACACCTGGGGGCGATCACCATACCCAGGACATGAACCGACAGTGCTGGGGTGAGCCCAGGGGAGGAGCATTGGGTGAGCAGAGTGAGATTACACTAAGCAGCCAGGAAGGGGGGGAGAGTGGAGGGTTAATCACCCCAACATTGGTCTCCTGATCCTGCCATTACCCTACATGAGTCAAATGATTAGCTGCACTGACTCTGAGCTGCATCTGGGGGTGGTGCCACCGCACACTGCGTTCACGCACTTGTATTTATTTGTGATACATTGACACATGACTACACTTATATATACTGTATATCTACTGGCCCAGGGCCCTCAGGCACTGCCCGAGTGCCTAAGTGGTCAGTCCGCCCCAGCTTGAGTGCCAATTTGCCGCCTCTCTCAAAGTTCCGCCTGAGTCCAATGGAGCCAGCGGGACCCATGGTAGGGCCGGCCCCGAGTAGTGTCCCTGATTAACAGGAGAAACTGTCAGCGTGTTAACTCTGATACATCTACCAAGTAATGGCTGCTCTAACCCTTTAAAGGAAGACTTCAGTCGAATTTGAAACTTTAACATCTAAAAAAAATGTATTTAATGGATACAGACTAAATTTTATACTGCATTGCTTATATATTCTCGCTCACCCTTCTATGTGAAATCCTGGTATTTTGAGAACATTTAATCCTAAAAATAACATTTAGCTAGAAAGGGATTTCCAGCCCCTCCCACAATTCATTCAGCAGTCTATAAAAACCCATAATGCAGTTCAATTATGCAAAATTTTAAAAATTATTTGTGAACTCCTGACATACACTCAATAACCAGTAGATTTTGAAGGATAAGTTTGCACAGCAAAAATAAAGCAATAGGCTCTCCCATAGCCCTACACAAACAGGCTATGAGGCATCATGAGAACATGTAAAACTTAAGTTAGCAAAGTGAATTGTCTGATAAGAAATAGTAATTTACCAAATCACTTTCTCTACTGCTCTGACTTTTAATTGAAATCAGACTTTTTCAGTTTTTCTTAAAGCAAAATTAGTGGGTGTTTCAGACAAGCCCCCAATCATCCCGGACGAGCCCCCAGTTATCCCGGACGAGCCCCCAATTGTTTTGATCATTAGCAGGATACTTGGCAGAAAGAGCTGTCTTAGTGTCCGGCTACATCCGCTGCCAAGCCACGCCCCCACTGTTCCTCTTTAATAGGGTGCAAAGTGGCCTCTAACCAGCTCCTGCAGTGCCATCTGGTCTCCCTCTGTTCTTCTCAGCTAAGTCAGCGGTAGTGGCAGCCTCAGCAATGATCAGGCGGCAGGACCAATCAGTGACAGGGGCATCCTCCCCAACAATTAGGTGGCAGCATCAGTTAGGAGCAGCAGCGTTCTCCCCAACGATCAGACAGCTGCAGCAGTAAGCACACGTAGCAGGCGGTGCCCACTACTTCTCCTTTTTGTGGCCCTGATGCAGTGGCAAACACTTCTGTTAGCAGTCTGCTGTGCAGCTTTTCTCCAACAATGTCCTCACCAACTCTGCTTCAAGTCCAGGATCAGACCTTCATGTTGGGATTTCTAGTTTCATTCCCAAACTGACACTGGTCAGCCTGTTTAGGGACTGCATCCCCCACAAGTCTAAGTTCCTCCCAGCAGGGTTTTGTTACTCCCAGGATGCATTGCAGTCCATTTCCTCTTCCTATGTGTTCTCCTGGTGGTGGGCAGGGTTTCCCTCTGGCTCCTTCCTTCCTATCTCTCCCCACAACACTGAATGCAGTGGGCAGAATTTTAACAGCAAAAACTTGACACAAGTAATTTTTTCACCAACGTTCATTGCTTTCTAAAACTAAATGGACATGTACTTAGAAATAAATGTTAATGTAAAATCTGCTTTAAATACACAGATGAAACATTGTACATACATGGGCAGTTTTTTACTTGCCAAAAGACTTGTATTTCTGTCCATACAGTCCTGAGATGTACACAGCTCAGTAAGGCTCCATTCACACTTGTGCAACTTGCCATGCAACTTTGGACATCAAAGTCACATGACAAGTAATTTCCCAATTTTTCCAATGATAACCATTCATATATGTGCGACTTAAAGTTGCAGAAACTTTAGAGTAGTTCATGCACTACTTTGGTCCCATTTTCATGCAACTTATGGACTATAGACTAATGTTAACCCTCAAAAGTTACATGAAAGTCATACCTAAATGTTGTACAATGCAACAGTTGTGCAACAATTGTCCATTATCACTGGTCAAACCTAAGTCATATTAAAGTTGCATCCATCCAAAGTTGCGTCAAAGTTGCACTCCAAAGTTGGCACAACTTTGGAGTCATGCAAGTGTGAATAGAGCCTTCCACAGCACAGCCCTGTCTGGCACGATAGGAGATTCAGTTTTTCACTGTTCTAGTTTAATAACCTCTACAGGTCTTGTCCTACCCCTATCCTGTGACTGGACAATGAAAGGAAAAACAGTAGACTCTTGAGTTAATCTCTCTGTCACTCTGTTCTCTCCTTCTATCAGCATGATCTGCTTCTCCCTCTCCCAGTTAGAATTCTGCTGTACAGAGATTGCTTATACAAAGTTAAAGTTTGTATGAAAAATACATTTAAAGTATAACTAAAGGCAAACTTTTTTTTTTCTTTTAAGTTTTGGATAGAGTGGAGATGGATTAGAATGCCTGCCAGTTTTTATTTCTGTTTATGTCCCCATTAGGGAGATTCCTCCTCTCTGTTTGTCCTGTTTACCATTATCATTGAAAGTGAAAGTATAAGAAAATCCCCACATTTTGGGTTGTCCCAAGAAAAGTAATAGAGGGGAAATCTTCCAACGGGGACACTAGCTCTGGTGACCAGGGGGTCCCCAAGGAATTCTCTTAAAGGGATTGTAAAGTCTAAAAGTTTTTTGCACCTTCTTTGGTGCAGTGCCCCCTCCCCCCCAGACCCCCCTCTTTTTCTTACTTGAGCCTATTCATTCCATTACCATGCATGGGTTTAGTGGCTCTGACCGCTGGCTCTCATCTCATTGGACAGATTTATAGCAGCGGGAGCCATTACCCCACTGCTGACAATTAAATCAAATGAGGGCTGAGTCACATTGTCTGTGTCAATGGACGCAGCAGCAGGACTAGGGAACGTGCCTGCATGGGTGCCCCCAGGCATAACGGCTTTCCGTCAGGGCACCGGATGAAAAGGAGGAGCCAGCTGCGCCGCTGGGGCACCCCAGAAGAGGAGGATCAGGGCAGCTCTGTGCAAAACCCTTGCACAGAGCAGATAAGTATAACATGTTTTTTATTTTTATTTTAAAAAATCCAAACTTTTACAACCCCTTTAATTTGCAGGGATTTCCTCTCACTTCTTCTTGGCTATGGGACAGGAAGTGAAGGGAAATCTCCCGAATGTGACATAGATGGCGAAAACAAACCAGGGGGGTAATTACCCCACCCTCGCTCCATCCAAAATGATGATGCCTATAGATCTTTTTTAATAAGGTGTTAATGAATGCAGAGATGCATTTATTTGCATTCTTTATATCTGCTTAAAGTTCAGCTTTAAAGAGCCTTTTACACAATCCAGACAGACTGTTTTGCTGGACAGGTAGCCATGTGTTTAAATTATTTTGATGAATTGGCTACTCTGTGGCCTCCTTCAGGGAGTGCGTTAGATTTATTATGAGGGTACGGCAGGCGCACCTCCGTAGCCATCTGCCAGCTCCAGTTTCCTTGATTAGGTCGGGAAAATTGCACTCTGGCCAGGCTCAGCTGCAATGTCTTCTGGCCTGATTCACTGAGAGTTCTGTCACATTACACGGAGTAGTCAGAGACCCCCGGGATGGAAAGATGCATGGTGCCACAGACCTGATCTAATTACCCCGTGTCTCCAGCCATGGTGTTCATATAATTATACATACACTCCTCATAAAGGGCTTATTTTTGTGCTAAAGAAATGTAAAGATGAATTTTAATTAAAGCACATCTCCATGAGAAAAAACGAAAAACCTCCGCTCCTCTTTCCCTATACACTTTTTTTAATTCCACAGATACGTACTTAAATTCATTACCCTTTTAGCTGGTGACATGACATCTCTGGGTCCTCTTCTCTATACAGCAGTGGTGGGCGGTCTCCAGTCTCTGTGGTATTGTACAGAGGGTGTTTCCATGACAGCCTGGGCTCACAGGACCAGGATTTGAGTGTACAGAGGACAGAACCAGGAGATGAGTATTGCTGCAAAGGCTGCTTTTTTTTTTTTTTTTTTTTAAAGCTGAACTCTGGGCTAAACCAGAGTTCCAGCCTGTATTAAAAAAACTGAAAATACTGTAGCTTCTGATTTTTAATATAAGGACACTTACCTGTCCAGGTATCCCACGATGTTTGCACCCCTAGCCGATCCGTTCATCGGCTCCATGAGCAGGCGCCGGCATCCTTACTAAGGCAAACAGGAAGTGAAACTATACAAAACACACAGAGGGCGCACCGACCTAGTGCATTATCTATCCCGAGACAAATGCTTTATTGTATAAAAACACGGTAAGTATTGTGCTCACAAAGGCAACCGAAAATTGCGCATTACAGATCTCAGTAAATTCCATCCAATGTATCAACACGTATGGCTATAACAGTCGCTGAAGACCCCTCGGGCTCTGAAGAAGAGGAATTCCTTGAAACGCGTCAGCCCACGGGGTCTTGCACTAGGTTGGTCTGCCTTCTGTGTGTTTTGTATAGTTGCAGTGTTAGACCTCCCTTAGTCTTTGAGGGCAGAAGGACCGTGGTCACCCATTTCTAAAGGCAATAAAGATATAAGCACATCCATCCGGAGGGGCCCTTTTTCTAAGTGCAGGAGGCATTGTGTGTGTGACTATTTAAAAAAACAGGAAATAAAGCCTTGCAGCCTCACAGCCTGTTTCCTACTGTGCATGCGCAAGTTGTGCTGTGCTTTCTGAATGGTCCCGCTGTCTTCTGGGACCTGTGTGTGTCTCCCAGAAGGCAGCAGAGGGGGAAAGAGGAGGGGCCGTAAATGACGTAGATCACCACGGAGACCTTACACGGAAGTGGGAGCAGGTACCTGTTTTTGACAGGTATCCGCTCCTCCCCAAAAGGTGCCAAATGCAGATAAGCAGAGCTTCCACTTTTGGTTGGAACTCTGCTTTAAGCAAATATTTTCTAAATACAGGAAGCATGTGTATTCGTCCTTGAATCTTGGTGTGCTGTGTTTATTTCTTCCAGATCTTTGCAGTGATCCAGTGTGAGACTTTGCCTCTGTGCAGGAGCTTCCTGTAATAAAGACCGCTCACTGCTTTTCTTTCTCCTTGTTCAGGGTGATTGGTCATGTATTTTTCTGCAGACAGACTGTAGTGGGTGGGACCTGCTTGGTCACTCCCACTGGTGTGCATTTTCTGCACACAAAGTGGGTTTATATCCTTTATGGCTACTGGGGAACATTTTTAAATAAAATGTTTTATGCCTGGATTCCAGCTTGAATGTTTTTAACATGCTGTGCTATAAATTAAACAATAATGCTGGAGTTCAACTTTAAAGCAATATTAAATTCAAAATTAAAAAGGTAATATAGTGCAGTTCACCAATCTTTAGATGTGGTGGTTTCATTAAATTTATTTTTTAAGGTTATTTTCTCTCTGTGTTCACCTGGTGATATGGCCAGTAACACACAGCTTACATTAGAATGCCACCACTCTGGATGAAGGAGCACAGGGTCACCTTGGGCAGCAGAATTGTCAGTCTGTGGGGAGGGACGTGTTTTTTGGACAAACTAAAAATTAAAGCCAATTTCCAGTTCACACTGCAATTACATTTTACAGCAAACCGATTTTATTTATTTTGGGAGAAAGGTTCTGTAACGGAAACACCGACCCACGCTGTACTTGTAGTCTTCCGTCAGTGTACGGCTTCCTTGCAGTCATGAACATATAGCCCAGATTTTCCCAGCCGCCCTACATACAAAGCTAGCCAACAACTTAGCTCGTACAAGTTTTGGAACCTTCTCCTTTATTGAACAGTTTCACACTCAATTTATACACACATGAGCACACCCCCCTCCTGATCAAATCACTACCCACAGGTCAGGGGCTGTCTGATTACATTATCCTATGTAGAATAAATTGTATACAGAAACAGAATTAACCTAAACTAATTATTTGGCCATCTGGACATAACAATGTGAGGTCATTACCATTTAACAATGGGACAGGCAGACTTAACACAATCCACATTCCATCTCAATAGATAGACAATAGGACAAAACTGCCAATGACAGCCTGTCCGTCTCCTTCATTGAAGTACATGGAATACACATCTAGGTGTCACAGACTCCATAGCAACAGGCCACAGGTCTCACAGAGCAAAGTGGGATAAAATCTACACATTTCTTGAGAGACACTGTTGACAAATATCACTCTCCCATCTGAAGCCATCCAAACCATTCTCTCAGCGTTCCCCCAAGTATCTGTCTCTCATTCCCAGTGACGGTGAACACTGTCACAGGTTCTACGTAGATAAATAAAAGCTGATTATTGTAAGCACCCCTGTCAGTGATAAATTATTTGACTCAACCCTCTAATGGCTACATCTGCAGGATAGCTTGTTTTGTTGAGAAACAACAGACTTAGGCTTTATTCACATGGACATAAGAATTTTACTGACATTATTACAGGTTTGTTCTAGGAGAAAAGTTCCTGCATATTAATCTGTAAAATACTTGTATATAGATGTGTTTTAAATGCATAAATACATTTATGCGTACATAATGATAATGTATTTTTCCCCTTTGTTTAGACTTAATATACTCATGTATAGATGCATATACATGCTTTTATACATGTAAGCACGTAATGCGCATATTCTTAGGTGCAGATTTTTGCATTCTGTGCTACAGATCTGAATGTGGTGTACTTTATGTTTACACACCTGTGTGAATGGCTCCTTTGAAGAAAAATGCAGTTGTGTTCAGATCCATAATTAAAAAACACCTGTATATGCTTTTTTTTTTCCAGCTGTGTGAATGAAGCCCTAGTGGCTGGATCACTAGATAAAGATAAAAGAAAGAAAGCCTAAAAAATAAAACGAATGCAGCTATCCCATTTAAGAATTAGTAAAAAAAAAAAAAAAAAAGTTTGCTTTTGGGTTTAATATCGCTTTAAAAAACACACCCCCAGAACAGAAATGTAAAAATGTGGCATTTGTAAAGACAAATCAAAATGGAAAACAAAGCCTTTAAATAAGCAGGGGAAAAATATGCAAAGTGGAGATATAGATTTCCTAATACATTTCTTTTAGTGAGCAAGATTCTGGCACCAAATATAGGGATTTTGTTACTAAAGCATGTAACAAAAATATCCCCTACACATTCCATGATCCCTTAGGCTCTATTCACACCTCAGCATTTTGTAGCTGGAAGCTCGAAGCTCCAAAACGCTGGAGGAGAAAAAAATCAATTATTCTCAATGGATATGGTTCACATCTCCACTCCAAGCAGCATGAAGCCAAACACTTGAAGCTCAGAAAATTTCTGGAGCTTTTTTGTACCTTGAATCGGGCAGATTTGAGCGTTTTGGCGCGTTTTTATTCCCATAGAAATAAATGGAAACGCATCATTCACATTTTTGTGCGCTTTTGCTTGATTTTCTTCTCAAATAAAAAAATGTAAAAAATAAAATATTAATACTATATGAATGAATACATGTCAAATAAACACAGAAATAATAAAAATCATCATAAATAATAAATCAATAAAATAAATGAATAATATGTAATAATGCATAAATAATAATTAACCCCTAACCTTAAAAAAAATATATATGTATATTAATAAAAAAATAATAATACATAAACACCCAACCACAAAAAATAAATAAATTACTATAATATTATTTTTTTTTAAATTGTTGTTAATAATAATAATTTATTAATTTTGTGTTAGGGTTAGGGTGTTTAGCTACTTATTATTATTATTATTTTTTTAAGGGTTAACTTGGTTTAAATTGGGGGTTAATTATTAATTTTATTTATTATTACTTACTCATTTTTTGAATTTATTATTTACAATTTATGAATATTTTTATTTATTGGTGTATTTATTTTACATTTATTTTTTCATTTATTATAATTATCAGTAGTAGTAGTAGTATTAACACCGTAAAATAAATAAATAAATAAATATATATATATATATATATATATATATATATATATATATATATATATATATATATATATATATATATATATATATATATATATAATCCTAACCCCTAAATCTACCACTATCTCAATTCCTAATCCTAACCTAACCTTAACTCTAACCCCTCACCCTAACGAAAAAAAAAAATAATAAATGAGTAATAATAATAAAAAAGAAAAATAAAGCTCATGGAAAAGCTAAAAAACTGAAATGCCTAGCAACAAATGATGCAACAGATGATAGTTTTCTCTATTGGCTATTAAAAAAATGGCAAAACTCAAAAACGCTGTATAAAAACACGCAAGTCGCGAAAGTCGCGAAAAAAACGCTCAAAGACGCTACGCACAGGTGTGAATGCAGCCTAACTCTGTGGCAAGCCCAGTCCTTGTTTGGCACTTCCTGTTGAGGTGAAAACACTAGTTTAGCGCTTGAGCGTCCATCCATTTCAGTGGCCAGAATAAATGACTATTCTGGCCAATGAAAGGAATGAACAGCCAAATGCTTGATGTGCCAGAACGTGTCTAAACACATTTGAAAAATGCAGCTTTTAGGATGGTTTTTTAACCACTTGCCGACTGCTCACAGTAATCCCGTAGTAATGTCACTGGTCCCCCCCAAAAGTGT
The DNA here is from genome assembly GCF_965119305.1 of Pelophylax lessonae. Lineage (NCBI taxonomy): Eukaryota > Metazoa > Chordata > Amphibia > Anura > Ranidae > Pelophylax > Pelophylax lessonae. The sequence goes on from NC_138771.1 coordinate 526,469,914, forward strand.
CAAAAAAGTCAGTTAAGGGTCCGATCTGTCTGCAGCAATGTGGCAGTCCCGCAAAAAAATCGCAGATCGCCGCCATTACTAGTAGAAAAAATAAATAAATAAATAAAAATGACATAAATCTTTCCCGTAGTTAGTATACGCTAAAACTTTTGCGCAAACTAGTGATCGACCAATATCATTTTTTTAATACTGATACCGATATTTTGGTCATCGGATATTGGTATCGGCCAATATCTGCCGATATTTTCAGACATGTAAAAAAAAAGAATATTTTTTTTTTTTTTTCGAAAGGTACTCTTTTGGAGGAATCTGGGGGTCCTCCTCTGCACCGAAAAAGCATTTTAAAACCCCAAGTTTGACTGTTTTGAATGCTCTCAGTTTTTTTAATTCGGCGCCGAGTACCCGGAAGTGATGTCATGACATCACTTCCAGGTTTTTTACATGGAGACGCAGTACACCGGGTCTTCTCTTTCGGCAGCGGTGGAGGTAGGGTGCCCGGGTCTCCCGGTGGGACGGGAGACCCGGGCGAGCCTTGGAAGACGGCGGGAGGGGGGGGGACATCCACTCTCGCTCCTTGTAATGACAGCCGAGCGGCTTCTCAGCCGACCGTCGGCTATGGACACCGGTACCGGGGTGATACCTCTAGCTGCAGGCATCACCCCGGTACATGCCTTTCCATAAATATCGGCAAATCAAAAGGCCAATTCCGATATATCAGGGAAAGTGCATATCAGCCCCCGATATATTGGTGTTGCCGATAATCGGTCGATCCCTAGCGCAAACCAATCAAAATACACTTATTGTGATTTTTTATCAAAAATATGTAGCAGAAAACAAATTGGCCTAATATGTTAAAAAAAATTTGATTTTTAAATGTATTTTTTGGTAATGTTATATAGCCGAATGTGAAAAATATTGTTTTTTTTTCACAATTGTCGCTCTTTTTTTTGTTCATAGCGCAAAAATTAAAAATTGCACAGGTGATCAAATACCTCCAAAAGAAAGATTTACTTGTGGGAAAAAAAGGACATAAATTTTGTTTGGATACAGCGTCGCACGACCGCGCAATTGTCCGTTAAATTAACGCAGTGCCGAATCGCAAAATAGGGCCTGGTCAGAAAGGGGGTCAAATCTTCCGGTCTTAAAGTGGTTAATGCTCCTTTTCTCCTGTCAGGAGAAAAGAGTTTAGAAGAGCATAGTGTGCATGAGGGTGTAAACGTACCCTCACCTAAACTCTAAGACCCCATTCAGACTAGCGCGACTTGTCAGGCGACTTGTCAGCCTGACAAGCCGCGCTCGGTCGCTCGCCATTGATTAGCACAGGACCCGTTCTAATAGGAGCGACACAAGTCGCTCCGACTTAGAAAAAGGGTCCTGTACTACTTTGGGGCGACCTGGGAGCGACTTGCATTGACTTCCATTATGTGAAGTCCCTGCAAGTCGCGACGATTTGGTCGACGTCACAGGTCGCCCCTCGAAGTCGGATCGCGCCAGTCTGAATGGGCTGTAAAACTTTTCATAGCCCCTAAATTAACCATCCGTAACTAACTTTCCCTCTACACTTAACTCATGAAGGAACACAGGGGCATTTATTGCTGACCTCCTTCTGAAAATTAGCTTAGCTGTGTCTAGCTTCAATACTCCTAATCCACAGGATGCAGCAAAGTCAGAACTCATCTCTATACTTGTTCAATAGTTTAGAAGGTGCTGAAGACCTGTTGATGACAGCCAGGCAGCAAGCATAGACATGAAGTCCAGTGAGCCCCATGTTTAGTGGAGACTGAAACGTCATGCTGAAAATTTGCAAGTCTGCGATAAACCATCAGATCCGAATCTCGATTCTTAAGGGTCAGAGCTGACGAATTCCATATAACACCCTCACACGAGAACAGCCTTTTTCAACCAGGGTGCCCAGGCACCCTGGTGTGCCTCCATGTTTCTTCAGGGGTGCCTTGGCTAAATGCCTTCGCCTAAAAATTGCCTGAAAATTTTAAACAAGCCACAAGGGGGATCAAAGCTGCCTTTTAGTTATACAAAGTCGCAGGTTTTCATTGTGCACCATTACAACCTTCCAGCTGCTGGCACCCTAACAACCAATGACGTCCTCAGTAAATCAGTTAAACCATCCTTGTTTGCTCCTCCCCTTCTCCCCCTGTCAGCACTGGGGTGAAATTTGTGCAGTGAGGGAAAGAAACAGAGGGAGAAGAGAAACAATGGAATACTATGCAGTATCAGAGTGCAAACGTGCATTTGCTTTGTAAGAATAAATCACCTCTAATCTCCGGTGTCCTACAGGTGTGGATGTTGCTGCGGTATATAAAACAATTTTTTTTGTTTTTGTTTTTTTGCATTGTGGAATGGGGTGCCTCAAGATTGTGCATAAAGTGTGCCTTGACTGAAAAAAAGGTTGAGAAACACTGCACTAGAATAACCAGCTTTAGTAGATCAACTTGTATAAAAAATACTTGGAGGGTCTGTAATCCCCAAACAACTTCCAATTAGGCCCTGTTGTAAAATCTTATGAGACCTCACGCAGGACACTCCACAGGCTCTAATGTATCCTGACTGTAATAACGGGTCGTAAACTTCCAGAGCCATGGGCTGTTTAAATAAGCCTATTGTAAATCTCATTAGCAGGATATTTCTTAAGGTAAGCCTGCTAATAGCTGTTGTAAATGCTTTAGCAGGCAGTTAAAGTGTTACTAAACCTAAGAGCCTGCATTCACTATATCTGGTGTCCCACAGTACACAGGATATGGAAATGAAATTATTTTAGTAAAAATAAACTGCTAAATACCTTTTCTCATCAGCAGTATATAGCAGTCTTGTGATTTGTATCAGTTCCTAGTAAAGCTTGTAGGAGGAGTTTTCATTCTCCCCAATCCTCTGTCTGGACATGTCTGGACAGTGCTGATTGGCCCTGTACTGATCACATGCACTTTCTTAAGAAAGAAAAAACCTCTCTAGCAATACACACCAAACTGAGCATGCACAGCCCGACCCCAGGCTCTGTAAATATCAGGTTATTTTTTGTAGACAGTGGAAAAAATGGGAGGATCAGAGAAGACAGGATTAAACAGCCTTTATACACAATGCAAATGATTAACCCCTTAGGTTCCACAGTAAGGAAAACAAGCATGCTTTACTGCATATACAGATTGATTTTACTGTTGTGGGTTTAATAACACTTAAAGGGATAAGTTCACCTTTGGGATGTTTTACCCAATTTTAGGGTGGAACGTGTAACATATTCCCAATGCTGCAGCCGACACCCGGGCAAAATTTAGAGTTAGGACTGCAGATAATACTGGGGTGCTCTGAAGTGGCTCTGTAGCTTACGCATATATGCAAATGTGTGCAAATGAAACCCCTGTTTTTAATGCATACTTTTAGGCAGGATAATTAATTTGGTTGCAGACTGGTCGGTAAATTAAGCTGGGAATTTTCTTTTGTTTTGTTTGACATAATGTAAACTAGACAGTGTGTGTTTAGGATCACTTCAAAGTATTACATAGTTAGTCAGGTTGAAAAAAGACACAAGTCCATCTGGTTTAACCCAAAAAAAAAAAAAACCAGTATTGGAAACCCAACCATACAATCCTATATACACAATCCTATACCCACAGTTGATCCAGAGGAAGGTGAAAAAAAACCCCAGCAAATCATGATCCAATTTGCTACAGCAGGGGAAAAAAATTCCTTCCTGATCCCCCGAGAGACAATCGGATATTCCCTGGATCAACTTTACCTAAAAAAAAAAATGTTACTACCCATTTATATTATGTACACATAGGAAAGAATCCAGGCCTTTTTTCTAGTAAGCTAGCTAGAACCACCTCTGGAGGGAATCTATTCCACATTTTCACAGCTCTTATGGTGAAGAAACCTTTCCGTATTTGGAGACAAAATCTGTTTTCCTCTAGACGTAAAGAGTGCTCCCTTGTCCTCTGTGTTGACCTTAAAGTGAACAACTCAACACCAAGTTCACTATATGGACCCCTTATGTATTTATACATGTTGATCATATCCCCCCTCAATCTCCTCTTCTCAAGAGAGAATAAATTCAGTTACTCTAATCTTTTTTCATAGCTGAGCTCCTCCATGTCTCTTATCAGTTTGGTTGCCCTTCTCTGCACTTTCTCCAGTTCCCCGATATCCTTTTTAAGAACTGGTGCCCAAAACTGAACTGCATATTCCAGATGAGGTCTTACTAATGATCTGTACAGGGGTAAAATGATATCTCTCTCTCTGGAGTCCATGCCTCTGTTAATACAAGAAAGGACTTTGCTTGCTTTGTAAACCGCAGCTTGGCATTGCATGCTATTATTAAGCCTATGATCTACCAGAACACCCAGATCCTTCTCCGCTATGGATTCCCCCAGTTCTACTCCACCTAGTATGTATGATGCATGCATATTCTTAGCCCCCAAGTGCATAACTTCACATTTATCAACATTAAATCTCATTTGCCACATAGTTGCCCAAGTGCATTGAGGTCGGCTTGTATGTTGGAGACATTCTGTAAGGAAGTTATTTCACTGCAAAGCTTGGTGTCATCTGCAAAGACTGAATTGCTACTTTTAATCCCAGACCCTATATCATTTATAAAGATATTCAAAAGTAAGGGTCCCAACACTGAACCTTGGGGTTCACCACTGATAACTTTAGACCATTCAGAGTAAGAATCATTAACCACTACTCTCTGAATTCTGTCTTTTAGACAATTTTCTATCCAATTACAAACCGATCTTTCCAAGCCAGTAGACTTTAACTTACACATTAGCCGTGTGTGGGGAACTGTGTCAAACGCTTTTGCAAAATCCAAGTATACAGTGGGGATCGAAAGTTTGGGCACCCCAGGTAAAAATTTGTATTAATGTGCATAAAGAAGCCAAGGAAAGATGGAAAAATCTCCAAAAGGCATCAAATTACAGATTAGACATTCTTATAATATGTCAACAAAAGTTAGATTTTATTTCCATCATTTACACTTTCAAAATAACAGAAAACAAAAAAATGGTGTCTGCAAAAGTTTGGGCACCCTGCAGAGTTAATATCTTGTACTGCTCCCTTTGGCAAGTATCATAGCTTGTAAATGCTTTTTGTAGCCAGCCAAGAGTCTTTCAATTCTTGTTTGAGGTATCTTTGCCCATTCTTCCTTACAAAAGTCTTCCAGTTCTATGAGATTTCTGGGCTGTCTGTCATGCACTGCTCTTTTAAGGTCTATCCATAAATTTTCAATCATGTTGAGGTCAGGAGATTGTGAAGGCCATGGCAAAACCTTCAGTATACGCCTCTTGATGTAATCCCCCATGGATTTCGAGGTGTGTTTAGGATCATTATCCATTTGTAGAAGCCATCCTCTCTTTAACTACAGCTTTTTCACAGATGGCATCAAGTTACCATCCAAAATTTGCTGAAATTTTATTGAATCCATTTTCCTTCTACTCGTGAGTAGGGTTGAGCGGACACCTAGATGTCCGTGTTCGACGGGTTCGGCCGAACTTTAAAAAAAAGTCCGGGTCCGTGTCCCGGACTTTTACCGAACTTTTCCCGGACACCGAACCCCATTGAAGTCAATGGGGACCCGAACTTTAAGGCACTAAAATGGCTCTAAAACACCAAAGGAAAGGGCTAGAGTGCTGCAAATGGCAGCAAAACGTAATTAAGAGCATGGCAAGTGCTCTGCAAACAAATGTGGATAGGGAAATAACTTAAAACAACAAAAAAAAACAGAAAAATAAAACAATGTTCTTCTTCATCTCTGAAGGACGAGGCCCATATGGAGTAGGAGGGAGGTTGAGGTGGTGGTGGATGTGGCGCTGACATAGGCGTGCGCACAGGGTGTGCTGGGTGTGCCTGGGCACACCCTAATCACCTAGGGCACATAGCATTGCCAGTGAGGAGATGGGAAAGATCTCCCTGGGACCTGCTCTGCTCTATTTCTCCTTGCCTACAGGTACATGGCCCCGATACATTACTCTCCCTGCTGGCAAACACATGCATGTGTATTTCAACTTTGGGGTGCACACCTTAATGCAATAGGCTGCGCACACCTATGGGCGGTGTAGGTGGAAGCGGCGGTGGAGGAGGACCAGGGCCGGATTAACAGCATCATGGGCTTGGTGCTGAGGATTTTGAAGGGCCTTAAGGGCCGTGCCTTGCCATGCACCCAGAGGAGGAAGGGTGCAGCCATGTATGCCTAATTCAACATGGGATGCTGTCTCTGAAGCCCATAAACACATCCATGCATCGCCAACTGTCCCTCCTTGTCCGGCCTTCACGCTGTGTGGGGAGGTTCTGAGGGTGCTGCCTGGGGAAGCGAGCATAGAAGCCAGACTTCTGTGTTTACAAGTGACAGAAGAGCGGTAACAGTGAATATGGCCAACCCGGGGCCTATATAAAAGGTAGGGGCCTGGAGCTGCAGCTCCAATAGCCCCTACATTAATCTGGCCCTGAGGAGGAGGACGAGGTAGCCAACACTGCTTCTTTTCAAAAATTTTAAATGAGGGTACACCCCAAAAGAGTGAGAAAGAGCAAAAATGGAACAATGGGTGGGTAAGGTCGGTATCCATTGCTATTCTGCATAAGGTACGGAAAAGTCCCGTGGGATCCATGCCTGGTTCATTTTAATGAACGTGAGCTTGTCCACATTGTCTCTGGACAGGCGGCTGCGCTTGTCTGTTATAACGCCCCCAGCCGTGCTAAATACCCGTTCAGATAATACACTGGCTGCAGGGCACGCCAGCACCTCCAAGGCGTAAAGGGCAAGCTCAGGCCATGTGCCCAATTTGGAGACCCAGAAGTTGAAGGGGGCAGACCCGTCATTCACTACATGTAGGCGTGTGCACACATACTGCTCCACCATGTTGGTAAAATGCTGCCTCCTGCTAAGACGTTCCATCTGAGCTGCTGGTGCTGCTGTTTGTTGTGGCGTGCTGACAAAGCTTTTCCACATTTCGGCCATGCTAACCCTGCCTTCTGAGGTGCTGGCGGTGCCCTGGTTGCGTTGGCGACCTCCTCCTCCTCCTCCTCTGCCTTGTGCTTCCACTGTGGCCCCGCTGTCAGATGGGAATGCCAGCAGCATGGCGTCTACCAGCGTGCGCTTGTACTCGCGCATCTTGCGATCGCGATCCAGTGAGTGAATTAAGGACGGTACGTTGTCCTTGTAACGGGGATCCAGCAGCGTGGCCACCCAGTAATCAGCACAAGTTAGAATGTGGGCAACTCGGCGGTCGTTGTGGAGACACTGCAGCATGTAATCGCTCATGTGTGCCAGGCTGCCCAGAGGCAACGAAAGGCTGTCCTCTGTGGGAGGTGTATCGTCCGTGTCCTCTGTATCCCCCCAGCCACGCACCAGTGATGGCCATGAGCTGGCCTGGGTGCCACCCTGCTGTGAACATGGTTCCATCTCCTCCTCCAGCTCCTCCTCCTCCTCATCCTCCTCATCCTCCAGAACTGTGCCCCTGCTGGACAATTGCGTCCCTGGCGTTTGCGTGTGCAGGAACCCACCCTCGGAGCCCCTTGCGAATGACTGCCCTGAAAGCCTTGGAAATGTTACCTCTTCATCCTCCTCCTCCTCCTCATCCTGTGCCACATCCTCTTCCATCATCGCCCGAATTGTTTTTTCAAGGAGGCATAGAAGTGGGATAGTTAAGCTGAGAACGGCGTCATTGCCACTGGCCATGTTGGTGGAGTACTCAAAACAGCGCAACAAGGCACACAGGTCTCGCATGGAGGCCCAGTTATTGGTGGTGAAGTGGTGCTGTTCCGCAGAGCGACTCACGCGTGCGTGCTGCAGCTGAAACTCCACTATGGCCTGCTGCTGCTCGCACAGTCTTTCCAGCATGTGCAAGGTGGAGTTCCACCTTGTGGGCACGTCACATATGAGGCGGTGAGCGGGAAGGCCGAAGTTACGCTGCAGCGCTGCCAGGCGAGCAGCAGCAGGGTGAGAACGCCGAAAGTGCGCACAAACGGCCCGCACTTTCTGCAGCAGCTCTGACATATCGGGGTAGTTTTTAAGGAACCTCTGCACCACCAAATTCAGCACATGCGCCAGGCAAGGGATGTGCGTCAAACCGGCTAGGCCCAGAGCTGCTATGAGATTTCGCCCGTTATCGCACACCACCAGGCCGGGCTTGAGGCTCGCTGGCAGCAACCACTCATTTGTCTGCTGTTCCATGCTCCTCCACAACTCCTGCGCGGTGTGTGGTTTGTCCCCCAAACAGGCAAGTTGTAAAACTGCCTGCTGTCGTTTACCCCTGGCCGTGCTGAAGTTGGTGGTGAAGGTGTTACGCTGTCCGGATGAGGAGGCGGTAGAGGATGAGGAAGCGGAGTAGGAGGAGTTAGGAACAGGAGGCAAACTGAAGCGCCCTGCAATCCTCGGTGGTGGAAGGACATGCGCCAAATTGCTATCCGCCTCAGGCCCATCCGCCACTGCATTTACCCAGTGTGCCGTTAGGGAGATATAACGCCCCTGACCGTGCTTACTGGTCCACGTATCCGTAGTTAGGTGGACCTTGGCACAGATGGCGTTGCGCAGTGCACACCTGATATTTTCCCCCACTTGGTTGTGCAGGGAAGGGATGGCTTGCCTGGAAAAGTAGTGGCGGCTGGGCACGACGTACTATGGGACAGCCACCGACATAAGGTTTTTAAAACTGTGCGTCTCCACCAGACGGAATGACAGCATTTCAAAGGCCAATAATTTTGAAATGCTGGCATTCAGGGCCAGGGATCGCGGGTGGGTAGGGGGGTACTTCCTCTTCCTCTCAAGTGTTTGGGAGATGGAAAGCTGAACGCTTCCACGGGACATTGTGGAGATGGTTGTTGGTGACCCAGGTGGTGGTGTTGCTGACAGATCGTCTGTTTGCGGGGTGGCAGGTGCCGGTATCACTACAGATGTGGCTGGAGCGGCCGAGACTGCAGCAGAAGAGGAAGCAGGATGAGCCAGAGACGTTTCTTGGTTTTGAAGGTGTGTACTCCACTGCAGCTCGTGCTTTGCACTTAGATGCCTGATCATGCAGGTTGTGCTCAGGTTGAGAAGGTTTATGCCTCGCTTCAAGCTCTGATTGCACAGGGTGCAAACCACTCGTGTCCTGTCATCAGCACATTTTCTAAAGAACTTCCACGCTAGAGAACTCTTTGGGCTGACTTTGGTGCGCTCGTTCCCTTGCTGCGTTGGGCAGTAGCGGGCGTAGTGTCTAGGGCACGGCCGCTCCGCTTCTGCACCCTGCTCCCTCTTCTGCTGTGCTGGTGGCTCTGTGCGACCACCGCCTCTTCCTCCAAACTACTCAGGTCACCTGCATGACGTTCATTCCATGTGGGGTCGAGGACCTCATCGTCCTCCACATCATCTTCCACCCAGTCTTCACCCCTGCCCTCCTTGTCGGTCTCCACAATGCTGAACGCCGCAGCAGTTGGCACCTGCGTTTCGTCATCATCGGAGACGTGCTGCGATGATCCTTGCATGTACTCATCTTGAGAAATAAGTGGTTGGGCATCGCTGCACTCAATCTCTTCCACTTCTGGGGCAGGGCTAGGTGGATGGCCCTGGGAAACCCTGCTGACAGAGTCCTCAAAAAGAATAAGAGACTGCTGTATGGCTTGGGGCTCAGACTGCTGGCCTGATTTGCAAGGGGGTGAGGTGAAAGACGGTTGGACATTGGCTGCAGGTGCCAACTCTGACCTTTCTGCAGTAGACTGGGTGGGAGACAATGTGAAGGAACTGGAGGCACTGTCAGCAGCAAACCAATCTACTATCGCCTCAACTTGTTCTGGCCTCATCACTTCTAGGGGCGTTTGATGCCCTACCAAATACTGATGCAGGTTCTGTCGCCTACTCACACTTGAGGAAGGTGTTTCACTTGTGCGTGTAGCTGGCACAGATCGACCACGTCCTCTCCTTGCAACAGGAGCTCTACCAGCAGCACCACGACCCAGGCCACGGCCCTTATTTGACGGTCTCCTCATATTTCTGTAATTTAAGATCTTGCCCTAGAAAGGTTTTTATTGAATAGCGGAATAGGAAATATGATCCAAAAAAGTGTATGTATCTCGCACGTACAAAACCACACTAGGCCCCAATTACTATTGTTTCTACCCCTAAAAGGATGGATGAGGAGTAGGAGGAGTATGGAACAGACAGCACCCTCAAATCTTCAGAAGTATGAGATGAACCCCAAAAACTTGGAAAGGTGGATCTCACACGTACCGACACAGACTATCCCGCAATTCAATTGATCCTCAAAGGTTTTTATTGAATAGCGGAATAGGAAATATGATCAAAAAAAGTGTATGTATCTCGCACGTACACAACCACACTAGGCCCCAATTACTATTGTTTGTACCCCTAAAAGGATGGATGAGGAGTAGGAGGAGGAGTATGGAACAGGCAGCACCCTCAAATCTTCAGAAGTATGAGATGAACCCCAAAAACTTGGAAAGGTGGATCTCACACGTACCGACACAGACTATCCCGCAATTCAATTGATCCTCAAAGGTTTTTATTGAATAGCGGAATAGGAAATATGATCAAAAAAAGTGTATGTATCTCGCACGTACACAACCACACTAGGCCCCAATTACTATTGTTTGTACCCCTAAAAGGATGGATGAGGAGTAGGAGGAGGAGTATGGAACAGGCAGCACCCTCAAATCTTCAGAAGTATGAGATGAACCCCAAAAACTTGGAAAGGTGGATCTCACACGTACCGACACAGACTATCCCGCAATTCAATTGATCCTCAAAGGTTTTTATTGAATAGCGGAATAGGAAATATGATCAAAAAAAGTGTATGTATCTCGCACGTACACAACCACACTAGGCCCCAATTACTATTGTTTGTACCCCTAAAAGGATGGTTGAGCAGTAGGAGCAGGAGTATGGAACAGGCAGCACCCTCAAATCTTCAGAAGTATGAGATGAACCCCAACAACTTGGAAAGGTGGATCTCACACGTACCGACACAGACTATCTCGCAATTGAATTGATCCCCAAAGGTTTTAATTGAATAGCGGAATAGAAAATATGATCAAAAAGAAAGTGTATGTATCTCGCACGTACACCACCACACTAGGCCCCAACTACTATTGTTTGTACCCCTAAAAGGATGGTTGAGCAGTAGGAGGAGGAGTATGGAACAGGCAGCACCCTCAAATCTTCAGTAGTATGAGATGAACCCCAAAAACTTGGAAAGGTGGATCTCTCTCACACGTACCAACACAGACTATCCCCCAATTTAACTGATCCCCAAAGGTTTTTGATTAAATAGCGGAATAGAAAATATGATCCAAAAAAAGTGTATGTATATCACACGTACACAACCACACTAGGCCCCAATTACTATTGTTTGTACCCCTAAAAGGCTAGGAGTAGGGGGAGTATGGAACAGGCAGCACCCTCAAACCTTCAGAAGTATGAGATGAACCCCAACAACTTGGAAAGGTGGATCTCTCTCACACGTACCAACACAGACTATCCCCCAATTTAACTGATCCCCAAAGGTTTTTGATTAAATAGCGGAATAGAAAATATGATCCAAAAAAAGTGTATGTATATCACACGTACACAACCACACTAGGCCCCAATTACTATTGTTTGTACCCCTAAAAGGCTAGATGAGGAGTAGGGGGAGTATGGAACAGGCAGCACCCTCAAACCTTCAGAAGTATGAGATGAACCCCAACAACTTGGAAAGGTGGATCTCTCTCACACGTACCAACACAGACTATCCCCCAATTTAACTGATCCCCAAAGGTTTTTGATTAAATAGCGGAATAGAAAATATGATCCAAAAAAAGTGTATGTATATCACACGTACACAACCACACTAGGCCCCAATTACTATTGTTTGTACCCCTAAAAGGCTAGATGAGGAGTAGGGGGAGTATGGAACAGGCAGCACCCTCAAACCTTCAGAAGTATGAGATGAACCCCAACAACTTGGAAAGGTGGATCTCTCTCACACGTACCAACACAGACTATCCCCCAATTTAACTGATCCCCAAAGGTTTTTGATTAAATAGCGGAATAGAAAATATGATCCAAAAAAAGTGTATGTATATCACACGTACACAACCACACTAGGCCCCAATTACTATTGTTTGTACCCCTAAAAGGCTAGATGAGGAGTAGGGGGGGTATGGAACAGGCAGCACCCTCAAACCTTCAGAAGTATGAGATGAACCCCAACAACTTGGAAAGGTGGATCTCTCTCACACGTACCAACACAGACTATCCCCCAATTTAACTGATCCCCAAAGGTTTTTGATTAAATAGCGGAATAGAAAATATGATCCAAAAAAAGTGTATGTATATCACACGTACACAACCACACTAGGCCCCAATTACTATTGTTTGTACCCCTAAAAGGCTAGATGAGGAGTAGGGGGAGTATGGAACAGGCAGCACCCTCAAACCTTCAGAAGTATGAGATGAACCCCAACAACTTGGAAAGGTGGATCTCTCTCACACGTACCAACACAGACTATCCCCCAATTTAACTGATCCCCAAAGGTTTTTGATTAAATAGCGGAATAGAAAATATGATCCAAAAAAAGTGTATGTATATCACACGTACACAACCACACTGGGCCCCAATTACTATTGTTTGTACCCCTAAAAGGCTAGATGAGGAGTAGGGGGAGTATGGAACAGGCAGCACCCTCAAACCTTCAGAAGTATGAGATGAACCCCAACAACTTGGAAAGGTGGATCTCTCTCACACGTACCAACACAGACTATCCCCCAATTTAACTGATCCCCAAAGGTTTTTGATTAAATAGCGGAATAGAAAATATGATCCAAAAAAAGTGTATGTATATCACACGTACACAACCACACTAGGCCCCAATTACTATTGTTTGTACCCCTAAAAGGCTAGATGAGGAGTAGGGGGGGTATGGAACAGGCAGCACCCTCAAACCTTCAGAAGTATGAGATGAACCCCAACAACTTGGAAAGGTGGATCTCTCTCACACGTACCAACACAGACTATCCCCCAATTTAACTGATCCCCAAAGGTTTTTGATTAAATAGCGGAATAGAAAATATGATCCAAAAAAAGTGTATGTATATCACACGTACACAACCACACTAGGCCCCAATTACTATTGTTTGTACCCCTAAAAGGCTAGATGAGGAGTAGGGGGAGTATGGAACAGGCAGCACCCTCAAACCTTCAGAAGTATGAGATGAACCCCAACAACTTGGAAAGGTGGATCTCTCTCACACGTACCAACACAGACTATCCCCCAATTTAACTGATCCCCAAAGGTTTTTGATTAAATAGCGGAATAGAAAATATGATCCAAAAAAAGTGTATGTATATCACACGTACACAACCACACTAGGCCCCAATTACTATTGTTTGTACCCCTAAAAGGCTAGATGAGGAGTAGGGGGGGTATGGAACAGGCAGCACCCTCAAACCTTCAGAAGTATGAGATGAACCCCAACAACTTGGAAAGGTGGATCTCTCTCACACGTACCAACACAGACTATCCCCCAATTTAACTGATCCCCAAAGGTTTTTGATTAAATAGCGGAATAGAAAATATGATCCAAAAAAAGTGTATGTATATCACACGTACACAACCACACTAGGCCCCAATTACTATTGTTTGTACCCCTAAAAGGCTAGATGAGGAGTAGGGGGGGTATGGAACAGGCAGCACCCTCAAACCTTCAGAAGTATGAGATGAACCCCAACAACTTGGAAAGGTGGATCTCTCTCACACGTACCAACACAGACTATCCCCCAATTTAACTGATCCCCAAAGGTTTTTGATTAAATAGCGGAATAGAAAATATGATCCAAAAAAAGTGTATGTATATCACACGTACACAACCACACTAGGCCCCAATTACTATTGTTTGTACCCCTAAAAGGCTAGATGAGGAGTAGGGGGGGTATGGAACAGGCAGCACCCTCAAACCTTCAGAAGTATGAGATGAACCCCAACAACTTGGAAAGGTGGATCTCTCTCACACGTACCAACACAGACTATCCCCCAATTTAACTGATCCCCAAAGGTTTTTGATTAAATAGCGGAATAGAAAATATGATCCAAAAAAAGTGTATGTATATCACACGTACACAACCACACTAGGCCCCAATTACTATTGTTTGTACCCCTAAAAGGCTAGATGAGGAGTAGGGGGAGTATGGAACAGGCAGCACCCTCAAACCTTCAGAAGTATGAGATGAACCCCAACAACTTGGAAAGGTGGATCTCTCTCACACGTACCAACACAGACTATCCCCCAATTTAACTGATCCCCAAAGGTTTTTGATTAAATAGCGGAATAGAAAATATGATCCAAAAAAAGTGTATGTATATCACACGTACACAACCACACTAGGCCCCAATTACTATTGTTTGTACCCCTAAAAGGCTAGGAGTAGGGGGAGTATGGAACAGGCAGCACCCTCAAACCTTCAGAAGTATGAGATGAACCCCAACAACTTGGAAAGGTGGATCTCTCTCACACGTACCAACACAGACTATCCCCCAATTTAACTGATCCCCAAAGGTTTTTGATTAAATAGCGGAATAGAAAATATGATCCAAAAAAAGTGTATGTATATCACACGTACACAACCACACTAGGCCCCAATTACTATTGTTTGTACCCCTAAAAGGCTAGATGAGGAGTAGGGGGAGTATGGAACAGGCAGCACCCTCAAATCTTCAGAAGTATGAGATTGTGTTCACTGTACCCCACAAAGATTGAGTTCACTGCACCCCACAATGATTGTGTTCACTGCACCCCACAAAGATTGTGTTCACTGCACCTCACAAAGATTGTGTTCACTGTACCCCCCAAAGATTGTGTTCACTGCACCCCACAAAGATTCTGTTCACTGTACCCCACAAAGATTGTGTTCACTGCACCCTAAAAGGATGTTGTTCACTGCACCCCACAAAGATTGTGTTCACTGCACCCTAAAAGGATGTTGTTCACTGCACCCCAAAAAGATTGTGTTCACTGTACCCCCCCAAAGATTGTGTTCACTGCACCCCACAAAGATTGTGTTCACTGCACCCCAAAAAGATTGTGTTCACTGTACCCCCCAAAGATTGTGTTCACTGCACCCCAAAAAGATTGTGTTCACTGTACCCCCCAAAGATTGTGTTCACTGCACCCCACAAAGATTCTGTTCACTGTACCCCACAAAGATTGTGTTCACTGCACCCCAAAAAGATTGTGTTCACTGTACCCCCCCAAAGATTGTGTTCACTGCACCCCACAAAGATTCTGTTCACTGCACCCCACAAAGGATTTTGTTCACTGCACCCCAAAAAGATTGTGTTCACTGCACCCCAAAAAGGATTTTGATCACTGCACCCCAAAAAGGATGTTGTTCACTGCACCCCAAAAATGATTTTGTTCACTCCACCCCAAAAAGATTGTGTTCACTGCACCCCACAAAGATTGTGTTCACTGCACCCCAAAAAGATTGTGTTCACTGTACCCCCCAAAGATTGTGTTCACTGCACCCCACAAAGATTCTGTTCACTGTACCCCACAAAGATTGTGTTCACTGCACCCCAAAAAGATTGTGTTCACTGCACCCCAAAAAGGATGTTGTTCACTGCACCCCAAAAAGGATGTTGTTCACTCCACCCCAAAAAGATTGTGTTCACTGCACCCCACAAAGATTGTGTTCACTGCACCCCAAAAAGATTGTGTTCACTGCACCCCAAAAATGATTTTGTTCACTGCACCCCAAAAAGGATTTTGTTCACTGCACCCCAAAAAGGATGTTGTTCACTCCACCCCAAAAAGATTGTGTTCACTGCACCCCAAAAAGATTGTGTTCACTGCACCCCACAAAGGATTTTGTTCACTGCACCCCAAAAAGATTGTGTTCACTGCACCCCAAAAAGGATGTTGTTCACTGCACCCCAAAAAGGATTTTGTTCACTGCACCCCAAAAAGATTGTGTTCACTGCACCCCACAAAGGATTTTGTTCACTGCACCCCACAAAGATTGTGTTCACTGCACACCAAAAAGGATTGTGTTCACTGCACCCCAAAAAGATTTTGTTCACTGCACCCCAAAAAGATTGTGTTCACTGCAGCCCAAAAAGATTGTGTTCACTGCAGCCCAAAAAGATTGTGTTCACTGCAGCCCAAAAAGATTGTGTTCACTGCAGCTCACACACAGAAAAATGGATGTGGATCACTGACACCTGCCTATCTCCAATCCCACACCACACAGCAATATCGATTGTAGTTTGTAGAACACAGTTTCCCTAAAATTCAGCAGACTCTGTCCCTAACAGGATTGAGAAGAGATCGTAGATCAGGATTGAGTGCAGATTCACCCCACCCCCCACACAGCAATATCGATTGTAGTTTGTAGAAGACACTGACCCTATAATTCAGCAGACTCTATCCCTAAAATGCCTACAACTCGCCCTGCCTAAACACTCCGACCTGTCCCTCAATTCTATCCGGACACAAATGGTTTTTTCCTGCCTATCTTTCCCTAATCAGCAGCCAGCACATTGATGTGTGCTCTGTCCCTTAGCTAAGCAGCAGAATGACGCTGCTGCGGCGGCTGCCTCGAACTTATAAAGACTTGGTCACATGCTTCAGACGGCCAATCACAGCTACTAAGACATTTGCAGGCATGGCTGGGATGGCTTAAGGCACACCAGTTAAACGATTGTTGATTGGCTGTTGAAAGCCCGCCATGAAAAGAGCGCCAAAGCATGCAAAACCCGGAAATAAAACGACCGAACACGGATTTTTACCCGAACATACAGTAAAGTGTCTGTGTCCGTGTTCGGGTAAAAAAAATCCAATTATTCGGTACGAACACGAATAATACAGTCCGTGTTCGCTCAACACTACTCGTGAGATGTTCCCTGTGCCACTGGCTGCAATACAACCCCAAAGCATGATTGATCCACCCCCATGCTTCTGTGCCCCTTCTTCTCCAAACGTTCCTTTGCTCATTCCAGCCAAAAAGTTAAATTTTAATCTCATCGGTCCACAGAACTTTCCAAGATGCATCAGGCTTGTCTATATGTTCATTTGCAGAGTTCAAACGCTGATTTTTGTGGTGAGGACGTAGAAGAGGTTTTCTTCTGATGACTCTTCCATGAAGACCATATTTGTACAAGTATCTCTTTATAGTGGAATAGTGTACCACAACTCCAGTGTCTGCCAGATCTTTCTGGAGGGATCGTGCAGTCAAACGTGGGTTTTGAATTGTTTTTCTCACAATTCTGCGAGCTGTTCTGTCTGATATTTTTCTTGGTCTTCCAGATCTTGCTTTAACTTCCACTGTTCCTGATGACTGCCATTTCTTAATTACATTCTGAACAGAGGATATTGACATCTGAAAAGGCTTTGCTATCTTTTTATAGCCTCCTCCAGCTTTGTGAGCGTCAACTATTTTCAGTTTCAGTTTTCTAGACAACTGCTTAGAAGATCCCATGGTGCTGATTGTTGGGGCAAGGTCAGATGAGTCTGGGCATTTAAAACCTTTGAGATTGACATCACCTGGTCTTCCCAGAGGATGATTGAGAACAATCCATGACACTGGCAGGTCTCAGCCTTGCAAAGGAGGCAGTGCATGCTATAAATTCGGCAGGGTGCCCAAACTTTTGCAGACGCCATTTTTTTTTTTCTGAAATTTTGAAAGTGTCAATGTTGGAAATAAAATCTAACTTTTGTTGACATATTATAAGAATGTCTAATCTGTAATTTGATGCTTTTTGGAGATTTTTCCATCTTTCCTTGGCTTCTTTATGCACATTAATACAAATGTTTACCTTGGGTGCCCAAACCTTCGATCCCCACTGTACTACGTCCACAGCCACCCCTCCGTCCAAGGTTTTACTTACCTCCTCATAAAAAGAAATAAGGTTTGTTTGACAACTTCTGTCTTTCATGAATCCATGCTGTCTGTTGCTTAAAAATATTTTTTTCCAGCAAGAACTCATCTATGTGGTCTTTCATTAAACTCTTCAATATTTTCCTGACTATAGAAGTTAAACTAAGGTCTATAGTTATTTGGCAAAGACTTTGATCCCTTTTTAAATATAGGCCCCACATTGGCCCTACGCCAATCCAGTGGTACTATTCCAGTCCTTAACGAGTCCCTAAAAATTAGAAACAAAGGCTTAGAAATTACTGCGCTCAATTCCTTTAGGATGCGTGCATGGATGCCATCTGGTCCAGGTGCTTTATCCACCCTTATTCTGTCTAAATATTTCTGGACCATATCACTTTTGAGCCATTGTGGATCATTTGGGGCTGTGTCAATACCGTTCTCATTATGGTCATGAGCTCCCCCATGCTCCTTTGTATATACAGAGCTGAAGAAAGTATTTAATAAATTTGCCTTCTCTTTGTCCCCAGTCACGGACTCCTGATTATTGATCGACCGATATAGTTTTTTTACCACTGATACCGATATTTTGGTCATTGGATATCGGTATCGGCCGATATTGGCCGATATTTTCGAACATTACTTTTTTTTTTTTAATGTCTACAGGTACTCTTGTGGAGGGACCTGGGGGTCTAAAAGACCCCAAACCCCTCATCTGCACTTAAAAGCATTCAAAATGCCAAGTATTTTGAATTCGCCACCGCCAGTACCCGGAAGTGATATCATGTCATGACATCACTTCTGGGTACTCGGCGGCACCGAATTAAAAGAAATGCAGACCCGGTCAGACGGCGGTGGTGAAGGTAGGATTCCTGGGTCTCACGGTGGGACAGGAGACCCGGGCGAGCCGCTAAAGGTGGTGGGAGGGGGCGGGACGTCCCCTCCCACTCCTTGGAATGACAGCCGAGCGGCTTATCAGCCGCATCAGTTGTCATTGCAAGACAGTCGACCATCGGCTATGGACACCGGTACCGGGTTGATGCCTCTAGCTGCAGGCACCACCCCGGTACAAGCACTTTCCTGAAATATTGGCAATATCGGTAAATCAAAAGGCCGATTCCGATATATATCGGGGAAAGTGCATATCGGCCCCTGATATATCGGTGTTGCCGATAATCGGTCGATCGCTACTTTAAAAGTATAACCCCCCTCCCCCTCATTTGCCTCCTCCACCCTTTTAAAGTACTCCTACAGCCTTAAAAAAAATCGTTCTACAAATCTTATAAAGATCTGATCACATCGCTGGTCCCTTTCACACTATTCTTCCTCCACCAGTGGGTGGATTTTAAATACTACACAGTGGTGCCATGTATTGAAGTGACACCACTCTCTGAGGCATTCAAATGTAAGTTTAGGTAGGGGTCAGAGCCATGACTCCCTGGGCTTGCAAAAAGTTGGTTAAAGCGGAGTTCCAGCCACATTTTCACTTCACATCATGCATACCTATATCCCTTTCTAAACTCGATTTGGCTATTTTTTTTTTTATGTTCCCTTACCTTATTTTTATTGGAAAAAAAACTTCCATTCTTCCCACTTCCTCCTTATGCGGTCGCAGCCACCATTGTCATTTCCTGCTCTGCATTGACTCCTGGGAGATGAGTGTCATCAATCCCAGGAGTCAATGCGCCTGCACCGGTGTCCCTCGTCCGGTGCAGGCGTGTCATTCTCTGCTGATGGATGGAGAACAGCTTCTGAAAGCGGAACCAGCTGTGGGATGATGCGCCTGCCCGGAAGTGACGAGGGTATAGCATTCTGGTACTCGCAAAATCCAGGAAGAGGGACACTGCGGCTTTAGCTGCCCACACCGCAGATGGCCTTGCTGGACAAGAATTTCACAAGGTAAGTAATTCATGCTGCATGTACACTAAACAGGGGACAGTTTAGAGGATATAGTTGTTTAAATGCACTAGCCCTGACTATTCTAGGGCTATTTTTTGAAAAAAAAAATAAAAATAAAATAATTCGCCTGGAACTCCGCTTTAAACAATGTTGTGCATTATTCAACCTGGAAGAAAATTGGTGCTGAATTGGTGAGCTGTAGATCATGACGTCCATGACGAAAAAATTTGTTTTGTTTTGCTTCATTTTCATTAGTTAATCTAGTTTTTTAGATTCGTTAAATTCGGTAACTTCATTCAATTTGTATTTGGGATTCGTATTCGGAATTCATTCTATGTATTTTTTCAATTTTCTTCAAATTTACAGATTTTTTTCTCGATTTGAAACGTTTGAATCGATACATTTAGAATCAGTTAGTTTTTTTATTCAAATACGAGTAACCAAACATCTGGTTGTTATTTATACACATTGATCTTGTTTGTATTATTAATAGGTTTATTCAAAATATGCGAAGAGTTCTAATTCAATGAAAGTAAGATATTACTATTTTACTATGTACAATGCTGTGCAGAAATTTTAGCCAGCTGAGAAAAAAAAAATGACAAAGTACAAATGCTTTTAAATATTTATAATAAAATCTTCATTAAGTGATTACAATGACTCCACATTTGGCTTAACAAAAACAGCATTATTTTGAAATGGTACACTAATAACACAGTCTTTGATTTCAACAAAAAGTTTACAGTTCAAATTTGAAAAGAACTCGATGTAAAATTTGAGTCAAATTTCAAATTGAATTTCGGAATTCGGAAAAATTTTGTTTCATTATTCTGAGAATTCAGTAAAATTAGTTTGTACTGTAATGCAGAAATTCGGAATCCCTAAGGCTCCTTTCACACTGTGGAGTCAGTCGGCGGGGGATCGACGGATGGCAGCTGTGTCTCCGTGCTGTGTGCGGAGACACAGCTGTCAGGTCCCGCTGTTCTCTATGGGGGAATCCGTTCTCATCCCATCCGATCCGATCTGCTGGACAGATGGAAAATAGGGTTTCCATCCATCCAGATTTGATGGATCGGATCGGATGTCAGCGGACATGTCTCAGCTGACATCCGATGCCCCATAGAAATACATGGGGCATCTGTTCAGATCCGCATGTCTGTTTTTTTTTTTGGCGGATCTGTGTGAAAGGGGCCTTAATAACTAAAACATTTTCAGAAAATGTATTCGGAACTAAATGAACCGCATGTGTCTAGTGAGCTGCTAAGTCTACAGGGGACAGCGCTGTAGATGAGGTGAGCATAGCAGTTGGAACTGCATTTTTGTTTTCTTAAAGAGGATGGGAATTAAAATTTCTATGGTTTTGTCCAAGTTGGAGTTGAGTTTTAACTTTTCACTGGACTCCTCGCAGCTGATGGTTCATTCCCATAGTCATTCACCTAGAACTAAATGATCATTTTTGGGTGATCCTGTCCTTTAAGAAAAGGCCTCAGCATTACTTAAGCATTTATTTCAGCCCACGAACATCCACTAAACTGAAAGCCTTTTTTATGAAAGGCGCAAGGTTTTCATGAGCTTTAAAAGCAGAATTATTCTACTATGCAAACAGAGCAAAATAAAGTGTTACTTAATGCTTTCCTAGCTTTCAAAAGAAGGAACGCAATTGCTGAAAATTCCAATCCCAGCAGCATTTTCAAACACTTGTTTCACAATATGCTAAATGAGACATCTTACAATTACGGTTTAATGATACTTCTGGGAAATAGTCATCGGCAGCTGGGCTGAAAGAAACGGCTTTTCCACCCTGTGTCAGTACACAAGAAACTAAAAGCAGGGCAAACTGCCACCCTACTGTGCTAGCAGTTTGGTTCTAGGTGTACAGACCAAGTCAGCAACACAAAGTGTGGGTAGCTGTATGCCAACCCTGGCAGCCATGCCCTCCTAGGCCACAGCTTATGTTGCCTTAGCACAAATACACTTCTGAGGCCGGTATCAATCCATTTGCTGGACTGGCAGTTGAGGGAAATAAAATTTACTGATCCAGCAATGCAGGTTTCCAGTTCAATGAGCCCAAGGACTTTCAATCCACTTTCTGTGAGCCCAGGGTGTCTATGCTCCACCCACCACCCTAGACTCACAGGAGGAATGCTGTAGAAAACGATGATGTGAACCCTAAAAGTGTTGACCCTGTATTCTTTAAGCTTTGCATTATATACAGAGCTTTTTTTTCTCAGAGAATAGGTGCAGGATCTCCCCCTTTTCGAGTCAACACGTTTCTCTGCCCCTACCTACCTACCTATGAGCACCACTCCTTGGTTCTACCCCCTTTCCACCTCCCAGTGCTGCCCTTTTAGAGAATACAGAACCAAGTATAATTTTGTGGTGCTAAGTAATTTGTATGGAATTTGGTAAGGATAACAAGAAAAGCAATAAAATAGATTCTCTGCAGCCAGTAACAGTAGGATCCCTAACAACAATCGACCACCCGCAACAAAATTTCCCCCTTAGCAACAATAGAATCCCGGCAGCAACAACTGATCTCCTCAGCCAGCATCAAAAGACCCTCTGGCAGCCAGCAACAATAGACCTATCCCTCAACAGTAGTTCTCTCCTAGCAACAACGGACCCCCCAGTAATATAGGACCCCCCCCACCAGCAACAATAGATCACCCTGCAAAAATAGATCCCCTCAAGCTAGAGTAGATCCCCCAGGAGTCAGCATCAGTGGACCCTGCAGCACACCCCAGCATCCCTTCCCAATACATACAGTTGTCAGGGTACCAGGAAACCAGACCACGTGGGGATGTAGGTAAAATAAAGCAGTTTATTGGAGCAAACAACAATAAAAACACAGCAATAGTGAGAAAGTGAGAGCAGGAACAAGCTGGGGTCAAGTCCAGAAGCGGGTAGTCATCCAAGCCGGAGTCGTGTCCAGAAGCGGGTAGTCTGCCAATGCGGGGTCGTCTGCCAATGCAGCATAGAGAGCCAGAAGAGTCATCAGCCAAGCCGGGTCATACACGAAGGAACACAAAGAACAGAAGACTGCAGCAAAGATGCACCTTGAAGCACAAACACAAGGGCAAGGACTGCAACCCATCAGGTGAATATATAATCGGGTGTGCAGTATCATCGCTGTGGACACCCAGGCAGCAGGCAAGTGATGATGTAATCAGAGTTTATAAGAGGCAGCAGTCTGCACATGTCCACAATGGCTGCCTACAGGAGGGCAAGGTAAGACTTTGACAACAGTCAGTTCTGGAGGTGCTGGAACTGCGATTCCCTGTGTTCCCATTAAATAAAAAAGCCCTGATTATACTGTACATTACTTTATACTTACAATTGCAGCATTTGGCACTACAGGCCAGGACATTTTAATTATGCACAGCCAGATTCATTGCTGCAATCTGAAGTGTATTTTTTCAGTGAGGATCAGAATCAATATTCAGCAAAACTGTGAGTATCCTTTATCAAATTAGTTAGTTAAGGTTTTATAAATTACATGATGCCACCGGAAATATAACTTTATCTGCCAGAATACCAATTTTGTGATTTGCACACGTTGTTACACTGCAAAGACAGAAGGGTAACACCACTTTTTCTGTTACAGTTAAGGAATACAGTGGTGCAGTGGTGTCAACTCCCCACCTTGCTCATTGGATAGTTGAGAAACACTAGCACACTTATGGGCCATACACACTATAAGATTTTCTGAAGACTTTTTCCTTCAGACTTACCAAAACCATATAATATGAGGTCAAACCTAAACACTTCTAATTTGTATGCAATCTGGCAGGCCCTTGCACTACATAGAAAAGGTAAATCTGAAGGAAAAAGTCTTCAGAAAATCCTATAGTGTGTATGGCCCATAAGCTTCCTTGCACACGGGGACGCCCAGCTGCATTGCATCCCTCCCTGTATTGTATTGCGCCCAGGAGGGACAGGTGCAGCAACCAGCCCCACTGTAGGCATTCTATTAAAGTTTATGACATTGTCCCTGAACGCACAGGGCCCTAAATACCCATACCACTCAGTACAACATTTAGCCCCAACCAGTCAAAGCCTGTTATAGACTTTGACAGGCTGCAGGTAACTGGGCTGGGTACTGCACCTATCCCTTCTAGGTTCACTAAGGTGACGTGAAGAATGCCCAAGAGGTCAACATTCTGCTTTCCCCTCCTGTAAGCATTTTCTCAATGTTAAACTGACACCAGTGTGCAGGACAGAAATGCCTGGCACACCTGGCCCTTCTTTTCTCAGACTAAGTGCCAATTGACACCAGATTGTGGTGCAGGTGAGGCACATTTCTGTGCACATTTCATGCACTACACGAGAACACAATGCCCTTGTTAGACGTGCATGCACATCATTAATTGTTAAAGTGGTTCTAAAGGCTGAACATTTTTTTATCTTAGAAACAGGATTGGATAGGTTGGAGAAGGTCTCAAAGGCATTGCATCCCAATTGTAAATAGGAAGCAGGAACAAAGGAAATACTCTCACAAAGTATGTGAGGGCTAGGGATTTTCAAGGTGCAAATAACTGCAGTCAACACATTACACAAAATTCAAAAATTGTAATTGTATTCACTAAAAAACATAAAGTAACCACATATTAAAATACAAGAGAGAGTGAGAGCGATAACACCAAATTTAACACACCTGCTCCCCACTTACTTTTGTTACCAGCGGTTTAGACATTAATGGCTGTGTGTTGAGTTATTTTGAAGGGACAGCAAATTTACACTGTTATACAAGCTGTACACTCATTACTTTACATTATAGCAAAGTGTAATTTCTTCAGTGTTGTCACATGAAAAGATAGAATATAATATTTACAAAAATGTGAGGGGCGTACTCACTTTTGTGAGATACTGTAAGTATACAAATAACAAAATCAATCAATATAAACAAAAAAAGAAGAAAACAAGCAATATAAATGTTTTAGATTTTTAGAAAATATGAAGTATATAATAATGCCAAAACAAATATTCAAAATTATATCATAAAGTATAATTAAGCTTCAATAAATTTGAAGCATCTTTCCCAAAAACAGCACACAGATTAAAATAAAATAAGGTCCAATATGTATATCGCAGCGAACGGGCAACATGGGAGGGAGCACAAAAAAAGATCCCAGATTTAGTCCCCGTTCACACTGGGGCGACCTGTGAGGCGACCTGGTCGCCTCACAGGTCGCCGTAGTTCGCCTTCCATAGAGAAGCTGCGGACCCGTTCTATTAGGAGCGACACAAGTCGCTCCGACTTAGAAAAAGGGTCCGGAGCTTCTTTGGGGCGACCCGGAGCGACCGTCATAGACTTCAATGTTATGAAGTCCGTGCCGGCCGCTCCGAGGTCGCGGCGCGCTGCTCGCACCACGACCTTGGAGGTCGCCCCGGGAAGTCGGATCGCCCCAGTGTGAACGGGGCCTTAAAGCCCACAGGTGTGGCCGGTGTAACAATCAACCAGCAGAAGAGATAAATAGAACAGGGAGGAACTCTGAAGGTATAGTACAGTATATTAAGAAATAGATTTGCATTTAATATATACCACATTTTACATTTAGGGAAAAAATACTTAGAAAAAATATTTTTAGCAGTGGAGAGATATTCATACTATTTTACCTCTTGTACTTCAGCTTTTTGCGTACCGATTATTGTGATCACCTGGTGGCTGATATTTGTCGTCAGACGGTGGTTCTTGGTGTAGAGGCGTAACTAGAACCTTCAGGGCCCTGATGCAAGAAACCTTGAAGGGCCCCCCTGACAGACCACCCCCCCCATCAGTCCCATGGCTCTGGTCCTGCAGCCCTCCCCACTGATCCTGGGGCCCTTTACTCCTGTTGTGGGGTGCTTTATTACAACCCCACAGCAGAAACCTTTCACGTGTTCTGCAGTGGCCCCCTTCCTTCTGTATTGGGGCCCCCTCAGGGTGGCAGAAAGCAGGATATGTCACCAGCACACCAGGAAACTCCATATAAGGGTCCAAAGCAGTGGGAGAACTACCAGGGCTGCAAAGGTTACACTTGCGAACGGTTCCTGATGCTCTACCACCCTGTGGGTCCCCAGCCTCCTCTTGCTGTCCTGCCCCTGCTATTGACAGTGCTCGTCTGGCGTCTGTCTCCTTGGCAGTAGCGGCAATCTAATAGGACCCAGTGCTGGCGACATTATGGGGCTGATGGCTACATGCAGAGGAAGGCTGGCACTATTGGTTGTAGACAGCTGAGCTCCCATCTGGTCACCTAGCAGCAGTAACACTGTATAACCTTCTCTGTTGAAATGCCGATTGAGATGTGATCCAGGTGATGCTCCCAGTCACAATATTTATTAGAGTCAAGAGTACAATTAAATATATATATATATATATATATATATAAACCATATGTTCAGCAGCCATGTGGACTTCATGCCTGTTGTTGGCTCTGATCAATAAAACCACTATCATATTCAGGGGGCAATTTCAATAGACATTTGTGCAGGAATCCACACAAATGTCTGTTGAAATTGCCCGCAAAGTCAGACTGAAAATGCCGGTTTGAAATTGTGGAAGTGCAGCTGAACTCGCATGATTTCAAACCCACCTCAGTGTGGACCTGGGCTTAACATTAGATCTGACTAGGAGCATCACCTGGATTGCATGTCAATCAGCATGTCAGAGATGGCTCCTTAGCAACCTGCAGGGAGCTCAACTGTCCACAATCAAGTGTGCTGGCCCTCTTGTGCATGAGCCCATCAGCCCCATAAAGTAACCAGCACTGGATCCTAATGCGCTGTGCTGCTGCAATGGAGACAGAGACCAATGCTGTCAATAGCAGGGGCAGGACAGTAACCCTGGTTGTTTGGCCACTGGTAGTTCTGCCACTGCTCCACAGTGGGAGGATTCCCCCATTCACCTGGAATGTGTAGATGGGGGAGTTTGACCTTATTTTTATTTTTTTTATTTAACTTAATAGTTGAATGAAAAAAAGTGATTAATTGCATGGGCTAAGGCCGGCCATAGACAGTTCTAAATCTTGGCCGGTTCAGCAGGAACTGGCTGAGATTTGAACCATGTATGGGCAGGCTGAATGTACCGAAGTTGATCGATTATTCAACTTGGGTTCAACCAGCCTGGTGAATTATTTTATGATTATCGCTAGTGGTTGCTATAGCTGCTAGCAATAATCCCTGTTTGTCAGGAGCAGACAAATGCTCGGCAGGAGGGAT
Source organism: Pelophylax lessonae (assembly GCF_965119305.1). NCBI lineage: Eukaryota > Metazoa > Chordata > Amphibia > Anura > Ranidae > Pelophylax > Pelophylax lessonae. The sequence goes on from NC_138771.1 coordinate 526,496,862, forward strand.
TCTCCTGTCAGCACTGTGTTGATGGGGGAATCCTGTGGCTGCAGGAAAGAAATTTGCACAATATATGGCCAGCCCAACTGGAACTGAAAGCATGTAAAGGTCTTGGAAGAGCAGAGGGGAGGGAGACAGATGGGGGAAAGAAGAGAGGGAGATAGGGACAGTTCATTGATCACTGTACTGTGGTTCTCGCTCATCCGCGGGCCGACCAAGGCTGGAAACTCAGGCATCATTAACACAGCCAGGGAAGGGAATCTGTAGCTGCTGATTTTCATATTTCCCGCCCACATATCCCCTCTTTCAGATACAGCTGCACGCCGGCGATAGTGTGGGTGGGACAGACAGACACAGGAGGAACAGGGGCGGGGGGAGTGAGTGAGGGGAGTGAGGGGGGTGGGTGTGCTCGCTGGGCTGTGTTAAAGTGTCATAGACACTCGGCTCAACTGCAGTCACTCACCACCAGTCTCTGAAGTTACAGGCTGATTCAACTGTCCTACGGTTGGGAGACATCAGTCTGTTTTTTCAAACTGCCACTAAGATAATGAGAGGCTTGCACCCCCCCCTCCGCAGTGGTGGAACTCTAGTGCCCGGTCGCAAGCATGACTTCTGCAACCCTGGTAGTTCCGCTACTGTCTTGGTGCATGGTGGGCCCTGCTGCTATGCTGGGAATTTGAATCCTGCCAATACTTTTTCTATTCGGGGGAAAATAAAAATATTTTTTCTAAGTATTCTTTCCCTAAATGTACAATGTGGTGTATATTTTAAATGCAAATCTATTTCCTAATATACCTTCAGAGTTCCTCCCTGCTCTATTTATCCCTCCTGCGTTTGATTGTTACACCAGCCACACCTGTGGCCTTTAAATCTGGGATCTTTTTTGTGCTGCGATATACCAATTGGACCTTATTTTATTTCAATCTGTGTGCTGTTTTTGGGTAAGATGCTTTAAATTTATTTCTGATTAATATATGTGACTTCAGTATGTAGGAATATTTTGTTTGATTTCTGATTGGAAATTAATTATACTTTATGATACAATTTTGAATATGTATTTTGGCAATATTATATACTTCATTTTTTCTAAAAATCTAAAAAAATTATATTGCTTGTTTTCTACATTTTTTTTGTTTATATTGATTGATTTTGGTATTTATACACTTATGTCTGTTTTTCTTTTTGGACCCATCAACATAGGTGTAGCTAAAAATATCCCCTGAAGAAACCAAATCAATGGCGAAACATGTCGGGATTGCTACACTGCAACTTTGTATCACACTAAATCGCCTCGATATACAGCGATTTGAGATTGGTCCTCTTATATTTTAATATGTGGTCACTATATGTTTTTTTAGCGAATACAAATAACATTTTTGAATTTTATGTAATGTGTTGACTGCAGTTTCTGGCACATTAGAAATCCTGAGCCCTCACATACTTTGTGAGTGCATTTCCTTTGTTCCTGCTTCCCATTATTTATCTTAATCCATTCCCTGTTTTTAAGGTAAAAAAACATTTTACAGTTTGCTGTCCTCTCTCACCTCCCTAAATACTTACCTGAGTCCCCAACTGATCTAGCACTCTGCATGGCTGGGTCTTTTCTCTCCTCTCTTCCTCTTCACACAGGGACGTGTGCAGCAGCAGGAGTTATTGGCTGTTTTGTTATCTGCACAATCCCACGAGGTTGGAGGGTGAAGTTCTGGACTCTGCTTAACTGGCACTCTACCAATCCTCGATGGTTTGTGAGTATAATTTGTAATACCTCAACAAAGTGCTGGAAATAATGTACTAGGCGTTTGCCCCCTTTTTTTGGTTTTTGTTGTTTGTGCAGTGGCAAATTTCCCTGATCTGCTTTTACCATCCTGCCCAAGTTGCACAGTGTCCCTTTGCATCATTCATAGCATGCTTCCTCACAATATCTGGGTGCTGAAGTGTCAAGTTTACATTTTTATCTTTCTTTGGTCAAAATGTTACAATGTCTTGTTGTTGCACTGTGTGCTCAGGTTGACCTGTGAGCTGCCGGTAACCAAGCCACAAGAGTTAATATTTTTCCCACCATTTTGTGCAAGGTTACCACCCCCTACAGGCCATACCATATAAAAGGGGCTCACTTTAAGCCCCTGGGAGGAGTTCCTGTTAAACTCTCTGGAAATACTGCCAAAAATGTTACTCTGCTGGAGTAATCAACCCCTTTGGGGGGGGGGGGGGGGGCAGGGTGATGGGAGGTCCTGGTGTAGGTCTTGACTCCTCACGGATTTAACGACTTGCCGACCGCCGCACGACTATTTACGGCGGCGGTCAGCCCCTCACAGGCAAATCGACGTAGGTCTACGTGGCTAGCCTGTGAGGCTCTAGGGAGTGAGCGCTCGCCGCCGGAGGCTCGCTCCTGCTCCCGCTCAGTCACGGACCCCCCCCCCCGCGCATGTGCCAGGCGGACCCGATGTCCGCCGGGCACTCGCGATCGTCCGTTACACCAGAAGAAAGGCAGGCGGCTAATGTAAACAAAGCCGCCTGTCATTCTTCCCTGTGTAAGAATGGAGATCATACGTTTCTGCTATGTAGGTCCGTTGATCTCTGTTCTTACACATCAAGCCACATCCAATCACAGTAAGAAACACGCCCCTAGGGACACACTTAACCCCTCCCTCTAAAAAAAAAAAAAAGTTAACCCCTTCACTGCCAGTGTCATTTTTACAGTAACAGTGCATATGTATAGCACTAATTACTGCAGTAATGTCACTGGTAACCCCAAAAGTGTCAAAAATGTCAGTCAAGGGTCCGATCTGTCCGCCGCAATGTCGCAGTCCCGCAAAAAAAATCGCAGATCGCCGCCATTACTCGTTAAATACAAAAAAAAATAAAAATACCAAAAATCTTTCCCTTAGTTAGTAAATGCAATAACTTGCGCAAACCAATCAAAATACGCTTTTTGCGGATTTTTTTTTTACCAAACATATGTAGCATAAAACAAATTGGCCTAAAATGTTAAAAAATTTCGATTTTTACATTTTTTTTGGGGGGAATTTCATATAAAAAAATGTGAAAAATATTGTTATTTTTGCAAAATTGACGCTCCTTTTTTTTGTTTATAGCGCATGATCAAAAAATCGCACAGGTGATCAGATACCACCAAAAGAAAGCTCTGTTTGTGGGAAAAAAAGGACGTCAAATTCGTTTAGGTACAGCATCGCACGACCGCGCAATTGTCCGTTAAAATCACGCAGTGCCAAATCGCAAAATAGGCCCTGGTCAGGAAGGGGGTAAAATCTTCCGGGGCTTAAGTGGTTAAATCTGCCAATCATTGATCTAATCTCTGTGTGGATTGCTGCCAATCATTGACTCTAAGAACTTGCACTACCCTTTGTGGATTTATTACTCAAATAGACTAGCCTTTTGCCTAAGGTACACACACTTTATGGAGCACTAGAAGAGCTTTGTATAGGAATTGTGTTGAGAATGTCTCTTGAGAACTGTACTGTTACCAGAAACGACCTCAGTAAAGGATCTTTGTTTGTTTACTTGCTCTGCCTGGCCTGAAGTCTCTTAAAGGGGTGCATGCACAGGGTATCGAAAGAACAGGGCTTGCAACACGCAAGGGGACTGAGTTAGAGGAAGATACAGTACATGGGTCTAACACACAGAACACGATCCAGAAGAAGCTAATGTGTTGTTGCCAAGGATTACAGTGTTGTGCCAAGACAGCCAATCAGCAAGGAGACAGATGACATGGCAAAGGAAGGTGATGGTAATGGAGGAGGTTAAGTGCTTGGCACCTCTAATAGCAGTTGGTTAATCACTCTAAGGACTGGACCCATGGCGCAGAGTGACTAGGGATCCAGTATGGAGTCATGGGAGAGAGAGATATAGAGGGGCCCCGGGAGAAGAGAGCAAGCATGGAGAATGGAAAGAGCGTTTCCTGTATTTTGTAGAACTCGTGGGATTAGTTACTGGGAGAGACCTGACATTGCTGAATTGGTGGAGATTAGTACAGGCTCTTTGGTAGTGGTCCCTAAATGCTGCACACCTAGAAAGTGGTGTCCTCCAACAGAAGTAGCATTTGGAGTGTTCAAGTGTTAACAGCCACGGAGCAAGAGAGTTAACCGTGCAAGTGCCACTCACTTCTAAGTGGGAGTTGTGCCTTAATGTTGATCACACATGACCACACAGTTCAGAGTGTCCTCTCTAGGGCGCCTCAAGCCCCACTCACACTGAGAAGAGGAGCCAAAATCGAAGATTGGGGCTAATTTGTGCAATACCATTACACAGAGCAGGTGAGTATAACATGTTTATTATTTTAATTTAAAAAAAAAAGGCTTTAGTAACACTTCAATAGCTCCCCAAACGCATCTGACAAACACAGTGCTCTTGCAGCAAACTGCATGGTTCACAGTACCATGTGGTTTGGTGCAGGCGTGATGGTAAAAAGTCGTGCCTACCATACTTTTTACGCACTCTTGTGCAATTGGCAGCCTATTGAAATGAATAGGCTGTCAAAAACAGAATGCACAAAAACATGAGTTCAGGCGTGAATTAGCCCTAAATCCTGTTCAAGCATTTGAAGGAAGCCAGGGTAATGGTAAATTCAGGTTTTTGTACCAACTGCTTTTAGAAATACATTTTTAAAGAATACATTGTTGCATTACATGGTGCTTATCTTATACTTGGCTGGAGTTTTGCTTTTAATCACCAATTGGGGGATGATGTTGAATTAATTGCAATCAATTTTAAAATTACTCGCTACAAACCCCATGCAGGTACAATAATTGCACGTATGAAATGAACCTGCTAATCACACACTGCAATTTATTCTTGAATTATCAAAATAAAAACTTGCAGCGAAAGCGTCAAAAGAAAAAAAAACACAGAAGCTGTCACCAGTGACATCTCCCTGCCACCTGGGGATGCCTATTCATCTCTTTCTTTATCCATCGCTTTGTCGCTGCAGGTCCTGAATAGTTCAGAGATAGCAGCGCCAGCACAATTCAGCGCTCAGGTACAATAACTTTGTGAAATGATTACAGCTCTCTATATTTGATGAGCGGCATTGATCATTTCCATTCAGAGATGGAAGCTTGGAGCTGGGGGACCGACCCCTGGGAAGGTTGATCTTTACTTCTGATGATCATTGTATCCAGGTAACGCTTTTCATATTCCGAATGCTAGTCAGACATATCCGAAACCTGTCATGGAATCTTGTTGTTTTACTTTTTTTTTTTCTCTGCTGTGCTCCAAACAGACTCTAATTATTTTAAACTAGCAAAGGCTTTGAATGGGAGAATTCTGAATCCTTGTGAATATGAAATTTCTATGTTTTCACTTTAATTATAACATTTCAGTATAAACAGCCTGTAGCATTGTAGAGTTATCTGATCCAGTTTTACAGGTACATGTGTGTTATTCTAGGCATTGCTGTATTTGTCCATTGTTCATAGTAGAAGCACAGACATTTAAAGCAGAGCTTACAGTATCTCACAAAAGTGAGTACACCCCTCACATTTTTGTCAATATTTTACTATATCTTTTCACGCGACAACACTGAAGAAATTACACTTTGCAACAATGTAAAGTAGTGAGTGTACAGCTTGTATAACAGTGTAAAGTTGCTGTCCCCTCATAAAAAACTCAACACACAGCCATTAATATCTAAACCGCTAGCAACACAAGTGAGTACACTAAGTACCTAAGTGAAAATGTCCAAATTGGGCCCAATTAGCCATTTGCCCTGCGACTGACTGAGCGTGCTCTGCGACTGAGTGCCTGGGAGGACTGGTAAGTATCTTAGCAACTGGTGAGTATCTTAACGACTGAGTATCTTAGCGACTGGTGAGTATCTTAGTGAGTAGTGGGTAATAATGTCCGACAGGATTGGGGATGCCACTCAGTGCACTTCTTGCTCCATGTATGCATTCCTTGATGAACCAATCGAGGGCTGTGCAGGATGTGTGCGACTTGTTTCTCTGGAAGCCCAGATCCTGGATCTAGAAAACATAGTGGCAACACTGCGTAGCATCAACAACCTGGAAAGGAGCTTGGACATTACCCATCAGGCGCTGGCAGGGGCTGGCATAGAGGAGGGAGGAGTAGAGGAGACGCAGGAATCAGAGGTAGGCAGTTGGGTGACTGTTAGGAAGGGTAGAGGGATGAGTGTCAGGGAGGCCAGTCCTGAGTTGGTACACCCTAACAAATTTGCCAAGTTGCAGGTTGAGGGGGATATCAGCTCAGGGGTGGCAGTGCTGGAGCAGGCGCCCTCCCCAGCTGCTAAGGGAGTGGCGGCTCCAGGAAGAAGGGGGGCCAAGATTCAGGAAAGGTTAGACCGGTTGTGGTAGTTGGGGACTCAATCATCAAGAGGACAGAGAGGGCAATCTGTCAAAAAGATTGCGGTAGCCGAACAGTATGTTGTTTACCGGGCGCTCGAGTTCGGCACATCGCGGATCAGGTAGACAGATTATTGGGCGGGGCTGGGGATGACCCAGCGGTCATGGTGCATGTGGGCGCTAATGACCAAGTAAAAGGAAGGTGGAGGATCCTAAAGAACGATTTCAGGGACTTAGGGAATAGATTGAGGAATAGGACCTCAGGATTTCTCTGGAGCTTAGGGAACTTAACAAGTGGCTGAGGAATTGGTGTAGGAAGGAGGGGTTTGGATTCCTGGAGAACTGGGCTGACTTCTCAGTCGGCTACCGGCTCTTTAGTAAGGATGGGCTGCACCTTAATGGGGATGGTACAGCTCTTTTGGGGAGAAAGATGGCCAATAAGTTGGAGGGGCTTTTAAACTAGGAGACGGGGGGGGGGGCTCAGAAGTAGAGTCAGTCAGGAGTAGGGATGATCGAACTTTTCAAAAGTTTGGTTTGGCCAGAACATCCGAACTTCCCGAAAGTTCGGCCCGGATTTCAGAACCCCATTGAAATCAATGGGACCCGAACTTCGGTAATCAAAAACACCATTTTGAAGCCCTAAAACCCAATAAATGCCCCTAAAAAGTGCCTAGGGTTCTGGGTCATACCCCAGGGACTATTAATCACACCAAAAAAAGTTCTTAAAAAGTGTCATTTTTGATAGAGAGCCAATTATTGAAAAAATTAAAAAAAAAAAAAAAAAAAAATCTTTGGATTTAGTATCTGGGGGGTCTAAAAAGTGTACCTGTGAAGTTTCAGCTCTGTAGCATGTTCAGAACCATAAAAAAAAAGATTGTTTGTATTTTGTCACTTATAGAACAGGTTGTTGGCTTCTCGCTTTTCACACCTTGCTGGTTCAGTAGCAACCGTTTTTTGGGCATTTTTTGGGGTTCTTTGGAGGCAGGCAAAACATCTGAACTTGTGTATAGTGGTATATATACCCATATACACAAGTTCAGATGTTTTTCCTGCCTCCAAAGAACCCCAAAAAATGCCCAAAAAAACACCTGCTACTAAACTGGCAAGGTGTGAAAAGCGAGAAGCCACTAACCTGTTCTATAACTGACCTAATACAAACAATCTTTTTTTTTATGGTTCTGGACATTCTACAGAGCTGAAACTTCACAGGTACACCTTTTAGACCCCCCAGGCACAAAATCACACAAGAAAAAGTTCTTACAAATTGTCATTTTTGATAGAGAGCCAACTATTGAAAAAATTAAAAAAAAAAATTAAAAAAAAAAAATTCTTTGGATTTAGTATCTGGGGGTCTAAAAAGTGTACCTGTGAAGTTTCAGCTCTGTAGCATCCCCTCCAGAAGTTTACATACTATCGAAGTATAGTGCCTAGGGTTCTGGGTCATGCCCCAGGGACTATTAATCACACAAAAAAAAGATCTTGAAAATTGTCATTTTTGATAGAGAGCCAATTATTGAAAAAAAAAAAATATAATAATTTCTTTGGATTTAGTGTCGGGGGGGGGGGGGGGTCTAAAAAGTGTACCTGTGAAGTTTCAGCTCTGTAGCATGTCCAGAACCATAAAAAAAAAGATTGTTTGTATTTTGTCACTTATAAAACAGGTTAGTGGCTTCTCGCTTTTCACACATTGCCGGTTTAGTAGCAAGCATTTTTTTGGGCATTTTTTGGGTTCTTTGGAGGCAGGCAAAACATCTGAACTTGTGTATAGTGGTATATATACCACTATACACAAGTTCAGATGTTTTGCCTGCCTCCAAAGAACCCCAAAAAATGCCCAAGAAGCGCTAGCGTAAAAAAAAAACACCCAGGTGTGTTGTTGCAGGCATTTTTTGGGGGATTTTGGAGGCAGGCAAAACATCTGAACTTGTGTATAGTGGTATATATACACACATACTTATATGTATATTACACTTAGACATATATAGGTGTGATAGGAGTGTAACTATATTGGTGTTAATTATTTCATTAGCGCAAGTAGATTTTTCTGCTCCTTTCACACCTATATATGTCTAGGTGTATATATACATACATGGGTGTGTATATATACCCCCTATACACATGATGTCATGTCTGACTCCAAACATGTGCTCAAAAGATCCCTATGGACGCCTGCAGCCAAAAAGAATGCTGACGGCGGCGAAGTCATATTACTGCAGCGAAAGTGACTTCAGAGAAAATAGCTTTTCTCTATAGCGGTCACCCTGATATGGAAGGGTTTTGTCACCCTGCCATAGCAGTCACTGTCAGTTAACCCTACACTACACTACGATCCCCTTACACTTAACACTTTCCCTACAGAAACTGAATAAATTAAAGCTAACTAAAGTGTAAAAGAGCACTCTAACTACACTAGATATCCCTTTCCTCACACTAAAAATTGCTAAATGACACTTTGTAACACTTTGTAACAGAAGTAACAGAACAGCATTCCACTCTCTTCCATGTCCCGTATAAGAATGCTAGGAATTTGGCGGGGGCTATCTTATATACTGGGGGGCGTATTCACTAATGATTGGTCTATGGACCCCCTAGTCACTCCAATCACATTCCTAGCATTCTCCTGCCCCTCAATTGGCTTTTGCTAATAGTTCTGGTCCAATCATGGGCTTTTAAAGCCCATTTCCTGTCCCATTGCATTTTGGTCGGTTCTGGTTGCCGAATTCCGAACTTTTTGGGCAAAAAGTTCTAAATTCGGCCGAACCTCGAACAGCCAATGTTCGGGCCGAACCGATGGTCGACCCGAACCGTTCGATCATCCCTAGTCAGGAGGGAGCAAATGACAGAAGGCAGTAGTAGAGTCAGCAGCGACAGTAGTTTCATAACGTCGATTGGGGGGTCTGTGCGGGAAAACCTCAAACCAAACAGGAATAAACATAATAACCATTCACGATCAACTTCCACAAAACTAAGAGGGGTATATGCTAATGCCAGGAGCCTAGCTAATAAAATGGATGGGTTGGAAATGTTAGTACATGAGGAAGACATAGACCTTGTGGGAATAACGGAAACTTGGTTCGACCCCTCACATGACTGGCTGGCCAATATCCAAGGGTATTCGGTGTACCGGAAGGACAGGGTAGGAAAAAGAGGGGGAGGGGTATGTCTCTATGTCAAGAATAATGTAAGGGTGATAGAGAGGAGTGATATTATGGAAGGGATGAGTATGGAGTTAGAATCCGTGTGGGTAGAACTCCATAGGGAAGAAAAAAAGGGAAAAGTAATTGTGGGGGTTTGCTATAGGCCACCCAACCAAAGGGAGGAGGTAGAGTTGGAATTTATTTCACTGTTGGGTAAAGTGGCAAAACTGGGATCAGTCATCATATTGGGGGACTTCAATTATCCCGACAGTGACTGGGAAGAGGGGACTACCCACTCACAGAAGGCCCGTCTATTCATGGAAACCTTACAGGACAACAACATGTCACAGTTGGTGGATTCTCCTACTAGAGAAAATGCAGTCCTGGATCTATTGATCACTAATGACCCAGACCTAATCTCGTAGGTAGGAGTCCAGGACAACCTGGGCTCTAGCGATCACAGGATGATCACATTTAGCGTAAATAACAATATAACAAGGCAAGTGGGGAATATAAGAACCCTAAACTTCAGAAGGGTAAACTTTCCAAATTTGTGCTCATTGATGGAAAGGGTAAACTGGGACCAAACCCTGGGAACACTGACCACGGAGGAAAAATGGGAATGCTTTAGGAACATATTAAACAAATGCATCTTGCAGTCCATTCCTATGGGAAATACATTTAGAAGAGACAAAGCCAAACCTGGCTGGCTAAACCGTAATGTTAAAAAACGTATTAGGGGGAAAAAAAATGGCCTTCAAGAAATATAAATCAGAGGGCACAGTATCGGCTTTCGATCAATACAAGGAGGTAAATAAGAAAAGTAAATACGAAATCAAAATGGCTAAAATCAACTTTGAGAGACAAATAGTGGAGAATAGTAAAAAGAATCCAAAGAAATTCTTTAAATACATCAACAGCAAAAAAACTAGGGCAGAGAATATTGCACACATAATTTACGATGATGGGAGGATGGTTACAGAGGACACTGAAAAAGCAACCGTGCTGAGCGCTTTTTTCTCGTCAGTCTTTACACAGGAAAAGGAGGGGTACACTGACCACGACTATATGGTTAGTAGTAATACACAGGACTTGCCGCTATGACTAACAGAGGGTGAAATCAGGGAAAGGCTGGATAAAATTAACACAAACAGATTACCAGGCACGGATGGTGTACATCCGAGAGTACTCAAAGAACTCAGTAAGATTATATCTAGACCACTGTTCCTGATCTTTGCTGACAGTGTTATGACAGGAAATGTACCAGGGGATTGGAGGAAAGCTAACGTGATACCGATATTCAAAAAGGGCAGAGGCCTGTACTGGGAAATTATAGGCCTGTCAGTCTGACATCGATAGTATGTAAACTTCTAGAGGGGATGATAAGGGACTATATCGTAGAGTTTGCTAAAGACAACAACATCATCAGCAGTAATCAGCACGGGTTTACAAATGGGCGTTCTTGTCAAACCAATATCTTAACATTCTACGAGGAGGTGAGCTGTGAGCTAGATAGGGGGAGACCAGTGGATGTGGTGTACCTGGATTTCGCTAAGGCATTTGATACAGTTCCCCACAAGCGCTTAATTTATAAAATAAGGTCTGCAGGCATTGAGGTTTGCTCTTGGATACGGAACTGGCTAAAAGAGCGTGTCCAAAGGGTGGTAATAAACAGCGCATACTCAGACTGGTCTGAGGTGGTGAGCGGGGTCAATTTTTTCATAAATAGCATTGAGGACGGGATCAGTAGTTCTATATCAGTTTTTGCAGATGACACAAAATTGGGCAGGGCAATAACTGCACAGCATGAAGCAGATATCCTACAGAATGACCTGGACAAAATAACAGAGTGGGCAATGACATGGCAAATTAGGTTTAATGTGGAGAAGTGTAAGGTTTTGCACTTGGGGACTAAAAATATAAAAGCACAGTACACTTTAGGGGGGGAACCCTTGGGGGAATCAAAAATGGAGAAAGATCTGGGAGTCTTGGTAGAGGATAGACTAGGCAATAACATGCAATGTCAAGCGGCAGCTGCCAAAGCCAGCAGAATATTAGCATGCATAAAGAAAGGGTTGTATTTCAGAGATAAAACTATAATCCTACCACTTTATAAAACTCTGGTCCGACCACATCTGGAGTATTCTGTCCAGTTCTGGTCGCCAGTTCTCAGGAGGTATGTGTTGGAGCTGGAGAGAGTCCAGAGAAGGACAACTAAACTAATTAGGGGATTGGAGGACCTTACTTATGAAGAGCGTCTGCAATCGCTTGATTTATTCTCCCTGGAGAAGAGACGCCTGAGAGGGGACATGATAGCAATTTATAAATACCTCGATGGTGATCTCGGCATAGAAAGAAAGCTATTTAGTCGCAAGGATTGCATGAGGACTCGAGGGCATACAATGCGATTAGAGGAGAAGCGTTTTAACCTCAGGCAACGTGGGGGGTTCTTTACTGTTAGGGCTACAAGATTGTGGAATTCTCTACCACAAGAATTGGTTTCTGCGGGAAGTATGGTGGCTTTCAAAAGACTCTTAGACGTACATCTCAAGGATCAGAACATTCAGGGGTATGTGAGATGATTACGGCCACACACACCTACACAGGTTGAACTGGATGGACTATTGTCTTTATTCAACCTCACCTACTATGTAACTATGTAACTATGTAATAAAGATGGCCTAGGCTATAAGAAGATTGCCAAGACCCAGAAACTGAGCTGCAGCACGGCGGCCAAGACCATGCAGTGGTTTGACAGGACAGGTTCCACTCACAACAGGCCGTTCCATGGTCGACCAAAGAAGTTGAGTGCACATGCTCAGTGTCATATTCAGAGGTTGTCTTTGGGAAATAGACGTATGAGTGCTGCCAGTATTGCTGCAGAGGTTGAAGAGGTGGGGGGTCAGCCTGTCAGTGCTCAGACCATACGCCGCACACTGCATCAAATTGGTCGGCATGGCTGTCGTCCCAGATGGAAGCCGCTTCTAAAGACGACGCACAAGAAAGCCCACAAACAATTTGCTAAAGACAAGCAAACTAAGGACATGGATTACTGGAACCATGTCCGGTGGTTTGATGAGACCAAGATAAACTTTTTTTGAGTCAGATGGTGTCAAGCGTTTGTGGCGGCCACTAGGTGCGGAGTACAAAGACAAGTGTGTCTTGCCTACAGTCAAACATGGTGGTGGGATGGTCATGCATGGGGTGTCATGGTCTGGAGCTGCATAAGTGCTGCCGACACTGGGGAGCTATAGTTCATTGAGGGAACCATGAATGCCAACATGTACTGTGACATACTGAAGCAGAGCATGATCTCCTCCCATTGGAGAGTGGGCCGCAGGGCAGTATTCCAACATAATAATGACCCCAAACACACTTGCAAGACAACCACTGCCTTGCTAAAGAAGCTGAGGGTAAAAGTGATGGACTGGCCAAACATGTCTCCGGAGCTAATCCCTATTGAGCATCTGTGGGGCATCCTCAAATGGAAGGTGGAGGAGTGCAAGGTCTCTAACATCCACCAGCTCCGTAAAGGCATCATGGAGGAGTGGAAGAGGACTCCAGTGGCAACCTGTGAAGCTCTGGTGAACTCCCTGCCCAAAAGGGCTAAGGCAGTGCTGGAAAATAATGGTGGCCACACAAAATATTGACACTTTGGGCTCAATTTGGACATTTTCACTTAGGGGTGTACTCGCTTTTTTTGCCAGTGCTTTAGACAATAATGGCTGTGTGTAGAGTTGAGCGGACACCTGGATATCCGTGTTCGGCGGGTTCGGCCGAACTTGAAAAAAAAGTCCGGGTCCGTGTCCCGGACTTTTTCCGAACTTTACCCGGACACCGAACCCCATTGAAGTCAATGGGGACCCAAACTTTCAGGCACTAAAATGGCTCTAAAACACCAATGGAAAGGGCTAGAGTGCTGCAAATGGCAGCAAAACGTAGTTAAGAGCATGGCAAGTGCTCTGCGAACAAATGTGGATAGGGAAATATTTTAAAACAGCAAAAAAAACAGAAAAATAAAACAATTTTCTTCATCTGTGAAGGACGAGGCCCATATGGAGTAGGAGGGAGGTTGAGGTGGTGGTGGATGTGGCGGTGTAGGTGGAAGTGGCGGTGGAGGAGGACGAGGTAGCCAACACTGCTTTTTTTCAGTCATTTTAAATGTATAAAAAAGTATAACAATGGCTGGGTAAGGTCGGTATCCATCTCTATTTTGCACAAGGTATGGAAAAGTCCTGTGGGATCCATGCCTGGTTCATTTTAATGAACGTGAGCTTGTCAACATTGTCTCTGGACAGGCGGCTGCACTTGTCTGTGATAACGCCCCCAGCCGTGCTAAATACACATTCAGATAATACACTGGCTGCAGGGCACGCCAGCACCTCCAAGGCATAAAGGGCAAGCTCAGGCCATGTGCCCAATTTGGAGACCCAGAAGTTGAAGGGGGCAGACCTGTCATTCACTACATGTAGGCGTGTGCACACATACTGCTCCACCATGTTGGTGAAATGCTGCCTCCTGCTAAGACGTTCCATATGAGCTGCTGGTGCTGCTGTTTGTTGTGGCGTGCTGACAAAGCTTTTCCACATTTCGGCCATGCTAACCCTGCCTTCTGAGGTGCTGGCGGTGCCCTGGTTGCGTTGGCGACCTCTTCCTCCTCCTCCTCTGCCTTGGTCTTGTGCTTCCACTGTGGCCCCGCTGTTAGGTGGGAATGCCAGCAGCATCGTGCGCTTGTACTTGCGCATCTTGCGATCGCGCTCCAGTGAGTGAATTAAGGACGGTACGTTGTCCTTGTAACGGAGATCCAGCAGCGTGGCCACCCAGTAATCAGCACAAGTTAGAATGTGGGCAACTCGGCGGTCGTTGTGGAGACACTGCAGCATGTAATCGCTCATGTGTGCCAGGCTGCCCAGAGGCAACGAAAGGCTGTCCTCTGTGGGAGGTGTATCGTCTGTGTCCTCTGTATCCCCCCACCCACGCACCAGTGATGGCCATGAGTTGGCCTGGGTGCCACCCTGCTGTGAACATGGTTCCATCTCCCCCTCCATCTCCTCCTCCTCATCCTCCAGAACTGTGCCCCTGCTGGACAATTGTGTCCCTGGCGTTTGTGGGTGCAGGAACCCACCCTCGCAGCCACTTGCGAATGACTGCCCTGAAAGCCTTGGAAATGTTACCTCTTCATCCTCCTCCTCCTCCTCATCCTGTGCCACATCCTCTTCCATCATCGCCCGAATCGTTTTTTGAAGGAGGCATAGAAGTGGGATAGTTAAGCTGACAACGGCGTCATCGGCACTGGCCATGTTGGTGGAGTACTCAAAACAGCGCCACAAGGCACACAGGTCTCGCATGGAGGCCCAGTTATTGGTGGTGAAGTGGTGCCGTTCCGCAGAGCGACTCACGCGTGCGTGCTGCAGCTGAAACTCCACTATGGCCTGCTGCTGCTCGCACAGTCTTTCCAGCATGTGCAAGGTGGAGTTCCAACTTGTGGGCACGTCACATATGAGGCGGTGAGCGGGAAGGCCGAAGTTACGCTGCAGCGCTGACAGGCGAGCAGCAGCAGGGTGAGAATGCCGAAAGTCCGCACAGACGGCCCGCACTTTCTGCAGCAGCTCTGACATATCGGGGTAATTTTTAAGGAACCTCTGCACCACCAAATTCAGCACATGCGCCAGGCAAGGGATGTGCATCAAACGGGCTAGGCCCAGAGCTGCTATGAGATTTCGCCCGTTATCGCACACCACCAGGCCGGGCTTGAGGCTCGCTGGCAGCAACCACTCATTTGTCTGCTGTTCCATGCTCCTCCACAACTCCTGCGTGGTGTGTGGTTTTTCCCCCAAACAGGCAAGTTTTAAAACTGCCTGCTGTCGTTTACCCCTGGCTGTGCTGAAGTTGGTGGTGAAGGTGTTACGCTGACCGAATGAGGAGGCGGTAGAGGATGAGGAAGCGGAGTAGGAGGAGTTAGGAACAGGAGGCAAACTGAAGCGCCCTGCAATCCTCGGTGGTGGAAGGACATGCGCCAAATTGCTATCCGCCTCAGGCCCATCCGCCACTGCATTTACCCAGTGTGCCGTTAGGGAGATATAACGCCCCTGACCGTGCTTACTGGTCCACGTATCGGTAGTTAGGTGGACCTTGCCACAGATGGCGTTGAGCAATGCACACCTGATTTTTTCCCCCACTTGGTTGTGCAGGGAAGGGATGGCTTGCCTGGAAAAGTAGTGGCGGCTGGGCACGACGTACTGTGGGACAGCCACCGACATAAGGTTTTTAAAACTGTGCGTCTCCACCAGACGGAATGACAGCATTTCAAAGGCCAAGAATTTTGAAATGCTGGCATTCAGGGCCAGGGATCGCGGGTGGGTAGGGGGGTACTTCCTCTTCCTCTGAAGTGTTTGGGAGATGGAAAGCTGAACGCTTCCACGGGACAGTGTGGAGATGGTTGGTGACCCAGGTGGTGGTGTTGCTGACAGATCGTTTGTTTGCGGGGTGGCAGGTGCCGGTATCACTACAGAGGTGGATGAAGAGGCCGAGACTGCAGCAGAAGAGGAAGCAGGAGGAGCCAGAGACCTTTCTTGGATTTGAAGGTGTCTACTCCACTGCAGCACGTGCTTTGCACTTAGATTCTCGATCATGCAGGTTGTGCTCAGGTTGAGAAGGTTTATGCCTCGCTTCAGGCTCTAATTGCACAGGGTGCAAACCACTCTTGTCCTGTCATCAGCACATTTTCTGAAGAACTTCCACGCTAGAGAACTCCTTTGAGCTGGCTTTGGTGCGCTCGGGCCCTTGCTGCGTTGGGCAGTAGCAGGCGTAGTGTCTAGGGCACGGCCGCTCCGCTTCTGCACCCTGCTCCCTCTTCTGCTGTGCTGGTGGCTCTGTGTGACCACCGCCTCTTCCTCAAAACTACTCAGGTCACCTGCATGACCTTCATTCCATGTGGGGTCGAGGACCTCATCGTCCTCCACATCATCTTCCGCCCAGTCTTCACCCCTGCCCTCCTTGTCGGTCTCCACAATTCTGAGTGCCGCAGCAGTTGGCACCTGCATTTCGTCATCATCGGAGACGTGCTGCGATGGTCCTTCCATGTACTCATCATGAGAAATAAGTGGTTGGGCATCGCTGCACTCAATCTCTTCCACTTCTGGGGCAGGGCTAGGTGGATGGCCCTGGGAAACTCTGCTGACAGAGTCATCAAAAAGAAGAAGAGACTGCTGCATGACTTGGGGCTCAGACTGCTTGCCTGATTTGCAAGGGGGTGAGGTGAAAGACGGTTGGACATTGGCTGCAGGTGCCAACTCTGACCTTTCTGCAGTAGACTGGGTGGGAGACAATGTGAAGGAACTGGAGGCACTGTCAGCAACCCAATCTACTATCGCCTGTACTTCTTCTGGCCTCATCCCTTCTAGAGGCGCATGATGCCCTACCAAATACTGGTGCAGGTTCTGTCGCCTACTCACACTTGAGGAAGGTGTTTCACTTGTGCGTGTAGCTGGCACAGATCGACCACATCCTCTCCTTGCAACAGGAGCTCTACCAGCAGCACCACGACCCAGGCCACGGCCCCTATTTGATGGTCTCCTCATATTTCTGTAATTTATGATCTTGCCATAGAAAGGTGTTTATTGAATAGCGGAACAAAACAACAGCAGTATCGCACGGGTGTATCTCACAGTCAAATATGCAAACTATGCCGCAATTTAATTTTTTTTACCCCAAAAGGGTGTATATTGAATAGCGGAATAGAAAAAAGGATATAAAACGGTGTATCTCACACGTACAAACACAGACTAGGCCCCGATTACAATTTTTTGTACCCTAAAGGCAGGATGAGGATGAGGAAGAGGAGTAGGAGGAGTTCGGAACAGGAGGCAAACTGAAGCGCCCTGAGATCCTCGGCGGTGGAAGGAGATGCGCCAAACAAATTTAAAAAGGGGTATCTCACATGTACCGATACAGACTATGCCGTAATTTATTTTTTTACACTCAAACAGGGTGTATATTGAATAGCGGAGTAGAAATATTTTTATAAAATGGTGTATCTCACACGTACAAACACAGACTAGGCCCAGATTACAATTTTTTGTACCCTAAAGGCAGGATGAGGATGAGGAGTAGGAGGAGTTCGGAACAGGAGGCAAACTGAAGCACCCTGCAGTCCTCGGCGGTGGAAGATGCGCCCCAAAAGATTGGAAGGTGTATCTCACACGTACCGATACAGACTATGCCGCAATTTAATTATTTTTACCCCAAAGGGTGTAGATTGAATAGCGGAATAGAAAAAATTTTATAAAACGGTGTATCTCACACGTACAAACACAGACTAGGCCCCGATTACAATTTTTTGTACCCTAAAGGCAGGATGAGGATGAGGAGTAGGAGGAGTTCGGAACAGGAGGCAAACTGAAGCACCCTGCAATCCTCGGCGGTGGAAGATGCGCCCCAAAAGATTGGAAGGTGTATCTTACACGTACCGATACAGACTATGCCTCAATTTAATTATTTTTACCCCAAAGGGTGTAGATTGAATAGCGGAATAGAAAAAATTTTATAAAACGGTGTATCTCACACGTACAAACACAGACTAGGCCCCGATTACAATTTTTTGTACCCCAAAGGCAGGAGTAGGAGGAGTTCGGAACAGGCAGGAGGCAAACTGAAACACCCTGAAATCCTCGGCAGTGTAAGATGAGCCCCAAAAATTGGAAAGGTGTATCTCACACGTACCGATACTGACTATGCCGCAATTTAATTCTTTTTACCCCAAGGGTGTAGATTGAATAGCGGAATAGAAAATATGATATCAAAAGGTGTATCTATCTCACACGTACAGACCCAGACTAGGCCCCGATTACAATTTTTTGTACCCCAAAGGCAGGATGAGGAGTAGGAGGAGTTCGGAACAGGCAGGAGGCAAACTGAAACACCCTGCAATCCTCGGCGGTGTAAGATGAGCCCCAAAAATTGGAAAGGTGTATCTCACACGTACCGATACTGACTATGCCGCAATTTAATTCTTTTTACCCCAAAGGGTGTAGATTGAATAGCGGAATAGAAAATATGATATAAAATTGGTGATTTTTTAATAGCACATGTGAACACAGCAGTGTCTTATGTCAGTCAGCTCTGCTGCAGGCTATGAAGGGAAAAAAAAAGAAAATTCCCCTTTAAGTTTGTAATTTTTAAATAGATTAGTACAGACTATGCCACAATTTATTTTTTTTAACCCAAAAGGGTGTATATTGAATAGTGGAATAGAAAAAAGTGTATAAAATTGAAAATCACTCAATAGCACATGTGAACACAGCAGTGTCTTATGTCAGTCAGCTCTGCTGCAGGCTATGAAGGGAAAAAAAAAAGAAAATTCCCCTTTAAGTATTGTAATTTTTAAATAGATTAGTACAGACTATGCCACAATTTAATTTTTTTAACCCAAAAGGGTGTATATTGAATAGTGGAATAGAAAAAAGTGTATAAAATTGAAAATCACTCAATAGCACATGTGAACACAGCAGTGTCAGCACTGAAGCAAAAGCTCTGCACACAACTGACTGATAAAAATAGATTTTTTTCTCCCTCCTCCTCCTCCTCCTCAGCGGGCTTAACTGAGGGCAAAACGATTGTGTTCACTGCACCAACCCCCACACAGCAAAATCGATGTAGAACATTGACCCTGCCTATTCTCCAGCCTCGCCCTAAAATGCCCTAATAACTCGCCCTGCCTGCACCCTGACCTGACCCTGCATTCTTTTCGGACACAATACAATTTTTCACTGTCTGTCCCTAATCAGCAGCCAGCACGTATGATGTGTGCTCTCTCCCTAATACTACAGCAGAATGACGCAGCGCGCTGAGTCTCGAACTTATAAAGAGATGGTCACATGCTTCAGATGGCCAATCACAGCTACTAATACATTAGTAGGCATGGCTGAGATGGCTTAAGGCACACCAGTTAAACGCTTGTTGATTGGCTGTTGAAAGCCCGCCATTAAAAGCGCTCCATTACATACAAAACAGGAAGTAAAATGACCGAACACGGATTTTAAACCCGAACATACAGTAAAGTTTTCGGGTCCGTGTTCGGGTAACAAAAATCCAATTATTCGGTACGAACACGAATAATACAGTCCGTGTTCGCTCAACACTAGCCGTGTGTTATTTTAAGGGGACAACAAACTTACACTGTTATACAAGCTATGCACTTACTACTTTACATTGAAGCAAAGTTTCATTTCTTAAGTGTTGTCACATAAAAGATAGAATAAAATATTTACAAAAATGTGAGGGGTGTACTCACTTTTGTGAGATACTGTACAATGTCTTGCGAAAGTATTCAGCCCCCTTGAACTTTGCGACCTTTTTCCACATTTCAGGCTTCAAACATAAAGATATAAAACTGTAATTTTTTGTGAAGAATCAACAACAAGTGGGTCACAATCATGAAGTGGAACGAAATTTATTGGATATTTCAAACTTTTTTAACAAATAAAAAATTGGGCGTGCAAAATTATTCAGCCCCCTTAAGTTAATACTTTGTAGCGCCACCTTTTGCTGCGATTATAGCTGTAAGTCGCTTGGGGTATGTCTCTATCAGTTTTGCACATCGAGAGACTGAAATTTTTGCCCATTCCTCCTTGCAAAACAGCTCGAGCTCAGTGAGGTTGGATGGAGAGTGTTTGTGAACAGCAGTTTTCAGTTCTTTCCACAGATTCTCAATTGGATTCAGTTCTGGACTTTGACTTGGCCATTCTAACACCTGGATATGTTTATTTGTGAACCATTCCATTGTAGATTTTGCTTTATGTTTTGGATCATTGTCTTGTTGGAAGACAAATCTCCGTCCCAGTCTCAGGTCTTTTGCAGACTCCATCAGGTTTTCTTCCAGAATGGTCCTATATTTGGCTCCATCCATCTTCCCATCAATTTTAACCATCTTCCCTGTCCCTGCTGAAGAAAAGCAGGCCCAAACCATGATGCTGCCACCACCATGTTTGACAGTGGGGATGGTGTGTTCAGGGTGATGAGCTGTGTTGCTTTTATGCCAAACCTAACCTTTTGCATTGTTGCCAAAAAGTTCGATTTTGGTTTCATCTGACCAGAGCACCTTCTTCCACATGTTTGGTGTGTCTCCCAGGTGGCTTGTGGCAAACTTTAAACAACACTTTTTATGGATATCTTTAAGAAATGGCTTTCTTCTTGCCACTCTTCCATAAAGGCCAGATTTGTGCAGTATACAACTGATTGTTGTCCTATGGACAGAGTCTCCCACCTCAGCTGTAGATCTCTGCAATTCATCCAGAGTGATTATGGGCCTCTTGACTGCATCTCTGATCAGTCTTCTCCTTGTATGAGCTGAAAGTTTAGAGGGACGGCCAGGTCTTCGTAGATTTGCAGTGGTCTGATACTCCTTCCATTTCAATATTATCGCTTGCACAGTGCTCCTTGGGATGTTTAAAGCTTGGGAAATCTTTTTGTATCCAAATCCGGCTTTAAACTTCTCCACAACAGTATCTCGGACCTGCCTCGTGTGTTCCTTGTTCTTCATGATGCTCTCTGCGCTTTAAACGGACCTCTGAGACTATCACAGTGCAGGTGCATTTATACGGAGACTTGATTACACACAGGTGGATTCTATTTATCATCATTAGTCATTTAGGTCAACATTGGATCATTCAGAGATCCTCACTGAACTTCTGGAGAGAGTTTGCTGCACTGAAAGTAAAGGGGCTGAATAATTTTGCACACCCAATTTTTCAGTTTTTTATTTAACAAAGTTTGAAATATGCAATAAATTTCATTCCACTTCATGATTGTGTCCCATTTGTTGTTGATTCATCACAAAAAATTACAGTTTTATAGCTTTATGTTTGAAGCCTGAAATGTGGCAAAAGGTCGCAAAGTTCAAGGGGGCTGAATACTTTCGCAAGGCACTGTATATACTTTGCTATCTGTTTACTAATGCTAGAAGCATGAGAATTGAAATAATCAATGTTGATTGAGAGAGTGAAGTTCATACAGACAGGAGGGAGTGTTTACTCGATGAAAGACAAAATGCCTATGAAGACTCCTCAGATGTATGAGATCATTTTGTCCTAGGCCAGAAACCAGTAAGCAAATGAAGAAATGTAAAATAAAAAGCTTAAAACAAGAAAATATATAAAGCCATGCTGGAATTACTGTGTCTTTAGGTTACATCGCATTTTGGGCCATTTTAGGACGCTCCTTTAAGAGTTTTACGATAATGACTGAATTCTCTCTAGGAGGGCCGAGCTGTATTATGGCGGATGTAGTTTGGAAGAAGGGCGGAGACCATGAGATGGATGACTGACTGAACCACACTCCCAGGGAGCTTTGAGGATCCGCAGAGGATCATGGGAGAAGGTATATCTGGGGGGCATGGTCGGATGCGCGCTCTCTTGCTTCGGGGACTCGTGGAGTGCGGAGGAGAGAAGGAGAGCTGCAGAGAGAGAGACTAACCAGGACGGAGGCCTGAGAGTGCGGAGAGCCCATCCTGACTGGAGTGGATGGCGGAAGTCAAAGGGAGGTGAATAGTCCAGCGTGAGAGCTGAAGGGACAGCGAGCGGCGCTGAGAGAGCAGCCTAGTACAGTGCATACTGAGGGTCTTTCCCGCGACGCAGCATCAAAAGGAACAGTCCTGCGGGAGGACAAGAGGGTCACTCGTGGATACTGATGTTGCACTAAAGTGCCTAGTGACCTTTGGGAACTGCAAATACTGTATATATTTGCATACAGAATACACTGACAGCAGTTAGGAACTCATTAACATTTGTAACCTTGGATTACAAATATCACCTGAAGTGTGATAAAGAGCTCCAACTGCCGGCGAAGAAGTGCAAGGCCTTTCTAGCATAGAGACTACATTACATCCTTAAAGGGGGCCCCCGGTTCTAGAATATTTCTGGCAGTTGATTTAGACTGATTGTTTAGCTGAATAAGAAGAAGCAGATTATAGTTAAGGTTACTATATCTGAGTCCCACTATAGCAGTTATATCAATAATATATTATAGTCACTCTCATTTCATATAAATATATATATTGTTGAGTATTTGACATTTGCAGGTTTCGCATATATTACTGAGATTTGGAAGATTGACACCATACCTACTACTACCTGCAGATTTATCATTTATCTGTATGCCTGTTAAATTTGCTTTATTCCAGTAAATAGTTACACTGGTATCTGAGTGTTGAGTAATTTTACACAACTACACAGAAAATGACTGAATGAAAATGCAGGGTGGGTCACACTGTACCCACACTGCATGGATGGGGCAGAGGCATGACAGTAAAACAAGTTAACAATAGTAGACAGGTCATTGGTTAATTAAAGTTCAAATTTGATTGGTCATTTAAATGTATTGTATAATTGGTCAGTGAAAATACATGTTTATTGGTCAGTTATATTACTTACCTACGATTGGTTGTAATTGACGGTATCAGCAACCTAGAGTCAGAGAATTTTCCTATATAATGAACATTCTGTTATTTTTAACAGTCAGCGGGAGAGAGGCAAGAAGTTTCATGTTGAACATTGCCTTGCCTTGGCTATGTGGTCTTTATTGCGAAGCTTAATGGATCGGGCCGGCAGCGCTGACGGGGAGGCTTGGATGAGGAAATGCCTGGCGATTCCTTTGGATGTTCCAGTGCCGTCTCAACTTCGTCCTCCATCTTTGTCGGCTGAAAATGATGTAGTTCCGGTTGACGCTGACCTCCCGACTGACGTGGTTTCCGCCGCTGCGGACCGGCAAATCGTAGTTGCCGCTACAGATGACCCCGATGACGACTTCCGCGGATGCCATTTCCGGGCGACGTCTATTGCCGGAAGCAATGAGAGGAGATCAGTGCGAGTCAGGAAGAGGCCTCGGCGGTTCGGTCCAGAGGTGGTCCCGTACTCAACGAGAGCGGCGAAACAAGGGAAGACTAGTAAGGGTTCTGTTAGTACCCGTGTTTCTGGATTTTGCCATGCTAATCTTTTTCCTTTGCAGGGTGAAGTTTTGTCCGTTGGTCGGGTGCTCGCTGCATCGGTGGCTTCATCTGCTGCGCCATCAACGTCCTCATCTTCAGCGGTTTCTTCATTACCGGTTGCTCAGCAGGATCCAGCTGCTGCTGCTGTGGTCAGTAATGACGCAGTGCGTGAAGGCGAGCAGCCTGCTGAAAATGTTTTGAATGCATTTGTACAATTGTTGACTTCTGTATGTAGTAATGTTTTATCTACCTCACATGTTGCTAGCATTTCAAATGTGGAGGAGGGCCCTGTGAGTGTTGAACCATTACCTAGTACCGTTTGGCGTTCAGAATTGAGTAGTGACGATTTTTCAAATGCTAATGTCCAGTTTGTGCCCCCCAAAAAAATTGATGCTGTTAATCCCAATTTTTTGCTTTCTGTTCCTGAGTGTGCTGTTAAGGAGGCTCTCCCGTGTGAGGTTTCCCCATTAGGTTTTCACCTGAAAAATAGTGTTAAGGACAAGATTTGGAGGGGGGAATTCATGGATTTTCTGTCGTTATTGCCTAGCTCTAGAACTTTCATATATGATTTGAATAAGTCAGGCGAGGAAAGATCAAGGACAGTGCCGAGATCCTTCAATAACTGGCTTCAAGGTTATTGCATCTATGCTGGTGTTTTGGGGGAAAAAAGTCCTCATTTGTGTAGCGGACTTTTCCAGCACCTGGATATAATTCTTGAAGCTTACAAGAATTTCCCTGGTCTGTCTTGGTTTCAATACGACGAATCCTTTCGTCAGAAAATGTCTATACACCGGACTCTTAAGTGGGGGGTTAAAGATGTCGGCCTTTGGCTCAATTTATTGTTGTCACAGAAACCAGTTGCTTATCCAAAACCGGTTGCTTCTGGACAGTTTAGGAAGGGAGTGTGTTTTGGATTCAATGAAGGGTTGTACAAATGGCCTAACAACTGCAAATTCAAGCACGAATGCTCCCATTGTGCAGGCACACATCCTTTTTCTAGGTGTTTAGAAAAGAACACTGTGTTTCACCCACAGGTTTCCAGGGAGCAGTTTTTTCTCAAAAGCGGCAGCTCAGGTGAAATTGGAAAGAATGCTACCCTGGCTGTGTTTGTACCCAAACATTGAAAAGGCTACCTTGCTTTTTCATGGTTTTCGTGATGGTTTTGAGTTACCATCTTTTTCTGGTTCAGGTTGTGTAGTGCAAGATAATTTACCTTCTGCTACTATTTACCCGGCAGTTGTTAGACAAAAGATTAGTAAGGAAATTGAATGTGGTAGAGTGGCTGGTCCTTTCTCTTCCCCCCCTTTTACTGACTTTAGGATATCGCCTTTGGGAGTTGTAGGGAAGAAAGAGCCTGGCGAATTTCTCATAATTCAGCATTTATCCTTTCTGGATGGTTTGTCATTAAACGTGACATCAATCCTTCTTTGTGCAGAGTGTCTTATGCCTCTTTTGAAAATGAATCGGAGAAAATTAGGGACGTTGGAACTGCAGCTTTGCTGGCAAAGGCGGATGTCAAATTAGCTTTCAGGCTTTTACCTATACACCCTAAAACCTTTAACTCTTTGGGTTTCTTTTTTGAGGGTAACTATTTTTTTTGATAAATGTCTACCTATGGGCTGTTGGCTCTCCTGTTATTATTTTGAGGCTTTTTCGAGTTTTCTGGAATGGGTAGTGTCTTCTAGGGCAGGCTCGGGTACCATCTTGCATTATCTTGACGATTTTTATTTGTTGGTCAGTCAGATTCTTTGGACTGCCTGTATTTGCTTACTGAATTTCGTGTTACTTGTTCATTATTTGGTGTTCCATTTGCCGAGGAAAAGACGGTTTATCCAACTACCTGTCTGGAATTTTTGGGAATCCTTGCGGATACTGCTAAGATGGAATTTAGGTTGCCTGCTACTAAAATTTCTAAGCTGAAATTTTTGTTGCAATATGTTTTATTTCACAAAAAAGTTAAATTAAAGACTGTTCAGTCCTTATTGGGATTGCTGAATTTTGTGTCTCGAGTTTTTTCTAAAAGGCTATACAGGGCCATTTCTGGCATTTCATCTCCCTCACATTTCATTAGAGTTTCTGCTGACATTAGAGATGACCTCTTGGTGTGGGTAAAGTTTTTGGATACCTTCAACGGTTCCTCAGTTTGGCAGGATTGTTTTTGCTCGTCTGAAGCTTTGAGTTTGTTTACTAACGCTTCTGGTGCCTATGGATATGGTGTATTTTGGGCAGGTCACTGGTCTGCTGCTCCTTGGCACCCTCGCTGGGATTTAGATGGTCTGACCGCAAGCATAGTTCTTTTGGAACTGTTCCCAGTGGTTGTTGCTCTTGAATTGTGGGGCGATAGTTTTAGGAACAAACGGATTTGTTTACATTCAGACAACAGAGGCATAGTTTTTGCAATTAATTGCTTGTCCTCTCGCTCTGGCCCAGTGATTTCTTTATTGCGGTACTTCATTTTTTAGTGCTTACAATATAACATATGCTTGAGGCCTAAGTTTATTCCAGGAGTTTCTAATGAGGTTGCGGATTCCTTATCTCGCCAGCAGTTCAAGAGGTTCAGAACATTGGCTCCGGATGGGGATCTGTTGGGGTTGCCCTTCCCCCAGCATCTTTGGGACTTGCTGTGATCAACATTTCTGCTGCCATTCAGAATTCCATTGCTCCTTATACTTAGAAAATGGTATTTGTCAGCGTGGGAGTTGTGGTGTTCCTTTTTTGGTCTCCATGGTCTACCTTTTCTCTCTTTTGCTGAACAAAATGTTCTGAGGTTCCTGGATTCTCTGCTGGATCAGCATCTTTCTTATTCCCATTTTGTGAAAACCCTTGCTGGGGTATCCTTTTTTATGAAATTACATGGTGGTTCCTCATGCATGGACTTTTTTTCTGTTAAAATGGCTTTGCGTAGTTATGGTAAGGCCCATACAGTTTCGGATGGCAGGTATGCTATTTCACTGTCTCTTTTGAAGAAACTGTGTGTAGCCACGGACATGGTTTGCTCTTCCTAATATGAATCCTGTCACTTCAAATGCGCCTTCTGCATGTGCTATTATGGTGCATTTAGGGTGTCTGAAATGCTTGCTTCAAGTTCTTCTGCCATCAATGGCTTGATTTTTTCGGATGTCTATGTTTTCAAAGATAATCTGAAAATTTTGCTAAGGCATAGCAAGACTGATCAGTTTGGAAAAGGAAAATGGATTACTTTGGAAAGAAATGCTGATGTGGATATTTGTGTTGTCACCTTGGCAGTGTTATTTAGGTCTTGGGCCACTTCCTTTTCATCACTTTTTTGTGCATATTAATGGTGCTCCTCTTACTGTATTTCAGTTTGGCGCTGTTCTTAAAAAGTGTTTAGTTTTTTTACGTCTGGACCATCTGCCAATTTCTCCCCACTCTTTCCGCATTGGTGCAGCTACTATTGCGGTGGGATTGGGTTTTTCTGATGTTTTCATTAAGAATATTGGCAGAAGTCGTTCGGATGTCTTTAAGTCCTATGTGAGGCCTAACTTGTGCGTTTGATTTCAGGTCAAGCTACTATTGTATGGCTTATTGGACATTCTTACGTGTTTTGGGCCCACAGGCGCGCTGGACTGAATTTGGGTTTTTCCACTTCTATGTTTAAACTGTTCTGGTATGGTAACAGGGGTATGAGCTGGATTGAATTTTTTCCAGTTTTTTCAGACCTATGTTCTAAATGGCCATCCCCTGATGTGGTTGTTGTCCATTTGGGCGGGAATGACATTGGCTACAGAAAGAATGTTGACCTTATTTTACACATTAAATCTGATTTTTTGAAATTGAAATCACAATTCCCTGACTGCAAATTTGTTTTTTCGGAAATCATCCCTAGTTTGGGCTGGTTTTCCTCTGATTTGGTTTTCATGGAAAGGAATCGTAAACGTGTCAACAGGTCTATTTCTAGATTTATGTCTTCCATAGGTGAAATTTCGTTCAGACATGTTAATTTGGAAGGCGGTTTGGTTGGTTTTTACAGGCCTGATTTAGTCCACTTATCTGATGTAGCCAATGACATTCTTAATTTGGATTTTCAATCCTGTATAGAATTCGCCGCTGGCCGGGTGGTGGTGCCATGCCCATAAGTGTGTGCATGGCGTGTGGGATATTTATGTATTAAAGTGGTTTAATGGGTACCTTGAGCTCTTTGGCTGAGCTACATCTTGTAATGTTCTGTTTAATTTGGTTTTAGTTCAAGCTTTTTGGCTGGACTCATTATATCACTTGTTCTTTGTTAAATATCCCACATGTTATGTTTTGGTTAATAAATGGCCGCGGCCAATTACACCATGCTTTCTAGTGTCAGATATTTTATTTAACTTTATGTAAAAGTATTAAATGTTTAAATTGCTGTTCTGCCTTCGGCACCATCGGGTCGGATGTTTTTCAGGGTCCAGGGAGTGCAGAGGATGTTGCATTAACCAGCACTCCCCAAGGGGGCCGTGCTACATATAATATACCTTCCTATCCATTTACTAAGGCAAGCAGCATTAGGCCTCATGCATATTGCTGCTCGTAAACTGATGTTTTTGGGGCTTTTGGTGTTTTTTGTCTAAGCCCCTGAACACACATCAATAAAAGCCTTTGTGTCCCTGCACACAAACTATTAGAGGAGTTTAGGAGGAGCAGAATTTGAGGCAAACGCACCTAAACACATCCAAACGCGCCTAAGTGCTAGGCACGTTTAGCACTTCAGCATTTATTCATTTCAATGAACAGAATAAGTTAAAAATCTGGCTAATAAAATGAACGCCCAAAAACCAAACGCTGTCTAACTCATTTAAACTGCTTAGCAATAAAAAAAAAAAACTTTCCTCAGCCAAGCGGACTCTTTCTTCACTTTTGGGTGCCGGTGTAGTAATCTCCTGTGTGAGACAAGTACATGACAGTCCTGGCCTCTTCTATATACATCCGTCAGGCAGGACGGGACTGTCATGTACTTGTCTTGTACAGGAGATTACTACACTGACATGGCGGCACCCGAAAGTGAAGAAACAGTCCGCTTGGCTGGGGAAAGTTGTTTTTTTTTTTTATTGCTAAGCAGTTTAAATGAGTGGCTGGGAAAAGTTTTCTTTTAAATTGCTACAGCCTGCAGATTGCGGTGCCAGTCTCTTCTCTGTCTCTACCCACCCGCCTTCATTCTCGTGGATTCCCCATGACTGGGATGACTGTGTCTGTGTGTGTGTTGGGAGCAGTCTTCCATCTATTAGGTGTGGAGGTGCACACTAGCAGGACCTGGCTGTGTGTGTTGAATGTGCAATCTTTTTACAATTGCTATATGGGGCTGTCTCTTTGCTGGATTAGGCTGTCTCTTTGCTGGACTGGGCAGTCTCTTTGCTGGACTGAACTGTCACTTTGCTGGATTAGGCAGTCTCTTTGCTGGACTGGGACTGTCTCTTTGCTGGACTGGGGCAGTCTCTTTGTTGGATTGGGCAGTCTCTTTGCTGGATTGGGTAGTCTCTTTGCTGGATTGGGCTGTCTCTTTGCTATATGTGACTGTCACTTTGCTGAATTGCGCTGTATGTTGCTAGATTGGGCTGTCTCTTTGCTGAATATATGGTTATGTCTCTCCAATCCAGGGCCAACTCTTCTGAGAACTGGTAATGGGGATGCAAGCACTGATGACTTAAAATACACATTTAATTTTTATACATTAAGTTTTAAGAGTGTTAAAATAAAAGTGG
The DNA here is from genome assembly GCF_965119305.1 of Pelophylax lessonae. Taxonomy (NCBI): domain Eukaryota; kingdom Metazoa; phylum Chordata; class Amphibia; order Anura; family Ranidae; genus Pelophylax; species Pelophylax lessonae. Next base: position 526,525,984 of record NC_138771.1, read on the forward strand.
GTGCACTGAAGGACTTGGTGGGATGGCCAGTGGGCAGATTCAGTGGAATGGCCAGTGGGCAGGCCCTGGGGAATGTTGGTGGTAAGGCTTGGGGGGGCCCAGGCCTAAAGCTGTGTAAGGGGCCCTAACATTTGCTCTCTATCCTTAGCATTGTGCTTAAAATCAGATCCACTAGAAACCAACCAGCTAGCTGCTTTAAGATTTACTGCTGCTGAAGGAGGAGGAAAGCAGCAAAATGACACAAACTGTGCCGAGGGAACAGGAGGTAAGACGAGGTAAGGAGGGAGAAAAGAAAATCAGGAGAGGTGACGGGACTAATTATGCTGCCAGGAAGACACAAAAGAGTTACTTTCAAGGGTAGTGACTTACCTTATCCCCCTGATATTCTCTCATTTCTCCCTTGGACAGCCTGTTAACATTAGCACTGTAAAGCTTTTGTCAGTCTTCCTCTCCATCTAAACCAAGGCATAAATTTAGAACTGGAATTATACATATTTTAATTGAAGAAAGTGACATATAGTTTTTGAAACCAAGGAGAGAGGGAAGGTTTACAATAAGGAAGTGACTGCTCTGGGCTTCCACAAAATGGCGACCTCTAAGAAGAAGTAACAGAAGCAATGCAGCACACATTAATTTTGGTAGCAAAAATAATAACGCGGAATGTATGTTATTTTGTTAAAGAACAATAATTGTCATGAAAACGGTTATGGATAAGTTCTGCTTTAAAGTGATTGTAAAGTCTCGTTTTTTTTTTTTTTTTTTCATTTTTCTTTTTAATAACAAAGATGTCATACTTACCTCCTCTGTGCAGTTGATTTTGCACAGAGCAGACCAGATCCTCCTCTTCCCGGCCCCTCTTTGCTGCTCCTAGCCCCTCCCCCCTGTCAAGTGCCCCCACAGCAAGCAGCTTGCTATGGGGGCACCCGAGCTGAGCTGCAGCTCCGTGTGTCCATTCAGATGCAGTTTGGCCCCACCCCATCTCTCTCCTGATTGGCTAACTGAGCCAATGGCGCCGCTGCTGTGTCTCAGTCAATCAGTAGAGAGGGTCCCATATGGCCAAGGACATCACTGAGCAGAGATGGAGCTCAGGTAAGTATTAGGGGGTGCTTGGGAGGCTGCTGTACACAGAAGGCTTTTTATCCTAATGCATAGAATGCATTAAGATAAAAAAAACCTTCTGACTTTACAACTCCTTTAAGCACCTCTGTCAATAATTGACACGAACAATGACTTCATTTTACTGGTAGATTCAGAATCCCAGATACATCTCACATCAATCTAACAAAAACAGCATACGATTTACAGAGGCTATCCTTTAATATTACAGTGCAAGCATGAGAAATAAAAACACTTGAGCTCCAAATTTCAGAATAATAGGCAAGATCTGGAAGACTGACCCACTCATTAGTGGTTGGATGCTTGTGTACAATCTGTAGGATGATATGATCCTCCAGGGACCGCACAGCTTGATTCTGTTCATGAACTGTAGATGTGGTGTCCCAGACTGAGTTCTTTGCATACCCTCACCACAAAGCTAGTTTGCTCCTCCAGGTTAAAAAAGGGCTATGGGATGCCCAAGTACTCTCACGCTGCTTGGCTGTAAAACTCCAGGTGCTTTGCCACAATGTTCCAATACAGAGGGAGATAGGGAAACTCCACGGCGTGCTATGCCTTGACATGGACTGATTTAATTTGTGTTGAAGGCGCACCAAGCAGGTTAGGCTCTAGATGGGAAGTAAGCACCCAGGTCACGTCGGCACATGTGGGTAGCAACCTGTCATTCCTTGGTAGATAGATAGGGCTTAAGAGGAGGAGATCCATCTACGTTGTCGGGGTTCCATCCAGGTACAGGCTCCACCAGTTCTGGTGCCTTGCTGCTGCTGGCCATAGGTGAAAGCTTGTAGGGGGGTAGGTAGTAGGTGGGTGACACTTCCTTCATGTTCCCCTCCTCGTTGGGAGCCAAGGGGTAGGTTCTAGGCTATGCTAGGCACCTTGAACTAACGAATGAACTCTAGTTAACTCACTTGATGTTAATATTCACCACTATGGTCAGGGTTGCATTTAGGAGGGACATGCAGAATCAATGCCGTCTCTACCGATCTCCACTACCTCACTCCCAGTAAAAGAATGGGCCCCGAACGTGCGCAGGCTCCAAGTATGCACTTCCCTAACTCTTGCTGTTCCATACCTGTGCACAGACTGAGAACCTCTGCGGCGCTTATCTTCTCCAATTGCTATGGGAGACGGACTGCTATTGAAGAGAGTGCCAACAACCACTCCCCCTGCAAAAGGCCATCCCACCTCTCACATGTACATATTTATGGCAGGCTGCATGTAAAACCTTCATTACCCTTGGTAGCCACTTGTGTCTTCACAACGTATTAATTCTTGTACTGCTTCATTCCCCAATGTGTTTAATTGACCTGAGCTGTAGACTATATGTGCTGGTTATTTGCAATACACCCCTTGAGTAACTTCAGACCAGGCAAGGACAAAGTTTCAAAAAGTTTACCAGAAATTTGCAGCATACAGAACAAAGTGCACAGTCTTTTTCTAATATCCTTAATCCCTAACACAGGCTTTGTAGTAGCTGCCCCAGCGTACCTGCACAGGATAGAGTCCAGATCGGACCCCTGTCCCATTTTTATACAGCGCAGGACCAATTGGTTGGACCCAAGCAAGCCTGCTAAGAAAGACCTGAGAAGCATGTTAACTCTTAATCCTCCCAGCTGGGGCAGTCTTAAACTCAACCTGCTTACAAGCTGATCCTCCTAATCCCTAAATCACAGGGCAAGAGAGGGCTCTGGAGCATCTGATACCAAGGCAACCTCAGGAACAGCAGAAGGTGATGTCTGTGCAGACAAAGGACCTGCTGAGGCACATATCTCACCATGCCAGATACATTTCATGTCTGCGGTAAATTGGAACTGAGCCAGGAACGGTGGTCTTTCCTTAAACTTTCCTCAAGCCTGAAAAATGAAAACTGATGCAGTCACAGTATTTACAGACTGGCAAGTTTCAATATATTACATTTTTTGTTCTTGAGTTTAGTCATGTTTTAAAGTGATTGTAGCCGTATTAGTGCACTTGCGACAGAGACAATTGAGTACTGTCCGTGATACTTTTTTTTATTTGCACTAACATACAATTTTTCAGTACAAGCTTTCGAGGTATGTGCCCTTCATCAAGGTCCAAGCAGTACTGATTCACAAAAGATTTAGCAGAATGGTAAAAAAACACAATCTCTAAGCCAAAGGAAAAAAAAAAAAAGAGAAAAGCAAACATAAACAAATGTAACTGGCAATGGTAATAAAGCTAGCATAGTTAGTGAGATAAGACAGAGCTATCGATTGGGGGGGGGGGGGTGATAGTCACAGAGGGGGTTGTAAAACTGTAGGATAATGAGTAAGGAAAGCCATATCTAAATTTGGGCCGTTCTTTTTTTGTCAAAAAGAAGTATCATTCTTAATTCAAATGTTTTCCTTTCCTGGATAGTTCTGAAATTCCCTTTAAGAACTAAAATATTGAGGTCTTCTATAGTGTGGTCCGGTTGTGAGAAATTATGTCCCACAGGTTTGCAGAGACTATCTTTTATATGTTCCTTGATGGTATATCTGTGCAAATTCATCCTCGCTTCTGTCCTGTTTCGCCTACATAAGATCCTTTGCTACATCTTTTGCATTGGATGAGGTACACAACATTACTGGAGGTGCAGTTGTATGATCCTGTTATATTAAAGGTCCCATTTGTGTGTGTGACACTTTTAGACAGATTGATCTGGTTGCACAGTTTGCAGTGTTTTTTATTGCAGGGTTTGCTCCCATTATTTGTGACTTCATAATCAGAATTACGTTTTCTGCTGTTGTTTAGTTTATGTCTGAGGTTGGGTGGTCTCTGAAAGCCAATATTGGAGGTTGTTGGAATAAGTCTATAGCTCTCTGTCTGTCTTATCTCACTAACTATGCTAGTTTTATTACCATTGTCAGTTACATTTGTTTATGTTTGTTTGGTTTTCAATTTTTTCTTCCTTTGGCTTAGAGATTGTGCTTTTTTTTACCATTCTGATAAATCTTTTGTGAATCAGTACTGCTAGGACCTTGATGAAGAAGACACCCTGAAAGCTGGTCTTGAAAAATTGTATGTTAGTGCAAATAAAAAAAGTATCACGGACAGTACTCAATTGTTATGTTTTTTTTTTAAACAAAGGAATGATGTTGAGGCATCCCTCACATGACAATATTCGAAACTGGTGATTGGTTGCTCAGGTTCAAGCACTATCACGTAATGGAACTCACATGCACTGCTAGGGTTCTGGCAACAGGGGGTAGGGAATGTGGCTGGGTACATACCGTGGGGGGCGTCTATGTTTACTGACTGTCAAAATGACATTGTCTCTTAAAATTTGTGATGTACGTATTATCAAATTGATCATTAACTGCGCAAGGAATTGTGTTTTTTAAACTGTAGATATTAATGGTGTCCCCTGAATGTGCACCGCTTTGGCTGCTTGATTTCCTCCCTGTCTGCTAACAGTTCTCCCTAGCACACACACTCAGCCCCCGCTAAAGCAGCATGCTCCCACACAGATTTTTTGTTCTGTACAGACAGCTCAGCCTAATGGTTACTGGCCATTATAAAGTTTTATATTAGGTTTTAGAATATTTGAAAATATGCCACGTAGATAGTAGATAGATGATAAAAGTGACAAAATAATATTTAAAATCGCACACAGATTTCTTTCGCAATACAGAAAGGATAAATAGCACACAAACACTCCCTGTATTATTTACATAAAATAGAGCTAGTGCACTAAACCTGCACCTCAATCGTGCACTAAAATAGGATATTTCTGTATATGTTGAGAACAATGTATGAGGCATTGTAAGTAATAGAGGAGAACAAGGCATTGTGGGTGATAAAGAAGTATGTGGCACTGAAAGTGTGAAAGTTGTGAAGCACTGTGTGTAATAGAGAGGTATGGGGCACTGTGTGTAAGATTAGGTTCACACTGTAGCGTGTAATGTGGTTAAGGTTTGCACAAACACAGCAGCGTATTAATTTGAATAGGCTACTGTACCAGGGGGAAATACAGAAAAAAGGTCTTTGCACCTTTTTATAATGACAGTCGCATGGTGCAAAAGCACCATGTGGTTTCCTTCACCCACAAATTTGCTGCGTTTTGAGATGCCTCGGTTCATGGCACCTCCGCGTGTATACTAAAGAGCAGAAGAGTATTTTGCCTGTGGGTACCTGCAGGTGTGTGAATGCATATGATTTGCATGAATTCCTGCCCCACATGAGTGTTAACCTAACCTATCAGACAGGTATGGGGCACATTGTGAAATAGAGAGGTATGAGACACTTTGTGTATTCTGGAGAAATGAAACATGACTGAGGGATGTGCAGAATGCAGAGGCTCAGGCTATCTATAAAACAAACACTTGACCCCTTCCTTCTCCAAGATTGACCAGATGGAGTTGAATGGCCATAGCAGCCTTTTTATTACAAAACAATTAAAATACAACAATCAACAGAAACAATCGTAATGCATATAATACAGTGAATTCATAACCAATAAACAAAACCTCTGCTTAATGCTACCCGGTCGAAGGTCTTTGAAGGCCTACTTACTCTTGACCAACCGGTTGTATCTGCCACCCTATGAAAGGCCGCCTGCTGCAACTTACACAGCCTCAGGGACAATTAACACTTACTTACTGCCAGATACATCCAACTTAAAACCCCAATGTTACCTCCGTATTGTGAGGAAGGGACACCCATACCTCCAGATGGGCCAAACCCCCCTAATTCTCCAATATTTTATCCAGCATCGCCTTCAAAGACCCAATAGACCCCCTCGCCACAGCACATGAGCTTGACACCTTATGGTCGTGTCACTCTCCAAACCCAGAAGGCCCTCTGGATACCCTCCTGCAATCCCAGGTGCCACAGATCAATGCCAATGGCATTCAGATGGACACCATCTTGTCTCAAAAATAGCCAGGCCTCTTCTTCTAGCTCCAGATGACGTAATGCCAAACCCCTATTATGGACCTAGCTACCTCCTTGTTGACCTTTACCCTGGCTTTGTTGATTTTTTTGAACAGAGCGAGCCAAACTGCAAGCAGACCTGGCAACAAATATCGGACCATACAAATATGGTATCCGGAAAAAATTACCACAAAAAGTCGAACTGTATCAGCTCATGCATGGAGCGCAAGTCAAAGTCCTTACCCCCGACATGTAAGAGAACCACATCAGTGGACCTGTCCAATCTAGCATAATGATGCATTTCGGCATTAGAACTATAAACCCCCCCCCTCTCAGACAGGCCTAACTGCCTACTCTCTTTCCTGACCTTAGCCCTCCTGGCACCCCAAAAAAACATATGAGTGATCCAGGATCCACACCAGGTATGCCTCTGAATCTGCAAGAAAAAGAAAAGGGGAGGGGGAAGCACAACACCCCCAATAATCCTAACCTTAGCAACAAACAACAACAAGTAGATAGTAAACTCAGGAAAGAGAAAAAAGACAGCTTAAACTCCAGGAGGTGGCACCACTTAATCCAAGCATTCTACAAATAGCAAGTCACAGAAGTTACAATAAATGAGGGCACACAAATGACAGAAATCTGACGGATTCCCACTGCCGAAACAACCTGGTCATCAAGGCCCCATCTGACTGCTTCCGTAGCCTCCCTAATCCAGAATGATTAAGAAGAATAATTGTCCACACTCAGACTGGCAGAATGCAGACATTTTTTTGAACACAGCCTTGAACTGGAATCGAGACAGAGCTGTCCCATCCGCATGTACAAAGAAAACACCTAAAGATTGGGCGGAAACCTGGAAAAAAAAAACCCACTACCTGAACGGGGCAAACCGGAGAAAAGGGAACCTCACACAACTCAATCTGAGAACCCTTACCCAATTAATCTAATTTAGATTTCCGCAGCACAACACCCACTGTATTGTCCCGTAACCACAAATCCTGGATGCCCAAACCACCCTCACTGCTTTTGTTCTGACTCACAAGTTCCCCCACTCGATATCGCTCCAAAAAGGTCCAGCACAAAGACAGCCTGGAATAAAGCAAGATCATAGTCAGACGAACAAACGCTGTCCAATTCACCCACCACGGCACTGAGCACTTCAAAGGAAACCTGGCATCGAGAGTCCACTACAGAGCGACCCCGCTACCCCGCATAGACTGCTGGACTATGGTAACCTTCGTAACATCCTACTGACCAGCCAACTTAAACATGAAAGCCCGGCCAACTTTTGAGACATGGCAGATACAGATAAACCGCATTCAAAATATCTTCCAATAATATAAAGTAACATGTACATCATCATCCTCCAAAGAACACCCCCCAACTTCACTCACCAGATTGCTTAATTTTTGCCACACCCTGCTATATGAAGTCCAAGTAGACGCATAGACCGAGGCAAAAATTAAGAACAGAGAGGTGGCAATGCAATGCTCCACAAATGCTCTGGACATGGTATTCCGTGCTGTTCCTCTTCCGGTGCCAACTGACTGAATCTGTCCCACTGGAAATGAGACAAAGCATCAGCCACTGATTTATAAGCTCCCGGGATGCGCACAGCAGAAAGAAAACAGTTAAGACATAAACAAGCAAGAACCAAGTGACAAAGCAAGAGTACAACAGCAGGGGAGGAAGCCGTAACACTGTTAATGGCCTGTACCACCCCCAGATGATCCTAATCCTAACCTAATGTGTCTATTCAGAAAAAAACTGACCCCACAAATCATCTAAATAGTGGATGATGGAAGCAAGGCCAGAAACAACCCCAACTGCCCATTCCAAAAAAGAACTGAAAACAAAATGGCACAGTCCATGGGTAAACACCTAATAACAGTTGGGGTCGGAGGGTCCCTTGAGGGGCTGTCAGAAAGGCTCCAAACCCTGGATGTCACCTCAGGGCTAAAGCGCTCAGGAGGCCTAGACCTTCTAGCTTGTGGCCACTGAGGACCTCTGGCCACAGCCTCAGCTCTGAGCTGGGACAACACGACGTCCACATCACCCATGTCCTGTTTTGTTATTTCCACAGGCAAAGGAGAACCCCAAGAAACCTTCCTGACTCTGTGAAAAGCTCCGACTGAGCTTCAACAAGATCCTCCTCCCCTCTACCCACTACCGGACACCCCCCTCAACTTCAGTCATGCTGGCCTTCCTCCTAGTTCCATTCAGCTCCAGCTCTGTGTCAAAGAGAAGTATAAAGCACTGTCTGTAGAGGAGAGCTATGAAGCCCTGTGTGTAATACTGAGGTATGGGACAGTGGCTGTAATAATGTGGTATGAGTCACTGTATATAGTAAAGAGCCATGGGGCGCTGTGAGTAACAGAGGAATGAGACATTGTATGTAATAGTGAGGTTTGAAGATTGCAGCTATAGATGTACAAAGCAGTTTTGACCAATGTAACTGTGTTGGTGTTCACCATCACTGGAATTTAAGGACAGATGGTTGAATTGCTTCATATTTGTCAGCAAGGTCAATTGTTCCCTTTGCCATGAGGTTTCTGAGCAGGAAGTCCACTCCTATTATGGTCATCCCAGGAAGTTCTGAAGAGACGGTCGGTCAGAAAAGGACTTCCGTCTAACTTTTTAACCCCTGGAGGGATTTCTATGATTTTTGGTTATGTTTGCATTTGAAGTATGCTGATTCTGAAAATGTAATGTAATGTTTATTTGAATGTGATGCATATTTTAGAAGTTATGAAAATGTTGCTTACTGTCTGAGGTGGCTATTGTCAGGTGTGCTAATGACCTCACCTGTTGTCTGCTAAGGGATATATTGACACTCAGAGGAATGTGTATTCAGGGCTCGTTAGGGAACCATCGTTCTGTGTCTGACTATTGTGTACACTGATTGCCCCCTGGGGCTTCTGTCTCCTTGCATTGGTCAAAGCTATCTGACCAATCCCTGTTGACTAATTTTCAAGTCCTCATTTGCATGGATGTTCCACTTTCTGTATAAAAGTGTGCTGTGTTCTTGCAATAAACGTCTTCCTGTTTGAACTTACATACAGCTTGCTTGGTGTTTGTTCTAATGGATTCCGGACGGCACATAGCTGTAGTTCGGATCCCGGATCCCTGGTTGACCGAACCATCAGACGTTGCGATCTGCAAGCTGACTTACTAGAAACAAAGGAGTGTCGGGAGAGCGGGCAGAGCGAGCAAGGGTCTCGTCACAGTAACTATGCTTACACTATACTTATTGTGGGATCCCTTTAGAAGCTGGAAATCACTGTAGTAGGCACAGTGGCGTCGGCAGGGGGGGGCTGACCGGGGCTATAGCCCCGAGTGTGCTCCCCAAAAGCCCCGGGTCTCCTGTTGCTCATTAAAAATGATTAGCCCCGAGTCCCAAGGCCTGGGTTTGGCCGGGAACTCGGGGCTACATATCAGCATTGTAACATTAAGCACAGCCAGTGATATGTGGGCGATTCGGAGGGGGGCAGCTGCAAGGACAGTGATTGCAGCTGTCAAGTTTTAGCATTGATGTCGGGTGTGGGCGGGGCCATATGCGGGGCTCCGCCCCCTTGTTCCGTGGAGAAACAGAAGCTGGCTGGGGAGGAAGGTGGCAGGGGGCGGGACCAATAGTACCTGCTGAATGGGCACACAGAGCTTCCCATCCTCCCCCAGCATTCAGAGCTAGGAGGATTTTCTTTTCATCCTCCGCGCCTGAAATTGGCTCCACCCACCTCCCTGCCTTTAGGGAAACTGACTGAAGCTGGACAGGGCAGGAAGGATTCAGCCATGGGATGGATGGATGGATGGTGTCAGCGCCGGTTCCTGGACTTGGTAAGTGTTACTGGCTCTGCCCGCCTCTCTCACTACTACCCCCCCCTCACTCTCACTACTTCCCCTTCTCCCACTCTCTCCTTCTATCACTCTCCCTCCAATCCCTCCCTCCCTCTCTCTCTCCTTCTATGCCTCTCTCTCTCTCTCTCTCTCTCTCTCTCCTTCTATCCCTCCCTCTCTCTCCTTCTATCCCTCCCTCTCTTTCTCTCTCCTTCTATCCCTCCCTCTCTCTCTCTCTCTCCTTCTATTCCTCCCTCTCTCTCCTTCTATCCCTCCCTCTCTCTCCTTCTATCCCTCCCTCTCTTTCTCTCTCCTTCTATCCCTCCCTCTCTCTCTCTCCTTCTATCCCTCCCTCTCTCTCCTTCTATCCCTCCCTCTCTCTCCTTCTATCCCTCCCTCTCTCTCTCTCCTTCTATCCCCCCCTCTCTCTCTCTCTCTCTCTCTCTCTCTCTCCTTCTATCCCTCCCTCTCTCTCTCTCCTTCTATCCCCCCCTCTCTCTCTCTCTCCTTCTATCCCTCCCTCTCTTTCTCTCTCCTTCTATCCCTCCCTCTCTCTCCTTCTATCCCTCCCTCTCCTTCTATCCCTCCCTCTCTTTCTCTCTCCTTCTATCCCTCCCTCTCTTTCTATCTCCTTCTATCCCTCCCTCTCTTTCTCTCTCCTTCTATCCCTCCCTCTCTTTCTCTCTCCTTCTATCCCTCCCTCTCTTTCTCTCTCCTTCTATCCCTCCCTCTCTTTCTCTCTCCTTCTATCCCTCCCTCTCCTTCTATCCCTCCCTCTCCTTCTATCCCTCCCTTTCTTTCTCTCTCCTTCTATCCCTCCCTCTCTTTCTCTCTCCTTCTATCCCTCCCTCTCTTTCTCTCTCCTTCTATCCCTCCCTCTCTCTCTCTCCTTCTATCCCCCCCTCTCTCTCTCTCTTTCTATCCCTCCCTCTCTCTCTCTCCTTCTATCCCCCCTCTCTCTCTCCTTCTATCCCTCCCTCTCTTTCTCTCTCCTTCTATCCCTCCCTCTCCTTCTATCCCTCCCTCTCTTTCTCTCTCCTTCTATCCCTCCCTCTCTTTCTCTCTCCTTCTATCCCTCCCTCTCTTTCTCTCTCCTTCTATCCCTCCCTCTCTCTCTCTCCTTCTATCCCCCCCCTCTCTCTCTCTCTCTCTCCTTCTATCCCTCCCTCTCTTTCTCTCTCCTTCTATCCCTCCCTCTCTCTCTCCTTCTATCCCTCCCTCTCCTTCTATCCCTCCCTCTCTTTCTCTCTCCTTCTATCCCTCCCTCCCTCTCCTTCTATCCCTCCCTCTCTTTCTCTCTCCTTCTATCCCTCCCTCTCTTTCTCTCTCCTTCTATCCCTCCCTCTCTCTCTCTCCTTCTATCCCTCCCCCTCTCTCTCTCTCTCCTTCTATCCCCCCTCTCTCTCTCTCTCCTTCTATCCCTCCCCCTCTCTCTCTCCTTCTATCCCTCCCTCTCTCTCTCCTTCTATCCCTCCCTCTCTCTCCTTCTATCCCTCTCTCTCTCCTTTTATCCTCCCTCTCTCTCCTTCTATCCCTCTCTCTCTCCTTCTATCCCTCCCTCTCTCTCTCTCCTTCTATCCCTCCCTCTCTCTCTCCTTCTATCCCTCTCCCCTCTCTCCTTCTATCCCTCCCCCTCTCTCTCTCCTTCTATCCCTCCCTCTCTCCCTCTCCTTCTATCCCTCCCCCCTCTCTCTCTCTCTCTCCTTCCATCCCTCCCTCTCTCTCTCTCTCCTTCTATCCCTCCCTCTCTCTCTCTCTCCTTCTATCCCTCCCTCTCTCTCCTTCTATCCCTCTCTCTCTCCTTCTATCCCTCCCTCTCTCTCCTTCTATCCCTCTCTCTCTCCTTCTATCCCTCTCTCTCTCCTTCTATCCCTCCCTCTCTCTCTCTCCTTCTATCCCTCCCCCTCTCTCCTTCTATCCCTCCCCCTCTCTCTCTCCTTCTATCCCTCCCTCTCTCTCTCTCCTTCTATCCCTCCCTCTCTTTCTCTCTCCTTCTATCCCTCCCTCTCTCTCTCCTTCTATCCCTCCCTCTCCTTCTATCCCTCCCTCTCTTTCTCTCTCCTTCTATCCCTCCCTCCCTCTCCTTCTATCCCTCCCTCTCTTTCTCTCTCCTTCTATCCCTCCCTCTCTTTCTCTCTCCTTCTATCCCTCCCTCTCTCTCTCTCCTTCTATCCCTCCCCCTCTCTCTCTCTCTCCTTCTATCCCCCCTCTCTCTCTCTCTCCTTCTATCCCTCCCCCTCTCTCTCTCCTTCTATCCCTCCCTCTCTCTCTCCTTCTATCCCTCCCTCTCTCTCCTTCTATCCCTCTCTCTCTCCTTTTATCCCTCCCTCTCTCTCCTTCTATCCCTCTCTCTCTCCTTCTATCCCTCCCTCTCTCTCTCTCCTTCTATCCCTCCCTCTCTCTCTCCTTCTATCCCTCTCCCCTCTCTCCTTCTATCCCTCCCCCTCTCTCTCTCCTTCTATCCCTCCCTCTCTCCCTCTCCTTCTATCCCTCCCCCCTCTCTCTCTCTCTCTCCTTCCATCCCTCCCTCTCTCTCTCTCTCCTTCTATCCCTCCCTCTCTCTCTCTCTCCTTCTATCCCTCCCTCTCTCTCCTTCTATCCCTCTCTCTCTCCTTCTATCCCTCCCTCTCTCTCCTTCTATCCCTCTCTCTCTCCTTCTATCCCTCTCTCTCTCCTTCTATCCCTCCCTCTCTCTCTCTCCTTCTATCCCTCCCCCTCTCTCCTTCTATCCCTCCCCCTCTCTCTCTCTCTCCTTCTATCCCTCCCTCTCTCTCTCTCCTTCTATCCCTCCCTCTCTCTCTCTCTCCTTCCCTCCCTCCCTCCCTCTCTCTCTCTCTCTCCTTCTATCCCTCCCTCTCTCTCTCTCTCTCCTTCTATCCCTCCCTCTCTCTCTCCTATCCCTCCCTCTCTCTCTCTCCCTCTCCTTCTATCCCATATCCCTCCCCCTCTCTCTCTCTCTCTCTCCTTCTATCCCTCCCCCCCTATCTCTCCTTCTATCCCTCCCTCCCTCTTTCTCCTTCTATCCCTCTCTCTCCTTCTATCCCTCCCTCTCTCACTCCCTCTATCCCTCCCTCTCTCTCCTTCTATCCCTCTCTTCTTCTCTCTCTCTCTTTCTCTTTCTCTCCCTCTCTCTCTCTCCTTCTATCTCTCCCTCTCCTTCTATCCCTCTCTTTCCCTCTCTATCCCTGTATCTCTCTATCCCTCTTTATCCTACTCTCTCCTTCTATCCCTCCCTCTCCCTCTATCCCTCTCTCTCCCTCTATCCCTCTCTCTCCTTCTATCCCTCTCTCTCTCACTCCCTCTCTCCCTCCCTCCCTCTCCTTCTATCCCTGTATCTCTATCTATGCCTCTTTCTCCTTCTATCCCTCTCTCTCCCTCTATACCTCTCTATCTTTCTATCTATCCCTCTCTTTCTCCTTCTATCCCTCTCTCTCCCCCTCCATCCCTCTCTCTCCCTCTATCTATCCCTCTCTTTCTCCTTCTATCCTTCTCTCTCTCTCTCTCTCCTTCTATCCTTCTCTCTCTCTCTCTCCCTCCTTCTATCCCTCTCTCTCTCTCTCTCTCTCTCTCTCTCTCTCGCTCTCCCCTTCTATCCCTCTCTCTCTCTCTCTCCTTCTATCCCTCTCTCTCTCTCTCTCCCCCCCCTCCTATCCCTCTCTATCTCTCTCCCTCTCTCCCTCTCTCTCTCTCCTATCCCCCTCTCTCTCTCTCTCTCTCTCCTTCTATCCCTCCCTCTCCCTGTATCTCCTTCTATCCCTCTTTCTCCTTCTCTCTCCTTCTTGCCCTCTCTCTCCCTCTCCCCTCTCTTTCTCTCTCCCTCTCGCTCCTTCTATCCCTCTCTCTCTCTCTTTATCCCTCTCTCTTTATCCCTCTCTCCCTCCCTGACTATTCTGATTCTATTCTTCCAGAAGCACATTTGTGAGGTCAGGGCTTCTCATCCAACATCTGTGCCTGTTATAGCTGCGAAGGGTGAGTCATTTTATGGTGGGGCATTGGGCAGGGGTGAGGGGGCGGGTATTGGGTGGAGCTTGGGCGGGACTTGTGGGAGGGGTTATCAAATTTACCTTCGGGCTGCAGCCCCTGGTCTTTTTACCACCTAGCAACGCCCCTGTAGGCACCACTGCTAAAGTGATCTCTACTAGCTCCAAGGTCCTGTGCCTTAGTGAATGCAAAGCACTCTTTAATTGGACCAGGTGGAGGGGACGAAAAGTGATGTCATGCTCTCCACCCCATCCAATCAGAAAATGCTTCACATTTATTGAAAAAATGCAAAGCATTCTTTGAATGGTGCCCGTACCCAGTGGCCAACCTCCTGTGTTCGCAGGGCAGCCACTGGGCATGGGACCCAGAAGCTAGGGGCACCTTCAACAGTGATTTCTAGCTTTTAGAGCACAGGGTGGCAAACACAAGGCCAGGCCTTGTTATGTAGCCCGTGCAGCGGCCGCCGGTCGCCACTTCCTGTTCTCACCAGCTGCTTTCCGCTGTCACGGAACGGGTCTCCTTGGCAACGGGAGTAAACACTTCCTGGGCCCTCCTCCTCAGTCTCCCCAGCGCCACCGGCAGTGTGTGTAGCTGAGCGCATGCGCTGTTGTTCCGGCATAGCCTGTCAGCCACCGGAGCCATCAGGTACCTCTGCCATCATGTGTTCTAATTGACATCCAGTGGCTGCATCTTGAGGGCAGGCTTTTGAGGACTTGAAGCAGTAGTGACCATGAAATAATTCTTGTAAATGCCATCTTAACATCAGGTAGGAAAGAGTACAGATGTGAGGTTGGCTTTGGAAGGTGGGGGGTGGAGGAGGACTGTGGAGGTGGGTTGGAAGATGTGTTTAAAGGTGGGGGGATGGGGGTTGATTGCTGGGGCAGAGGTCAGAACCCAGGAGGAGGGGTGGAAATGAGATGTTGCACATTGGGCACAGCGCACCCCTGAACCCTGCGATATGTATGTAGCACATTCTTGAACTGTGCACTCTGTACATAGCCCACCCCTGAATCCTTGCCCTCTGTACGTAGCGCACCCCTGAGTTCTTGCCCTCTGCACATAGCGCACCCCTGAATCCCTGCCCTCTGTACATAGCGCACCCCAGAATCCTTGCCCTCTGTACATAGCCCACCCCTGAATCCCTGTTTTCTGTACATATCGCACCACTGAATCCTTGCCCTCTGTATGTAGCGCACCCCTGAATCCCTGCCCTCTGTATGTAGTGCGCCCCTAAATCCCTGCCCTTTGTACATAGCGCTTGCACTCTGAACGCTGAACATTGCGCAAGCCTGACTCTCTGCACTCTGTATATAGTGCACTCCTGACTCCCTGAACATAGTGCATTCCTGAATCCCTGCCCTCTGTACATAGCCCACCCCTAATTCCCTGCACTCTGTAACGCCCCCTGACTCCCTGCACTCTGTATGCAGCGCATCCTAAATCCCTGTACGTAGTACACCCCTGAATCCCTGCACTCTGCATGTAGTGCACCCCTGAATCTCTGCAGTCCGTGTGTAGTGCACCACCGAGCCCTGCTCTCTGTACATAGCGCACCCCTGGACTCTGCTATCAGTATATAGCGCACTCCTGAACCCTACACTTCATACGTAGTGCACTCCTGAACTCTGCTCTCTGTACGTAGCACACCCCTGAACCCTGCTCTCTGTATTTAGCGCACAGCTGAACCCTGCACTCTGTATGTAGCATAATCCTGACGTAATCCTGAACTCTGCAATCTGTACATAGTGCAACCCAGATACAACTGGTCCTTTGGGGGCAAACACTCTGCTGATATGGCCCACGATCAAATTGAGTTTGACACCCCTGTTCTAGAGGGATCCCACAGGGATAGTATATATATTCTTTTTTAAATCATGCCAGGACAAGTGATTACTTGACTGATGCGTCACCAAACAAGATTTTTCTAAACGTATTCCATATCATTGATTTAATCTTCAATTCTATTATGTTAATCTAACAAAAGTAGCTAAATTAGTGGTAAAACAAATTATATTTATTAGATTAAATTAATATATCAAAATGATCTAATCACCTAACTTTTGGATTGTTGTGTGTATGACTAGCATTAGAAAACAACAATAAACAAGAAAACATAATCCAAAGAGTTAGGCCCCGTTCACATAGGGGCGATCCGACTTCGGGTGGCGACCTCCGAGGTCGCGGTGCGAGCAGCGCGCCGCGACCTCGGAGCGGCCACCACGGACTTCATAACATTGAAGTCTATGGCGGTCGCCTCCGGGTCGCCCCAAAGAAGCTCCGGACCCTTTTTCTAAGTCGGAGCGACTTGTGTCGCTCCTATTAGAACGGGTCCGCAGCTTCCCTATGGAAGGCAACCTACGGCGACCTGTGAGGCGACCAGTTCACCTCACAGGTCGCCTTAGTGTGAACGGGGGCTTAAAGCCCAATTTATTTATTTTATTTTTTTAGTAAACATTGCTTTAATTTTCCTTTTAAAGCATATTTACAGTATACCTGCATGGTTTCCATTGTGTTGCTACATGATCTTACATTTACTGAGAATTCTAAGTAATAACAGCATTTTGCATCTTCTACATAGTGGTTGTCCTGCACTCTGAGTCACTAATGGAAACCGAAGTATGTGTGTCCAGCATACCTACTGAGATTATTAGCGCTGAAATGTTGTCTGCCAGAAAAAAGAAAATTCTCTGCTTTTACTGGAGCATAAAGTGCTCTCTCTCTCTCTCTCACATAATGAGTCATGAAGTATTACTTTGCAGCCTGTTATGCTTTGCGAGGATAAAATATATATAAAAAAAAAAAAATAGAGGAAAAGCAAACAAACAGTCTTGTAAGAGCTTACTTAGAAAATGTGGTGTAGTCAACTGTCGTGCCTTCGTTAAGTGATATAATGTGCATATCCAATAAACAAGACACTTTGTAATGTTATATAACTTTTTGTGACCTTGCATTATTTATGTAACTTTTGTTAAATTATGTTGTTAAAAGTTTCCTTTCTGTTTTAATCTGCATTCATCCATGACTTTCCTAAAAGTCTGAAAATTCAAATATGCTCTTTTTACAACAATGGCAGCGGATAGTTTAGGAAAAATATGCTGGATATCTATAGTGATATGGACTGGGTAATGTGTTGAATTCAAAGACACGCCGAAAAAAAAAAAAAATGATGCAGCAGGCTAGTCCGATTTTGCTGAAATTTCATTGCAGCAACTCAAAATGGTATTCAGTAGTTTGTATGGCCCCCACGTGCTTGTATGCATGCCTGACGACGTCAGGGCATACTCCTAATGAGACAACGGATGATGTCCTGGGATATTTCCTCCCAAATCTGGACCAGGGCATCACTGAGCTCCTTAACAGACTGAGGTGCAACCTGGCTGCGTTAGATGGACGGAAACATAATGTCCCAGAGGTGTTCTATTGGATTTTGTCCAGACGAGCGTGGGGGTCTTTCAATAGTATAAATTCCTTTATCCTCCAGGAACTGGCTGCATACTCTCGCTACATCAGGCTGGGCATTGTCGTGCACCAGGAGGAACCCAGGACCCACTGCGCACAATACTTTCATCCCGATATCTAATTGCAGTCAGGGTGCCATTGTCTAGTCTGTAGAGGTCTGTGCGTCCCTCCATGGATATGCCTTCCCAGACCATGACTGACCCACCACCAAACTGGCCATGCTGAATGATGTTGCAGGCAGCCTAATGTTCCTCATTGCTTCTCCTGACCCTTTCACGTCTGTCACATGTGCTCAGGGGGAACCTGCTCTCATTTGTGAAAATCACAGGGCGCCAGTGGCGGACCTGCCAATTGTGGTGTTCAATGGCAAATGCCAATCAAGCTCCACGGTGCCGGGCAGTGAGCACAGGGCCCACTAGAGGATGTCGGGCCCTCAGGCCACCCTCATGATGTCTGTTTCTGATTGGTCAGAGACATTCACACCAGTGGCCTACTGGAAGTCATTTTGTAGGGCTCTGGCAGTGCTCATCCTGTTCCTCCTTGCACAAAGGAGAAGATACCGGTCCTGCTGATGGGTTAAGCACCTTCTTTGGTCCTGTCCAGCTTTCCTAGAGTAACTGTCTGTCTTCTGGAATCTCCTCCATGCTCCTGAGACTGTGCTGGGAGACACAGCAAACCACAGCATACTGATGTGCCATCCTGGGGGAGTTGGACTGCCTGTGCAACCTCTATAGCGTCCAGGTATTGCCTCATGCTACCAGTAGTGACACTGACTCCAGCCAAATGCAAAACTAGTGAAAAACGGTCAGAAAATATGAGTAGGTAAAAAAATGTCAGTGACCTCCACCTGTAAAACCATTCCTGTTTTGGAGGTTGTCTAATTGTTGCCCATCTAGTGCACCTGTTGTTAATTTCATTAACACCAAAGCAGCTGAAATTCATTAACAACACCCTCTGCTACTTAACTGACCAGATCAATTTTCTAGGAGCTTAATTCACTTGCTACTATACAAAAATAATTAAAAAGTTTGTTTTTATGTGTTAATTTTTTTGAGCAGTGTATGTATGTATGTATATATATATATATATATATATATATATATATATATACACACTGAACAAAATTATAAACACTTTTGTTCTTGCAGTCATCTTTACAGGACGGCCACTCCTAGGGAGAGTAGCAGCAGTGCTGAACTTTCTCCATTTATAGACAATTTGTCCTACCATGGACTGATGAACAGCAAGGCTTTTGGAGATACTTTTATAACCCTTTCCAGCTTTATGCAAGTCAACAATTCTTAATCGTAGGTCTTCTGAGAGCTCTTTTGTTGGAGGCATCATTCACATCAGACAATGCTTCTTGTGAAAAGCAAACCCAGAACTGGTGTGGGATTTTTTAGGGCAGGGCAGCTGCAACCAACACCTCCAATCTCATCTCATTGATTGGACTCCAGTTGGCTGACATCTCACTCCAATTAGCTCTTCGAGATGTCATTAGTCTAGGGGTTCACATACTTTTTCCACCTGCACTGTGAATGTTTACATGGTGTGTTCAATAAAAACATGGCAACATTCCATTCTTTGTGAGTTATTAGTTTAAGCAGACTGTGATTGTTTATTGTTGTGACTTAGATGATGATCAGATCACATTTTATGACCAATTTGTGCAGAAACCCATATCATTCCAACGGGTTAACATACTTTTTCTTGCAGCTGTATATACACTTTATTACCAAAAGTATTGGGTCTCTACACACACATGAACTTTAATGGCATCCCACATCCCAGTCTTAGTCCCTAGGGTTCAATATTGAGTTGGCCCACCCTTTGCAGCTTTAACAGCTTCAGCTCTTCTGGGAAGGCTGTCCACAAGATTTAGGAGTGTGTCTATGGGAATGTTTGACCATTCTTCCAAAAGGGCATTTGTGAGGTCAGGCACTGATGTGGACGAGAAGGTCTGGCTCGTAGTCTCCGCTGTAATTCATCCCAAAGGTGTTCTATCGCTTTGAGGTCAGCACTCTGCGCAGGCCAGTCAAGTTCCTCCACCACAAACTCACTCATCCATGTTTTTTTGGACCTTGTTTGTGCACTGGTGTGCAGTCATGTTGGAACAGAAAGGGGCCATCCCCAAACGGTTGCCACAAAGTTGGGAGCATGAAATTGTCCAAAATGTCTTGGTATGCTGATGCCTTAAGAGTTCCCTTCACTGGAACTAAGGAGCCAAGCCCAAGCCCTGAAATCCAACCCCACACCATAACCCCCCCTCTCCACCCAATGATTTGGACCAATGCACAAAGCAAGGTTATGTGGTTTCGATGGTGTCAAGTGTGTGTGGCGGCAACCAGGTGAGGAGTACAAAGTGGAGTAGGTGTGTTAAATTTGGTGTTATCGCTCTCACTCTCTCATACTGTTTACTGGAAGTTCAACATGGCACCTCATGGCAAAGAACTCTCTGAGGATCTGAAAAAACAGAATTGTTGCTCTACATAAAGATGGCCTAGGCTATAAGAAGATTGCCAAGACCCTGAAACTTAGCTGCGGCACGGTGGTCAAGACCATACAGCAGTTTAACAGAACAGGTTCCACTCAGAACAGGCCTCGCCATGGTCGACCAAAGGAGTTGAGTGCACATGCTCAGTGTCATATCCAGAGGTTGTCTTTGGGTAATAGACGTATGAGTGCTGAAGGGGTGAGGGGGTTAGCCTGTCAGTGCTCAGACCATACACCACACACACTGCATCAAATTGGTCTGCATGGCTGTTGTCCCAGAAGGAAGCCTCTTCTAAAGTTGATGCACAAGAAAGCCCACAAATAGTTTGCTGAAGACAAGCAGACTGAGGACATGGATTATTGGAACCATGTCCTGTGGTCTGATGAGACAAAGAAAAACTTATAAGATGGTGTCAAGCGTGTGTGGTGGCAACCAGGTAAGAAGTACAAAGACAAGTGTGTCTTGCCTACAGTCAAAGATGGTGGTGGGAGTGTCATGGTCTGGGGCTGCATGAGTGCTGCCGCACAGGGAGCTGCAGTTCATTGAGGGAACCATGAATGCCAACATTTACTGTGACATACTGAAGCAGAGCATGATCCTTTCGGAGATTGGGCTGCATGCCAGTATTCCAACATAAGAACCCCAAACACACTTCCAAGGCGACCACTGCCTTGCTAAAGAAGCTGAGGGTAAAGGTGATGGACTGGCCAAGCATGTCTCCAGACCTAAAGCTTTTTGAGCATTTGTGGGGCATCCTCAAACAGAAGGTGGAGGAGCGCAAGGTCTCTAACATCCACCAACTCCGTGGTGTTGTCATGGAGGAGTGGAAGAGGACTCCAGTGGCAACCTGTGAAGGTTTGGTGGACTCCATGCCCAAGAGGTTTAAGGCAGTGCTGGAAAATAATGGTGGCCACACAAAATATTGACACTTTGGGCCCAATTTGGACATTTGCACTTAGGGGTGTACTCACTTTTGTTACCAGCCGTTTAGACATTAATGGCTGTGTGTTGAGTTATTCTGAGGGGACAGCAGTTCTGCCTGCAGCTGCATGGACGGGGCTGTCACTGACAGTTTCACATGTGCTGCAGCCCCTCACACACTTAAGGCAGTGATGTTGAGGACAATGAGAGGTGATTATCAAAGTGGGCTGCTGTGTCAGAGAGCTGCCTGCCAATACAGAGAGAGACTCTGCTGCAGAGATTAACAGAGTTGTATTTGTTAAGCACTGCATTTTTAATTGTTTGAGCTTATTTACGAGGTTTGTGTAGTCACTTTGAGTGCCAGCTGCTTTTTACATTTTGGCACTCGCTTTTTCCTTTGTTTTATATTACCACAGAGGCCGCAGCTGTGAGAGATTACCACTGCGAGGTCCTGATTTCAGAGGCGTAACTAGAACCTTCAGGGCCCCGGTGCAAGAAACCATGAAGGGCCCCCCAGACCCCTGGCCTGGGGCCCTTCCCTTCAAGCCTGGGGCTCTTCCCACTGATCCTGGGGCCCTTTACTCCCGTTGCGGGGCCCTTTATTATGGTCCCGCAGTGGAACCCTTTCACAAGTTCTGCAGTGGGCCCCCTTCCTACCATCTTGGAGCCTCCCCATAGTGGTGGAATGCCAGGGCCTGGTTGAAGTGTGACCTTTGCGATCCTGGAAGTTCCCCCACTGGTGTCAGTAGTCTTTATTTTTTGGTATTTTAATTGTATTATTTTTTATAATTTTATTTTATATTTTTACAATGTCGCTGACTATGACTCTGTCCATTCAGTAAAGGAAGGAGCTGGTAAATTACATATTTACCGACCCCTTCCTGGTTCTCTATTGTGACACATCCCCTGCAGCAGCTGGCAGGAGAGGGAAGGGAGCGCATGTGGGGGGGGGGGGGGGGATGCAGCACAGTAGGGGGGGGGGGAGACCAAGGGAGCACACAGGGGTCCAGAGACAGCAGAACACAAGTGAACTGGATAGGAGGAGTGGCGGGGGCAGCATACAGGGGAATCAATCTCCTTCATTTTCCTCCTGCAGCTACAGGAGGAAAAAGGAGGACAGTCATTTCTCTACATGCTGCCCCCGCCGCCCCTCCTATCCAGGTGTACAGGGGAGCCGCACAGGCCCCCTGGAGCATGGGGCCCGGTTGCAATTGCAACCCCTGCAAACCCTGTAGTTACGCTCCTGCCTGTGTTGCAGCTGACCACACCAATTTTGGTGGAAATCGTCAACGCTGAGTCCTGAGCTGCGGCTGACATTAGCAGTTCTGGACAGAGAGCGAGGAGGAAGTGTGATCACAGATCGTTTGGTAATGAGAGGCTGCTGGCTACAACTTCCTGCCCAATGGCTTAAGGGGACAGTGTCACCTGTTTTAGGATACAGTTTGTGTACGTATGCCTGGTATTGGGGTGTCCACTCAAGTCTAACTGTTCCAACAGTGGAATGTAGGGCCCCCGGTGATTAACAACACACTGGCCAGTGGGAGGGGTTTGGAGAGACTAATCGACCTTTAGTTCCGAGTATCACCCATTAGTTGGGACCTCCACGGTTTTAGGGCTTAGGTCAGAAACATTTGGTCCTCCAGTTAATTGTAGTGTTATACAATATCGGTATCTGTTTTTGTTTACTGATATTGCTATTTCGGTTATTGAATAATAAATAATATTCCTTCCTCAGCTCTTGTGTGTGAGAGGGTGTGACATTGCTGGGAAGGTTGATGACATCCAGAGCCATAGATGACCCAAACATCAGCAGCTCCTTCAGGGGTAAGCACTACATATATACAGTTTACAGTGGACACCTAACACTAAATTAGGAAAGTTCCTGAAGATTATTTGTACTTATTTGGCATCTCTCATCTGTTGACTGTGTGATGTAGAAATTTGGCAGATGTTGTAAGATGTGATCATGCTGTTGTCACATCTGCTGCTCTGCACACTTTCATTGGTCACTAATCAACAAATACTGTACATGGACTTTCTTAAAAAAGAAAAAAAAAAACTAACAGTATCCTCTTCAAAATCAGAAAACTCCTGGGTTTTTGGTCACTATGGAAACACATCGCTTTTTCA
Source organism: Pelophylax lessonae (assembly GCF_965119305.1). Classification (NCBI taxonomy): domain Eukaryota; kingdom Metazoa; phylum Chordata; class Amphibia; order Anura; family Ranidae; genus Pelophylax; species Pelophylax lessonae. The sequence goes on from NC_138771.1 coordinate 526,548,797, forward strand.
GTTCTTAACTTAAGAAAGGATCACATTTCCTTTGTAAGCAGACAGCAGATTCCTTAATTTGGTGTTTAGGTCCTCATTATAGTGCAGATAAAGGTTAGGGGGATTAAAGGAAGACAACACTAAGTATGTGCCATGTCAAAGTAAATAAACAAAGGGAGACTATAGTGTATTTTCAATGGGCATGTTTGTTATTATTGAAATATTTACATAATATCCTTTTTATGTAATGTTTTCATCTTTATATGTTTGATATGCCGTATTTTAATTTAACCACTTCAGCTCTGGAAGGTTTTACCCCTAATGACCAGGCCATTTTTTGCAATATGGCACTACGTTGCTTTAACTGATAATTGCGCGGTCATGTGACGCTGTATCCAAATAAAATCTATGTCTTTTTTTCCCCCACAAATAGTTTCCTTTTGGTGGCATTTGATCACCTCTGTGGTTTTTATTTTTTGCGCTATGAACAAAAAAAAACACAATTTTGAAAAAAAAAAAAAACAATATTTTTTACTTTCTGCAATAAAACATTCCCCAAAAAACATTTTTAAAAATCTAATTTTTTCATAAGTTTAGGCCAATATGTATTCTGCTTCATATTTTTGGGGGAAAAAATTCTGATAAGCATATATTGATTGGTTTGCGCAAAAGTTATAGTGTCTACAAACTATGGGATTCATTTATGGACTTTTTTTTTTGTTGTTTTTGTTTGTTATTGTTTTTACTAGTAATTGCGGCGATTAGAGATTTTTAGCGGGACTGCGACATTGCGACAGATAAATCTGACACTAAGGCGTTTATTAAGCCAGGGCTTCCCAAACTTTTTGGGGGCGAGACCCACTTCTGAATACAGTTATTTTTCGGGACCCACTTACTTGTAATTGAATATTGTAAAATATTGCAAATGCAAATATTAATAATAATAATGCATATTTTAAAGGGAGGGGGATGTTAAATAAAAAAATATCAATTTACTACTTTTCTATTTATTATTGAATACACTTGCCAGATGTTCTAAGTGAGGGGTCAGAAACCTGTGGCATGTGTGGCATATAAGCGGAGTTGTAAGTAATCAGCACCCTCATAGACAGTATAAGGCAGGCAGAGGACAGAAATCAACCATCCCCGGACAGTTATCAGCAGGCCATATGCCACTCGCCCTCCTTCCTCTCCCAGCGGTCCACAGTGAAGATTAAAGCCTCGTACACACGCACCGATTGTTGGCCGACCGATCGGCCGTCTTTTGTCCAGTGTTGTTTGAAATGTGCTCTAGACTGCACACGAATTTTGTCGGCCAACAACAACCAACTGCAGAAGTGATGTCATGTGATGGTTAACTTTCCGTGTGTTTTTTCTTCTCTGTGCATGCCCATTCTTGCTCAACTGATTTTTGTCTGCCGAAATCTGTACTGACTGAGGAACAATCGGCCGTTCTGTTGACGGCCAACAAAGATTTTGTTCGGCCGAAAAGTCGCAGTCGGTTGTCGGAAGCATCATACTAACAAGCCGATAATCTGCCGATCGGTACGCGTGTACAAGGCTTAAGCCCCTGTTTGCCCTTCCTAGGACCCAGCACACCTCACCCAGAATCTCCATGATGAGGAGCTCTATGCTGGTCTTGGTGTCCTGGCTCTTCTCCTTCAGATCCTCTACTAGGGTCTCAAAAGCTGCCATGAACTCCTGACACCGCCGGGCCACCTGGTCCTCCTATGACACCGAGGCTGCTGTCTCTGCCTGCTATAGCTGAGAGAATCCAGCCGCCAGTCTAGTCACCACCACTGCTGCCAGCAGGACCGAGGAGCTGGCTCTGCACGTCATGAACATATCCTACATAACAGCCCACATACATACTTACTGATGCAAGTATCCTCCTCCGTAGACCAGCCTCCATAAACTGCGTGGGCGGGGTCCTGAATCCATCGTGATTTGACTGCTCTGGCTCTCTGTAATTTGCGCGGGCCTGCTCTCAGTGATTTCCGGCTTAGCGCGACCCACTCAAATGCAGCTCGCGACCCACCAGTGGGTCCCGACCCACAGTTTGGGAACTCCTGTATTAAGCTATTGAGTGCAAAATTGGTCACAATTCTGCAGAGAAACCAATCAGCTTCCAGGTTTTATAGCTAAAGTTTAATTAAATAAGCTGAGGTTAGAAGCTGATTGGTTCCTCTGCAGAGTTGTGACTAATTTTGCACTCAATAGCTTTAGTAAATAAACCCCTAAGTGACACTTTTTGGGAACCAGTGACACCAAAACTTTGATCAGTGCTAAAAATATGCAATGTTACTGTATAAATGACACTGGCAGGGAAGGGCTTAACACTAGGGGTGATCAAGGGGTTAAGTGTGCTCCTAGGGAGTGCTTTCTAACTGTGGAGGACTGGATTTACTAGAGGAAAGAAGAGATCAAGCTGAAACACAAGATCTCTATATTCCTGAACAGAACATGGGTCTGCCTTGTTTACAAAGTCAGACCGGCGTTTTGTTATTCCGCTGAGTGATCAGCGTGTCTCGGCAGCCTTCTCGGCTACCAAACCCGCTGATTGGTTCCCGCTGTGTCCAATCACATGAAAACGACGCTCCATGGATGCGCGTGCCCCCAAAAACCCCTGCACAAAATCACGTACATGTACGTGATTTTGCACAGCCAGGCTGCCCTGCTGCGGTTTATATAGACAGGGTCCTCAGCTTGTAGCAGACCCTCTGCACACAGGAGGAATGAAAAGCTGAACAGAGCAAAAGGTCATGTGACCAGAAGCTGCAGTCGCACCCAAAATTACGTGTCGACAGATCTTCAATTCAGGTCTGCATGTGATGCAAGAAATGGCCCGCTGGAGAACTGATTGCCGCTCACAGCTTAAAGACCTTCTCGGGAAGCAGAACTGACATCGCCTGATTTCGAATTACAAGAGGGGCGGAGGAGCAGACAGGCTGAATAAAGGATCTGGAATTAATCTATTCAACTGAAGCGCATTTTTCTAACCATGAGAATTGGAGGCATTTTTTTCTGGTGATCCGATGGGAGACAACGGTGGTGGAGTTTGCAAGTGATTCTATTCATCGAGGTGTCATTGGATTCATTATTTTCTGGATTTCTGGAACTTTATGGACTTTACACCTATCTAACACTAGATATATTATTTATAGGACAATCATTCTATTTATTTTTATTTTTTTTATCACAGACAAAGTATCTGGGTATCAGTGGCGGCTGGTGCTCAAAATGTAATAGGCATTGCTTTGCGGCAAAAAACGCTGTAAACAATTGTGTGACTTTGAGGTTGCAAAAGTGTGAAAGGGGCCTTCAGTAATTAAGGTATAGTGTGCCCCCTTTCAATGCAGAGAGACCACCTTGCCCCCTTTCAATGCAGAGAGACCAGCGTGCCCCCTTTCAATGCAGAGAGACCAGCATGCCCCCTTTCAATGCACAGTGACCAGCATGCCCCCTATTAATGCACAGTGACCAGCGTGCCCCCTTTCAATGCACAGTGACCAGCGTGCCCCCTTTCAATGCAGTGACCAGTGTACATGCCCCCTTCAATGCAGTGACCAGCGTACATGCCCCCTTTCAATGCAGTGACCAGTGTACATGCCCCCTTCAATGCAGTGACCAGTGTACATGCCCCCTTCAATGCAGAGATCAGCGTACATGCCCCCAATGCAGAGACCAGTATACATGCCCCCTTCAATGCAGAGATCAGCGTACATGCCCCCAATGCAGTGACCAGCATACATGCCCCCAATGCAGTGACCAGCGTGCGTGCCCCCAATGCAGTGACCAGCGTGCGTGCCCCCAATGTAGTGACCAGTATACATGCCCCCAATGCAGTGACCAGTATACATGCCTCCAATGCAGTGACCAGTATACATGTCCCCAATGCAGAGATCAGTGTGCATGCCTCCAATGCAGTGACCAGTATACATGCCCCCAATGCAGTGACCAGTATACATGCCCCCAATGCAGTGACCAGTATACATGTACCCAACGCAGTGACCAGTATACATGTCCCCAATGCAGAGATCAGCGTGCGTGCCTCCAATGCAGTGACCAGTATACATGCCCCCAATGCAGTGACCGGTATACATGCCCCCAATGCAGTGACCAGCATACATGCCCCCAAATGCAGTGACCAGTATACATGTCCCCAATGCAGTGACCAGTATACATGCCCCCAATGCAGTGACCAGTAAACATGTCCCCAATGCAGTGACCAGCATACATGCCCCCAATGCAGTGACCAGTATACATGTCCCCAATGCAGTGACCAGTATACATGTCCTTAATGCAGAGATCAGCGTGCGTGCCCCCTTACTTACCTGGAGCAGCAGCGGCGGCGATCGGCTTCTCCTCAGTCCCCCGAACGGCTTCTTCTCCGTCCTTGGTCCTGGTGCGTCTCCTCCAGTCCCGCCTCCTCCTCGGCCAATGGCACGGGGTTTGCCTTGCGGCCAATCAGGAAGCGCGTATCGGACGCGCTTCCTAAATGGCCAGGAGGAGGATCGGTGTGACAATAGCGAATTTTCATTCGCTATTGTCACACAATGGGTGGGCTCGGGACGCACTGCTCTTTTCACTTACCTTACTTCCTCTTCCTCCCTCTGCTGAAACGGCCCACGACGTCACTTCCTCCTTCGCATTGCATCCTGGGAGATGAGCGTCATCACTCCCAGGATGCAATAGGAACGGCCGGCCGCTATTCATAATGCCGATTGCAATCTACAGCGCATGCGCGAGATTGCGATCGGCATTCTGGGTAGCCAGTTTCAGGAGGGGGGACACAGCAGCTTCAGATGCCCACAACGGAGATGGCCACGCTCTGCAATCAATTTTTAAAGGTAAGTATTTATCTTTATTTCTTTACTGTAATGACCTGTAATGTGGGGTTAGTGTTAGGGTAATTAGGGATAGATTAGGATTAGGGGGGTATTTTTATCTCAAAAAGTTGTATGTGGCTTTAGGTAGCAGCATTTTTAGTTATTGTGATTCACTTTATATTTGTTTGAGCATGGGGGATTACCATTTTAGTGTCTTCACTCATCAGTCTCATCCCTATCACTGTCATCAGAGCTATCGTCCAATGTAGCTCTTTCCTCTTTTTCTTGGGAAACATTTGCACAATTTTTGCAAATGTAGCACGACCCTCATGGGGGCTGCTTGGTAATAGCACCTCCTCTGCACTCCCTGGACCCTGAGGCATCTCCAACCCATTGGGCACTACAGGTTCAGACATATCAGAATAGTAATACATCTTGACCAGTGTAACTGTTTACTGGATTAGGTTAAATGTAAAAGATACAAAATCAACACAACAAAATATGCAATCAAGAATTAAGGAGAGTTTGATCTCCCAAATCCTGATAATATATATGGGACTTGAGAAACAAACACCAACCTAAATCAGATACTTAGCAATCTATATATTGTATTATATATTTGTAGTAAGTGAGAGTGACTATGATACAATATTGTATTTCTCACTATTAAACAACTTGAACTTAATATAACTTGAACTTAATATATTCTGCAATTACTGTCATGTACTCTCTATCTAAAAGATTCAATCTAGATGACTGGCATAAACACTGTAAAGTCTGGGGGCCCCCTTTAAGGATTAATCAATAGAGTCACTACCCTAGCAAGGCCTTGTGGTTCTTCGCCGGCAGTTGAAGCTCTAATCACGTATTTAAGTGATATTTGTAATCCACAAAAGGGGTTTAGGCAATATCCAGATCCTAATGTAAATTTATGCTGTGTACAGTTATAGGTATACTTGCAATTCTCCACAGATCACCAGGCACTTTACTGTAATGGCAGTGTCCATCAGTGATCTTCACAGCCTTTCACGGGCTCTCTCTCTCTGGTGCTGCATCACAGACAACTTCAGCACTCTCAGTATGAAGGCCTCTCTCTCTCTCCGCACCGCTCTCTGTCCTTTCAATCTGGACCGGCCACCTCACCGTGACTTCTGCTGTCCTTCTTTCACAGGATGCGATCTCTCTCCACAATCTAGGCCTCGTCCTCCGGCCTCTCTCTTGGTCAGTCCGTTCAGCTGCTCTTCTCCACACACCCGCACTCTACGAGTTCCCAGAAGCAAGAGAGCGCACATTTGACTCCGCCCCCAATGTAGTTCACCTCCCATGATCCTCCGTGAATCCCTCAAGGCTCCCTGGGAGTGTGGTCCAGTCAATCCATCAACACACTGTCTCCGCCTTCTTTCAATCTACATCCCCCATAATCCAGTTCACCCTCCTTGAGAGAAACCCATCTTCTTTCCACAGTTCTTAAAGAAGCAACCGATCCAGGCCTAAATCGCAATTCACTACTATAACACTATATTTTAACCTGGCTACACAATATTGAAATAAATCAGTACAAGACAGTCTTTCAGACATTTGCCTTGCTTGCAACTGCAGTGAACTACATGCAACACACCTTCGGGTGCAGGATTTCTAGTCATCCAGGTGACCAGTCATTGTTAACTTCCCATTCTCAAGGTGCCATCCATTGCCAATGGGTGACAAGGCACACAATATACCTTTCAGAGAATGTCTCATTATGGCTGCTTCGTAGTTTGCCCTTTTACAGTGTTGGTAAAGGGCATCATATGTCGGAGGTATGGATAGTTCTAGCAAAGCTGAAGATGCCATGCAGAATGCTTTGTATCTTGCATCATTCACATGTTTTGCAAATGACTGACCATACAGGTGGCACACATATATGCAAAGTAGGTACAAAGGTAGACTGTCCCAGGTTAAAACAGCTACCCAGATTTGTAAATGCAGTCAGGTATTCCTCTTTCTTGCAAGCAACAGAAAATGCCTTTCTTTTCCTTAGCCAAAAAGGCGCTTGTAGAGTCACAACCTGAGGAGGTATGGATCCCAATAAGTGCCAAACACACACTGGTGCCAAGAGCTGCTGACACATTAGCTAAGTCAATGATCCTTGTTTAGTTGCCAACCCCTCTGAAAAAATACAACATACATGGTAAATCTTGCTGAAGTCTTAAAGCAATCACTGCCACATCAGTATTAGGGGCTCTTGATGACTACAGTTTGATGCTTCTGTGCAGCATGTTTTGCAAGAAAAAACACCTTGGTGTCACATTCCTCATAATCACATGTCAGATCTTCAACTTCACTACACTAAGAGTTTGTAAACCCTCCATTACAGTCACGCAGTGACACTCGTCTCCGTGTGCTATGTACAAGCTTAAAGCGGAGTTTTTAATAGGTTGGAACACATAGATCTATGTAATCCCCTTTAAAACGGCTTTTACCAATGGAAACTTTTTTTTTTGCTAGTAAATACCTTAATTTCGGCTTTATTCCTCCTCTCCTCACTTCCTGGTCCTATCGGCGATGACGTCATTCGGCGATCCGCAGTGTCTGCTGGGATGTATTCTATTCCAGAAATCTCGCAGTAGCTGTATCTGTACTGAGCCGTGCCTGCCCCGCCTCCGCCCCGCCTTCGCCCCGCCTCCTCTCATTGAGTTGCATTGTATGAATGTATTAAGGCCGTTCTCTGCTCCGCCTCCGCCCCGCCTCCTCTCATTGAGTTGTATTGCAATACAACTCAATGAGAGGAGGCGGGGCGGAGGCGGGGCAGAGAACAGCCTTAATACATTCATACAATGCAACTCAATGAGAGGAGGCGGGGCAGAGGCGGGGCAGAGAACAGCCTTAATACATTTGTAGTGGTGTGCCCCTTTATCCAGATGCAGGTGCAAGTCCCTTTAACTCAATTCCCCACAATCCTCTGGGCTCCCAGCATCCCCTGAGTTCCAGGACATGCCCAGGGAGTATAAATGCCAGCTCCGCCCAGCTTCCTGTGCTCAGAGAGATCCTGCCTGATGGGACAGCAGTGACTGGGCAAGTGAGCTGTCCCCAGGTGCTGGGTCCTCATTCGATAAGTCTGGTGTGTGGGCCTCCAGCAGTGAGCACAAGAGCACACAGTGTTTATCCAAGCCCCAGTCACTGGAGAGGACTCTGTTACAGTCCATGTGGAGAAGTTGTCCAAGCAGTCGGTTGGTCCTATCTACGGCCCCCAGAGCCTCCTGACCAAAGTCAGCATCAGCAGTGCCTGTGTGAAGTCTGTGCCAGCAGGAAATACCCTCAACTCCCAGTCTGCTGAATGAACGATCAATCTCTGGGAACACGTGAGAATATTCAGATCTTTTCCTATCTGTAAACTGAACTCAGAACACTCTGCTGCCATCTAGTGGCCATTACTAGAACTGCAATATAATTGTTTTCACATGTTTTATGAATAATTCTCCTTTCCTCATATTGCTGTTTTGTACTGCAAACCCCTGTTCACATGATCTCCTGTGTAATCTACGTTCCACATTGTTAAGTAAAGTAGAAATTGCACATCACCACTGGTCTGATCATTTGGCTGATACCATTACATAACACTTGGCGTCACGAACAGGATCAGCCATGTCAGTCAGTGGTGAGGGAAGCAGCACTGAGGGTGTCAAACAGTCTGCCATAGCTTCCCTATTACTGGCAGGATTGCTACCACAGCAACTGCCTAAGTACACAGGACCAGATCAGGACTTGGATGACTGGATTAGGAGATTGCGGGGCTTGATCCGGTCATATGGGGTGCCACCCATACAGCAGGCAGATCTGGCCATTAATGCCCTTGAAGGGGAAGCAAGGAAGTTAATTTTGCACCTTCCAGCAGAGGACCAGGATTCCCTAGACAAGATAATCAGCCGCTTGGAAGCAGTGTATACCCAACCGGTTGCATTAGGGGATCTTAGGGCTCGCTTTATGAGTAGAAGGCAGAGAGTGGGAGAATCCATTCCGCAGTACGCTCTGGAACTGCAGGATATAGCAGCCGAGATCCGACGCAATGAGAGGAGGCGAGCAGGACGTGCTGGCTGGAGTGATACAGACGGGTGGCTGAAGGATCAGTTTTTGGATGGACTTCTCTCTGACAAAGTCAGGGAAAAGCTACAAGAAAAGGACAGAAGTAACCCAAACTTAAAATTCCACGAAATTTTAGAAGCAGCTATCCTGTATTCAGAGCCCAGACGTGCCAGTGTGGACGTTCTCATGGCCAGCACAGGGGATAAACCATGTAAACTGCCACAAACTGAGCAAATAGCTCCATGGGAGGTGGCCATCCACAAGCTGACAGAAGGAATGGCCCAGCTCCAGACAGAACTTGCCACGCTGAGGCGCGAGCGAGATAATCCAAGGGAGAACATCCCTTCATGGAGAAATCGATCACCGCCCCGCCGGCGACCAAGAAGGGAGAGGTCACCCTCCCCATGTTGGGGCTGTCAACAAAAGGGACATTGCTTGAGGGACTGTCCTGATCAAATACCAAGGGGGCCATTAAACCCAGAGCGCCCCGCCGCTAGGAGTCAAGCAGTGGGGCGGTCCAGCAAAACGACTCCCCAGTCACACACGGAGGACGTGGGGGTCGATTGCCCTGTGGTACATGGGTACTTCGATGGCCAAGAGATCGAGTGTCTCTTCGACACTGGCTCCCAAGTCACTATTCTACCAGAACCTTTGTTCCAGCAATACTTCCCAAAGAAGAAAATGAGTCGAGATACCCCATGGTCCTCACTGACAGCTGCCAACGAACTTCCTATAGAAGTGGTTGGGATTACCTGGATGAAGGTAAAACTGTGGGGACAGGACCTTGGCCAAAAAGGTGTGGTGGTTACACGTGTATCCGGAAAGGACAGCCGCAGGTGATATTGGGCATGAATATCATCCAGGGGCTGAAGCCCGAGCTGTTGAAACGATGTCCTACCCAACTGGGACCACCTAAAGAAGTTAGAAATCTGCTTCTTACCTTGGCAGCACTAAAGGACAAACACGTGGCCAATGCCCTATCACGGTACCCTTCAGTACAACCACAGTGAGATGTGGATGAAGAGGCTGAAGAAGAAGAAATTCCACCCGTAATGAGGGCTAGACCTAAGAGTCAACCACGGGTGGACCTCATCCATGTATTGGAAGAGTATAACTGGGCGGAAATACAGAAGAATGATCCTGTGATTACCCCAGTAAGAGAGGCGATGCAGTTACAGTGGTGGCCCAGTAGAAGAGAAAGATCGCGACTGCTGCCAGAGACACAAAAACTGTTGGGTGAATGGTCACGTTTTCTCTTGAGAAATGGCATGTTGTATCGCAGAATAATGTTCCCCCATGACTCTTCGGTAACCTGGCAGGTCGTACTGTCACGGGCCAGAGCTAGACAAGTGGCAGAAAGAATCCATGTGGAAGGAGGACATTGGGGTGTCCACAAGACATTCGCCTGGTTCAAAAGGCAAGCCATGTGTGTGGGGCTGTTCCAGTTGATCAATCAGATATCTCAGCACTGTGCGGTATGTTCCGTGACAAAAGGGGCTAAGGCCCAGGTGCCTCCCATGACTTGGAACACGTCTGCCCCATTGGAAGTACTAACAGTTGAATTTCTCACCCTTGACATGTCAGAAGATAGACATCGCTATGTCCTTGTTATGGTGGATCACTTTACTAAGTTTGCAGTAACCGTGCCAACTCATGACCAGACTGCAAAGACTGCAGCCCAAGCAGTGTGGAAGCATTTCTGTCTCCCTTATGGCTGCCCTCAGAAGATACATTCAGACCAAGGGCCCTGCTTTGAAAGTGAGTTCTTCCAGGAATGGTGTCGCTCCTTGGGTGTCAAAAAGACGCATACGACCCCATACCACCCACAGGGTAACGGAGCATGTGAGAGGTTTAATAGTACCCTGATACAGCTGTTGAGAGGACTGGCCCGTGAGAAACGAACCAGATGGACCCATTACTTGGCTGAAGTGGTTTGGAAGTATAACCATACTGTGCACTCAGCGACAGGTCGCTCTCCTTACCATGTGATGTTCGGCCGTACTCTTGGGGGACCCACAGATCTATGGGGTGTTGTCCCCACTGAAGAACTGGAGTATACTCCAGCATCCTGGATTCAAGAGTGGAGGCGACGCCTGTCAGAAGTCCAACAGTTCGTAAAGGATCGAACCTGGGTGGAACAAGAAGAGTCAGGAACGGAGGTCCATGACCTGAAACCTGGAGACAGGGTCCTGATCCGGCGCAAAGGTGCACATAAGCAGGGTAAGCTACAAACTCCATGGGAGGAAATGCCTGGAGTTGTGTTACGGCAACCCATCCGAGGAGTACCAGTCTATGACATACAGAAGCAAAATACTCAAGACAGGCCAAGACGGCTACACCGCAGGCTCCTTAAGCCTATTGAAAGCTACAGGGAGATTCATGGGAGCTCATCTAGAGAGCCAGAAGAACAGGTTTCAGAGCCACCAGTAACAACCCCAACAGAGAATCAGTGTTGGCTACTCCCTGTTCCCCCACTGCTACCTCCAAGTCTCTCAGGAGAGATTACAGGTACAGACGATGCCGTACAGCCCAATGATTGCCCAGCTCAGATTCCTACTCCTGCTGTGGAGCCCTCTGACCCACTGTCTACGGAGAGGCCTGAAAGTGAGGATGCACCTTTGCCTGCTCCTGGAGAAGAGCCTGAACCTCAACCCTTGAGATGTTCTCAGAGGCGCAACTTTGGGAAACCACCTGAATGCTTTGCACAAGAGGACTTTGTATGGTCTGTGAACTTGCCTGGGATCACAAGTTCAAGTGGGGTGGAGTGTAGTGGTGTGCCCCTTTATCCAGATGCAGGTGCAAGTCCCTTTAACTCAATTCCCCACAATCCTATGGGCTCCCAGCATCCCCTGAGTTCCAGGACATGCCCAGGGAGTATAAATGCCAGCTCCGCCCAGCTTCCTGTGCTCAGAGAGATCCTGCCTGATGGGACAGCAGTGACTGGGCAAGTGAGCTGTCCCCAGGTGCTGGGTCCTCATTCGATAAGTCTGGTGTGTGGGCCTCCAGCAGTGAGCACAAGAGCACACAGTGTTTATCCAAGCCCCAGTCACTGGAGAGGACTCTGTTACAGTCCATGTGGAGAAGTTGTCCAAGCAGTCGGTTGGTCCTATCTATGGCCCCCAGAGCCTCCTGACCAAAGTCAGCATCAGCAGTGCCTGTGTGAAGTCTGTGCCAGCAGGAAATACCCTCAACTCCCAGTCTGCTGAATGAACGATCAATCTCTGGGAACACGTGAGAATATTCAGATCTTTTCCTATCTGTAAACTGAACTCAGAACACTCTGCTGCCATCTAGTGGCCATTACTAGAACTGCAATAGAATTGTTTTCACACATTTTATGAATATTTCTCCTTTCCTCATATTGCTGTTTTGTACTGCAAACCCCTGTTCACATGATCTCCTGTGTAATCTACGTTCCACATTGTTAAGTAAAGTAGAAATTGCACATCACCACTGGTCTGATCATTTGGCTGATACCATTACATAACACATTCATACAATGCAACTCAATGAGAGGAGGCGGAGCGGAGGCGGGGCGGAGGCGGGGCAGGCACGGCTCAGTACAGATACAGCTACTGAGAGATTTCTGGAATAGAATACATCCCAGCAGACACTGCGGATCGCCGAATGACGTCATCGCCGATCGGACCAGGAAGTGAGGAGAGAAGGAATAAAGCCGAAATTAAGGTATTTACTAGCAAAAAAAAAAAGTTTCCATTGGTAAAAGTCGTTTTAAAGGGGATTACATAGATCTAAAGTTCCAAAAATGGGTGGAACTCCACTTTAAGTTTTTATCCATAGTTGTAAGATCAGCATCTCGCCACACAACATAGAGGAATTCTGCCAGTGATCTTTGTTCCATCTTTTTTCCATTGTGTTAGTGTCTTTTGATCCCGTCCATACATTTTTACCTTTTATGTACCACCACCAGCTCTACGTGACAGTTCTAGACTTTTAATGCTCATTTTAGGATACTGGTCAATCACAAAGTCTATCCGTGTACAGTTGTGCTTCAGAGCAAGCTTGACTATATACTGCAGTATTATCTCGGCTAGCTCTCCAAAGGTACTTGGTATGGACTGAATGGCTTGAATGACTGCCACACTATGGAAGAGAATAGCTCCATCAGCCGGAACTTTGTCAACTAAACAGTCTCCACATTTGAATTCCAATAGATCCAGAAGAGCTGACTTGTTTGTTTTAGCAAGTGAACCATCAGCACTAGCTAAAGGATATGAGACAGTTCCCAAAGAGTAGGACAGAATTTCTTGCAGGCCTATCTTTCTACTTTTATAACTATGATGAGTAGTCTGGAGAATAGCTTCTTGTCAGCACGCAGAATCACGCAGAATCACTTTCTTGCCTGCTGCAGATTTCTTTTTTTCTCTTTGCTTGGTCACTAAAGTCTTCAATTTTTGTGTTTTGATGCCAGAAAATATGTCAACTGATGGTGATAACAGTCTTTGGTTCATGAACCCTTTGACAGGGTTTTCACCCTTTTCTGAAGCTGCAAGCAAATCTGTCATGGTTTCTTCAGCTATGACTGTCCCAGAGCTAATACATACAATACAATTTTGGTGGGTGTCAAAAGGATTCAGCATTGAATCTAGGGTGGAAATTATTCTGATCACACCCTTTTCATCAGCATGCATTAGTGTGCTGTCAAGGTCTTTTCATTTCCACGTCTGAGGACATTTACCTGCCATTGCCCCACATTGTCTTGCTATGGCAGCCCTTTCATGTTGCGACAATATCCAGTGATATACTGCAGCTTGATTCTGTGTTAACCCTGTCCAACAACATTTTGTCTTGAAATCTCTGTTGCATGTTTGCTCAATGGCCTTGTCACAAGCAATCAAGGCAAATCCATGGACACTTTGATGTTGGACAGTCCACTGGCCTTTAAAACTGAGCTAACTATGGCAAGAAGGATGTCTGAGGGCCAAATTGACCATTTCCAGCCAGTATGAAAGTAAATACTTAGCATAAGTTACACTATCGTACACATAAAAACCATGGCATCATCAAGCGCACTGGTGAAGCTGCCAGTCTGATTCTCATGTTGCTCTCACAAACAGAAGGAGTATTTGTACCATGTCAATAAATGAACTCCAAAAGGCAAATGTTGGGTTTTCTGCACTTCTTCTTTTCACCAAGTCTACATATTTGGAACACATTTTGTCAAATTATGAATTTACACACAAAACATCCATTGTTCTGTCCTGAAATGCACATTTAATCTCATTTATGACATCCATAGATTCATCTCTCTCTTCTAGTGGCAAAGAGTCTAAGAAGTTGAGAAATCTGATGCGTTGCAGACTCTCATACAGAAGTTTGTGTGCCCTCATGCTGTGGTTAGTGATGACCATTGATCACTCCAATGATGGATCCTGGGGCAACAACTTTAGACTCAATGAGTATGTCGTGCAGTCCTGCATCTCCAAAACTTTTACCTAGAATGCCCAGATCGGACATGCATGTGTGAAATTCACCTAGTCTTATTACTACAAGCTGACTAAGGTCATTGTCTTTCCAGTGGATTTGCTGGGCCCTGGCATATACATATACCTTAGTTAAAAACTAACACAATATGGTCCAGTTCTAGCTGATCAGCAATTTCGACACTTCACTTCAGGATTGTGTTCACTGTTGACATCTCTGTCGGTGAAGCCTCAATGACTGGAAGATAATATAGCGCTGACTTTTGCAGAATGCCATCACCTTGAAGCAATGTATGGAAACCTGTCGAGCTTGGGATTGTACATCTTTCAGCCTCTTTGGCCCTTACAAAAACATATGCCAGTTCAGTTTGAGCAGCAGGCACTATGTTATGCGTACTTTGTTGTTACCTACCTGCTGACAATGTTTCTGCCTGTGAAAGATGGTCCTTCTAGTGTTTGTGTGTCACAGTGATGTACTTGTCCATTTTCTTACAAATTATACACAATGCAGGAAGTACAGTACCTGTACAAACTACTGGCAGGCCTGTCCTGGACCTAAGTTTCTTTGTTGGACATTCCATTGTTGAAGTACTACTATTCGATGATACAGACTGGCCTTTGTGATCATTATCAGATTCAGGACGCTGTGTAACCCGTTTCTCTGCAGCATCCAAGTGCTTTTATTGAGGAAACGCCTGTAGCAAGCAGAATGAAACCCAGTGTCCTCAGGAACATTGCTAAACTCGATTTCTAGACAATGCTTGTATGTTTCTGCTTTTCTCTGACTCTCGCCCTGTAAGCCAAGCCACCATTTGATGCTGTTTCTGAACGTATCCCACCGTGTGCAGGTAAAATCCTTTATTTCTTCTTTATATATGGACGTCAGATGCATATAGCATTGTTTTTAATCTGAGTTTTGAAGGAGGTCTGGCCATTATTTTCTCCTCTTCGCTACTCGATATTGATGACAAGGGCACAGACATCTTTGACTTATGTTTACATGTCGTTCCAAAAAGCAGCCACTTTGTTGGTCTAGCAGGAAGCATGTGATGATTGCTCCACAAATCCTCATCACTCATGATCAAAATATGATTATGCGAGCAAGGAAGTATTACCGACTTTGAACATTAACCACTTCCCTCCCACTATATAGCAGAATGATGGCCGCAAAGTGGTTAGGTTATTCTGACTGGGCGTCATATGATGTCCAGCAGGATAAGCCGCTCGAGGGCGCACAGAGCCACAATTGGTGTTGTGGTGTGTTGCTCTGACACACCGCATCTCCGATCCCAGTAAAGAGCCTATGACATAGGCTCTTTACCATGTGATCAGCTGTGTCCAATCACAGCTGGTCACATCATAACCAGGAACTGCCATTTACCGGATTTCCTCAGTTCGCGCTGACAAGGCCTGGGCAGAGGAGAGCCGATCAGCGGCTCTCCTGAAAGGGGGCATTTGTGCTGATAATCAGCGCATTGATTATCAGTGCAGACCCATCAAGGATGCCCACTAAAGCCCACCAGAGATGCCAGCCCATGCCCACCAAGGATGCTAATTAGTGCTCATCAAAGATGCCAATCAGTGCCTATTAGTAATGCCTGTCAGTGCCTCCTCATCAGTGCTGCCTATTAGTGCCATCTATCAGTTTTTCATCTGTGCCGTCCATCAGTGCCCATCAGTGCAGATCATTGCCACCCATTAGTGCCACCTATCAGTGCCCATCAGTGCCGCCTATCAGTGCCCATTAGTGCTGCATATCAGCCACCTACCAGTGCCCATCAGTGCTGCATATTAGTTCCTCTTCATCAGTGCCCATCAGTGCCCGTCAGTGCAGCCTCATCAGTGCTCCTCAGTGCAGGAGAAACTTACTTATTTACAACATTTTATAACATAAACAAAGAAAACCTTTTTTTTTTTTTTAATTTGGCGTTTTTTTTATTTGTTTAGCAAAAAATAATATAACCCAGTGGTGATAAAATACCACCAAAAGAAAGCTCTATTTGTGGGGAAAAAAATTAAAAAAAAATTTGTTTGGGTACAGTGTTGCATGACTGCGCAATTGTCATTCGGAATGCGACAGCACTGAAAGCTGAAAGTTGGCCAGGGCAGGAAGGGGTTGAAAGTGCCCAGTATTGAAGTGGTTAATAAAAAATATCAGTTTCAAATTAGTACAGTGCAATCATCTTTCTCAATATTGTGATATATATACAAAATAACTACATATTATAAACATAACGATGACCCCTGGTAACGTCGGACGCTCTGACGAAACACGCGTAGGGTAATTACAATTTGACACGTCATTTCCTCTACTTTGGAAGACAGGTGGAATGCGGAACAGCATCCCTGCTTTACGATTAGCTTCCTTGCATATATATCTTGTAAGTGTTTTAATTTATCATGCACTATAAATAAATAAAGAATTCCTACACTATGAAGGGCCTTCTTTTTACATTTTGATGGCATAAATCCAGGATTCTAACTGGATTAGTGGCACAAGTGGAGATGATCTATTGGCGTGAGGGAGACCTCATTGGGTTGGATATGCATTTAAAAGAAAAAAAAAAAAGTTTACCTCTGGTTAGAAGGTATTTCACTTATCACTACACAAGGTTCCTTGGAGAAGTAGGAATATTCACGAATATGTTACTATTTTGAAGCACTTTGGTGTTCGACTTTTTTCTATTTATATATTGTTAGCACAGATTAAAATAGTGTTTGAGAGCGCAGTTTATTTTTTTTTTTTTTTTTTTAAACTGCGTTTATTAAATTTATCACCTGAACAGTACAAGAATGCTACAAAACATTGGAAATACAGTGAGTCATAGAGTAGTACCGGTCATCAATGAAATAACACAAAGGTTCAATATAGGTAAAGGATATCCCATAGACACATAGATACAGAGATTTACAAATTTGTCAGAATAAAGCAGATATCCTTAGGTATAACACATGCATCACATGCTCGTTATATGCAGAAACAAAACAAAAAGAAAAAAAACCCCAAAGAAAAAGGAACAACTCAGCAGAAAAATGCAGGTGGTGGTCAGAGTCACAGCCTTACTCGTCAGCGGAGCGTGGGCCCAGAACAGCCCCCCCCCCGTACCCGGACCGCCCTCACCCTCAGGGCGGTGTGGAGCTGCACGTGTCAGATAAAGCAACCCAAGGACCCCAAACTTTCAGGAACTTTTTTGGACAGCCCCTGGCCTCATAAGTCAGCCTATACAGGGGTAGGACATGGTTGACTAAATTTTTCCAAAGATCAAGAGGGATCCTGTCCACCTGTGTCCATTGCATCACTACAGTTTTCCTGGCATAAAACAACAAGAGTCGGAGAAGCTGTTTCCGATGGGTGCTGAGATCAATCTCCCCGAAAATCCCCAGTAAGCACCACTTAGGGCTGCAGACATTAGGGAAATCCAAGGAGGTCGAGAGAAAGTGCGTAACTTGGGACCAAAAAGGTCTAACTTTCGGGCAACTCCACAGCATATGAAGCAATTTTCCCTGGTCCCCCCCACATTTATGACAGTCTGGCGCGGGTCTCTGCTTCATCAGAAACAACCGATAAGGAGTATAATAAGTCCTATGAAATATACGTAACTGTATCAGACGGTCCCTGGCTGAGATGGGTGTCCTAAAATATACCTCAAGCATTTCTTCCCAATCATCGTCCGAGATATCCGGGATGTCTCTCGTCCACCCGGCCCTAACAGCCTCCAGGCGCGATGGCACACTAGTAAGAAGGATTCCATAGTAGGAGCTAGTCAGCTTAGTGTGCTCATCCCGCAACAATTCCTTTTCCATAGGCGAATTGTCTAGCATGACACTGCCCGGCCCAAATTGGGCCAAGGCAGCGTGTCGCAGCTGGAGATAACGATATTGCCAAGAGCCGGGCACCCGAAAGTCCGCCCGGAACTGGGAGAACGTCTTAAAATTCCCCCCCTCAAACAATTGATGGGCATACTTCAGGCCCCGTTCTGCCCACCGCGCCGCGTCCTGAGACCCAGCGAAGTGAGGCAGACTAGGATTGCACCATAAGGGTTGATTCGGGGAACAGAGGCCCGGAGTCGCCGCCAACAGAGACTCACATCTGACATATATCTGTAGAGAGGATTTCAAGAGTGCCGTACCCTCGGAGGACACAACGCAGCGCCGGTAAATAAGATTAGCAAGCGTTTCATAGGAGGAAACCACCGCTGCTTCGACAGCCGTAGCCGCACTGCTCCTCCGAGGGAAAAGCCAACCGTGGACATGTCCCATCTGTGCTGCATAGTAATACAAGCGCAAGTTTGGAAGGGCAAGGCCCCCCATCGCCACCGGCTGCTGTAAGGTGGCAATAGAAAGCCTAGGCGCCTTCGGGTACCATAGGAAACCGGAAATAAGAGAATCAAGATCCCTGAAAAACTTATTCGGCACAAACAGTGGAGAGTTGGCAAGGAGATACAGAAATTTCGGCAACATAACCATTTTAAATAAGTTGACCCTACCAGTCAGAGTTAAAGGCAGATGCTTCCAGTGCTCCAGTCTAGATTTGAACAGGTTTAGGCAGGGAACAAGATTATTTTGGAAATACAAGGATATAGGTTGCTGAACTTGAACACCGAGATATTTAAATGAGAACGTAAACTTCAAGGGGCAGTCAGTCGGCAGCGAGAGCGGGATGTCCATATCGACAGGAAACAGACTAGACTTAGTCCAGTTAACCCGAAAACCAGAAAAAGAACCGAAATGTCGAATAAGTCGGAGAACGGGCATAAGCGACGTGTGTGGATCAGTTAAATACAACAACATGTCGTCGGCATAAAGAGAGACCCTCTCCTCCAGAGACCCCACCGACATCCCTTGGACAGCGGGGGAAGTTCGCAGCAGCTGAGCCAAAGGTTCTATTGCGAGCGCAAAAAGCAAGGGGGATAAAGGGCAACCCTGCCGCGTACCCCGTCGTATCTGCAGTGGACCAGAAACCATCCCATTTACCCTAATACGGGCAAGAGGTTGAGCATATAGGATCCGAAGCCAAATCAAAAAATTCTTTCCAAACCCAAATCTCTCAAGTACATAGAACAGGTACGGCCACTCCACAGAGTCAAAAGCCTTCTGTGTATCAAGTGAGAGGACCACCCTTGGTAAACGGGAGGGGTTCGGGACCTGCAGATTGGTGAACAACCGACGAATATTCGCATAAGCCGAGCGCCCCGGAATGAAGCCAGTCTGATCTATCCCCACAATAGAGCCAATTATCCCATTAAGACGCAATGCGAGAATTTTAGTAAGGATTTTAAGCTCTACATTAATAAGCGATATGGGTCTGTAAGAGTCACAGTATCGCGGGTCCTTATTAGGCTTAGGGATCAAGACTATGAGGGCCTCCTGGAGTGAAGGAGGGAGGGAGCCACCATCAAATATCGACTTGAAGAGCACCAGGAGTCGCGGCAGCAACAGTTCCCCGTGCTGTACATACCATTCTACCGGAAAACCGTCAGGGCCCGGAGTTTTATGTTTTGGAAACGATTTAATGGCTACCCTCACCTCCTCCAGCGACAGAGGGGCCTCCATACTAGCTCTCTGCTCAACACTAAGTGTGCGGAAAGGAATAGAGTCCACGTAAGCATAAAGCTCTGGGGGGGTATAATGGGCCCGAGAGGTGTACAGGTCCGAATAAAATTTGTGGAAGGCGCCAAGTATGTCCTCCGTAGCCGAGAGAGAGTGCCCCGCATGATCCAAAATAACAGGGATAGCAACCGGTTCCGGAACGGGGCTAGCCAAAAAGGCCAGCAAACGACCGTTCCTGTCCCCGGTCTCAAAAATACGTTGGGACTGGTACAGGAGACGCTTCTGGGTCCTCTGCACCAAGGCCAGCTCGTAAGCCCGCTGCGCCGCCTTCCACGTTCTATTATTCTCAGGGGTGGGATCCAAAGTGTAAACCCGTTCGGAGGCACTCAGAGCATCTGCCAATTCCTCGATTTCTGCTGCCACTGCCTTTTTGAACTTAGAAACCCCCTGCATGTATGCCCCGCGCAGGACAGCCTTAGAGGCGTCCCAACAGGTGAGGTCCCGCACCCCTTCCGCATTCTCCGCCCAGAAATGAGTCATGGCAGTAGCACATTCAGCCGACACCATCGGTTCCGCGAGCCAGTAAGGGCTCATACGCCACACCGATCCAGCCGGACGCCTGGCCACCGTCAGCGTCATCGCCAGGGGTGAATGGTCTGAGATTGCCCTCGGGAGGTACGCCACGTCGGAGACCAGTGGAAGCACCTCCGAGGAGACAAACCACATATCCAATCTAGAGAAGGTACCATAAGAGCTGGAATAACAGGAGTATTCCCTTCTCTGCGGATATTTCCATCTCCACGTCTCGGTGAGACCGTACGCCGCAGCCCAGTCAGCTAATGCCAGCGACTGTCGCCCCGAGCCGTGGAGACGATCCATTTGAGGATCCAAAACTGCATTAAAATCCCCTCCTATAATTAAAGACCCCTGAGCCATGGAGAGGACCGTCCGCATACAGTCATCAAGACGTCCAACCTCCACTGGCGGAGGGAGGTATAAGTTAACTATTGTAAATAAACGTTCCATAAAATTCAATACCACTATAACATAACACCCATCCCGGTCGGTCTTCACCTCCAGCACCCGCACCGGGCACGCCCTGGAGATCAAGATCGAGACCCCCCTTGAATAGGTGGAGTAAGTAGCATGGAATGCGTGAGCCACACGTGGTCGCTTTAACGCCCTTGTTTTGGGGTCCATTAAGTGCGTCTCCTGCAAAAGGAGGATGTCCGCCTTAGAGCGCCTGAAATGATCAAACACTAGAGACCTCTTAATCTTGGAGTTCATACCCCGCACATTCCATGTCAAAAGCCTCAAAGACATTCATTAACAGAAAGTAGCATGAAGAAACGCGGCCCACCCAGAGGAGAACCCCCTCCGAGAGCGCCCCGCCCCCACCTGAAAAAACATACATACCAGTACCTAGCGGGCGCACGGGCAGGGAAAGCCCCCGGGGGGCCCATCCGGACCACATCTCCGCTGAAATACCACCTAATAGAGAGCTGACCACCACTGCTGAGAGAAAAAGCATACGGAGTAAAAATAAAACAGAAAACTGAAATCCACAACCCCATGAACCCACCCCCCCACCCCCCACCCGGCTCCCTGTCATAAAAACGGGCAGAGAGCTTTAGCCCAGAAACACTAACAACCCCAGAAGGCATAACTATGCCAGAATGTCTTTAGTTCAGTGTCCCTAAAGGAGCAGGAACACACCAGAAAAAATAAAAATAAAAACAAGAAAAATGAAAAATGGAAAATGGGGGGGGGGAGAAAAAAAGGAAAAATTTCCCCCCCAGAAAAAAAAAGGGAAAAAGACAAAAAGCTGCGGAGGTGGCGGCACCGCCTCAGAGTATAGAGGTGCAAGTTCAGGGGATGAAAACCTCCTCAGAGAACACATGAGGGAGACCGTCCGGTCCAGTATGGAGTCGTCCAGCCAGCAGGATAACAGCACCCCCAGACAGGGGATATCAGCAACAGAGTCCGAGCATCAGTATGGAGGGGGCCCAGGTAGGCCCAGACCCCCGGCAAACAACAGCTGCAATAATCAAAGCATGTTCAGCCCCGTCTTCCCAAACCATCAAGCCAGGCCGATGCATCCTGCGGGGAAAGGAAGAAGTGAGCCTTTCCCTCATGGATCACCCTCAATTTAGCTGGGTAAAGCATGCTGTAGCCAAACTGCCCTTCCCTAAGCCTGCGTTTGACCGCATTGAAGGCCATGCGTAACTTCTGTGTAGCAGCAGAGTAGTCAGGATAGATAGAGATTTTAACTCCATTGTATTGAAGGTCAGGAAGATCGCGTGCAGCTCGCAGGATATTTTCCTTGTCCCGAAAATGAAGGAATTTTGCCAGTAAAGATCTTGGAGGGGCCCCAGGAGGGAGAGGGCGCATAGGAACCCGGTGTGCTCGTTCAATGGCAAACAGGGGGGAGAGATGTTCCACACCTACAGTATCCTTAATCCAGGTCTCCAGAAAATCCTCAGCATGTCTCCCCTCAGATTTCTCAGGAAAGCCAACAAAGCGGAGATTATTTCTGCGCATCCTGTCCTCCAAGTCCCCAAGTTTATCAGAATGGACCTGTAGATCCTGCCGTTGTGTGCGGACCTCTGCCTGCAAGGGGTTAACTGTGTCCTCAACATCACTGATACGCTGTTCAGCAGCAGCGATCCGAGTGCGAATCTTCTGCACTTCATGTTTAACTATAGATAGGTCCAGCCGGACAGTCTCAATTTGAGTGGTCAGAGTGGATTGGCAAGTGTGAATAGCCTCCATAATGTGCTGTAACGTGAGGCTCCCAGAAGCTGAATCTCCCGCCTCAGTAGCCCCCTCTGGAGCCCCCCCTGCTTGGGAGTCCCCCGCATCCCATGTCCCATCTGCCGCCCAGGGATCTGAGCCCTCCTGCAGCCCCGGGGATAGAGCTGGGGGTCCCTTAGACAGTATGGGGGAATCAGCGAAATGGTCCCGAATAGTGGTCGGGGGTCGGGCCTTCTGGGGCACACCATCAGGCTTACCCGAGGAAGCAGGGATCCGTGAAGGAGGCTGTCCGGCCCGGCCCGACTTCTCCTTGGGCGGACGCTGCGGCTGTGAAGAGGGTCCGGCGCCATCTTGGGAGGCCTCGCGGCCCGGGCTGTTTCGGAAGGCCGCTCCTGCCTTGGTGCCCTGGGGGCCGATTTTGACCATGGTGGCCGGCTCCGGAGGTGCCAGGATAGGTGTGTCAGCGAAAATTGAGGGGTTGATCGAAAGGATTAGTGCCAGGATCACTGAAGGATCACCAGGTGCCGCCGGAGCTCCGAGACCGCGCTGCTTACATGCCGATCGCTAGCCACGCCCCCTCGCAGTTTATTTTTTAGTGATATATATATTTTTTACTCATAATGATCTGTGACAAAAAAAAAAAAAAAAAAAATAACTAGCTCAAGTGAAAACTTAAGTAACGATACCAAATTCATATGCATTCATATGTACAATATATATATATATATCAGGAATAAATAAATAAAAAGTCCAAGAACAGTGAAATCATCCAGTGAAAATCAATGAATCCCAAAAAAACGAGTGTTCTTGCCACCTCTGTGTATAGCAATCAACTGAAAAACAGGTGCTCATGTAATCCACCGCCAGTATTCACTAGCAGCTCACCTCCAGCTTTGACTCCTGTTTCACCGGAGAGTCAAAGTGCGCTGTTCCCCCTTGGGGATATAAAGAGCTCTGTCTGGATGGATGGATGTCCCTGGGCATTTCAGGATCCCACCCTCTCCTTAATGTGGTGCTTGTGTATTACTCGGCCATAGCAGACAAAAGACATACCATCTAGTGCTCCCCATAAAAGCAGATTTCTTGTAACAAAGAATAAATTTGACTCAATAAAAAATAAACTGCGGGACATGGAGAACTTTTATTTTCTCGCTCAAAACCAATAGATCTTTTTACTAGAATGAAAAGAATTTGGTGCTCCTTTTATGGGAACGAGATTAAACAAAAAAACGGCTTTACCTTATGGCCTATATACACATACAAAAAAAGCCTTGCTTTAACAAAAGGAAGAGGCCAGAAAAATTAGAGACTGCCAGTACCAGTCGATACTTTTCTATCAGGTTAAGAATAAAGAAGAGTTAGAAAATGAGCAAAGAAAGAATGGAAAGAGAAGTGAAAGATTACCATATTTTTATCACTGTAATGCATAAACAAATTTGCAGATCCTCTTTCCAGCGGTTTTTGTATTGCACTATATGTACTGTGGTTCCTTCCTCTTACCCCTGCATTACTGCTGAGTCCTGTAGTTATAAAGGGGTCTGAGGAAGGAATGATTGTGTGCGGTGGGGGACGCAGATTTTTAACACTTCCAGAAGTTTAAAATGCTGAAGAAACTGAAGGAGGCTGCAGCGTTGGAGTGGAGGAAAGGTAGGAGATATAGGCTGCTATAGAGGTGAGTATAATGTCTCTTCTTTTTCAGCAGAGGGCTGTTTTAATTCATTTACAGACCTGACATGTTGTCTTTAAGTGATGCTGTTGCTTTGCATGGACAAAGTACAAGTTCACTTTAAGTTCTTTTGAAACCTTGACCTGGGTTGGCTTCTCAGATGGGTTCATTTACAAAGCACAAGATACGTGTCTGCTGCATTGTGATTTTCTGCCCCGTTTCGCCTCTAAGAGCTTATCTGAGGGACGCTGAGAAATGTCACATTTGCAGCTACGCTTCTGCAAAGGAAATTTATCTCCATATTCCCACCTGAGACTTCCTAATTCATGCCAGGCTTTCCCTTCAGATGATTCAACATACGTCCCCTTTTTTGTCTTCTTCTATAAGCTAGTCGGAGATGTAGCAGAGCATTGAAACACTCCAAGATTGCCTGGTCCAATAATAGAATTGCCATGGAAACATCATAGCAACAGCAACCTCATGCAAGACCACTGATACCATTCATAGGGAAATTAGAATGTTATGCATCAAAGCATTATTATTATTTTTGTCTGTTGCCTTATGAATTGCCATTAATAAAAAAGTTCAGCTCTATGTTTTAGTGTGTCACGGGGTAGTTGAGATGAGCAACTACTACTTTTTATCGTTACCAGTCAAGTTCTATCTTTTGATGAAAGCTACAATAAAGTAAAAGGAAAGCTGTTATAATGGAAATAAGGGACCTGCCATTGATGACTTTGAAAGTTCTAGCTATGTGGCTGTAAACTTAAGCCTGCCTTCTGTACTTAGTGAGTCACTAACTTGACATGAACATTGCACTTTTAAAGTAGAATAACTAAAAATCCCAGCAAAAAAATAAAAATAAAAATAAAGAGCAGCTTTTGCATCAATATTTACACTCAACCCTGAGTAGTTCCCCTGAAGTATTTCGTTTGGCCTCTAGATGTCACCAGTTGTCTAAGATGAATGATGGCCAGCATCATTCAATGTGGTGGGACATCATCTCAACGGCCTCAGCGTAAAGTAGGACTAAATTGTGCGTCATTATCTCAGGCCATTCAGTGCAGGAGAAAGGACATCCGACCACTGCCGTGGGAGTAGAAGGACCTGTGTAAAAACTATATCTATATATATGTAT
Organism: Pelophylax lessonae; assembly: GCF_965119305.1. Taxonomy (NCBI): domain Eukaryota; kingdom Metazoa; phylum Chordata; class Amphibia; order Anura; family Ranidae; genus Pelophylax; species Pelophylax lessonae. The sequence continues at coordinate 526,574,219 of NC_138771.1, forward strand.
ATACACACACACATATACAGTATCTCACAAAAGTAAGTACACCCCTCACATTTTTGTAAATATTTTATTATATCTTTATCTTTATGTGACAACACTGAAGAAATAACACTTTGCTACAATGTAAAGTAGTGAGTGTACAGCTTGTATAACAGTGTAAATTTGCTGTCCCCTCAAAATAACTCAACACACAGCCATTATTTGTCTACACCACTGGCAACAAAAGTGAGTACATCCCTAAGTGAAATGTCCAAATTGGGCCCAAAGTCTCAATATTTTGTATGGCCACCATTATTTACCTAGCACTGCCTTAACCCTCTTGGGCATGGAGTTCACCAGAGCTTCACAGGTTGCCACTGGAGTTCTTTTCCACTCCATCATGATGACATAACAGAGCTGGTGGATGTTAGAGACCTTGCACTCCTCCACCTTCTATTTGAGCATGACCCACAGATGCTCAATAGGTTTTAGGTCTGGAGACACCTCCGACGACAGCTGATTGGCCGAAACATGTCACATGGGCACGCTGAGACACACACATGCTGAAAAACCCAGGAATTTGAATCGTTTACTGCTTGTTTGTTTATTGCTTTTGTGAGTATGATTTTAATAAATTTTGGATAGTAACAAGAGGTACTGCACCATGAGTATTCTTTCTGTTCATTCCAATGGTATATGAATTGTGAGCTGGATTTTACTGTCCCAGTGTTTTATTCCTGATAATCTTGAATGCTGAATTTGGGATTGCTTTTAAACTGGAGGATCCTCTGCCTGCACTTGATAAATGCCTCATAATACCTTCTATCTGGTAAGAAGATTGTGAGATCACATTGTGGTGGTGTATGCTATCTTGTGCACTAAAGGTGGTGGAGGAATCTTCCTATCAAGCGCTGCTTATGAACTTTTTTAGGTCTTGAGACATGCTTGGCCAGTCCATCACCTTTACCCTCAGCTTCTTTAGCGAGCAGTGGTCATCTTGGAGGTGTGTTTGGGGTCGTTATCATGTTGCAATACTGCCCTGTGGCTCAGTCTCTGAAGGGAGGGGATCATGCTCTGCTTCAGTTTGTCATAGTACATGTTAGCATTAATGGCTCTCTAAATCAACTGTAGCTCCCCAGTGCCAGCAGCACTCATGCAGCCCCAGACCATGGCACTCCTACCTCCATGCTTGACTGTAGGCAAGACACACTTGTCTTTATACTCCTCACCTGGTTGACGCCACACAGGCTTGACACCATCTGTACCAAATATGTTTATCTGGCTCTCATCAGACCACAGGACATGGTTCCAGTAATCAATGTCCTTAGTCTGCTTGTCTTCAGCAAACTGTTTGCAGGCTTTCTTGTGCATCATCTTTAGAAGAGGCTTCCTTCTGGGATGACAGCCAAGCAGACCAATTTGATGCAGTGTGCGGCGTATGGTCTGAGAACTGACAGGCTGACCCCCCACCCCTTCAACCTCTGCAGCAATGCTGGGAGTACTCATATGTTTATTTCCCAAAGACAACCTCTGGATATGATGCTGAGCATGTGCATTCAACCTCTTTGGTCAACCATGGTGAGGCCTGTTTTGAGTGTAACCTGTCCTGTTAAAACGCTATATGGTCTTGGCCACCGTACTGCAGCTCAGTTTCAGGGTCTTGACAATCTTCTTATAGCCTAGGCCATCTTTATGTAGAGCAACAATTCTTTTTTTCAGATCCTCAGAGAGTTCTTTGCCATGAGGTGCCATGTTAAACTTCCAGTGACCAGTATAAGAGAGAGTGAGACTGATAACACCAAATTTAACACACCTGCTCCCCATTCACGTCTGAGACATTTCAACACTAACGTGTCACATGACACCGGGGAGGGAAAATGGCTAATTCAGGCCAATTTGGACATTTTCACTTAGGGGTGTACTCACTTTTGTTGCCAGCAGTTTAGACATTAATGGCAGCACTGGATATTGACACAAGGCTGTTTTAAGCTCCTGAAAAGCCTTTTCAGCCTTGTCATTCCATTTCACCATGACTGACTTTTTACCCTTTGTCAGGTCTGTGAGAGGTACAGCCATAGTGGCAAAGTTGGGGACAAACCTGCGGTAGTACCCCACAAGAAGGCTCGCACCTGTTTCTTCGGGACTGGGCGGGGCCAGGCCTGGATAGCCTCTACTTTGTTCATCTGTGGCTTCACCAGCCCACTACCTACAACGTACCCCAAGTACTTGATTTCCTCCATAGCAATGGAACACTTTTCCAGGTTCACAGTAAATCCTTCTTTCTTTAGAGAGTCTAATGGGCCATACACACTATAAGATTTTCTGAAGACTTTTTCCTTTAGATTTACCAAAACCAGATAATATGAGGTCAAACCTAAACACTTTCAATTTGTATGCAATCTGGCAGGCCCTTTCACTACATAGAAAAGGTAAATCTGAAGGAAAAAGTCTTCAGAAAATCTTATAGTGTGTATGGCCATTAAGACTGCCTGCACTCGGGGAAGATGGGATTCCCAGTCAGTAGAAAATATGACAATGTAATCTAAATACACTGCAGTGTATTTCTGATGTGGGCGTAAGGTTCTATCCATAGCTCTCTGGAAGGTAGCTGGAGCAGAATGCAAGCTGAACGGCATTCTTTTATACTGGCAGTCCCTTGGCCTTTGCCCGTACTCCCTTTCAAAAGGGGAAAAAACCTGTGGACGCTTGAGGCACTTCCCTAATAGCTAACATCAATGCTGGGAGTAGACAGTCCCAGTCTTTACCATCTTGTTGCACAACCCTTTTAAGCATTGACTTGAGAGTTTTATTGAACCGCTCTACCAGTCCATCTGTCTGTGGATGATAGACAGATGTGCGCAGCTGTTTGATTTGGAACAACTTGCACAGATCTGCCATCACCCGAGACATGAATGGGGTGCCCTGGTCTGTCAAGATTTCCTTTGGGAATCCTGTCCTAGAGAACATATTAAACAATTCCCTGGCAATTGCTTTTGAAGTAGTCTGCCTTAGGGGAACTGCCTCTGGATACCTTGGTGGCATAATCGAGTACCACGAGGATGTATTGGTGGCCCCCCGAGCCTATTTCACCAAAGGGCCCACCAAATCCATCGCAATGCGTTCAAATGGTACTTCGATAATAGGCAATGGCACCAACGGGTTCTTCAAGTGGGGCATTGGTGCGGTCAGTTAGCAGATGGGACATGAACTGCAATAACGTCTCACCTCTGCTGTCACTCATGGCCAGTAGAACCGGTCCGTTATACGTGTCTTGGTCTTGTCAGCCCCCAGGTGACCCCCCAACGTGTCATTGTGAGCTAGGTCGAGCACCATGCATCTGAAAGGCTGGGGAACCAGTAACTGGTCGACCACTTCTCCCCTAACCTCGGTAAACCGGTATAGCAGCTCACCAATGACCACAAAGTGGGGAAACATTTTTTCGGCCCCAGGTACGTGGGACACCCCATTAACTATGGTAACCTGTTCCCAGGCCTTTTTCAGTGTGGGATCCCTCTTTTGGGCAGAAGAAAATGTACCCCGTGACACCTCGAGATCAGGATGGGCAAGACTAGAGGAGCTTTCTCTCTCATCCTCCTCTGACATAAACGGCAGAGGAGAGGCTTCCTCTATGTTCTCCCCAGACCTGCATAAGATTGGGTTCCCCCCTCAAGGGTCCCTTTAGCTGGGGAACCATCTGCTCTAGATGCAATGCTATCAGGGGTGTCCAACCCCTTAAAGGGAACAGAGCAGTCCAGCTGTTCCGGTAGTTCTTGGCTAATGTAGTCCCAAAGTTCAACAAATAATGGGCAGTCCCTCCCTATCATAACATCATGGATGAGGTCGGGTACCACCCCAACCTCCTGGACAATTGTGCCACAGGCCGTGGTGATTGTCACTGACACCAGTGGGTATTCCTTGGTGTGCCCATGTATGCATACCACCTTCAGGGTTCTTGCTCCCGGACTCACTTCCCCAGCTACCCCATTACCCACAATTGTTACCATACTCCTGGAGTCCAACAGCCCTCAAGCATGAAGCTGTTTCACCCAAAGGTCACATTCAAACCGCCCCTCAGTTAGGTTCAGGTGGGCAGCACAGACCATCTGGGCATAAAATGACATCCTTCGTAGAGCGCCACACTCCATGGGTTTCCTCTTGCAGGGGACAGTGGGTCTGAATGTGACCCCGGAGTGACACCGCCAGCACAGCCCGCTATAATTCCTGCATGCCAGAGCAGAGCTCTGGAACACTGGGGTGGTTGCTCCTTAATTCTCCTGGGTGCTGACTCCCTGGTTTATGGATGGCTTGGCTCTTCTCCCTTGCAAGGGTCCTCTAGGTTGACAGGCCCCAGTAGATCCTCCACTACAGCGTGTCTCTCAACCATTTCCATTAGCTCATCTGCTGTTTTGTGGTCCCCATGACTCACCCAGCGCTTAAGGTCATGTGGCAGAGACCTCAGATATCGGTCTAACACGACCCGCTCCACCATCTGGGGACCCGTTAACACCTGGGGCTGCAGCCACTTTTTGACCAGCTGACTAAGGTCATGCATCTGAGCCCTTGGCGAACAGTCCAGGCGGTACCTCCAACAGTGTACCCTTTGGGCCTGCATAGCAGTAGTCACCCCAAGGCGGACCATGATTTCTGCCTTCAGTCTTTTGTAATCTTTGGCATCAGCAGATGACAGTTCAAAATAGGCCTTCTGGGAATCTCCAGTGAGGAATGGATCAATAATACCAGCCCACTGGTCTGGGGGCCATCCCTCTCTTTCTGCTGTTCTCTCAAAAGTAGATATAAATGCCTCCACATCATCACTAGGCATCGACTTTTGTAGGTAGTGACTGGCCCTTACCGCTACCTGGTTGCTAGGGGCAACAACCGTGTGTTCCCATCCCTGTGCGAGATGCCGTACCGTTTCTGTTAACGCAGCCATTGCCTCCTCATGGCGATGGTTGGCCTCTGCAGCGACCTGCTGCTGGGCTATCATTCTCTGAGCCATTTCCTCCTTATGGCGACGGTTGGCAGGGCCGGCCTTTGGGGTGTGCGAGCTGTGCGGCCGCACAGGGCGCCATGGGCAACAAGGGCGCCGTGCGGCCATCACAGCTCGCAGAGGATCAGGCTGAGCTGTGTGAGAGATACACAGCTCGCCTCACTGCAACAATAGGTGATCGAGGCATGGCTGCACAGCGGGAGGTGAGCGGCGACTGCGGCCTGGACAGGGGTGCAGCCGTGCCTCGATCACCTATTGTTGCAGTGAGGCGAGCTGTGTATCTCTCACACAGCTCAGCCTCCGATCCTTCCACGGAATCCACGCTGACTTCCTGCCCAGTGCCCACACATCCCCGGGAGTGTGGGCGGGCAGGAGGAGGAGAAGGGGCGGGGCGAGGAGGAGCTGACGATCTCTCCTCTGGCGTCAGTGCAGGGAGGGAGGAGAGATCGTCAGCTCCTCCTCGCCCCGCCCCTTCTCCTCCTCCTCCCGCCCACCCACACTCCCGGGGATGTGTGGGCGGGAAGTTTAAAGAAAAAAAAAAAGGTGCAGACAATGTAAAGTAAGTAACATCTCTCTCCTTCAAAAAATGTAAGGGGGGGGTCTGTGATGTAAGGGGGGGCTCTTTGTGTGGGGGCTCTGTGTGAGGGGGGCTATGTGTGGGGGTCTGTGATGTAAGGGGGTGCTCTCTGATGTGGGGGGCTATGTGTGGGGGGGGGCTCTGTGTGGGGGGGGGGCTTTTTGTGGGGGGTCTGTGATGTAAGGGGGGGCTCTCCGATGTGGGGGGCTCCGTGGGGAGGGGGGGTCTGATGTAAGGGGGGCTTTTTGTGGGGGAGTCTCTGATGTGAGGATGTGAGGGGGGCTTTGTGTGTGTGTGTGTAGGGGGTCTCTGATATTAGGGGGGCTTTGTGTGTGTGTGTGTAGGGGGTCTCTGATATTAGGGGGGCTTTGTGTGTGTGTGTGTAGGGGGTCTCTGATATTAGGGGGGCTTTGTGTGTGTGTGTGTAGGGGGTCTCTGATGTTAGGGGGGCTTTGTGTGGGAGGTCTCTGATGTGCGGGGGGCTCTCTGATGTAAGGGGGGCTCCGTGGGGAGGGGGCAGTCTGATGTAAGGGGGGCTTTGTGTTGGGGGTCTCTGATGTGAGGGGGGCTTTGTGTCGGGGGTCTCTGATGTGAGGGGGGCTTTGTGTCGGGGGTCTCTGATGTGAGGGGGGCTTTGTGTCGGGGGTCTCTGATGTGAGGGGGGCTCTGTGTGTGGGGTCTCTGATGTAAGGGGGCTCTGTGTGTGGGGTCTCTGATTTAAGGGGTGCTTTGTGTGGGGGGTCTCTGATGTAAGGGGGGCTCTTATGTAAGGGGGGCTAAGTTATTAGTGATCATAAAAAAGAAAAGTCAAATAAAGTGCAAAAAAGGTGCAAAAAAATTTGCGCGGGGGGGCGCCACGGGATTAGCTCGCACAGGGCGCCTGATCACCTAAGGCCGGCCCTGGCTGCTGGGCTATCATGCTCTGAGCCAGGGCTTTTATCATCAAGTCCATGTTAGGCTTCTTTCACACGGTCCGCCTCCGCAGGCGGATCCGTGTTGCTCAGCGGGGATCGATCCGCGATCCCCGCTGAGCCGGGCGGATGACAGCTCCGTCTCCGCTTGCAGAGCGGAGAGGGAGGTGTCTCAGCACCCGCTGCCCTCTATGGGGGATCGGAGGAGAGCGGACCGCTTGTCCGCTCTCATCAGATCTGCTCCGCTCCGATTACTGAACGGATGGAAAAATAGGGTTTCCATCCGTCCAGATTTCAGCACAGGATCGGATGCGGATGGCAGCGGGTGTCAGCGGAGGTGACCTCCGCTGACACCCGCTGCCCCATAGAGCTGCACGGAGGATCCGATCAGATCCGCCTAAAAAACTGACAGGCGGATCTGATCGGACCGCCCGTGTGAAAGAGCCCTTACTCTGTGAGGTTTTCAGAGCTTGTGCTCTACTGACCCATCACATGCAACTTTGGGTCCTGGTACTGGCTCTTTGAATGCTTACAAATGGCTTTTGCCCCATAACCTCCACCAAATGTAACCTGGGGTAGCTCTGGAATAACCGCCAGCCAGTTTGGTAAAAGCAAAACAGTTCATTTATTTGAATTGCAGCAAAACAAAAAAGGCAGTTTACTTCAGCTAAAGTAGATAAACAGTCCAAATACTGATGTAGCGGACCCCCAGAACCCCCTAGGGCCTAGTGATGACCTTCAGTGGCAGAGAGGGGCTACATACCTCCTGTGGGTGTGGATTGTCAGGCATGGTGGGTAGTGATGCAGGAAAAAAATAAATGTTGGGCGCCAGTCACTTTTATGCTGAAGGAACAGGATAGTTTATTTCTTCTCAACAGGTCAGAAATAAAATGAGGGAGAGAGGGGTAGGGTCCAGGACACCCTTTAAGAACAGTCTATTAGGCAGACTCCTATTGCAAAAGACAGGTTATTCAGACAGCAATACAGGATAGCAGACCTTGAGAATTATTAGGCATCCATGAGCTTCAGATTGATCTGGGAGACATCTTCTCTCCTCTAGACACAATCCCTTTTTTGGTGGTCTGTACTGTCTGGACAGCTGTCCTCCATAAAATACAAGCAGGTTACTCACACAGGTTACTGGATGTCTGTGGATGATCTTTTCCTTGTGGGTCGCTGGCTCTCCTCAGCAGAATCCCAGGTATCTGACTAGGCCTCAGGCTTCAGGCCTAGTCAGCAGCAACAGCAGCACACACCCTTCCCCAAGGGGGGAGGGCGGGAAGAGCGCGATCATTGGACCTCCCATCCTTTTTATAAGATCCCCCACAATGCCGTAGTGACACTGTGATTGGTTGAGGGACACATGGACATTAACAGTTTGTTTAACTGTAATTCTCACTCTAGTGCCAGAGGCTACAGTGCCACCTACTGACGGAAGGGAGAAACGCAGTCAAACAGATTAAGAAGGGAAATCCAATTAGCCACAGAATAATTACAGCCAAGCTAAGTAAGGCTCAGCAAACTAAATTTAACAGCAACCTTGCATAAAGACAAGGGTGCTACACTGATATTGGTAATAAAGCAGCAGGCTATCCGCTAGTCTTTGGTCCCATACAGGGGTCAGGCTCCTCCAAAGTCAGGGTGCCAGGCAGGCCACACAGGGGAAAGGTTAGCAGCCCTTGTCTCAGCTTGTCTGAGAGCTTCCACTCACTACACAGCTTGTGAGTCTCTGTCTTTCTCCCACTTGACACAGATGCTGATTTCCCTCTGCTGCCTCGCAAGCCTCCCTCACCTGGGACTTAACCCCTGAGTACCACAAAAGCTCTGCAACTGACCCCATTAAAGGGACCACAACTCAAATATCGGGGAAATGTACCTGCCATCCAGGACACATTTCCGGTGTCCTGTACAATATATATATATATTTATGCAGTGGGTAAAATAACTATTGAACACGTCACCATTTTTCTAGGTAAATATATTTCTAACGGTGCTATTGACAGGAAATTCTCACCACATGTCGGTAAGGACCTATGCAATCTATACATACATACATACAAAGAAACCAAAACAAATAAGTTCAGAAATTTAATTATGTGTAATAAAATAGAATGAGATAAGGAAAAAGTATTGAACACATGAAGAAAGGGTGGTGCAAAAAGGCATGGAATGCCGAGACATCAGCTGAAATCTATCAGTAATTAGAAAGCAATCCTGCCCCTTGCCCTTGCAAATTATTATTAGCTGGTTCATTCTCAACTAATGGCCTATAAAAAGGTGTCTCATTACCAAGGTGTCACACATGAAACATCTCATGATGGGTAAAAGCAAAGAGCTCTCTCAAGACCTTCACAAACTTATTGTTGCAAAACATACTGATGGCATTGTATAAATAAAATCCAATGTCATTAATAAAAAGTGCTCCAACTCATACTAAATATAAATCAAACTACAATGTCATTTTTAAAAAAACGCTCCAAAAAAAAGGTGGATTTTAAGATTGTTTTTGTATAAATATTTTATATTACATTTTTTACACTTATTTTTATAATTATAAAGTGTATTATTTTATTTATGACCGTGCATGGCCAGTAGCCTCTAGATCTGGAATGTTTGATTAGATAATACATTTATTAAACCAAACCCATGTACAATAGATCCGCCCACACCGGGGTAAAAGATCCCGAACTGTGAGGTAGCGAGCAGTCACAGAAAGGGATCCTGAACCTTGACAAAACGGTCCTTTATTGAATCCAAAAAGATGGCGGTTAACCTTATAGATAAATTCAAAGGGCGTCAAGCTGACCACTAGGAATCTCTCTGAGGAAGCCACATGTCCCTGTGGCATAACACATAGGGGAGGGGGCAACAGATCGGCAGGATGCTGATCACAGGCTGATGCAGCGTCACGGATATAGAGATTTTTTTATGCAGTTTTTATGCTTTAAAAAGGTGGTGCACTGTAGCACCCAACCAATGTGAGTAGTAGTTTTGAGGAAATAAAAAGCACTTGTATTTTACGATATAATCACTATTGGCGTTCCTTTCCTTATATGTATTGAAGGAGTTAACTCCATTTTTCATATGCAATCATCTGTTCCCATTAGATAAGTCTGAGCCACACCTAACATTGTTTGAGGTATATGCAATATTTAGCAACTTATCTGGAGCTCAAGATCCAGCTTTGCGGAGAAATGTTTTTCTTTTCTTTAGTTATCTATATGATTTTAGCTACATTGCACTTTTTGTATTAGCTCATAGAATGTTGCCATTTCAGCATGTTTACTGATAAGAGAATCACTACTCCACCCTGCTTCTATCTATATAAACTGGATACAATATTAAAACTTTTGAGAATTGATTCACCCATAAACCTGTCTGCATGTCTCATTCTGTGGTGAATTCTCTCTCCCGGGTACCTGCTTACATATAATTGACTGGTCATCTGATGGTCGGATGGCTATCCAAAGAAGGGTCAAGCTGACTACCAACAGCTTTGGGGGCTCGTCCTGGATTGGAGGGTCATCTCTCGGCCCTGGTGAGTAGACACTTTTGATTTGTCTGTCTGTCCAGGGGTCCGAGACTCTGACCACGATTCCAATCTTTGAACCTAGAATACGCTCCGGGAGCGTATCAGGAAATAAGCGTCTCAGGGAGACGTTGTAACTGTCTAAGAAGGACAGAATTTTTTTAAAGGGTTTCAGGGAAACCTGGGGGTCTTCAGGGAAGACCCGTTCTTCAGGGAAGAACAAATAGATGTTGGGTTTCAGGGAAACCTGAGGGTCTTCAGGGAAGACCCGTTCTTCAGGGAAGAACAAATAGATGTTAGGTTCAGGGAAACCTGGGGGTCTTCAGGGAAGACCCGTTCTTCAGGGAAGAACAAATAGATGCCAGTCAATTCTGTGTAAAATCTTCTTTTGCTTATATCTTCCTATCGCATAGAGTTATAAGGATTAAAGTATAAGATAATTTGTTTGTGTGATCCAGAGGTTTTAATAGGTAAGTGCGTATAAACTGGTTGGTCACTGATTACTTCACTGTATGTCAACTAACCAAACCACATTTGGTGATCAATAAGATACGGGCAAGCCCGAGTATGAACGTGGTCCAGGCCCATTTTGTCTAGAGACCAGGTTAATGCCGGTATTATATCGGACTTAAAACCAGTCAAAGGTGGCACTAGTGAAGACGGTCATACTGCATTGAAGCACCATATTACTGGTTTGACATATATTGAAGCTGTGTAGTGTAATTGTATATGACTTGTATATAGTAAATTGCGCCTGCGGACTGTTAATATAACACACTGTTCCTGATAGCGACTGTCACATTATTACTTTGACTTAATTGACTGACCGATCGTAGGTTATCAGACAAATCAAGATGAATGTTTATTATGTGTATTGTTTGTTTGTCTATAATGGTGGGAAAGCCTTCTTGATAGCCACAATACCTGGAAGTATAAGGTGTAATATACATACACCAAATGGCTTTTCAGGAGGGGTTTTTAACCATAAAGAGGGTCTAAGGACCCAGATACATTTAAGTGATTTTGTGAATGTATAAATCTTAGAGACATGTTTTGTTTATGGTTTTGTGAAATTATACTGAAGGTTTAGGTCTGATGCTGGCCATACATGATACAATTTTCTTACAATTTTCAGTACAGTTTTTCTTGAAATTTACCTTCAGCTATGTAATACAAATGCCTACCTAATTGGATACAAATGAATATGTTTAATTTTGACCTCTTATTATGTGGTTTGTGGTGGATCTAACAGAAAATTGTAAGATAAAGAGTTGTCCGGACATGTATGGCCAGCCTTAGAGATATTAGGATACAAGTAAATCTTTTAGTAAATGTTTAGTTGTAATGTAAAGTACATGGAAAAAGCGGGGAGAATTGGTTTATTTATGCCCCGTATTAGTACAATAGAATAGGAAAAAAGCTACGTAGAGCTACTAGAAGTGAAAGTGAAAGTCTTTAAACACGTAGATATAGACCACAGCGATTGCCTATAGACAGAAGACGGGTGAGACTTTGGCGTTTTTGGGCAGTGAAGTGTCATTGCTGAGTAGCACAGTCTTAGAATTCAAACATTTGTCATTAATTTAAAGTCACAGTACATGTTAATTGTAAAACAGCAAGTTTCTGATTGGGCTACGAAATTTTTGTAAGGTTTTCAAAAAGCCATAACAGAGAGCGATGCAACTGGCATCTGATCTGTCTAAAGAAAAGCAGCCTGTCAGGGCGTATTTTCAAGGGCAATATCAGAAGATGTAAATAAAAGAGTAGGACATTTTCAACATAGGCCCCCCTATAATAATAATATTACCTTACAAATACCCCTGACCACACCTGCACCCCACAGTTTCATTTTCCAAGGCAGGTGTAGTTTTCTTCCTAATGTCAGACGAGCAGAAAATGTTTATGTGTCAGATACATTTAAAACCAGTACATTTCCTTACACGAGGGGAAAAGAGGGGGGGTCACTGCTGCAAATGCACTTCTACATTAGTTCCCTAATTCAGAACAGTTGTAGAATCCCCATACCTATGCAATTATTTTTATAAAATTTTTTAGAAGTTTTGCCATTTATACATTTGTGCCCATCTTGTATGAGCGTAGTAATAATGAATAAAAACACTATTTTATTAGAAAAAAGAAAAAATATAAATTGCTGTTGTCGGCAGGATATTTTGAAGTTATTTTTTATAGATAATGAAAAATTATATTTGGCAAATGGTCTCCTATGTGAAGGGGAGCCTTCCTGCAAAATTTTGGAAATTGGCTACTTGCCAAGAAAGCGTTCAAACGTCATATCTTTATTCCTGTCATAGCTATGGAATTTATTTTTGGACAGAAAGAGTTACTGCAATTAGTGTGACCATTGGACCCTGTTGGCACAGAGCCAAAAGTTTCAAATCAGATTAACTTTTTATCTGATTATAGTTTTTAAATTATATTTTATGGGTATCCTCTATTGAAAGAGGGGAACCTCTGGCCAAATTTTTGTTAGAATGACACGAAAAAAAAAAAAAAAAAAAGAGTTTTTGGAAAATTGGCACTAAGCCAAAAAGTTTTTTAGTTCTTTATCTGATCATAGCATGCAAGTGGTATCTGATGTGCCATCTCTACTGACAGCCATACCATCCGATGTTGCCCACTGTACAGTGATTGGTTTAAGTAGTGTGTTTTTTTTTTAAAGCGTCCTATTGGACAAGGAGACACAGCCATCTTTGTTCCTTGTTTTTCAGTCCAGGTAACTGACCTGGTGTAGAAATGCCTTAGGGTCAAGTAGACAATTCAATTGTCCACTCTATAGTTCTCCAGACCATGCAAGAGGGGATGGACACCTGCTCATGGGTCAGTCCCGCTACAATATGTATATGACATATGTAGTCACTCTGTGGAGGCCAGTCAGAGCGAGTGAGTTTATTGAAATGTACATGTATGTGGACACAAAGTGTCACAGGAATAATGACAGTGGTGTCAGGAAAGTGTTGTTTACCTTGGTTTTGTTCTCACAGGTGATAGTAGAGTCAGTCATATAAGAAGTGGGTCTTGCCAGCCCACAGTGGGTCTTGCCCACCCACAGGATCATTGCTTGGTATGGATCCGGACTGCTCCTATCTATAATAACATTTTGAGACAAACCACAGGTCCAGAAATATCACAAGAAATGTTAAATGCGTTTATATATCTGAAAAATGCTATGGTTGTAGCGCCTGCACTGGGCCTCCCAAATCATGGAAAAATGTTTTGTGTTTATGCAAGGGACAATTGTAAGACCATGGCAGGTGTACTTGCCCAGGAGTATGGTGGTAAACTTTGCCCTATAGTTTTGTCCAAAGATGGTCGCAGTCCAGGTCTAAAGGCATGCCTGAAGTGACTCCGAACATAGTACATAGCATCTTGTGAGATGGTAATAGGGATGGCCACATCATTTGCCCTAGGTAGGCCCCAGTTTTAAATGGGCTACTGGTATTAAAGGGTGTGTTACACCACAACATGATGTATAGGCAGCCATAGAGCGAGCAGAGGATGTTTTTGTAGTTCATTTCTTGCTCCCGGCCAAAAGATCACACATTATTAAAGCTACAAACGCATGCTACAGAACGGGTTTTAAGGACTAGGGTGGTGTTTTAGAAAACGTTGGGAATCACCTTTTTCTAAAAGAGGGGAGCTCTTGTGTGTATCCCCGCAGCTAGCGCCCCACTGTTTGTTTATTGCCTAGTATTATGGAATAGGACACAGGGGGTGGGAAAGAACATATAAAGTATTGCTGACCGTTTAGTGCAAGCATATGTTGCTAGATGCATCACCTGTATTAGGAACAAACAATCCAAACATATAAGGCCACACATGAGCATCTCCAATACCCATCAAACCCATTCACACATCTACAAATAGGTTTCCCCATATAGGCCCAAAGCAGGGAGGAAATAAGAGTTCCTTTTAGTCAATAGTGGATGGGTTCAGCAGCTGAGTGGAGACCAAAAAAAAAAAAAAAAAAAAGGGAGATGCCCACACAGTGGCACGCATTCTCAGTCAGGAGATTATTCCTGGATGGGGGTGCCTGCTTTGAATTAGTTTTAATAATGGTCCAGCTTTCATATCAAAAAGATGCCAGAAACTAGTCAAAATCCTGAAAATAGAGCTCAGGAATAGTGGAAAGGATGAAAAGGACAAGTTGAGAAAAGGGTAATTGAAATTTTGAATCAAGTAGAACGAAAAGTTGCTCGCACCTTTCTTTTCTTTTCACAGATACCAACCCATTCCTTGGAGGAGGGAGATGACGTAGTGAGCAAGCTGTCGCCACATGACAAAACCAAGGCTGGATCTCGTTTTGGACCAAAAGACAAAGGTAGTCACAGTGACCAGAATCGCTGTCCTTGTGGAAGACCAACAAGCCCGGATCCATGCCAGTCGAGTAAAAAAGGTCAAGGTGGAGTGTGTGAACAAGATAAAGACACAGATAAAGGAGGTGAAGCAGATGTGGAAAATCCTTGAAGAGCGAGTGAAGCAGGTGTTATAGTCTCTGAAAATTAGTAAAATGACTGTATTCATAGCAAAGAACTTTGACAAGCTGTGGATTGTGTTGGTGGCACTAGTATTTTTAGTGTTCATCCCAACCTGGATCATAACTAACTGTATATATCACCCAGCGGATCTGTGGCCCCTTGGAGGAATTTGTGGGACCCCTAACGCCACCAGCCCAGATATAGTATCAGAGATAACTCAGAAAAGGAATAAAAGAGCCCTGTCCCATAGTTCAACCTCCAAGATAGCCATCACACAAACAAATGGCATGACACAATTTTAGTATAATTCCTCTAACACACAGGTAGCTACTTTTATAGTGCCTTATAATGATAGGAGATTAGGCCCAGGAACTGTATTTATATGTGTCACGGACAAATATTGGGGAGACCATTGTGACTATTTGGGATCAGTGGGTTGGAACACGGAAGACGATTGGGAGTACAAACCTACTACTAGCAAGGATAAAAATAGAAAGACACTTATAAGCAGAATGACAATTGTTAAACATGTTCCCGAGCAATTTAGCTTAACCATAGAAAATCCTAGTCCAGAAGATAGTAGAACTTACGTTTTGGGTATCCGGTAGAGATCAGAGTTCATTAGCTTCAGAAAGCCTTTTTAGCTAAAAGACATATATGGCTCTTCTGAGTGGCCATCACAGGTACGAGAGACGAATCCTTTCAGGCCCTGTGTGCAGACTTTGGGAGAAATGGTAGCTATAGCAGATCCCATCTATGAGGATACAATGCCCACAGAGACAGGGTGCTCTGATGTAAACTTACGGTTAGAATGGATGAGGTATAGTGCTAGCTCACATAACATGTCAGATTGCTATGTCTGTGGAGGAGCTGGTTGCACTTGGGTATGTTGCCCCTTAACATCCCTGAGAATGTAGAAACTTGTTTTCTTAGCCTCTATACCAATACCTCTAGTAACCATTCTAGCTGTGAAACATGGAAAAAGGAATATCCCATCATAGCTGGAAAATTTAGGCCCACTGGGTCTATCGCCATTTACCCAGGTAATTATACATGTTACTTCAGACATAGTGGTGGGGGCAGGTATTTAGGGAACTTTACAGAGGGATATTGCTCCACCTACAGGTCCACTATAATAGAGTATCAAACAATGTCTCTGGGAGACATTTACTGGATATGTGGAGATATGAAAATAAGGTTTAGGTTGCCTTTGAAGTAGACAGGAGAGTGTGCCCTTGCCAAAGTTATAATGCCCCTACACATATTTACTGAAAATGACAAAAACACATACCAGCTTAAGGGGAACACTAGAACTACAGGAAAAGAAGAGAAGCTCCTATAGGAAGTTTTGATCTACATGTATATATAGATACCATCGGGGTCCCAAGAGGGGTCCCTAATGAATTTAAAGCTAGAGACCAAGTCAAAGCCGGTCTTGAGTTCTTTATCTCTCCCCTTGTCACCATAAATAAAAATGTAGATTGGATAAATTATATCTATTATAATCAGCTGAGATTTGTTAACTATACAAGGGATGCCCTAAAGGGCATAGCAGAACAACTAGAAGCCACTTCCCAGATGGCATTCCAAAACAGAATGGCTCTGGATATGATCCTTGCAGAAAAAGGTGGTACCTGTATATACAGTATATTGATAAAATAGATGGATGCTGTACTTACATTCCTGATAATACTGGCCCCAACAGTAAGGTCACTCTGGCCATTCTGTGTAACTGAAAAAGAATTCTGGCATTGACAACCCTTGGGATCAGTATTTTGGATGGTTTAATAGTTGGAAACAAGCCCTAGTGCAGCTAGGAATTATCATTGTTAGTATATTTGTTATAGGTGTCTTAATACTTTGTGTAGTTCCGATCATGGGAGTAATGGGTAACAATAAGGAGGAACACGTACTTGAGGCAAGCAAGGAATCCAAGAACATGTGTCGGTTCCTTTTATAATTTCTCAGCCAAGGAGACTGTATGTCCCTTGATGACACCATATGTATAATAAAAAACCATGTATAAGTTATGATTTTTTAAGAGGGGATTTGAAGGAGTTAACTCCATTTTTCATATGCAATCATCTGTTCCCATTAGATAAGTCTGAGCCACACCTAACATTGTTTGAGGTATATGCAATATTTAGCAACTTATCTGGAGCTCAAGATCCAGCTTTGCGGAGAAATGTTTTTCTTTTCTTTAGTTATCTATATGATTTTAGCTACATTGCACTTTTTGTATTAGCTCATAGAATGTTGCCATTTCTGCATGTTTACTGATAAGAGAATCACTACTCCACCCTGCTTCTATCTATATAAACTGGATACAATATTAAAACTTTTGAGAATTGATTCACCCATAAACCTGTCTGCATGTCTCATTCTGTGGTGAATTCTCTCTCCCGGGTACCTGCTTACATATAATTGACTGGTCATCTGATGGTCGGATGGCTATCCATAGAAGGGTCAAGCTGACTACCAACATGTATGACTTGGGTTATGCTATTTGCATTGAGGAGACACAACGACACCAGTAGAAAGGGGGCACGGACAGAAGCTGCTTTAGTCCTGGAAGGACTAAAAAGTGATATATGATGCACTTAAGCGTAAGGTCACATTTCATCAGGTGAGCACACATCTGATGGGGGAGCACGAGTGTATTGAGTAATCACATGTGTGAAGCACTCAAACGTAATTTCATAGAAGCATATGGATATATAGAAGCATGCAAGCACGGCACTTTTGATACATCAGCATGGGTGGAACTGCACTTACACGAACTGTCATAATTACACATATATTTATTTACGCTGTGTGGTTTTTATTTTTATTGCTGCCATTCATTTAATCCAGAGGGAGTTGATGTATTGTAAAAAATTAGATTATTGATTACTCGACACTATGATTATTAGTTGGAGCATTTTTTATCAATGAAATTGTATTTTAATTTATATTTAATATGAGTAGGAGCACTTTTAATTAATGATATTGGATTTTATTTATACTTAGATTAATATTGATTTAGGTATATATAGCGTGGCACATTATTTTATATATGCACACATGAGTATGGGAATGTGTTAAGTACTAGCAGCTGTATCTCTTTTAACATATAGGAGGGATGTTGCTCGCAAGAAACGTCTTTGAATACTGATGGCATTGGATACAGTAGGATTTCTAAACTTCTGAATTTTCCAGTGAGCTCTGTTGGGGCAACATGTCTGGTAGTGGAAAGAACATAATTTCACCATAAACTGGACACTACCAGGTGCTCCTCGCAAGATTTCTGACAGAGGAGTGAAAAGAATTATCAGAGGAGTTGTCCAAGAGCCAAGGACCATTTGTGGAGAACTTCAGAAAGACCTGGAATTAGCAGGAACAAATGTTTCAAAGAAAACAATAAGTAATTCACTCAACCGCCATGATCAGTATGCACGTTCACAACGCAAAACTCCATTACTGAAGAAAAAGCATGTTAAAGCTTGTTTAAAGTTTGCTGGAGAACATTTAGACAAGTCTGTGAAATACTAAGAGAATATATTCTGGTCAGATGAGACCAAAATTGAACGCTTTGGATGCCATAATACACACCATGTTTGGAGGTCAAATGGCACATCACCCCAAAAACACCATCCTAACAGTGAAGTTTGGAGTTGAGAACAATATGATGCGGGGCTGTTTTTCAGCATACGGTACTGGCAAATTTCATGTCATTAAAGGAAGGATGAATGGGAAAAATCTACCAAGACATTCTTGATAAAAATCTGCTGCCATCTACCAGTATGATGAAGATGAAATGAGGGTGGACATTTCAGAAAGACAATGATCCCAAATACAAAGCCTAGGAAACTTTCAATTGGTTTCAAATAAAGAAAATAAAGGTGCTAGAACGGCCCAACCAATCACCTGACTTGAATCCAATAGAAAATCTATGGAAAGAACTAAAGATCAGAGTTCATAGAAGAGGCCCACAGAACCTTCAAGATTTGAAGACTGTTTGTGTGGAAGAATGGGTCAAAATCACACCTGAGCTGAGTTGTATAAAGTACTCGAAACCCATACTTGAGTAAAAGTATAAGTGCTCGATCAAAAAGTGACTTGAGTAGAAGTGGAAGTGCTCAATCAAAAAGTGACTTGAGTAGAAGTACTAAAGTATTCAACATTTTTTGTACTTAAGTATTGCAAGTAGTTTTTTTAAAAATTTTGCTACTCAAGTACTGAAAGTAAAAGTACCAGTAGTTTTGAAAAAAAATTGCTACTCAAGTACTGAAAGTAAAAGTACAAGTACTGTGTTATGTAGTTATTAAAGAAAGAAGTCAAAAGTTTGAACATCATATTGTCTTTTATTATTTCAAATGCAGCTTTTATTTATACATACAGTAGCATTTATTTTCGTATGCGCTGATAATACACATGTTTTGAGCTTCATCAAACCTGCCATCTACTGTTCTGGCAGTGGTAATTTTTATAATAGTAACGAGTAACTATGCAGCACAAAAAAAAATATCGGAGTAGAAGTATTGAAATCATCGAAAAAATGTAGTGAAGTAAAAGTGGAAGTAGGAGAAAAAAATTATACTCTAGGAAAGTACAGATACCGCCTTTCGGTACTTAAGTACAGTAGTGAAGTAGTTCTACTTAGTTACTATACATCTCTGCACCTGAGCAATGCATGCAACTAGTTTCTCCATACAGGAGGTGTCTTGAAGCTGTCATTACCAACAAAGGATTTTGTATGAAGTATTAAATAAATTACAATTAGCTTGTTCAATATTTTTTCCCTGTGTCATTCCATTTTTTACACATAATTTCTGGACCTATTTCTTTTGGTTTCTTTGTATATATGGATTTCAAGCGGTTGTTACCAACATATGGTGAACATTTTATGTCAATAGCACCTTTGTAAATTTATTTACCTAGAAAAATGATGACATGTTCAATAGTTTTTTTTACCCACTATAAACTATTTTTGTGGAGGGAGTGTGGGTCTGGTTTAAAACAAATTAGAAGTAAGAGAATGGAAAGGCTGTGTTAATAAGTGAATAAAAAAAAAAAAAAAAAAAAAAAAAAATCAGAGATGGCCTATGGATGAATCCACTAATAAGCATGGTATTTTTTTTTTTTTTTTTTTTAAAGAATACACAGATTAGAGAGGGACAATTTTTGCAGGTCAGTGAATACAAAAAAGTCAGAAGTGAACTTCAGCAGCATTTACAATAACTAGCCAGAAATCAGCATTGAGGTAAAAATGTATACTGTCTTTTGTTTCTTCTGTTGAACAAGGAGGACGTTCTTGCTGCCCAAAATAAAAGCACTGGGCAAATCCCTATGTGCAGTACTGTCAGATATAGAAGGAGGAAGGCAAGTGAGTCTTCTGCCCCTCATACCCAGTATTTCCTCTTCCCTCCAATTGGCAATCAGAGCAGCAGGTGAACAAAGTACAGCATACCTCCTAAGTTTTTGAGATGGGAACGAGGGACACCTATTAGCAAAATTATGTAGTTATAGGACACACCCCCTGCCACGCCCCATTAAAGGAGAATGATGCAAAAAAATATATAAGTTAAACCCACAAGTGCTTTTTTTTTTTTTTTTAACACTACTATTTCTTTATACTGGCTTTTGAGATTTACAAAAGCAACAATTTAGAAATTGGATGAAAAGTTTATTACTGTGAAACACTTTTTTAAAGATAAATAGTGCATTTTATTTATAACTATATAGATCAGAACAAAATGAAAATGAAGGACGAATGAGGAAAGGGGGACAGAGGGACTGTTCCTTTAAAATCAGGGACAGTTAGGAGCTTTGGTATAGGCAGTGGGGAGGCCTGGCATCAATGTAAATCTGTTGCTTTGTCCTGCATGGATACCAGAAGGGTAAAGAAAAAGTATATGGCAGGTCTCTAAAGGAATCAACTTCCCTAGAGTGGAAGAAAAGGTAGCATACCTCTAAAATTACTCATGATTCCTTCCTCCCCTCTGTTTCATAGCTGCAGCCTTTGCTAGTCTTATCATCAATCAACACTTCCTGGAGAGTCAGATGCCTGTGTCCCTGACACATGCTATGGATCCACACCTATGTCATTGCTGAGCGCTGTAGTAAAGTAAGGGTTTGAAGAAAAGGGGTTGGTGGGAGACACAGGCACATCTACAACGTAAGGACACAGACTGTTAGGCTGGGTATGCATGCAGTGGTGTATTTTGGTTTTGTGCTGCCCTAGGCAAGACTAAAACTGCCCCCCCCCCCCATCCTATGTAAATTTGCCTCACTCCCTTTTTAACGGGTGTGACTCCCTTAAAAATTGAAGGACTAAAAGTCCCAGCATGAACCCCTGAGATCTCACGAGAGGGGGGGGTGGGTGAGGGAGAGAGAGAGGGGGGCGGGTGAGAGGAGATGAGAGGGGGGATGAGAGAGAGGAGGGGATGAGAGAGAGGGAAGATAAGAAAGGGGGGGTGAGAGAGATGAGAGAGAGGGGGGTGAGAGAGAGAGAGAGGGGGTTAAGAGAGAGAGAGGGAGGGTGAGAGAGATAGGGATGGTTGAGAGAGAGAGAGGGGGGTGAGAGAGAGGAGGGGGGTGAGAGAGGCGGCTCTAGCAACCAGGAGCCAATAGAGTCTCAGGTGGAGGGGGGGGTGGCTTTTTTTGCTGCCCCCTGCAAAGTGCCGCCCTAGGCCTGGGCCTTGTTGGCCTAGGCCAAAATACAGCACTGTATGCATGGGCAATTTTTGGTATAGTGATTGTCCTCCATGATCACCCTGCAGGTAATCACTGGCATACAAGCATTTGCTCCACTTGCATATAGTAACGATTAATATACTCCTGTATTAGTGACTACTACATGCTATACCGCATTTTTCCCTATTTGTAGCAATGGCTATTAATTATTCATGGGATTTTAAACAATGATCTCTATACCAAAAGTTGCCGATGTCCACCCAATTTTAAGGATAGAGAATCAAAGTAAAATTGTGCCTAGAGGTGAGCTTTAAAAAGTGTATAAAATGCTTAAATGGTATTTTTTAAATTTGCAGAGTTAAGCTATAAAGCAAAACTAAACACACACTCCCTCGCCGGTGCTATTATCTTCAGCCAGTCTTCTCCGGGTGCAGGAATTCAAGCCATCTTGAAATGCTGTAATTACAGCACATGCGCACAGCAGTTCATTCATTCTGGCACTGAGGTGTGTCGAGAATGTTCACTGAGCTGCTTATTGTGAACAGGCAAGTAATGCCTCGTACACACGCATCGATTATTGGCCGGGAATTTTCGGCCAACGTCCGATCTGCCGATTTTCGGCTTGTTAGTATGATGCTTCCTACAACCGACTCCGACTTTTCGGCCAAAAAAAATCTGGTGTGCAAGCTATAAAATTTTTGTTGGCCGTCAACACAACGGCCGATTTTCCGTCAGTCAGTACAGATTTCGGCAGACAAAAATCTGATGAGCAAGAAAAAACACACGGAAAGTAAACCAGCACATGACATCACTTCTGAAGTAGATTTTTGCTGGCCGAGAAAATTCGTGTGCAGTCTAGGCACATTCCAACCAACAAAACACCACTCTGGACAAAAGTTGGACGATCGGTCGGCCGATAATCGTTGTGTGTGTACGAGGCATTAGTTTGTTTAATGGTAGAAAAAACAGGTTGTTGATTTAGCAAAGGCAAAGTTGCACTAATTTTCTCTAGAGCTTAGTAAATGCGGTAAAGCTCTGCTGATTTCCATCATCCAATCATGTGCAGAAAAACATGTTTTTTTTTTGTTTTTTGTTTTTTTTTTTTTATATACCTTGGACTTGATTGGGTATTTTCCTTTATTGGGTATTCTTTACAAAGTGAAGCTTTACCACATTGCATTTGCTAAAGAAAATGAGTGCAACTGTACTTGCAAAGAGCATGATCTATTTGTCTAGACTCTATAGTAAATTAACCCTTTTTAGAAATTCTGTATAGAGCCCCACAGAACAAACAGTGCACAGTGTACAAAAATGCATGAAAAATGTATTCCAATAACCCCATAGCATGTCTCTTGTCCTATAAAAGCCTGCCTTCTCACGAATGTTTTTGTTTCAGTTTGGTTCCAGTTTAATTAGGTTAAAAGTGCATATTTAACATACAAGACATTGTTCACTAATATAGAATGATAGTTATTTTGTCATAAAACAGCTTTTTTCAGCAGTCACATGTCTGAAAATAAAGGTTATTATAATAAACTACAACACACTTGATATAGCTTAGTGAATGGAACTCGCTGTCTATTCCTACCCTCGTAACAAAAATATATGCTAACTATTTAATAAAACTATTTACCGAATGTAGTCCTCTGTGACTTGAAAATTTAGAGTGAATTCTGTGAAAATAGCTTTGCCATGCAAAGCAGTCATAAAGTTAAAGTGATTGTAAATTCTCGTTTTAAAAAAAATAAAAATAGCAAACATGTTATACTTACCTCTTCTGTTCAGTTGGTTTTCCACAGGGCAGTCCGGATCCCCCTCTTCTCGGATCCTTCATTGCCAGGGCTGCTGTTAGAAATCACGAGGCCCCTACAGCCTACCTGACCGCCCCCCCCCCCCCCAAATATATCAATACAATATTTTCACTAAAAATACACTAAAATCATTAATATTATATGCAAACATAACAGAGAACCTGTGTGAATTAGCCCTTTTTAATTGTTTCTTACATTTTTTTTTTTTACAATAAATTATATCTTTTTTTCAAATGTTAACATTTTTTATAATTTTATTTTACAACTTTTTAAAATTATTCATTAACAATGTTTCATTATTATTATTTTTTACAATTTGTTATTTTTCTTCAGGACAGGGAAGCCTGCAGCCCTACGGCACACTAAAAGGGGGGCACACAGGGAGGGGGAACAGGTGCAGGCAGAACAGGGAGGGGGATCAGTGTTGGAGAAGCATTTACAGGAATGATGTCCTGTGTCTGTGTCTCTCCCTGCAGCAGCTGAAAGCTGGCAGGAGGGGGAATAAACTGTCTTTCAGCTGCTACAGAGAGCTGCACAGGGCTTCCTTCTTTAATTGCCATTCTGCCCGACCGCATTTATTTCCTGTGCTGTTGGGGCTCCCCCGAGTGCCCGGGCCCCCTACAGGAGGACTGGTGGTCCCCCCTATCAGCGGCCTTGCTGCTCCTAGCCCCTCCCTCCTGTTGAGTGCCCCCACAGCAAGCAGCTTGCTATGGGGGCACCCGAGCTTAGCTGTGTGTGTCTATTCAGACATGGAGCTGCTGTTCGGCCCCGCCCCCTGTCTCCTGATTGGCTAACTGACTTTGATTCAAAGCCACGGAAGCCAATTGTGCCATGGCTGTGTCCCAGACAATCAGGAGGAAGACTCCCCGGTGGCCGAGGGACTCATGGACATCACTGCACAGAGAAGGACCTCAGGTAAGTATTAAGGAGTGCTGAGGAGACTGCTACACCCAAGAGGCTTTTTTATCTTAATGCAAAGAATGCATTAAGACAAAAAACCCTTTGACTTTAAAACTCCTTTAATTTCAAAGCTAAGCAGGGATTTGTCCATATTGGGTAAATATTTTCACATTACAAGAGGCAGAGTAAGCAACATTTCTTACTTTCCCTATGCTTGCACACCATTATTAATTGCCCAAAAGCCCAGTTTGTGTTTTGACTTTCTGAGAAAGTGGAATTTTACATAGACTCCACCAAATTAAATCAAAAGTTTAAAAAAAATGCAGCGCAAAAAAGTCCAATCAAAATTCCACAGGAAAAATAAAAGCAGTCCTGTGGAATTTTGATTGGACTTTTTAAACTTCTGATTATATTTGAGGTTTTGTGATTACCTTTAAGTGTTCAGCTGGCAATTTATTGATTTATTCGTTTTATGTGTTTGCGCTGATCTCCTCTTTCTTGTCAGAGAAAAAAAAACAAAAACAATAAATGTCCCTTAAAAACACTAAGAGCCCATTCAGACTGGCGCGATCCGACTTCGAGGGGCGACCTGTGAAGTCGCGCTAGTCTGAATGGGCTCTAAAAGTGCATTTCTGGGCAAAAAGAAAATCAGTAGATTACAATACTCCACAAAACATCCACATTTTCCCATGTTGTAACTATTTAAAAAATCTGCAAGGCTCCTGTTCATCCTTGGTTACAGTTTACCTGACTAATAATGGTGAGATGCATATCCATGTCTCCAAGTACATTGTTGTACTTTTATTATTTGGGTGTACTATCCACTCCAAACCAAGAAATTAGATTTCTATTTGTATTCTACAGCATAGACAATGAAAAGATGTGAAGGGCAAGAAGTGTGCTTTGTGGAGCCTGTCTCTGAGAGATGGTGTGACACAATGTTGCATTACTGGGGCTGTGCTGCTGCACCTATCCAATGACTGCTGTTGCCAGAAGGACTGCCGAGCATGCACAGGCAATGCTCTATTTTGGCCTAGACCGACAAGGCCCAGGCCTAGGACGGCACTTTGTAAGGGTGGGCAGTAAAAAAGCTGCCCCCCCCTCCACACGAGAAAAACAGCCTACTCCTGGCTGCCGCACAAAAAGAGTCTCCGCCGGCTTGCGCTACACTTTTAGTATAGCACCAGTTTTATGATAATACCGGTTGGCGGCCAGGAACTGGCCTGACATTTGGACAGACTGGCGGCCGCACTTAATACAACGGGCGGCTGCCAATACTAGCAAGCGTGGCATTGATAGGGTTTTATCTTGAGAGCTCCTGTGTTGGTGTAATGAAAATACCAGGCTTTTGAAGTCTTTTGGTTTTTGCAACCTGCTGATTTGTCTTAGGTTTTTCTCTTTACGAACATCTTTATGCCAGGTAATCCTGTTTTATTTAGCAAAATATATTGTTATTAAAGATCTTTCAGTCTGTGTGTTGACATATTTCTAGGGGTAATTTTTGGCCTGCTTGAGTCCTAATTCTTAGACTATAAAAATGGTTTGTAAATGTTACATGAACACGATCAAATGAAACTTTAGTTTGGCAGGTCCCCATCCCCGGTGTTCGTCCTGGGATAAGTGGCACCAACAGCCGAGAGCGGTACCTGTGTGGTCAGATCAGCATTGTACAGGTATGTCCAATAATCCACAAATATGGATTTAGCCCAACCCTATCTGCTGGCCCAATGTGATATAATTTATGAGTATTTTAGCAGGTGAATATGAGAACTTCCACCTCTAGAAGTCCCTTTGTTATCACTTAGCACTGCCATTTCTTCTGACATTAGTTTGAGATGCTTTGGAGATCATTTAGAATTCATTGACAGGTGCACTTGCCTTCCATTTACCTGTGCTTCATGCAGATTTGCATTCCAATAGACTAGAATTGAAATGGTTTAGAAAACAACAATATATACAAGTAGGCACTTAGTATGCACTTTTAATGTAAAGCGACCGTAGGTACAGAGGGAAGCCATCGTACCTCATCTCACAAGGCCCCCCCCACTGTGGCTTACAGGCTCTGCAGTTTGCTCCAAGATAGAAACCCTGCCACTTAGTGAGGTTCATGAAGTCCTCCTTGCCAGAACCTCCATCACCAGCCACTGCCTCCACATCCAACTAGTTGCTTCTTCTTCTCTCTGCTCACATCTCCATGACAATTAAGGCTAACTGTAATATTCATTCTATACCCATAACCCGGATTATTAAACATAGCTTTTACTGAAGTTCCATTGTTCCAGCTCTTTAAATAAACCAAAAATACTCTTTCTTTTGACACACTTGATCCCCTTTTAAAGTAAGAGAGATGAGACAACTTCTCCTTTTTGAAGAACTTGGTTTAATTAAAGGGTAACTCCACTTTCGTGGGGGGGGGGGGATAGCAAATAAAGAAAATATAATATAGCATATACAATTGGGACACAAGTCATATTGTAATTGAATGTTATTAAAAATGACCTTTCCTTTCCAATTTGCAGTCGCTGTCATTTTCTGAAAATGCAATGCAATATGGCTACCTGGAGCTGTTCTGTACACAGAATGTATACTGATCACACCCCCCAGAAACATAATTTCCTGTTTGTGTGATTGGCTCACTGATTTTCTCAGAAGTCTGCACTAAGATATAAGTCAGATTTCAGGCATCCCCTGCAACAAAAATTTCGTTTTTGGTGAGATACTCCCAAAAGGAACATGTCTAAAGGGATGCAGGCCCAGCAGTTTTCCTCATTAGTACCCTGCAGGTGCACAGCTGATTGATAATTATTAAACCACTCCCATTAGACTTACTCAGAGCATGGGCACAGAGGAACAAGCAGTGATTTCTTAAGAATAACAAAAGGTAGGAATCTGCAACAAAGTTTGATAAAATCCTTGCAATGTACAGAGATCACCCAGAGGGGAATGTTTTTTCTCAATAAAAGTGGAGTTACGCTTTAAGTAAATTTTGATTACAAATTGAAGTAGAACATATCTTTGCTAGTACAGAACTGTCCAATACATTACATTTGGCTGTTCTGTGATTGCTTGTGCCACATGATTGGTAAGGCTATCCCCCACTTGTGGTGTTGCCCATACCTTTTAGTTAGGAAAGTCCACATCTGCAATAACAGTTAAAGTCCATCTCTTTGGGCACCCTTTAAAGGGTTACGCTGAAGCCAAAACCAGATTTCATTGTACAAGTCCTCTCTGTACTGTTTTCACACTGAACTGGGCCATGATGCTGGTCTTCGCATCTATATATACCTTTGAAAAAGAAAGTGACACACATACAAGAGAAGACATTTCATAATGAGAAATACTTCTGCTTGCACCATTCAGTACTTAAAGAAACATACTAAGCAGTAACAAAATTAGTGTTATGTAGGCACCTGTCTGCACATTGGCCACTGTCTTTGCTGCTCTTCTAATTATAGAAGAATTCCAGAAATGGATATTTTTACAAAGTTACCTTGGTCCAGCTTAGACCAAGGTCATTTTTCACATCCTGTACCATACCTTTTTTGGAATCCATTAAGGAGGTTGAAATCACTGTAGTACACACCACAGGAGGTTACCCTCTTGGCACAAACATAATTCAGAGATTGCTTTGCATTTTCTCAATGAATGCATTGAGATGCAAAGAATTCTCTGATAGTATGAGGTGAAGAGGTGTGGCAGTGATGACACAATCTCCACCTCCTGAGTCAGAGAATGCTTTGCAGGCTTTTTTCTCTGAATGGTGCCAAGCGGGTTGCCTCCTGTGTTCACAATGCAGGAGGGCAGCTGCTCAGCATGGGACCTGGAAACTAGTGGAGATCATTGTATTAGCAGTACCTACTACAGTTATTTCTAGCTTCCAGGGGATCCCATAGGTATGCTATATGCATAGTTACATTGGTTTAAGCGGGAACAGTCTAACTATGTAAAAATATCCATACCAGGCTTTCTTCAAGAGACAGTATGACCCCTTTTAGGCACCCCAGGGATTTATTTGAAGAATACTTTACTTTCTGTTAGAATTACAAAAACTCTGTTTAAGAGTGCTCCAACACAGCTTTGGGCTCCAACAGGTATACAACTGGCTAGTGGAAGGGGATAAGGAGGGATTGTGAGACTTTTAACCCCTCAGTGTATATATACAGTATATCCCATATTTACTTTCTGTTGGAATTACAAAAACTCTGTTTAAGAGTGCTCCATCACAGTTGTGGGCCCCAACAGGTATACCACTGGCTAGTGGGAGGGAATAAGGAGGGATTGTGAGACTTTTAACCCCTCCGTGTGTATATATATATATATATATATATATTAACAGTATGTTACAGACTTAGGAGACTTTTGGGAGAGGACTGCAAGCTAGACTCCTGGTCACTGTCTGTGTGGAGCAATCCTTATTGGTAATCTCATCAACTCACGCCACCTGTCTTTCACACATTATTAATTAACAACCTATTATCTACTGTGGGGATGTGTTTACACTTTAATAATGTGTATTGTTCTGTGGGAGCTTGATGCCGGTGGGTCTAACCTGGAATGAGATCCCCCTGATTGTTCAGGTGGTTAATTGTGTCATCTATTGTTTGCCTGATAGCATTCTGTGCATTCCGTCTAGGCTGATTTAAGTGCTCAGTTAACTGGCATGTTAATGATATCATGGTCAGCCCTACCTCGTTATCTATTCATTGTGTGATGTTTTGGGTAAATATTTGACTGGTCACGGACCTACTTCTCAAATGTATAAATGTCTGTAAGTTGGTTCAATAAACAGTTCATTCTGGCTGACTTCAAAACTTGTACTATCAGGTTCTTGGGGTAACTATAGCCAGATTCACAGGTCTCGTGTTCCAGAACTTAGGAAGCAGCTTCTTGGCGGAGATACCCAGTCGGGGTGTCCTGTTCCGTCACACAGTATATCCCATATTTAGGGCTGCCCCATAATTCAAGGCCTAGGAGGTGTGGACTTTGTCCCTTTCAGCCAGGTTATGGTACCCTGTGCATTATTGCAACTGCTATTATCACTTTCATTTACTCTGACAGGTGTGCCACCCAAATAAACATCTTTTTCTCAAGCCTTTGTATGTCAGAGGTTACGGTATTGCCTGAAGGGCCAGCATTACTAGGAACCAGGGAACCCAGACTTCCAGCAGCTCCTTTGGGGGTTGCACCATACTTTATTATCGAAAACTAGAGAGAATACCCAATTTTTGTAACCATAATGTTGTAACAGCAAGTCTGGATTTACTGCATGTACAGGAAAAAAAAAAACCTGTTAATCTGTAAGAAATCTCAAGAGCTCCTAACTTGTGTGAGCTGACAACATAGTGCTTTTACTGCACTAAAATCTTAAGTAGCATTGTCCGCCTCCTGGACCACAAAACTCGGTCTGTCCTCATCCTCCATATCTCTTTACACATGCATATATTGATTTCTTTGGCAGCAAAGCAATGTTGCTGCTTTGACTCTCAAGGGTCTGTCCACACACTATGTGTAGGGAAAAGGCTCTTGGGAGAACCTTCGGTGGTTCGGGGGTAGAGAGGGGGATGTGTTTATATAAAACTGAGCTCCTAGCAGCTACAAGAAGTTGACAAGTCTGGTGAAGAATGCTACAGTAATAAAAAGAAACAAAGTAAAAAAGAAAATGCTGGGATTTGATCTAGAGAGAAAGAGGGGGTTTTGGGGTCAATTCGGGTCATGCCTGCACATACACTTTAAGCATAATGACCGATACCAAAATAACTAAAATTTGTTGTTCTTCTGAATGCTTCAGTTACCCCAAGACATGAAGGAGATTAGTGTTAAAACAATATAAGATGTCTGATTTTGTCTCTTTTCAACAAATCCGGAAAATCCTATTGAAATTATTTTTTTTCATTTGACAGGTGACAGAAACAAAAATGGCATAAAAATTTTCAAGGTACTTTTAAAACGAGTTACCATTGCATGAATTCTCTCCTTTACTCACCAAATCCATATGGAAATAACCTCCTTCGCCTGTCATGAAATAACAATGCACGATTACATCTCCAACCTCAGAAAAGAATTCTGCAAAAACCCAAAGGGAAAGGTATATATTCTAAAATGCTAATGTGATCAGAGGGTGCTTGGCTTCTCTCGCAGAACATTTTATTGTTATGTTATGTAGTGCACATCAGAGGAGCTCTTTTCCTGAGCAACAACAGCGTCAAATTAATTGGAACTTTTCTCCGAGAACAGTGCCAGTTGCTGTGTACATCAATGAACCGGATTGCTGTCAGCTGGGCAGAGGCTGGCAAATCTCTAGACCTGGCAGTGTGTTAAAAGAAAAAAAGGGCCTGCCTATTGATTACATTTTATTTACCATTTGATATTTTTTAATTCAAGCTTGTATTTGAATGTATATTGTGTTTTAGTTAAAGTGATATTAAAAGTTTGTCTAAAAAACAAAACAAAAACACAAACATGCTATATTTATCTGCTCAGTCCAATAGTTTTGCACAGAGCAGCCTCAATCCTCTTCTTCTTGGGTCCCTTGGCTGTAATTGACCGCAAAGGAAGCCGTTTGTCTCAGCCAATGGGGAGAGAAAGACCAGGGACAGCTGAGACTCCCGTGCACATCACTGGATCGAGGTGGGGCTCAGGTGAATATTGGGGTGGGCTGTGAGGGGGAGCAGCACACAGAAGGTTTTTTACCTTCATGCGTAGAATGCATGAAGGTAGAAATCCTTGATCCTCAACCACTTTAATGCCCATTCTGAGTTATTGTGGCAATAAAGTAAACTTGTAGTTTTCCTATGCTAGGCAGTGAAACAAGTTCACTTTATTTGATGGACCATAAGAAGGCTTGGCTTACCCTTCTTACTGCCCCATTGGCCATCAGACCACCCACAATGCCTGTGCATGTTTTAATTTGCTGAGCATTACAGCAATGCAGGATCTTCCAACTCTGCTTTATCTGGTGACCTGCCATTCAGGCAATGAGAGATGCATTGCATTGTGAGAGATGGGGGGCCGATAAAGGGCAATTTGCTACCCGATACTTGGGAGTTTGGGGTATTTCTTGGCCTGTCAGGACGTGACCTAACCCAGAAGCTGAAGCTGAACGTTGCTGAGTCTTTTCTGAAACATGCCACATTCAGGTTATATATCACTCTGAATCCATGCAAACAATCCTCATATTTTAAAAAGCCTTGATAAAGGGGATAATTTGTTTTTCCCAAAACAGATTGGCTCTTATACCCAGTTGATGTTTTTAATAAAACTTTATCTTTGAAATATTTCAGTGTCGTGCTTTCATTCTAGATTCAAATATTGTCTTCAAATCCTGAGAATCCTGTGGTAGTTCCTTAGTGCCTGGAACCTACCCACTCATCACCTTCGTTACCCTGATGCCCCACAAGGACACCGGTCTGTTAGCGCAACAAACATTTTGAATAACAAAGTGTCACTCACCATCATCTTAAATTGGAACTAAAGTCATTATATTTTAGGAAGGTGTGTTCTATTGTGGAAGAGACTTTCCAGGTTTTTTCTGTGACAAATAGCCTGTCTCCTTGTAAGTTTTATTAAAATACCTTCAGTTCTACTTTAAGCTTCCAATGCTATTAATCTACTACAGTAAGCAAGAAGGTGGATAAAGGAGGGAAACACGGGCAGGTTAAGTTAGCAGGGACTTCATAGCCCAATATAAACTATCGCAGCGTTGGGAGGCATAACATTGAAACACCCAAGTCCTGTGTTTAGAGAAGAATATTTTGTGTTTTTTTTTTTTTTTACACACTTTGCAACTAAACATATGTAAAAATGCACGTGTACATGTGTATGCTTGTGACAGCAAGATCCAGTGTTTATGAATATTTAACCACTTCTAGTCCGCACTGTTTCACCCCTTTCCAGTGCAGGCCATTTTTCAAATTTCAGTGCTGTCACACTTTAAATGACTATTGCTCAGTCATGCAACACTGTACCCAAATTCATTTTATATATTTTTTGCCACAGATAGAGCTTTCTTTTGGTAGTATTTAATCACAAACATCAACAGCCACAACAAAGATGGCTCGTCACATTGCACATGTGAAGTCCTTTTGCTATGACTGGTGTCGTGGTGATCAGGAACACTGTGACTGGTGTGCTGGTGATGATCAAGGACAATATGACTGGTATGGCTGTGATTAGGGACACTGTGAGTGGTATGCTGGTGATCAGGGACAATATGACTGGTATGGCTTTGATCAGGGACACTGTGACTGGTGTGCTAGTGGTCAGGGACAATATGACTGGTATGGCTGTGATCAGGGACACTGTGATTGGTGTGCTGGTGATCAGGGACAATATGACTGTTATGGCTTTGATCAGGGACACTGTGACTGGTGTGCTAGTGGTCAGGGACAATATGACTGGTATGGCTGTGATCAGGGACACTGTGACTGGTGTGCTGGTGATCAGGGACAATATGACTGGTATGGCTGTGATCGGGGACACTGTGACTGGTGTGCTGGTTATCAGGGACAATATGACTGGTATGGCTGTGATCAGGGACACTGTGACTGGTACAGTGGTGATTAGGGAAACTGTGAGTGGGCGGTGGTGGTTTGAGACACTGATTGGTGCAGCAGTGATTAGGGATACTGACTAGCAGCACTGGTCTACTGTGGCAGTGATCGGGGACAATAGCTATTGGCACTGACATACAGTGATATCAGAACAGCCTACTATTGTACTTGATCACTGCCACAGCAGTGCGATGTCACCATAGTGACCCTGCAATACTTTTTTTTTTTTGCATGTACTGCTTGCGGGATGAGCAGGTTTTTTTTTTTCATCACACTGTGACTGCTTTTACATTCATGACAGTGTTCAGCTGAACTTCTGTGATAGCTGTGATTGGCCACAGTAATCACATGGTATAGGAATGCCCTACACCTTGACTAATCACAGAAATCACTGTAGTAAACAGTGGTGTCATGAATTGCAGCTATTGTTTACTATTATTTACTATAATCACTCTCGGGCCAATCATAGCGGCCCTGTATTCCAATCTGTGAAGACAGCGGTCACAGATTGCACCGCTGCATGCTCCTGAGGGTACAGTTACATCCACCTGCATCAGCGCTGCTCCCACCTGGCTGTATATGTACATTAACCAGATGGGAGGTGGTTAATTAGAAACGTGTGCATAATCCCTTCAACTATAGGGGTTATTGTGTCACATAACTTATTTTCAACAGTGAGAGCCAACACAGGAAGAAAGATACCAATCACAAAGCTGAAAAAAAGTTAATTGTGGCCATTTAAATATGTAGTATAGTTTAGTGAATTGAGCCTTCTTTCTAATCCCAAGGTCAGGTGTCTGTCCTTGTTTGCATCCTTCTTAGCAACCTACACAAACCACCTCAAGCTATTATCAATAAGATGTCTCTTCATCCTTTTAAAATTAAATGACATTTATGCCACTAATCATCAATTACTCACACACTTGCAAGCAAACATAAATCACTAGTCCAATAACTTTAAATGGCACACCGGTCAATTCCAATTGATTCAATAAGGACACGTTAAATAATGAATACACAAAGATATGAATGCATCGATTGAATGATCTGCAACTAGAGCAAAGGGTGATACTGGTTCATACAGAAAGTTTATATTCATTGTAGCTTTTGTAGATTATAGCGTTACAAAATTGTGTATTTTGAGTAAGACAGGTTTTTAATTATCACTGAAATGGAAGTAGGTTTTATTTGACATTAAAGTAGAACTGCAGTAAAAAAAAAAAAAAAAGTAAAAAGATATTTAAAAAAAAGCTTTTGCTGCAATACTCACTTTCAGTCTGGAGCCCCACAGTACTTTATTTATTTGAGTAGATGTCTTAAGTATGCCAGGTTAAAAGGGAGTCATGCGCCTGCCCCCAGTCTGTTGTAGCACATGTCCCCATAGATACACCAGAACAAGAGTTTAAAGCAAATCTTCCAATGGGGACTCCTGGTCTTGTGACATCTGTCTAAGAGGGCTATTCACCATACATACATAGTTACATACATAGTTTGTGAGGCTGAAAAAATACATCAGTCCATCCAGTTCAACCTATGATGTGTGTGTTTTCTGTTAACCGAACATTGTATACCCCTGCATGTTGTGGTCTTTTAGGTGCCCATCTAATAGTTTTTTGAAACTATTGATGCTCCCTGCTGATACCACTGCTTGTGGAAGAGAATTCCACATCCTTACTGCTCTCACAGTGAAGAACCCCTTACGTATTTTATGGTTAAACTGTTTTTCCTCTAGTTTTAGTGAGTGGCCACGTATCTTATTGTATTCCCTTTCTCTAAAAAGTTTGTTCCTTATGCTAGGGTCGCCAGTACAGTATTTACACATTGATATCATATCCCCCCTCAATCGTCTCTTCTCCAGAGAGAAAAAGTTCAGTGCTTGTAGTCTTTCCTCATAGCCGATGCCCTCCATTCCCCTAATTATTTTTGTTGTCCTTCTCTGGACTCTCTCCAGTTCCAGCGTGTCCTTCCTGAGGACCGGTGCCCAGAACTGGACAGCATACTCCAGATGTGGCCGGACCAGAGTCTTGTAGAGTGGGAGAATAATCTCTTTATTTCTGGAGTGAATCCCCTTTTTTATACATGCCAGTATTCTGTTGGCTTTGCTTGCAGCGGCTTGGCCTTGCATGCCACTGCCAAGCCTATTGTCCACTAGTACTCCCAGGTCCTTTTACTTCCTAGACTCACCCAGAGGTCCCCCCCTAGTGAGTAGCTTGCTTTTGTGTTTCTGATACCCCTTTAGCTGCCAAGTAACCCGGAGGTGACGTCATCACGCCGCTTCTGGGTTACTACATCAGAGACCTGATCAAAGCCGGCAGCCGGCTTTAAAAAATGGTACCGGGATGATGTCTCTAGCTGCAGGCATCACCCCAGTACAACCACTTCTCCGAGCTGAAGTAGAGCTAAGTCGATTCATGGGAAGTGGTTAAAATGATCCAAAAAAAATATTTTGTTTAAAAAATAAAAAAACAACAAATGTCCCAAAGTTCCAAATAAATCCAAATATTGTTAAAAAGTGCAAAAAAAGTGCATATATTCGTATACAAATTCTTCAACAATTCTGTGCAATCACCCTGTGCAATCCGATCACTCCAAACTGACTCGCCAGATGAAGTGGCTGGTAAAATAATAATCCAGCTAATGCACCTTTTTTATATAAAATATCCAGCAGGGCGGCTCTTAGTTGGTGATCCTATCTCCATACTCAGGCTCTCTCATAAGGATGTAAGGAGGTATCGATTTTTACAAGGAAAAAGAGGAGAATCCACATAGCATAATTCTGTATGAAACATATCAATTTATTTAAAAACAATGATATAATTCACATTGTAAAAGTGTCCACCTGACACTAAAGATTAAAAATGCTTCTGTTACAAAATGTCCTTCTCGCCTCTGGCTGTAGACTTCCAAGCCGCAAGTGCGAGTTTGACATGTGCGATGTATCCAGCATCCTAGCCCCGCCTGACTAGTTTCATCATGCGAGCAGCAGGACGCTGAATACAACTGCACCATCTTTATAGTGGGAAATCCACCCACTTACATAACAATCCAAAACATTGAATCCAAATTCAATTAAAAAAACATTTACAAACCTCAGAATAAGGAACCAGAGCTCCCTGAGCCTGTCACTACCTCCTTAGAAGCTTTTTGTTACTAAATCATCTTACTATTATTTCTTAGAAGTCCCTGGAGTACGTCAACCCACAGTATATGCACCTAATTTTTCTATATTCTCATATTATTTATACCTAACTTCTAAGTACATAATACATAATCTATTATCCTAATATTGGTGCTATTATTACTCCCTGATATCTATCTCACATAAAGAGAAAGATACATTCCTATCTATCTCAAGGATGCATACTTCATGAAAGAGGACGTATATTTCTCAAACTTCCCAATATTATTATTATATCTCATCAACTAAAGATGTTAATTAGGGCTGGGGAATATAATCGAAAGATCGATGCAACCGCGATTCGACCCTTTGCGATTCTGCATCGATGCGGGCTGCCGGCATAATCGATTATACGAAATGACGTCATCAGCCGCGGCCACGCCCTATCGCGCAAGGGGAAAAAAAATCACAAGATCGCAGGATCGGCAGCTGATTGGTGGGTTAGTGGCGGGAGCTTAATAAAAAGGCTCCGCCCCTCCCCTTCCGCCTCTTTGACCCGGGCCGAGGCGCAGCAAGACATCCCCCGCGTGTATCGGCGTCCCACCTGCGGCCTAGAAGCCAGCCAGCCAGCCATCCAAGCCAGAAGCCGCCAGTCCAGTGAGTCCACACACAGGAGCGAGGAGCCCCAAGTGCGTCCCCATCGCAGCCAGCCAGCGCCGCCAGCCTCACCTCACCTCACCGTAGCCGACAGGCCCTGGCGGCGAAGCCACCACGCCACTGCCAGTTACGCCAGCCGCCCGCCACAGAGCCCAGAGAGCAGCACAGCACCTGTCCTCCTCTGCAATGCAGTGCACAACAACCCACACAGTCACACAGCAGGTATGTCCGAACAAATAATTGTGTAATCATTCATGGGGGTCTCTCGTCTGTATCTCTGGGGGATGTCTGTGATGGGGGGGGCCTGGGACAGGGGACGGTCGGTCGGGGCCCGGGGGTACTGTTCTACTGTGGAAGTCTGGCAGCCAGGGGGGTCAGTCAGTGTCAGTGGGGGCCTGGGGGTCTCTGTCAGTGTCAGTCAGCTATGGGGGTCTGGGCAAGGGGGGGACTCACTCAGTGTTTGTCAGTGCTGTGGGGGATTGGGGAAGGTGTGGGGGACATCCAGGTCTCTGTCAGTGTGGGGGTCTGGGCAAGGGGGGGGACTCACTCTCACTCAAGTGTTTGTCAGTGCTGTGGGGGATTGGTGAAGGTGTGGAACTTCCAGGTCTCTGTCAGTGTGGGGGTCTGGGCAAGGGGGGGGACTCACTCACTCTCAGTGTTTGTCAGTGCTGTGGGGGATTGGGGAAGGTGTGGGACATCCACCCAGGTCTCTGTCAGTGTGTCAGGCTGCAGTCAGCTCAGCTGTGGGGGGAGGGGGTCTCTGTCAGTGTCACTGTCACTGTCACAGGCAGCTGTGGGGTAAGGGGGGGCCCAGGGGGTTTTGGCTCAGTGCATGCAAGGAAGGGAGTCTGACAGACAGACAGACAGTCATATTTTATGAAAGATGTTGCTTGGTTGATTTGTTGCGGCTTAGTTTACAAGTTTTTTTTTTAAACACTGACAGAGTTTGGCAACTTACGTCATCCGTCTCCGTCCCATACGTGGTAGTATGGTGGTAAATATGGCAGAAGGAGAAAAAGATCGAGAGATAAAAAATGCACCTAGCGTTTTAAGAGCAAACATCTGGGCACATTTCGGATTTTACGAACACACAGGGAAGCGTGAGTTGGACAAGACACACGCCGTATGTAAAGCCTGTCACACAAAAATTAAATACCTAGGGAATACTACGAACTTGAGAAACCATGTTAGCCGTTTTCACTCTGAGTTAGTAACACCTGTCGCCACCAGCAGTGCCACCACTGCCAAGGAAAGACTGCTAGACCCAGATCAGCCAAGAATTGATGCCATACTGTCAACTTATCCGCCCAACTCAGAAAAAGGGAAGAAACTAACCAAAGCTGTGGCAGCTTTCATCGCCAAGGACCTACGGCCTTACTCAGTTGTGGACAACGCCGGGTTTCGCTACCTTGTGAAGACGCTAGAGCCACGTTATAAGATCCCATCACGCAGGCACTTTACAGAAAACGTTATACCTGCACTCTACCACGACACCAAAGCTCAGGTACTTGCGTCAATGAACCAAGCCAGTCGAGTCGCAATAACGTGTGATTCATGGACGTCAGTCACAACGGAGTCCTATGTTACAATAACAGCACATTACGTGACTAAGGACTGGCAGGTCTTGTCACATGTGTTGCAAACAAGAGCCATTTATGAGTCTCACACAGGTGCTCATCTGGCAGAGCTACTGTCTCATGTTGTGGAAGAATGGCAGCTGTCTGATAAATCTGTAGTGCTTGTGACCGACAACGCGGCGAACATGATAGTTGCAGCTCAAGTTGGTAAATTTCCTCATGTTAAATGTTTTGCCCATACACTCAATCTTGCATGTCAGCGGGCACTGAAAGGGGCCACGCTCTCCAGGCTTCTCGCCAGAGTGCGACGAATATCCACATTCTTCCATCGCAGCACTAGAGCAAGCCACTGTCTAAAAGAGAAACAGAAATGTCTGGGCCTGAAGAATCATAAGCTAAAAACTGATGTGCCAACAAGATGGAACAGCGCATATGACATGGTCGAAAGGTTCTTAGAACAACAACCTGCAGTTTGTGCCACCTTGCTGTCTCCAGAAGTCAGAAAAGGAGAGTCTGATCTCTGCACTCTCAATGAAACAGATGTGTCAAATGCAGAGGACGCTGTGAGTGCATTAAAGCCAATGAAGGATGCAACCTTGCTGATGTCAGAAGAGCGCAACCCAACAGTGTCTCTCATTGCCCCTCTAAATGCACAACTGCTCCAGAGCATGACAGACACCATGGGAGACACAGCCATGACCCATGAGATCAAGAATGCAATCAAAACAGATCTCCTGAAGAGGTACAGCAGTGAGGCAGAGAAGAAGATCCTTCATACAGCCTCTGCTCTGGATCCTCGCTTTAAAGGACTGCCTTTTATTCTCACGGAGGAGGAGAGATCAGAGATATACAGATGAGTGACTGAGGAGGCTGCATCTTTGGAGGTAATTAGAATTTCATCATGTTTCCTGCCAGACAGCTAGAAGCTCAGCTACATTGTGTTGTGTAATAACATGCCCTGATTCACTGATGCGGTGTGGGAAGTGGAACTGTATGGTATGGATTACCGTGCAGTTTCCCACACCTCATCAATGAATCACACTCTTAGTCAGTTCAGCTCTTCTTATTCTATTATCTTTTGTTCAAACACACAGATTACATCTAATAGAAGGACAAATGTGGATGAAGTGCCTAGGGAAAAAGCAACTGTGGAAGAAGAAACAACACCCATTGAGGACAGCCATTCTCCTCCCAAAAAAAAAAAAGGCCACAACATCGCTGCTCATGACTTTGCTGGGGCAGTCTTTCACTGATGGTGCAATAGAACCTAAGACCCCCTATGCCAAGGCAGAAGACGAAATGGAAAAATATTGTAAAGCCCCACCTCTGCCTCTCACTGAGGACCCTTTAAAATGGTGGCGTGAGCATGAGGTCATATTCCCCCTCCTCTCTCAGCTGTCAAAGCAATACTTGTGTATCCCAGGTACAAGTGTATCTGCAGAGCGGGTTTTCTCTACTGCGGGAGATGTTATAACAGCGAAAAGAAGCAGTCTTAAACCTGAGCATGTGGATCAGAACAGAAAAACCTACATGTTCCCAAATGCTAAGCACTGAAATAATTACTAATTCATGTTTTTAATGAATTAGTAATTACTAATTCAGTCTGCCGCCAGTCACCAGTCAGTCACATCACCAGTCTTGTTTTATAGCTTTATAGCACTGATGGTTTGTTTTTGAAGATTGTCCTGTCCAATGTGTCCATTTCCAATCCATAATCCGTTCCGTTGCTTCACACTAAAAGTGTCTAGGCAAGTACTAGGGGTTCATTTACCCCTCAACCAAATAAATAATATTAAAGTGTATTTTCTTCTAGACAACTGACACCAAGCCAGCCACGGTGCAGCATTATAGGAAGGAAAATCATTGAGAGAAATAACTTGTACATTTGAAGCTTAACCTTGAGTAAATCTTATCTTATTGGATCACAAACACCAATTGTGGATTCTTGTGTAATATACTATATTTGTGAGTTTGTGAATGTGACCCCCATAGGATTTCCTCAAGGTTAAGCTTCAGTTTACAATTTATTCTCTCAAGGATTTTCCTTCCTCTAATGGTGGCTTGTTGGCTAGCTTGGCTTCAGTTACAGATGTAATCGACATGGTAGAGTGCTGCTCAGTGCAGTGCAGGTAAAGTTTTCTTTCTGTAACGTGACTGACTGACTGTCGTGACAACTCAAGAGCTTATAACGCAGCTCTAGCATTAACTCAACACACACACACCCGTGTGTGTGTGTGTTGAGTTGATGCTGATGAGGCTGCGTATAAGCTTTTGAGTAGTCACGACACACACTGTGTTTAGTTGACTGGCAATGGCAGGGGCAAACACAATCGCAGTGAACCTGGAACATTTTATATTTTTTACAGCTTTTCTAGCACTGGAGAGATGGAGAATGGCTTGTTTTCAAAAATGGTCCATTCACATAAGTGAATTGATAATTATTTAAGCTTAAGCTTATATTTGTATAACTCCCCTCTAGCAGCCATCAACTCACTTCACTTGAGTTGACTGGCAGTTGCAGAGGGAAACAAACATCACGGTGAACATGGAAGTTATGCAGCAGTGCACTATTGCCAGGTTCACCTTTGATATTTGCTACTAGTCAGGAAGTGCTCTGTTTTGTAGAGGACAGGTTATGGCACACACCTGGAAATTATTGCAACGCATGTCTGTCTGCTGGTCTGTTGTACTCTGTAGCAATAGCAAGTGTAGGGGGTTCCCTCAACCAAACAAATACTAAAGGTAAAAGTGTATCTAGACAACTGAAGGCAAGCCAGGCAGCCACGGTACAGGAAAGGACATCCTTGAAAGATTAAATCAATCATACATTGAAGCGTAAAACCTTGATTAAATCTTTACTGGATC
Organism: Pelophylax lessonae; assembly: GCF_965119305.1. Lineage (NCBI taxonomy): Eukaryota > Metazoa > Chordata > Amphibia > Anura > Ranidae > Pelophylax > Pelophylax lessonae. The sequence goes on from NC_138771.1 coordinate 526,614,850, forward strand.
ACAAATACACACAAACCTGACCTAACCTATATGCCTTGAGTTGTACCAGTGTGGCAATGCCAAACCGTTCTTCAGTTCTCATGATTCTGATGCAGACAATCGTGCTGTGTGTTTTTTTGTGATCTCATGAAGATTTACTCAAGGTTTAAGCTTTAGTTGATGATTTACTCTGTCAAGGGTTTTCCTTCCTCTAATGGTGGCTTTGGCTTGGCTTCAGTTGGGTTTAATCGTGATAGAGACAGAGACTGTCTGCAGGACAGGTAACGTTTTCTGTAAAGTAAGTGACATAAAAGTGACATAAGTGAATTGATAAGCTTAAAGCTTATATTTGTAACTCCCCTCTAGCAGCCAATCCATCAACTCACTTGAGTTGACTGGCAGTTGCAGAGGGAAACAAACATCACGGTGAACATGGAAGTTATGCAGCAGTGCACTATTGCCAGGTTCACCCTTGATGTTTGCTACTAGTCAGGAAGTGCTCTGTTTTGTAGAGGACAGGTTATGGCACACCTGGAATTTATTGCAATGCATATTCACATAAAAGGATTTATATATAATGTTTTGTGGGAATTTATGATGACCATTTTCACAAGAATATTAGCTTGGCTGGCTGGCTGGCTAGCTGGCTTCTTCTATCTTGGCTTGCCTTAAAGTACAACTATAGGCCAAACTTTATCCAAAATCCAAAAAGTTTGGCCTTTAGTTGTACTTTAAATGGTGGTAGGCCTGGCTTATATTAATATTTTCTTTTATGAAGCAGTAAACTGCACTACTACAGTTTTTTACTAATTTTACTGTTACTTCTAGTAAAATACTAGTGTTGTTGTCTGTCTCTGCTATGCTGTTTGCATTTTCAGACCTTCCTATATGTTTGCAGTGCAAGTGCACTAAAGTATGCAGGGCTTGCAGGCCATGACAGGGGCCAGGAAAGTGTCCTTTGAAGCAAATGAAAATAAAAAGGATTCTTTTATTTGTGACTGCTTGATTGTTTGTTTTTTTGATAAAGTTTTGAAAACCATTGGGCAGTGGGCTGGGCATGGGCATTGGGCAGTAATCGTGATGCATCGTGATGCATCGCGGAATCGAATCGTATCGAATCGCGACCCTAATAATCGTAATCGCATTGAATCGTGAGGTAAGTGAAGATGCACAGCCCTAATGTTAATCCTATGTTACCTGCCTCATTGGATATATTTTTAAAGGGGAAGTGTACCTAAATATTATGTACTAGTATTTAAAAAAATCTACTGTATATTTTATATCGGTAAATTCTATCAATACAGCTTCTTTTTCTCAACAGTCACTTAAAAGTTGGTCAAAAAACAATTCAAATCTATATCGATATTTAACCACTTTACCACCGGAGGATTTTGCTGTCTTACGTCCAGGCCACTTTTTGTGATTCGGCACTGTGTGATTTTAACTGGCAATTGCGCGGTCCCGCGATGCCGTACCCAAACGAAATACACTTTCTTTTTTTTTTTCACTTTCTTTTGGTGGTATTTGATCACCTGTGCGATTTTTACTCTTTGCAATATAAACAAAAAAAGAGCGTAAATTTTGAAAAAATAACAATATTTTTCACATTTTTTTATATGAAATTCCCCAAAAAAATGTAAAAATCTAAATTTTTTTAAATTTTTGGCCAATTTGTTTTCTGCTACCTATGTTTGGTAAAAAAATCACAATAAGCGTATTTTGATTGGTTTGCGCAAAAGTTATTGCGTTTACTAACTAAGGGAAAGATTTACAGTATGTCATTTTTGGTGTTTTTTTTTAAACGAGTAATGGCGGCGATCTGCGATTTTTTTTTGCGGGACTGCGACATTGCGGCGCACAGATCGGACCCTTGACTGCCATTTTTGACACTTTTGGGGGTACCAGTGACATTTCTATAGTAATCAGTGCTATAAATATGCACTGTTACGGTAAAAATTACACTGGCAGGGAAGTGGAGAGGGAGGGGTTAATGTATGCCTGGTGCTTACTAACGTGTGTGGGGGGGGGGGGTGACTGAGTGACACAGGGACAGATCGCATGTTCAGCTATGCTGAACCCTGCAATCTGTCACTGTTTGTCACTTAGGAGATCCGCCCGCTTTGTTTACACAAGCGGGCGTATCTCCAGACTCGATTCCCCGATGATCCCGGCGGATCTCCAGACTCGATTCCCTGATGATTGGCCCGACTCCCGCTCTGACTGAAAACAGTGGGAGCGAGCCTCCGGGGAGGAGTAGTACTACGTCGCTGGACGGAATCAAGCCACTTTGCCGCAGTACAGTCAACGTGACTGGTCGGCAAGTGGTTAACCCATATGGTTGCAATGTACCCATTTCATATACCAATTGGGTTTCTTTAGTGTCAGGTGAACACTTTTACAATGTGAGTTATATCATTGTTTTTAAATAAATTGATACGTTTTATACAGAATTTTGCTATGTGGATTCTCCTCTTTTCCCTCATCACCTCCTTATGAGAGAGCCTGAGTGTGGAGATAGGATCACCAACTAAGAGCCAGCCTGCTGGATATTGTATATAAAAAGGTGCATTAGCTGGTTTATTATTTTACCAGCCACTCCATCTGGTGAGTCAGTTTGGGGTGATCGGTGGAAGGATTGCACAGGGTGATTGCACAGAATTGTTGAAGAATTCGTACACTAATATATGCACTTTTTTTTGCATTTTTAACAATATTTGGATTTATTTGGAACTTTGGGACATTTGTTGTTTTTTTATTTTTTAAAGAAAATAATTTTTTTGGATCATTTTATTACGTTTTTTGGACTCACAGTACATATGGTTTATGCACAATATTCATGTATAATCATTGAGTATTTGATTATTTATGACAGTTTCACTTGGTTGCACTTGTTAATCACATTTTTGTATGACAATAATTAATTCTTTTTTTTTGCACAAACACTTTTGGTTTAAACAAAAAACGAATATTTTTCACTAATTAAGGGAGTGGAGACTTGTGCTAATGTATATATCTTTTATTTCTGATGTTGGGTGCACCTGCAGACAGTCAGTAGCGGTCTTAAATAAATCAACAAGACCTCTAATAATTTTAGTTAACCATTTATGATCTTGGCACTAGATCTTTTTTCTTTTTCATCTTATTGGGAGACGTCATTGCTCTTTGATCAACCGCCATGGATATATTTGGTTATATGGAAAAACGTATTGTAAATTTAGAAGAGGTGTTTAGCTCCACTAAGGAAAGAACAGGGATCGACGTTGATACTAATTATTATTATTATACAGGATTTATATAGCGCCAACAGTTTGCGCAGTGCTTTACAATATGAGGGAAGACAATACAATTACAATACAATTCAATACAGGAGGAATTGAGGACCCTGCTAATTAGGGATGATCGAAAGGTTCAGGTCGACCATCGGTTCGACCCGAACATTGGCTGTTCGAGGTTCGGCCGAATTCCGAACTTTTTGCTGAAAAAGTTCGGAATTCGGCAACCAGAACTGACCAAAATGCAATGGTTCAGGAAATGGGCTTTAAAAGCCCGTGATTGGACCAGAACCATCAGGAAAAGCCAATTGAGTGGGCAGGAGAATGCTAGGAATGTGATTGGAGTGACTAGGGGATCCATAGGCCAATCATTAGTGAATACGCCCCCCAGTATATAAGATAGCCCCCGCCAAATTCCTAGCATTGTTATACAGGGACATGGAAGAGAGTGGAAGCAGTTCTGTGACTTCTGCTACAAAGTGTCAATTAGCAATTTTTAGTGTGAGGAAAGGGATATCTAGTGTAGTTAGGGTGCTATTTTCCACTATAGTTAGCTTTAATAATTTAGTTTCTGTAGGGAAAGTGTTAAGTGTAAGGGGACCGTAGTGTAGTGTAGGGTTAACTGACTCTGACTGCTATGGCAGGGTGACAAAACCCTTCCATATCAGGGTGACCGCTATAGAGAAAAGATTGTTTCTCTTTGGTCACATTCAGTGCACTGATATGGCTTCTCGCCTGTGAGCATGCTTTTTGCTGCAGGCGTTTATAGGGCTTTTTTGAGGAGATGTTTGGAGTCAGGCATTACATCTGAACATCTGTGTAGGTGTATATATACATACACCCATGTCTGTATATATACACATACACATATATAGGTGTGAAAGTAGCAGAAACATATGCTTGCGCTAATTAAATAATTAACAGGCATTTGTCTCCTATATGTGTGTATGTGTATAAATACATACAAGTGTGTGTGTATATATTCCCCTACACAGAAGTTCAGATGTTTTGCCTGGCTCCAAAGACCCCTACAAAATGCCCAAAAAAAACACCAGCTGCAAAAACACACCTGGGCGTTTTTGTAGCTGGCATTTTTTTGGGCATTTTTTGGGCGTCATTGGAGGCAGGCAAAACATCTGAACTTCTGTATAGGGGTATATATATATACACACACACACTTGTATTATTAAAGTGAAACAAAAGGCAAGTAGGAGATAATCAGACAGATTGGGGTAAGGAGTTCCATAGGATTGGAAAGGCTCTGGAAAAGTCCTGGAGGCGAGTATGGGAGGAGGTGACGAGGGAGCTAGAGAGCAGTAGGTTTTGAGAGGAATGAAGAGGGCAATTAGGTTGGTATTTTGAGACTAGGCTAGTGATGTAGCTGGGGGCTAAACTGTGGATGGCTTTGTAAGATGTTGTTGGTATTTTGAATTCAATTTGTTGGGTGAGCGGAAGCCAGTGGAGGGATTGACAGAGAGGAGTAGCGGACACTGAGCGATGGGTAAGGTGGATGAGTCTGGCAACAGCATTCATGATGGATTGAAGGGGGGATAGCCTATGTAGAGTTAAGCCAATGAGAAGGGAATTGCAGTAGTCGAGGAGTGAAATGACCAGGGAGTGAACTAGAAGCTAATTTTAAACAACTAAAATATTTGATGGAACAACAAATACATATTTGGTGGGATATTAATACATTAGAATTATACATTAAAGAGAAAATGACTTCCAGGCAATTGCATTGGGATATACCAGCCAATGATGGGTTACACGAGGAAGACCATGATGATGAATGGTTCACTTTCTTTAATGGAAGTGAAGCTAGACTGTTGGGACTAATTATTAAGAGAAGACAGATAAAATAAGGAAAGTAGAATCCAATATTAAAGATTTAAAAAACATCTTAGAACCATTAGCTAATACACATGAATACATTGAAAAATCAAAGATGTTTCAGGACTGTATCACTAAAATTGATAAGGAGACCAATAATAAAAAAGTCAAGAAACAGCAAAGAGTCATTGAGAACTATAAAAATAATAGAGTATATAAATGGCAAGATAATCCACCAATGGAGGGTAATGATTCTAAAGAGTTCACTCCAGAGAAAAATATGGGGGGATATGAGGGTTTTCTTGGGGTGACTACACCAGTAAAAACACCAAAAAAGACACCCGAAAATATATCCAGAGTACAGGGAAGATCAGACAGACTCACTTCCCCAGATAGGACAGCACAAAATCAAAAAGAGAGAGGATCTGTTAGACCCATCTACAACTCCAATCATCAATATTATGAATATCTCCAGGAAGGTTCATTTTACAGACCCCCAAGAGGAGCTTTAAACCACAGCCCCCCCCCCCCCCCCGCTGCCCAAGGGGAGAATGGCTTTAGTGGGGGGGATACCAAGAATATTATATGAGAGGGGGACCAACACACAATCAAGGACAATACCCCATAGAACATCACAGAGGGATGGGTCCCCACAGAGGGAATTGGAATCAACAACAGGGATATCAACAGGAATTAGACAGAGGAGAACACAGGATGGACAATAGGGAACAACAATTAGGGGGAAAAGGAGAAAAAGGGGAAAGAGAGGAGGAAGGAAGAAAAAGGAAAAGAAACAATTAGAGTTTTTAATCTGAGCAATGTTAGCCTGACTGAAGCTGAGTTAGAAATTTTAGATTTTGGTTTGAATTGTATACCTCATGTAAATATGAATAAATGTAATACATATATTGACTTACAAAAATGTGTGAGAAAACTAAATATCTTTTTTTTTTTTAAATAAAGATATTCTCAAAGAACAAAAAGGTGGGAGCACCAGCTATCAACACAGTGGCTTAAGAACTGCATTTGCGTTCAACCCAAAAAAATAAAAAGAATGAACTTTTGGAGGTATTTAGAACCATGGTTGAAAAGGACATAAACACCATAAAAATTATGGGGAAATATAAATCATATAAAAATGTGGAAAAGGGTATTATGGAATTGGAGAAAGGAAAGGATATAATCATTCAAGCTGCAGATAAAGGGGTGGGGGGGGGCATAGTAATGGCTTGGTTACTAGCAACTAAGGATACATATAAAAAATGATGGGGTAATCCCACACACAAACTGAAACATACACTTAAAAAAGAAAATTAGTAAAGAAAAGAAGGTAGGGATCCTCACGGAAAAATAAGCCAGATATCTAATACCAAAGGCCCCCCGGGTTCTACCGAAGATTCACAAGAACCCCAATAAACCCCCAGGGAGACCTATAGTCAGTGGGATCAATTCTATTTTCTCCAGAGTGGGAGAATATATTGATCACTTCTTGCAGGGAATAAGTAATGATTCATATGTTAACGATAGTGGTGAATTGATTATATTGATGGAGGATTGATGAGGATTGTCTACTGGTGACTGTAGATGTGAATACACAAGCATCACTTAATTAGATGCAAAAAAGGCAGTAAAATGGGCCTTACTTCGCAAAACTAAACTTAAGAAGAAACAAATAGAGTTCATGTTAGAGCTCCTTGATTTTGCGATGACTAACAACTACTTCTGGTATGGAAAATAATACTACCAACAATGTAAAGGTGTTGCTATGGGGGCCAAATATGCCCCCCGCATTGCTAACATATTTATGGCAAAATGGGAGGAAGAAGAGACTTATGGTAAATGACCAGAGATGGTGCTTTACAAATGGTTTATGGAAGATATTATAGTAGTGTGGGGGAAGGCATACATCTGGAAAATCTGGAAAGTTTCTTACAAGAAGTTAATTAAACTAGATATGGCCTTAATTTTGCTGGAGAATTTGATAGAGTTAATATACATTTTTTAGATCTCATCCTTTTTAGAATGGAAGGAAAAATAGGTAAAAAAACATTCTTTAAAGAAACCAATCGTAATAATTTAATTCCAACCAACAGTAGCCACCATAGGAGATGGATATACAATACACCCAGTAGTCAATTTACAAGAATTAGAAGGAATTGCCGATAAGATTCAGATTATTTTGAACAGACTGGATTGCTAATGGAAAGGTTTTTGGAGAAAGGTTATTTGCAAATATTCCTTGGGGGAGAAAGAAACTGGGTTTTCTCTAAAGAGAGACAACAGCTATTAACTAAAAATAATAATGGAAAGAATAGGAAGGATATTGGATGTACAGACTATAATTTACAGTTAAAAAATATTGAAGGTGTTATTAAAATATATTGGCCCATTTCATTGCAGGAAGATACTCTGAGGAGAATACTTCCTACCCATGCAAAATTTGTGTATAGAAAAAATAAGTCAGTACGTAGCAGAATTGTTAATAATATTTTGGACCCCCATCAGATTCAGATGTTCCCTGAAATGAAATGAAAACTAAAGAAAAAAAGAAAACTTTGGAATTTGAAGCAATCACCACTAAGAGAAAGTATAACATGAAATCCCTACTTAAAATTACTTGTGACTCTACTCATGTGGTATATGTTTTGGAGTGTTCATGCCACCTACAGTACGTAGGGAGAACTACAATGAGTCTTAAGATTTGTATAGGGGAACACATTAATAATATAACAATAAGGATTTGATAAACACAGTGTGTCCATATACTTCAAATTAAAGCACAATAGGGATCAAAGCCTACTTACCTTTTATAGAATAGATAAGATTATGGGAGATTGGAGAGGGATGCATAAGATAAAGGAAGTATCCAAAAAAGAAACCCAATCGGTATATGAAATGGGTACATTACAACCATATGGCTTAAATATCAATATACATTTGAATTGTTTTTTTGACCAACTTTTATCATGCTTGAGGTGATTGTAGCCATATTAATGCACTTGCGACAGAGACAAATTGAGTACTGCCCGTGGTACTTTTTTTATTTGCACTAACATACAATTTTTTAGGACAAGCTTTTGGGGTATGTCCCCTTCATGAACCTTGGACCTTGATGAAGAGGACATACCCCGAAAGATTGTCCTGAAAAATTGTATGTTAGGGCAAATAAAAAAAGTATCACGGACAGTACTCAATTTGTCTTTGACCAACTTTTAAAGGACTGTTGAGAAAAGGAATTTGTATTGACAGAATTTAACGATATTATCAAACACTTCTCCTTTAAAAAGATATCCAATGAGGCAGGTAACATAGGATTAACATCTTTAGTTCATGAAATATAATAATAATATTAGAAAGTTTGAGAAATACACGCCCCCTTTAGAAGTATGCATCCTTGAGATAGATAGGAATGTATCTTTCTCTTTATGTGAGATAGATATCGGGGGAGTAATAATAGCACCAATATTAGGATAATGGATTATGTATTATGAACTTGGAAGTTAGGTATATACAATATGAGAATATAGGAAAATTAGGATTGGAGGTGCACATAATATGGATTGACGAACTCCAGGGAATAATACTAAGATGATTTAGTAAGGCTCAGTAAGCTCCAGTTCATTATTTTGAGGTTTGTAACTGTTTTTATAATTGAATTTGGATTGATTGTTATGTAAGTGGGTGGATTTCCCACTATAAAGGTGGAGCGTTAGAACATCGCATGACGAAACTATTCGGGCTGGGCTAGGAGGCTGGATACATCGAGCATGTCAAACCCGTGCTTACGGCTTGGGAGTCTACAGCCGGAGGAGAGAAGGATACTTTGTAACACAAGCATTTTTAATCTTTAGTGTCAGGTGGACACTTTTACAATATGAAGTATATCATTTTTTTTTTATAAATTGATATGTTTCATACAGAATTTTGCTATGTGGATTCTCTTCTTTTCCGTTGTAAAATCCGATACCTCCTTACATCTTTATGAGAGAGCCTGAGTATGGAGATAGGATCACCAACTAAGAGCAGGCCTGCTGGATATTTTATATATAATATATATAAAAAGGCGCATTAGCTGGTTTATTATTTTACCAGCCACTCCATCTGGTGAGTCAGTTTGGGGTGATCGGTGGAAGGATTGCACAGGGTGATTGCACAGAATTGTTGAAGAATTTGTACACTAATATATGCACTTATTTTTTTGCACTTTTTAAGACTATTTGGATTTATTTGGAACTATGGGACATTTGTTGTTTTTTGTTTTTTAAAGAAAATAATTTTTTTGGATCATTTTAATACATTTTTCAGACTCACAGTATATATTGTTTATGTACAATATTAATTTATAATCATTGAGTATTTGATTATTTTTGACAGTTTCACTTGGTTGCACTTGTTAATCACATTTTTGTATGAGAAAAAAATAATCATTTTTTTTGCACAAACACTTTTGGTTTAAACAAAAAAGGAATGTTTTTCACTAATTAAGGGAGTGGAGACCTGTGCTAATTTATATATCTTTTCATTCATTTTTTTTTGTTTATTACTTGGAGAAAAAATTAAAAAAAAATAAGACTGTGGAGGAGGTCCAAGATAGTTAAAAAGAGCTTCCATAACCCCTAGGAGTCCTTTAGAGCCCAGATGTAATAAATGTAATAAAAAAGCAATTGAGTACAGGCAAAGACCTATTTTTATGCTAAAACATTTAAGTGACTCATAGTTCTATCAACTTTGTGTTTTCCGCAGTTGGCTGTAATGCCATCCACCTAGAGGAAATATACAGTGAAACCTTCATAAAAGGAAAGTTAACTGTACAGGTTGCTTATTACAAGAAAATTGGAACATTTCTACTGCCACCCCAGTAATACCTGGCATTACCCTCCCATGCAATTTACTGCTGAGAACCTGCAGTGACCTTTTCCATTAAACTCTAAATCAGTGACACATTTTTGACCCCTTATTTCACAAAAGAAACAACAATCTAGCTGCAATTTTACCAGATCTAAAAGCAAAGGAAATACTGTAGATATTTTTTTAAATATAGTCATTATAGGGTACATAATCAATTTTTATTTATTTTAAACAACAACGACACATAGGCATATAGAGGAAAAAAAAATAAATAAAAAGAGCACATGATAACTTTTGGACATCAGACACAGAAATGTCACACTGTGTATTATTCCATAAATCATATAAAGAAATTTGAACAAAAATGGAAAGTATTCCTGCTGTAAATGTATGACTCTATAGTTATATATATATATTTGCATAATCCTTCAGTATAGATCACTTCAAAAACAAATCATTACATAGATGTTTCTATTATTTCTCTGTTGGCTACTGATCTAAGTAAGTGTCTCACAGCGCTTTTATGCAGACACTTTATATGTAATTTAGGGAAAAATCCGAAAATATATATATCACCTTTTATAGGGTCCAGTTTTAAATATGGAAAATAAAGCCCAATGTTTACTCCATAATAAAATAAAATTTATTTAATGTTTTTAGGTCAAATATTTCAATGGTTTTTAGTCCATTCTTTTAGTCAACTGTTATGCGGCTTTAGCTTTTGTCAGTTCAATGCATCTAATTAGCCTGCAGGGGGTCACTTTTTTGGTTCTGTAGGTATAAGACATTATTTTGGCCTGCAGATGTCACTGTTTCAGCTACTGTAGGAAAATGTTTGTTTTAGTTTACAGGTGTCACTGTTTGGGCTCTCTCACCTTTTACTGCCCCACAATCGCCCACCTGAATCCTAACATTACAGTGCTGCCCCACAATGTAAAATTTCTGTTTTGCAAATAAAAAGTTAAAAGTTTTAGTTTAATCATTTATTTGGTTACACACATTGCTTTCCACTCAAAAATGTCTTTATTGGTGTTTTTTTCAAAGACAATATATATATTTATATATTTTTTTTTTTTTTGAGCATTGACAAACCATAATTATGTGCTTGAAGTAGCAAAGACAATATACACCTCTAAAATATATCAAAAAAGTATATACATGGAAAAAAACTAAAGCTTATTCTATCAACTTCATGCAGATTGCTAGGGTTTAAAAAAAGTCACATAGCTTAGCTTGCAATCTTTTTTCCATTACTACACTGTATTGTGTACAAAGTATACCAAAAGTCAACCCAGAGTGAATCAAAATGTCTTACAACCACAAACCCACATTCCAGACATGCGGCAGTTCTTAGGGTGAACTAAAAAAATGACAGTGTTTTTTTATTTTAGAAATATAACAGTCAAACATATGGTATTCGGTCCACCAGACTTCTATTCTGATTACTTGTGTTTTTCTTGCTTAAAATAACATGTTGGGTTTTCTTGATCCACACAAGTTAGTTATGTGCAGAGCCACCTACTGTTCTTTTTTGGTATAGCTTCAGTTGTTCTGCAGTAATGCCATGTTGTAAACTCAGAATGTGTTTAATAAAGTTGTTAGGATCCAGGGGTATTCTGGGTAGAATTTCTAAAGGAAGTGAATCAGCCACCATATTGAGAAGATGCAGCAGGGCAGCAAGGCATGTTTCTTCAATCTCTCGCCATCACCCCTGAGAGAGCTTAAAAAGTGAGTTCTTGTTATTCCATCCTGTATTTTAGAGCATTGTTTCTTTATTGTATGCATTTTTGTACTGATTGATGTTTATTTTTTATCAATTTGTAGTTTCACCTGGCTTGTTCTAATACATTTGAGATCAAAGAAATATGGTATCTGAGGTTTATGGAGCAGGAAGGTTTAGCTCTCTGTCCTAGAGACAAAACATATGGCATAGTACAGTGATGGCGAAACTTGGCACCCCAGATGTTTTAGAACTACATTTCCCATCATGCTCATGCATCTGCAGTGTAGTTGAGCATCATGGGAAATGTAGTTCCAAAACATCTGGGGTGCCAAGTTTCGCCATCACTGGCATAGTAGCTAGTAAATATACAGGCAGTCTAATTGGGGTCCAGGGCAGCAATGTAAGAAGGAGAGATACATTTTTGTTTTTTCAAGAAAAGAGTATGACATTTCTTCGACAGAAGCCATAAATATTATATAGACTTTCTGCACATTATACAAGCAATTGTACTTGGGCACTATGTTGGAGGAAGAGATGCTGCATATTTTATTGTGAACAAAAAAATCATTTTTTTGCCACTATCAATAGCCAGAAATGTTTCATGGACATGTTGCACGCCATGAGAGCATTTTTACCAATGGAAGACAGAGAGACAGATTGGGATAACAATCAGAGTGTGCTTTTTTTGAACCACATGCCAGGAAAACCCAACTGATTTTGCTGGACAGTATGCATTCCTTTTTACTTAAGATGCAATATAAGAGGGAGAGAAAAGGTAGATTTCATCTGATCTAAATAAATACCAGACTGCAAAATTTTACAAATCTACAGTAGATATTTTTAAGCCTTTTTGATAGCTTGCTATTTCAAAGGAAGTGAGCAGATTTCCTGTGTAAAAAAATAAATATATATTGTAACAGGAAGTCAGCTAAATCTGGGAATGTAGTCACAGGAAGGAGATACATTTCCACCTGATTTAGAAAGTCCATTAATTAATTTAGGGTGTTGGCTACAGAGCTAGCCAGCAGGAAGTTGAAAGGCCTTCACCTGTTCAGAATGAGGGAGTTAAGGCTCTATAATTTGTTCAGAGAAATTCCTATTGTTTGCTGCCTCCAGAAGCTGCATCCTGAAGCCATGTGGGCTGGGAGCAGGAGGACAGTCAGCGTGTGCCTCCCGACAGGATGTGTGGGCCTGGGAGAAGACCCCCCGGAGTGATGTGTGCCCGGGACGGTAACCAAGGGTGAATACGTCTCAAAGGTGAGAAGACGAACTGTTGATGTGAAAGAAACAAAAGGACTGTGTTGCCCTGTGAAGCTATTATAAAAGGACTATTGAGTGTCCGCTGTAGGACAAGGAAGTCTGCCCGACGGTAGGTTGGAGACAGACACTTAGGCAGGTTCCAGTTGTGAGAAGGTAGCCGCCCACAGAGGCAAGGATTTATTTTCTGTTTTATTTTATTTTGGATGTTTTGCTGCATACAGCCTGGTGAAGAAAACACCATTTAATAAACCACACTGTTTGTTTGCAAGCACTTGTCGGCTACCTCTCTGGGAAAACGCACCCCCCAAGGGGTCATCCACACCCGCCACCGAGCTAATCCCTTACATATGGTGGAGGATGCGGGCATAAGCAGAGATCCCTGCAAGGAAGTGCAAATGTTTGATGAACTTTATCTGGTGCATGAGATTGCACAATCTATGTGTGCAGGAGAGAAGATCCTGACAGAAAAAAAAAAGTGTTTTAAAGAGACAGCGGTCTCAAAATTATTTGATGAACTTTGTTGTGTCTGGTGCAAGTGACTGCACAAACTGTGTGCGCAGGAAAAGAGATCTTGCAAGAGAGAGAACAACTACATGTGTTAGAGACAGTGGTCTGAAAATTTTTTTGCTGGACTGTGAAAAATTTGTTTGTGGAGTTATTGAAGATGGGGCGTTCAAAACGCCTGAAGAATGCAAAGATAGATGAAATGAGAGACCGGATTCTATGGATGGAGGGGATGTTACCGTCTGAACCAGCCCCATCCATGCCTAAAGAGAGTCTACTAAAGAGGAAGGTTGTTGTCCCTAGCAACACTGATGAAACTGCTATGGAGATGCAGTGTGCTCAGATGAAAAGTAAACTCAAAATGGAGGAGATGTTGAAACAACTGATTATATCAAATACAGCTCAACAGCAGGCAAATGCAGCTCAACAGCAGGCAAATGCGGATTTTCAGCAGAGCTTTGCAGCTCAACAAAAGGCTCACCAAGCGAGCATGGCAGGCTGGAAACAGAGACGCCAGCAGCCAATGGAGGCCATCGGTTTGGAGGAAACCGAGTATGTGTGCAGGGCTGAGTTGGATGCCTTGCAACGGAAAATGGAAGAAAAGGAACAAGCCTTGGAATTGCTTAAAATGGAGCATAGAAACTTGCAGGAAACGAATGAACTACTCAAGTCTCATGTGTCACAGTGGGAAGAATCCACTGCTCTTCTTTTGGTCGAGTTGCAAAAACGCAGAGAGACTATAATGGAGAAAGATACCATCCTCATGGAAAAGGAAAGTGAAATTCAGACTTTGCAGAAGCAAAGCATGTGTGAAATGTTGGAGTTGCGTAATCAGCTGGAAAAAAGTCTTCAGTGTTTGGAAGTTACAAAAATAGACCTGCAGGAGTCGCAGGAACAGAATGTCGCTCTGAAAACGACATTGTCTCTCAGCGACAACGAGAAAAGTGAAAGAGAGGCTAAATTACTGAGTACTGTGTATGAGCTCACTACTTTGAGCAATGTGGTAGATGAATGGCGTGCGGACTGTGAAAGTTGGAAAGGGGAAGCCCAACGTGTCCAGCAGCAGTTAAAGGAGAAAGAAGCCTGTGTGGCAGAATTACATTCTTATTCCCAGATGCTAGCCAATGAGGTGAAGGCTCTTATGCAGGGAAAAGGAGATTGTGAACATAAGAGGGAAAAAGTAGAGGCACAGCTTCTGGAATCGCAAGTCAAGGTGTCAGAAGGTGACCGATTGTGTGCTAAGCTGTCAGAGAAGGCAAACCGACTGCAGGTTGAGTTGGACAATGTTACAAATCAGCTTTCTCAAGCAGACAGAAAATCTAGAGAAATTGCGGAAGATTTTTCTATCTTGGAATCGCAGCTGCAAGACACGCAGGAACTCTTACAGGAAGAGAGGTGTCAAAGGCTAAGTTTTAGCACAAAGCTCAAACAAATGGAAGATGAGAAAAATGGCTTCCTGGAACAATTAAAAGAGGAGGCGGAAGCAAAGAAAAACCTATCAGAGCAAGTCGCAACATTGCAAGCTCAGATAGCGGATATGAAAAAACGCATGGAAGAAAGCGTTGGTTCATTACAGTGTGTTGAAGATGTGAAAAAGAAGTTTGATCAGATGCTTGGTGAAGAGAAGACTGTGTCTGCAAAATATGCAGAAGAACGCGCCCGTGCAGAAACGGAGGTGCGTGATAACGAGAGCAAAGCCCTGTTCTTGGCTCGCTCTTTGGAGGAAGCTCTAGAGTGTAAGGCTGAACTAGAAAGTGTTGACAAACAGCTGCGTACAGAAATGGAAGAATTGGTCAGCTCCAAGGATGATGTTGTGAAAAGCGTTCAGGAGCTAGAAAAGTCTAAGCGAGCCTTAGAACAGCAAGTAGAAGAGATGAAGATTCCGTTGCAGGAACTGGAAGAGGAATTCCAGGCAACAGAGGATCTGTCCCAAAGAGGGGATAGTGTGCCTGATGCAGTTTTTAAAAGGATCAGTGTTTTGGGGTCTGTCCTGAGTGAGCCTCAGAAATGTGATGACACGTGGCTTGAATCACCCCTTTGGAATAAACCGTTCCTTCAAAAACTTCAAGCATTGGAAAATGTATCATTAGAGCTTCAGCAAACAAAAGAGTTGTGTAAGAAATGTGATGATTTCTCAGTTCAGGCTGAAAACCTAGTGGAGAAAACTAAAGCGGAGAAAACTAAAGCAAGTGATATAAATCTGGGAGAAAAAAGCAAACGCCACCTAGTGGAGAAAACTAAGGCTGTTGGTGAAAACATGAAGCAAATGAATAAGTGCCTTTCAGGGAGTGTTTCGAAAATGGAACTGGTGAAAGACGGGTGGCAGAAGTTTGATCGTGATCTTAAGATGCATTCCATGTGGAATTCAGATAGAGAAAAGGAACTAGGTGACTCTGAGCGGTCAAATAGTTCAGCAGAAAGTGCATTGAAGAAACCTGTAAAAGAATGTGTTGCAGTTCCATGCTTCTTCACTGATGCAGAGAGGAGGTCTATAATGGATACCACCCAGATCGCTGGGTTCAACTGTGTTGTTGCCTTTGACCCCTATGTTGGTGGAAGGAAAGTTGATGATGTTCTGGTTGGCTTCTTCTGTGAAGAGTTTGGCAAGAAATATAAACTCAATATCAAATCAAATAGTAGGCCTTTACTGCGACTCGCTCAGGAGGGCGAAAAGTTTAAGAAGTTGATGAGTGCAAATGCTTCAGATCTGCCTATGAATATGAAATGTTTGGTGAATGATATTGATGTCTCTGGGAAAAGGAACAGGGGTCACTTTGAAGAAATGTGTGACAGCCTGTTGTCTCAATTGGAAAATCCTCTGCACAGCATCTTAGAGCAAGCAAAGCTCAAGAAGGAAGATCATTCCCTTTTACAACAAAAAGTCAATGATTGTGTACAGCTGTATGGAGAGGCAACTCAAGTCACAGAGGGATGTCAAGAGTCCCTACTTGGAACAAAGCTTAGTGAAGCAAAGGTTCTCAAAGTTTTGTGGAAAACATTTATGGATTGCAGAGAGAGGCGTCTTAAGAATGTTGAAGACATTAAGACTAGCCCAATTGAGTTGCCTATGGATCACGGTCCTCCGTGGTGGATTGGACAGACGGTTATGAGGGACAAGCTGTCTGACATTTATGAGAAAGCTGTCAATGAAGATGACAGAAACGAGAAGGAGCGAAATGATGCCAAAAATGCAGTTGAAGAATGTGTATATGAGATGAGAGACAAACTGTGTGGCATTTATGAGAAATTCGTCAATGAAGATGACAAAACAGTTTCATCCGGAAGCTTGAGGATAATAGGAGGCTTATCAGTGAGTCAGCAGTGCTTGACACATGCGTGCCTGGAAATCTGTGTCCCAACCCTAGGGTTGAAACAAGAGGGGGGGGTATGTAACAGGAAGTCAGCTAAATCTGGGAATGTAGTCACAGGAAGGAGATACATTTCCACCTGATTTAGAAAGTCCATTAATTAATTTAGGGTGTTGGCTACAGAGCTAGCCAGCAGGAAGTTGAAAGGCCTTCACCTGTTCAGAATGAGGGAGTTAAGGCTCTATAATTTGTTCAGAGAAATTCCTATTGTTTGCTGCCTCCAGAAGCTGCATCCTGAAGCCATGTGGGCTGGGAGCAGGAGGACAGTCAGCGTGTGCCTCCCGACAGGATGTGTGGGCCTGGGAGAAGACCCCCCGGAGTGATGTGTGCCCGGGACGGTAACCAAGGGTGAATACGTCTCAAAGGTGAGAAGACGAACTGTTGATGTGAAAGAAACAAAAGGACTGTGTTGCCCTGTGAAGCTATTATAAAAGGACTATTGAGTGTCCGCTGTAGGACAAGGAAGTCTGCCCGACGGTAGGTTGGAGACAGACACTTAGGCAGGTTCCAGTTGTGAGAAGGTAGCCGCCCACAGAGGCAAGGATTTATTTTCTGTTTTATTTTATTTTGGATGTTTTGCTGCATACAGCCTGGTGAAGAAAACACCATTTAATAAACCACACTGTTTGTTTGCAAGCACTTGTCGGCTACCTCTCTGGGAAAACGCACCCCCCAAGGGGTCATCCACACCCGCCACCGAGCTAATCCCTTACAATATATATTACATTTCAAAAAACTGAAGACTGAAAACAGATTTGAAGTACTCCTTTTAAACCTTTATTGCATAGGTTACAATTTTTGAGGGAGAGAGAAAGCAGATTGAATCTGGCCTTAAAAAATCTGTGTCTTTTTTTTTAGACTGAAAATGGAAAAAATGTTGCAGATTTCCACCAGAGTTATCAAGCTTTTTGGGCCAGGCTGCAATTTCAGACAAATTGTGACATCTAGAAATGAAAAATCACAATTTTACCTCTGTTTTCACTAGGTAATCTCACCAGTAACAGACTTCCTGTCTAAATGGCCCATACACATGATCCGAAAATTGGACAAGAAAAAAAAATACCACTTTCACTGCAAACGTACGATAATTCGGATCATTAGTACAGAGCTTTTGAGAACCGATCACGACAGTTTATCCGATATTATCCAATCGGACAAGCACGAAAATGTTTCTCATGTGATACCAGAATGTACGATTTTTGTTTAATCAGTATAGTTGTAATCCGAAATTACAATACGAATACACTACAACACATTACTTCCGAATTATTATCCTGTCATACGAGAATTTTCGTAACTTTAGTAACCTTTCCATTTCGATATGCGACTAGAATGCCAAAAAAACAGATGATACTTCGTCCAATTTTTGGATCGTTTGTACAGGCCATAAGGCTTGTACATGCTGTAAGAAAATTGGGCAAACCTTTTCGTCCAAAGAATTTTTGTACGATTTTCGTATAATGTGTACACCACTTTAGTGTGTCTCTATTTTGGATGGAGGAACAACAGAGACACCCTTGGACAGCAGTATTCTCATATATTACATTTTCATTTTACATTTGAAAAGATATACATTTTACAGATTTTTACCACACTTTTGAAGCCTGGAAAGTATATACTGCAATTTTTGAGGGAGAAAGTAAGCAGACTCCAATTTGCAAAAAAAAATAAATAAAACCGGGGTTCCTTTTTGGCTGCTAGGTGGAGCATCATCGGACTTTATTTGAATACTTAGCACAATCTAGTGGCCGATTGTGGTTTATTCTGTTTAGAATCAAATATTTGCAATCTAAAAGCACAGGATATAGCCTAAAAATATAAAATTTTTGCCCCATTCACAGAAAGCATGTATATGCACTTTCAGTGAGCGAATGGTTATGAAAAAATCTTTAAAAAATTAACCCCTAAATTTCGACCAATTTGGGTGTTAATAGTGCCAAAACATCATAACCCAACATGAAAGATCATGCAAAAGACAGGATGGAACCTGTAAAAAAAATCTTGGGAGACAGCTGTAGAAAAATTAGGTTTTGGGTGTAATTAGTGCCAAAGTATATTAACTGAATTGAGAATGATTCTGGCTGCAAAGAAACAACCTCTGATTCTCCCTATAGGCCTCTGAAACAAGGAATTAAGGGTGACTTTTGCATTGTCACCAACAACTTGACCCCGTAAAAAAAAGACCCTATTAGAATTAAAAACAAATAAAACAGAGAAAAGGACAAAAAAGAAATTAAAAACAAAAAAACAACAACTTTAAGTCCCCGTTCACACTGGGGCGACCTGTGAGGCGACCTGGTCGCCTCACAGGTCGCCGTAGGTCGCCTTCCATAGGGAGGCTGCGGACCCGTTCTAATAGTAGCGACACAAGTCGCTCCGACTTAGAAAAAGGCTCCGGAGCTTCTTTGGAGCGACCCGGAGCGACCGTCATAGACTTCAATGTTATGAAGTCCGTGCCAGCTGCTCCTGGGTCGCGGCGCGCTGCTCGCACCGCGACCTCGGAGGTCGCCCCGGGAAGTCGGATCGCCCTAGTGTGAACGGGGCCTAAAACACTAAAAGCAAAATCTCTTCTCCCCTTCTTTTTTAATAAACTTATGTGATGTGAATACAAGGTAAAATAACAAAAAAAAAAAAAAACAAAGAAAAATGGGAGAACAGAAGCAACACAGCAATAGAAGTTGTTATTGACACACACAAAAAGACAGAAAGTAGTCCTAAAAAAGACTGTTGGGTCTTATGAAATCACAGTTAATGCAGGTAAGCTTGCACTCCATGTTCCCTAGCCACACAAACTGCAATTCCCTGCAAATAATCAGTGGGAATATACAGTAGCAATGAATACAGCTGTAAGAAAAAGTATGTGAACCCTTTGGAATGATATGGATTTCTGCACAAATTGGTCATAAAATGTGATCTGATCATCATCTAAGTCACAACAATAGACAATCACAGTCTGCTTAAACTAATAACACACAAAGAATGAAATGTTGCCATTTTTTTATTGAACACACCATGTAAACATTC
This sequence comes from Pelophylax lessonae, assembly GCF_965119305.1. Classification (NCBI taxonomy): domain Eukaryota; kingdom Metazoa; phylum Chordata; class Amphibia; order Anura; family Ranidae; genus Pelophylax; species Pelophylax lessonae. The sequence goes on from NC_138771.1 coordinate 526,634,658, forward strand.
ACAGTGCAGGTGGAAAGAGTATGTGAACCCCTAGGCGGCACAGTGGTGTAGTGGTTAGCACTTTCACCTAGCAGCAAGAGGGTCACTGGTTCGAATCCCAACCACGACACTACCTGCCTGGAGTTTTCATGTTCTCCCTGTGCCTGTGTGGGTTTCCTCCAGGTACTCCGGTTTCCTCCCACACTCCAAAGACATGCTGGTAGGTTAATTGGATCCTGTATAAAAAAAAATGTCCCTACTGTGTATGTATGTGAGTTAGGGACCTTAGATTGTAAGCGCCTTGAGGATAGGGAATGATGTGAATATACAATGTATATGTAAAACGATGCGTAAATTGACGGCGCTATATAAGTACCTGAAATAAATAAATAAATAGACTAATGACATCTCCAAGAGCTAATTGGAGTAGGATGTCAGCCAACTGGAGTCCAATCAATGCGATGAGATTGGAGGTGTTGGTTACAGCTGCCCTGCCCTATAAAAAACACACACCAGTTCTGGGTTTGCTTTTCACAAGAAGCATTGCCTGATGTGAATGATGCCTCGCACATAAGAGCTCTCAGAAGACCTACGATTAAGAATTGTTGACTTGCATAAAGCTGGAAAGGGTTATAAAAGTATCTCCAAAAGCCTTGCTGTACATAAGTCCACGGTAAGACAAATTGTCTATAAATGGAGAAAGTTCAGCACTGCTGCTACTCTCCCTAGGAGTGGCCGTCCTGTAAAGATGACTGCAAGAGCACAGCGCAGACTGCTCAATGAGGTGAAGAAGAATCTTAGAGTGTCAGCTAAAGACTTACAAAAGTCACTGGTAAATGATAACATCCCTGTTATCGAATCTACAATACGTAAAACACTAAAGGAGGATGGATTTTATTTGAGGATACCACAGAGGAAGCCACTGCTGTCCAAACAAAACATTGCTGCACGTTTACAGTTTGCACAAGAGCACCTGGATGTTCCACAGCAGTACTGGCAAAATATTCTGTGGACAGATGAAACCAAAGTTGAGTTGTTTGGAAGAAACACAAAACACTCTGTGTGGCGAAAAAGAGGCACCGCACACCAACATCAAAACATCATCCCAACTGTGAAGTATGGTGTTGGGGGCATCATGGTTTGGGGCTGCTTTGCTGCGTCAGGGCCTGGACGGAATTGCTATCATCGAAGGAAAAATTAATTCCCAAGTTTATCAAGACATTTTGCTGGAGAACTTAAGACCATCTGTCTAGCAGCTGAAGCTCAACAGAAGATGGGTGTTGCAACAGGACAATGACCCAAAGCATAGAAGTAAATCAACAACAGAATGAATTAAACAGAAGAAAATACGCCTTCTGAAGTGGCCCAGTCAGAGTCCTGACCTCAACCCGATTGAGATGCTGTGGCATGACCTCAAGAAAGCGATTCACACCAGACATCCCAAGAATATTGCTGAACTGAAACAGTTCTGTAAAGGGGAATGGTCAAGAATTACTCCTAACCGTTGTGCACGTCTGATCTGCAACTACAGGAAACATTTGGTTGAAGTTATTGCTGCCTAAGGAGGTTCAACCAGTTATTAAATCCAAGGGTTCACATACTTTTTCCACCTGCACTGTGAATGTTTACATGTTGTGTTCAATAAAACACATGGCAACATTTCATTGTTTGTGTGTTATTGGTTTAAGCAGACTGTGATTGTCTATTGTTGTGACTTAGATGATGATGATCAGATCACATTTTATGACCAATTAGTGCAGAAATCCATATCATTCCAAAGGGTTCACATACTTTTTCTTGCAGCTGTATAGCATTGTTTATTAGAACACACTATATAGCTTTGTGGTAGAACACTACACTAACAATCTCTCTCTCTCTCTCCAACTTTGCTGGGGTGCAATGGTGCTGGTTTTTAGGGGTTAAAACATGTGATTAGGATGTGACATGATGGCTCCTTACTGCTTGCCAAACTCTCTCTGAGCCTTAAGAACGTTGACACTGGAACAGGTGTCCCTTTCCCAGATTTCCTCTCATCATTTTTTATTTTGATGGCAGCTCAACATTTTGGATCTCCCTTCACTTTCTGGCAAGATAATAATAGAGAGTGAATCTTCTCATCAAGGACACTGACAGCAATAAAAGCTTGAAAGAGGTTTTACAAGAAGAAGTTTTGGCTGCAGATAGACTTTGTGTATTTAGTTGTATGCCTGGAATCCAACTTACGGCAGAGAGGTCAAGGTGGGTATCACAAAATTCTTTATGGCATTAGAGGGGCATGGTATCCACCCTCTTTGTTGTGTGGTTTATGTATGCACAAATCTGTCCAACTAAACCAAGGGAGAATTATATTGTACTTTCTTGTGAATAAAGATCCCCATTTGGCAATATTACTCTAATGGCTGATTTCCATCCTAACAAGGTCTTGTATTTTTCTCTTCTCAAATTATTCAGTTTAACTTGCGGTCAGCACCTTGGAGGAAAACTGCATCTTTGCTTTCTAAATATTAAGTAGGGGCACCAGGCAGAAGATTTCCTCCTCCTCCTCCTTCCCAATTGCGCACTTAAATAAAAAAATGTATGCAATCTTATGAATATACAATTCCTGGCCCGCCAGCTAAAACTCCAAAACTAATTCCCAGGGGATGTAATTATAATAATTGGGTCTTACGCAGTTTATGCTGCTTTTTTCTGAAGCCTCTTTCATTTCCAGAGTAGTTAAAAGCCTGCTGGAATAATAATGATGATAAAAGGGCGAAACACATGGACCTTTAAAGGAGTGTAGGCAAATAGATGCTGTTGAAGTTTTTTTATCTTCCGCATCAGTGTACCTTGAGCAGGTGGATATTTATCTTGAGTCACGGAGAGACACTAAATGATTTAATTACAGTTTTTAGGTAACATCTGCTCTCAAATGCGATGCAGAATCTGATGAAAAACAAGAATGGCCTATTTCCTTTCTACCCACTTGGCCTGGTTTTTATACATACATTCCTGAAGATTTTCATATCGATTAAGTATCCATCTGCTATCATGAGATGGTATTTTATTATAGTAGCAAATCATTTTTTGGTAAGTCTTTTTATTGGCAGAGAATAAAAGTTCACCACATAATCAAAGATATCATATACCTCCATGGCTGCGTAAAGTGTCATTGTATTATAAATTTACGCATCCACAGTAAATAAAGGTTGTCAAGGGGTCAGTGACAACTGGGAAACTTGCTGCTTTACCTTTTTGGTAAGCTATCCATCATACATTCGCCTGTAACTAAAAAAAATATATAGTTTAAATCTTGCTATTTAAAGCTGAAGTATGAGCAAAAAGCTACTTTTGTACATTGACATAGTAAAAGTAAGTTAGCTGTAAAGAAATGTGCCCCACCTCACTTATCAGCACCTCCTTCTTTCACCTTGCAAGCGTTTCACTGAATGCAAGATGTTCTGTGAAAGGAAGAGGTCCAGATAAAGGTCACAATCTCCCTCTACCAATGACAGAACCCCTTGCACCATGTGACCTCAACTTGGTTTTGTTTTTTCCTCAAAAACTGCCCTTTAAAACCTTCCAAGGATATCCCCTGTGGTTCCTAACTCACAAGGTTGCGTCCTCATTGATAACCTCTACGAGACCTGTAGATCTTATTCTTTTTAGACAATACTGTAACATTGTTTTGTGGTCTGTGGCCTCCTTTCTGCCCTAGGTGATTTGCATTCTTAACTCCTGCTCCCAAATACTCCAGGGAGATTTTTTTTACTGTCTGGATGTGGTCCACATTGTGTGATCCTACCTATCAGCTATGACCTCTTGTGGACAATTGAATTATCTCTTTGTCATTCCTGATGGTCCTACCTCTCATTCCACTATTGCTAAGTGGATTAAAGTTCCTCTGTATCCTATTAAGGCACATTCTGTTGCTTCATGGGCTTTTCAGCATCAGGCACTTGTTTTCCAAATTTGCAAGGCTGCCTTTTAGTCTTCTTCAATCCATTCCATTGTCTACTAAAACCTAGGTGCAACCAAATACCAGTAGGCCATTGCTTTAAGGGAATAGGGGCTGCTGTAGGTGGATGGAACACTTGCTAGCTATAGTTTTTGACCTAGGCAATGGATGCAGCTCACAAACATCATATTGTTCTTAGCAGATTTCTACTAAGGGGTTTGGACAGAGGACAATTATGTCAAAGCACATGCAGTTGTTTCAGTGTGATGAGTCCCCTGTCACCATAATCCTGAGATCACTTGGGGATGAGGTGATTGTAGTTTACTGTCTATGATATAAAGTACCTCTAGACACTTTTTTCTCAGAAAGTTGAAACCAACCACCCTGCCCATATGCTGTCATGAATACAGCTGAGCACATGAGTGTTACCAATGCTTGTATGCAGTCCCCATGATGTGTGCATGGACAGCATGCATGCCCAGCAATGGTGTTGGCATCAAGTAGAATTATGTAAATCCTGCACTGCCTTAAGAGATTGATTAGTGGTCTCCATCGAATCCCTGTTACCTGCAACATTCCCTGCTCTTCTAATGTATTTTCCATGTGAAGTATGACCTTTCCCTAATTTTACATTCACAATGTGTCCACATGATACCCGTACAGCCCTACATCTAAGGGAAAAACACTCACCAGAAGAGCTGACCCCCAAGTTATAAGTAAGTCTTTTTAGAGCTTCATACACCATAAAAAATGAGAAAATCTACAATGTTACCAAAGAAATTAGGTCATTTTCAAAATGATGGCAGCAACACGTCTACAAAAAGTAAGGGGTACTAACGTGGTTAAGAGCTGGAACATTTTGCACCTAAGTGGGTTAATTGGCAAGAAGGTCAGAAACATGACTGGGTATAAAAAGAGCATCTTAGAGAGCCGGAGGGTTTGATTTACTAAAGGCAAATAGACTGCACATTTGCAAAGTGTATTTGCTCCAGAATTTAGTAAATGAGGTAAAGATTCACTTTGCAAAGAATACCCAATCACGTGAAAAGGAAAATTTAAAAAAACAGCATTTTTGCTAGCATGTGATTGGAGGATGGAAGTCAGCACAGCTTCTGCTCATTTATGGCGCTTTTCCACTGCATGGAACCGAATGGTTCGGCTTGCTTTTGTGCTTTTCCACTGCTGGTACCGCATGGTACGGTGTAGGAACAGTTTGGTACGGCGGCGCTTTTCCACTGCATGGAACCAAACAGTACGGCTCTCAAAAACAGTACCACCTCGATTGTGGTTCCAAGAGGTACCATACCGGTACCATATCCCACAATCCTTTGCATGCAGTCACTACTAGCCACTGATTGGTTCAGAGAATTGTTGTTATCCCACCCACTTAACTTTAGTACTACTTTAGTGGAAAAGCAAACCATACCGTACCGTACCGGACCGCTCCAACACCGTACCATGCGGTACCAGCAGTGGAAAAGCAAACCGGGCCAAGCAGGGCCAAGCAGGGCCGAGTAGAGCCGAGCCGGTACTTGCAGTGGAAAAGTGCCATTACTAAGCTCTCCAGCAACTGCTCTTGCAGAGTGCAACTACACTTTGCAAAGGGCACAGTCTATTTGCCTTCAGTAAATCAACCCCAGAGTGTCTAAAAAGATGGGCAGATTCTTCACCAATGGGGTATTATTAAAGAACCGACAGTGAGAAGGGCAGAGGAGTCTAGGCCACAGAAAATTAACCCTGAATGGCAGACTGCAACATATAAATGTTCGAATTTAAAAGGCAAAGACAAGTGAAATATTCTACATGAGACCCAAATTAAATACATTTTTTTTTCCTATCATCTACGACAAGAACATTCCCCTTTTTAAGGAACTGATGAAAACCGGTTCCTTTTTTTTCCCCTCTAAATTTTGGGCAGGTAATACTGCCTCTGAATCCTTTTGGGTTCTTTTCCACTTTACCCCTTTTTGCCCCCCCCTCCCTTTCCCCATTTTTTTTTTATTTTTTTTTTATTATACCATCTACAATCTGTTACGTAGGAAGGCAATGGATGGGTTGTTTGGGTTTTTTTCCACTAGAGAACCCTTGGCATTTTGAGATAACTATGAAATTTTATATATGGTTTAGAGTTATTCTACCTTGGAAATTTGTAAAAATACCAATGCTTATCTTTGGGTCAGTGATAAGTGATATTAAATTACTCAATAAGATAATTCTATTCTACTATGACAATAAAGTGTTTCTCTCTTAATGCTAGGGGTTTAAATCACCCTGCAAAAACGTTTTCAATGTGGAAAGAGGCTGACAAAAATTCAAGCTGATATTCTTAACATACAAGAGACACACTTTTTAGTATCTAATCCTCCAAAGTGCTCCCACCAGAAATATCCTAATATTTTTTTTTCTAATGCTTCAGAAAAAAAATGGGGGGTGCTTTTAGCCTTCAGAGATACCCTAAGATTCCAGCTTAAAAAATCTACCTTAGATGAAGATGGTCGATATATTATTGTGACCTGTGATATCAATGAACAACCTTATACTGTGGTTGCTATTTATGCTCCCAATAGACACCAGTTACATTTTTTACGTAGACTATTGAGGAAAGTAAATGCTACCCAGTATGGACGCCTTATAATTAGTGGAGATTTTAATTTGATAGCAAACCCAGCATTAGACTCTTCCTCCAAAAATATGACAAAAAATCCATCTTTAAATACATTTTTGCATGATGAAAATCTATACGATGTATGGAGGTGCCAACACGCTAATGAAAGAAACTATACTTTTTTTTTCTGTTAGCCATGGCACATACTCTCGTATAGATTTTTTTTTAACAGACCAATGGCTATTACAAAAATGTATCTCTTCCACTATTCATGATATTACATGGTTGGACCATTCGGCTATATATTTAATTTTGGATGATGGGGCGGCTTCTTATTCGAATTCTATTTGGCGGTGCAATCTTAAATTAATTCAGGACCCCACAACATCTAAAGTGATCACCCAACACCTCAGAGATTTTTTTTTATACAACACAAATTCAGTTGCTAATCCGTATACTTTGTGAAATGCCCATAGGGCATATATTAGGGGTATATTTATCCAGCAAGGTGCAAAACAAAAAAATCTATATAATTCTCAATTAGATACTCTGTTAGATCAGATACATATACTAGACACTCTCAATAAAGCTACACCAACTTTAGCCACTGTAAACTTGCTACAGAGGCTTAGAAAGGAAGTACGGATTTTATTAATCCAGAAACATTTCATCTTCATTTTCGTTCATTTTCGACGATTAAAACTCAATTATTATGCAAATGCCAATAGGGTAGGCAAAATGTTAGCTAGCAAATTTAAAAACATGCGAACTAAAACTAAGATATTGCATTTAGTGCATCCCACCTCTCAACATAAAAATAACATACCCTCAAGAAATTGCGGACCAATTCACAGAATTGTATAGTAAACTATATGATATTAAAGATGATCAATATACTTCACAACCCACCATAGATAATATAAATTCACTTTTGGCAGATTTGGACCTACCCCACTTGACAGAGAAACACCTTAACCCTTTGAATGCCCCATTTACAGCGGTAAAAATAGAGAAAGTAATGAAATCCCTTTCAAAGGGAAAATCTCCTGGGCCTAATGGCCTACTAGCTGACTATTACAAAATCTTTTCTTCAATATTAATTCCACATTTTCTTAATATCACTAATTTAGCGGTTTCAGGATCTCCGTTTCCCGCTGAGATGATGGGAGCTTACATAGTAGCGATTCTTAAACCAGGGAAATAAGTGAACAACCCAGCAAACTTTAGGCCAGTTTCTCTTTTAAATACTGATTTGAAAGTATACGCTAAGGTTTTAGCAAATCGTTTGGCGAATATAGCCCCACATCTTATTAAGAAAGATCAGATGGGGTTCATGAGGGGCAGGCAACCCTCGGACGCCACTAGGGAGGTGCTGAGTGTTATGTACCATGCGGAGTCCTCTCAAACGCCTTCTCTGCTTCTATCTTTTGATGCAGAGAAGGGGTTTGACAGGATCCATTGGGGATATATGCAGCCGGTCCTGAAGAAATTTGGATTTGAAGGTCCCATTGTCCAAGCTATACAAGCCTTGTATTCATATACTACAGCTCGAGTTTATATTTCTGGTATGTTATCTAAGTCTTTTTTTATTAATATCCGGACACGTCTAGGATGCCCCTTGTCCCCTATTATGTTTAATTTACTTATTGAGCCTTTGGCAGAGAAGGTCCGATCACATCCAAAAATATCAGGGTTTTGCTTTCTAGATAAGGAACATGTTTGACCCTCACAAATCCTTTAGTGGCGCTACCACAGACGCATGAGGTATTGGAAGAATTCAGTAAAATATCTTATTATAGGGTCAATCACTGTAAGTCTCTAATCCTCTCTTGCTGACTGTAAGGTTCTACAATCACAGCTCCAATTTAGTTGGAGCGATGTTGGTATTTCTTACTTGGGAATGACATTGACCAGTCCCTTTTTTTCTTTAATCAGTTCTAATTATGGTCCATTTCTAATGCAACTTTCCAAACAATTGACTACCATGGCCTGCCATGAATTGACATGGTCTGGTAGACTTGCAGCTCTTAAGATGATAATTCTTCCCCAAATCATATATCTGTTTAGGGTATTATCACTATTAGTCCATATTTCCTATATCAGGAAACTTACCCAAATGGTGAAAAACTTTATATGGAAAGGTAAAAAAGCCAGGTGTTCTCATTTTATTTTAACAAAACATAAAGAAGTAGGTGGAATCGGATATTTGAATATACAAGATTACTACTGGGCCACTAAATTGGATCAATTGAAACATTGGTTTTATGAAAGAGATGGCCCTAAATGGCTTGATATAGAAACCCAAATGTACCCCCACTGAGAATCTCTGATTGTTGCTATTGAGTGACGTCTGCAAACCTTGGGAGGTTAAATTATTATCCGCCTTGATCCAGGGTTCCCTCTTAGCATGGAGGAAGCTAACTAGTCAACCTTACAAGCATCCAGCTTTCCCAATGCCTCCAATTTCTATTAAAACTTTTGATAGTATGATCCCTATGTTATATACTAAATCACTAGTGACGAGTGGAGTTGCCACGATACAGCACCTTCTGGATGGATCAGGTGTTATGCCCTGGCTGACTCTGCAATCTACATACCATTTACCCAGGTCGGCCCAATACACCTATGTTAGGATAAGGTCCTTTTTGGCTAAATACCCCTTTCCAACACTAGCACTTCCTATGGAAGCTAGGACTTTTTTTTTTCGGAACCCAACCTAAGTCTAAGGGTATATGAATTTTTTATGCCCTTTTACAAGACAAACAAAAACCGTCTAAGTTTTGAAGTATGAAACTACACAGTATTCTATAGAGCAATGGCAAACAGCCTTTAAGTCCATCCATCTTTACTCACATTGTGTTAATCATTGGGAGATGACATTTAAGATAACCCATAGGTGGTATTATACCCCGGGGAGAATTGCTAAGTTTGCCCCTGGTGTTTCCTCGGATTGCTGGTGTAATTGTGGTGGAAAAGGGACATTGCTACACATATTGTGGGACTGTCCCAATCTTATAAGTTACTGGAAGGGCGTTTTTCAGCTTCTGGGGACTATTACAGGAGCCACAACGCCCTTGAATTCGGGTTTGGCAATATTGAATTTGGGTATTGACTTGTATCTGAGCCAGATGAGGCAAGTAGTTACTCATATTCTCCTGGCCGCTCGTAATATTATTCTTAGGAAATGGAAATCCTCTGAGTCCCCTAATGTTTCTGAGGTTAAATGTTTGGTACAGGAGAATTATCAGTATGAACGATTATTGGCATTAAATAATTCTTCTTGTATTAAATTTGATAAGAGTTGGGCAATATGGCTGAGAGGAATAAATATTTAAGCCCATTTAAGGGAATATATAGTTTAATTTTCAAAATATTTATTGAGATTTGATGGTTACCTTTATGGGGTTTTTTTTCCCCCTTTTTTCTTTCTCTCTCTTTATTAATTACTAAATGGTATATTGTTGTAGTGTGGGTGTTTTATGTAATAGGGAGAACCCACCTGGTTATATTGAGAGATCCGGTGGGCAACTCTCAGCGACAAGTGCATTATTAAAGTCTATGAGATTCATTAATTGGATTATACATAGACTTGAGATTGGTTGTGGTATACCATGTTTAGGTATATATATGTGATGTTATTGAAATGTAATATTATATTTTTTTATATATATGTTTTTTTTTTTTTTGTTTCTTCTGCTCCTTTTTTTTTTTTCTCTTCCTTTGTTTGAAAAATATGAAATCAATAAAAATCATTGAAATAGTAAAAAGATGGGCTGAGGTTCACCAATCTGTGAAAAGCTGCACCTAAAAATTGTTAAACAATTTCAGAAAAATGTTCCTCAATTTAAATTTTTAAAGACTTTAAATATATAATGATCTACAGTATATGTCATTAAAAGATTTAGAGAAACTGGAGAAATCTCTGTGTGCAAGGGATAATGCCATAAAGCAATATTGGGTGCCTGTGATCTTTGGGTCCTCAGATGGCGCTGCAATAAAAACAGGCATGATTCTGTGATGGTCATCCCTGCATGGGCTCAAGAATACTTCCAAAAATCACAATCTGTGAACACGGTTCGCCTTGCCTTTCAAAAATGGAAGTAAAGCTTTTTTATGCAAAGAAAGAACCATATTTAAACATGATCTAAAAATACTGCCGTCTTCTCTTGGTCAAAGCCCATTTAAAATGGTCTTTTGAAAAGTGTAAAACTGTTTTTTGGTCAGACGAATCGAAAACTGACATTCTTTTTTTGAATTCATGGGCACCACGTCATCTGGACTAAAGAGGAGAGGGACCTTCTGGTTTGTTATCGGATGGTTTGAGGGTGCATTAGTGTGTATAAAATTGGCAGCTTGCACATCTGAAAAAGCACCATCAATGCTGAAAGATATATCCAGGTTTTAGATCTCTGATGACAGAATGGCTTTGTAGTAGAAGATTCTGGATGCCTAACTGGCCTGCCTGCAGTCCAAACCTTTTACCAATTGAAAATATTTGTATAAATGTTTATGTTAAGATTAATACCTCCAGTGCAATTTTCGCTGTATCCCCACCTTTGACCTAACAATGTTCATTTCTGTTGCATCTTTTACAAGCTGATGTATACTGTTTCATTTTGTTTTACTTTGTGAAAAACCAATAAAGATTTTTTTTGAAAAAAAAAAAAAAAAGAAAATATTTGGCAGAAAATACAACAAAGAAGACTCAGGGGTGTTGAACAGTTAGAACCCTACATCAGACAAGAATGGGAGAACTTTTTTCTCCCAAGTTCCCAGACGTTTACAGCATGTCGTTAATAGAAGAGAGCATGCTACACTCTGGTAAGCATTGCCCTGTCCCAAGTTTAAGAAGATTGGGACTTTGAGTGAGAGACACGACAAGGCATGGGGGGGGGGGGGGGGTGGGATATCACATTTATTGGTCCATACATACAGGTACAAAACATAAGAAATTAATGTATATGAATTACATCAACAAAGTAAAAAAGGCGAGTAAATGGTCCCAATTGCAGTGTACATAAAAACCAACATAGCAAATTTCCAAAATTTCGTAAAAAGAGTATATGTACATCAATAAACTGCAATGGTCAACAGTATTGAAGCATTTGATTGTAATAGTAACATAACTGGACTCGACGCGTATCGTGGATCATCTATACCACTTCATCAGGAGTAGATGTCTGCTATAAAAGAGATGTGTATAAGGAAATGGCAAAATGGGGATACATGCAAACTGGAGGGATGGGGAAGAAGAGGCATGGTCCTCCACTCCCCAAAACTTACGTTGCTTGCAGGTAGTTACTGGCATAGGGAGCAGGGCATGGCTCAGGTAGTCTCCCACGGCACACAGGGCAGGCAAAGGTAAAAAACACGCCACACACATGGCAATGTGGGCTGAAGTGCATAAGTGTGAAGGTGATACATATGGCAGCAGGACACAAGAAATCTGTCAAAATGTAAAAATGTAGTAAGTATACATTGCCTTGTGAAAGTATTCGGCCCCCTTGAACTTTTCGACCTTTTGCCACATTTCAGGCTTCAAACATAAAGATATAAAACTGTATTTTTTTGTGAAGAATCAACAAGTGGGACACAATCATGAAGTGGAGCAAAATTTATTGGATATTTCAAACTTTTTCAACAAATAAAAAACTGAAAAATTGGGCGTGCAAAATTATTCAGCCCTTTACTTTCAGTGCAGCAAACTCTCTCCAGAAGTTCAATGAGGATCTCTGAATGATCTAATGTTGACCTAAATGACTAATGATGATAAATAGAATTCACCTGTGAGTAATTAAGTCTCCGTATAAATGCACCTGCACTGTGATAGTCTCAGAGGTCCATTTAAAGCGCAGAGAGCATCATGAAGAACAAGGAACACACCAGGCAGGTCCAACATGCTGTTGTGGAGAAGTTTAAAGCCGGATTTGGATACAAAAAGATTTCCCAAGCTTTAAACATCCCGAGGAGCACTGTGCAAGCGATAATATTGAAATGGAAGGAGTATCAGACCACTGCAAATCTACGAAGACCTGGCCGTCCCTCTAAACTTTCAGCTCATACAAGGAAGGAGAAGACTGATCAGAGATACAGCCAAGAGGCCCATGATCACTCTGGATGAACTGCAGAGATCTACAGCTGAGGTGGGAGACTCTGTCCATAGGACAACAATCAGTCGTATATTGCACAAATCTGGCCTTTATGGAAGAGTGGCAAGAAGAAAGCCATTTCTTAAAGATATCCATAAAAAGTGTAGTTTAAAGTTTGCCACAAGCCACCTGGGAGACACACCAAACGTGGAAGAAGGTGCTCTGGTCAGATGAAGCCAAAATCGAACTATTTGGCAACAATGCAAAATGTTATGTTTGGCGTAAAAGCAACACAGCTCATCACCCTTAACACACCATCCCCACTGTCAAACATGGTGGTGGCAGCATCATGGTTTGGGCCTGCTTTTCTTCAGCAGGGACAGGGAAGATGGTTAAAATTGATGGGAAGATGGATGGAGCCAAATACAGGACCATTCTGGAAGAAAACCTGATGGAGTCTGCAAAAGACCTGAGACTGGGACGGAGATTTGTCTTCCAACAAGACAATGATCCAAAACATAAAGCAAAATCTACAATGGAAAATTGAAAAGCAAGAGGGGATAAATGAAGGTGTGTGAAAAACAGCCGGTCCCTAGTTTGAAATACTTACCCACCAGTCTGCTAACAAACCAAAATAAACCTGTCTAACAATATAAGTTAAAAGCAGGGGTTTAGTTAACACACATTTGCAAATGCATGCGGAAGCTGCAAGGCCAACTACAAGGCACCCTGCATTTCTTGCAGAACCTAACACTAAATAACACTACTCAACCTGAGTGTCCAAGTGTCTTCACAAAAGGAAGAACATGCTTGCTAATGGATGGATGGGAAACAGATGGGATTGGAGACCGCTCAATCCTCCCCCACCTGCTCCAATCCATGACTGGCAATGAAAAACGTATGGCTGTACAAAAAACCATGGGGTGCAAACTAAATGTGATCAGCTGGGAAATACACACCCCCTTCCCTTTAATAAAGATGCCATAGGCAAATGGGGACTTTGAGTGAGACACCCGCCTGTAAAGCAAGCGTCTCCATCCCTAGTAAGATACAAGAAATGGGCAATTTGGGACTTTGTGTGAGAACTGGCGAGCACTGCTCAGTGTCTCCATCCCTGTGAATAGTCAATTGAAAAGCAAGAGGGGATAAATGAAGGTGTGTGAAAAACTGCCGGTCCCTAGTTTGAAATACTTACCCACCAGTCTGCTAACAAACCAAAATAAACCTGTTTAACAATATAAGTTAAAAGCAGGGGTTTAGTTAACACACATTTGCAAATGCATGCGGAAGCTGCAAGGCCAACTACAAGCCACCCTGCGTTTCTTGCAGAACCTAACACTAAATAACACTACTCAACCTGAGTGTCCAAGTGTCTTCACAAAAGGAAGAACATGCTTGCTAATGGATGGATGGGAAACAGATGGGATTGGAGACCGCCCAATCCTCCCCCACCTGCTCCAATCCATGACTGGCAATGAAAAACGTATGGCTGTACAAAAAACCATGGGGTGCAAACTAAATGTGATCAGCTGGGAAACACACACCCCCATCCCTTTAATAAAGATGCCATAGGCAAATGGGGACTTTAAGTGAGACACCCGCCTGTAAAGCAAGCGTCTCTATCCCTAGTAAGATACAAGAAATGGGCAATTTGGGACTTTGTGTGAGAACTGGCGAGCACTGCTCAGTGTCTCCATCCCTGTGAATAGTCAATTGAAAAGCAAGAGGGGATAAATGAAGGTGTGTGAAAAACAGCCGGTCCCTAGTTTGAAATACTTACCCACCAGTCTGCTAACAAACCAAAATAAACCTGTCTAACAATATAAGTTAAAAGCAGGGGTTTAGTTAACACACATTTGCAAATGCATGCGGAAGCTGCAAGGCCAACTACAAGGCACCCTGCGTTTCTTGCAGAACCTAACACTAAATAACACCACTCAACCTGAGTGTCCAAGTGTCTTCACAAAAGGAAGAACATGCTTGCTAATGGATGGATGGGAAACAGATGGGATTTGAGACTGCCCAATCCTCCCCCACCTGCTTCAATCCATGACTGGCAATGAAAAACGTATGGCTGTACAAAGCAAAATCTACAATGGAATTGTTCACAAATAAACATATCCAGGTGTTAGAATGGCCAAGTCAAAGTCCAGACCTGAAACCAATCGAGAATCTGTGGAAAGAACTGAAAACTGCTGTTCACAAACGCTCTCCATCCAACCTCACTGAGCTTGAGCTGTTTTGCAAGGAGGAATGGGCAAAAATTTCAGTCTCTCGATGTGCAAAACTGATAGAGACATACCCCAAGTGACTTACAGCTGTAATTGCAGCAAAAGGTGGCACTACAAAGTATTAACTTAAGGGGGCTGAATAATTTTGCACGCCCAATGTTTCAGTTTTTTATTTGTTAAAAAAGTTTGAAATATCCAATAAATTTTGTTCCACTTCATGCTTGTGTCCCACTTGTTGTTGATTCTTCACAAAAAATTACAGTTTTATATCTTTATGTTTGAAGCCTGAAATGTGGCAAAAGGTTGAAAAGTTCAAGGGGGGCGAATACTTTCGCAAGGCACTGTATAATATATCAAAAGTATACATGTATCTATATAATGGAGATAACATAGTGCTGCTGCCAAGGTAAGGATGTGTGCCCTCCCGTGGGAGACTACCTGAGCCATGCCCTGCATTTTGCAAGATAAAGAAGGAATCCCAGCCACTTCTAGAACTATTATTTATCCACTCATTAAGACTTTTAACAGACAATATACAATGGGGAAAATAATTATTTGATCCCCTGCAGATTTTGTAAGTTTGCCCACTACAAAGAAATAAAGGGTCTATAATTTTTTTATCATAGGTGTATTTTAAATGATATGAATCAAGTTGCAGTTCAGCGAGTAAAATAAATATTTAATCCCCAAGCAAAACATGACTTAGTACTTGATGAAGAAACCCTTGTTGGCAAGCATAGAGGTAAGATGTTTCTTGTAGGTGGTTACCAGGTTTGCACACATCTCAGGAGGGAATTTGGTCTACTCTTCTTTACAGATATTCTCTAAATCCTTAAGGTTTCTTGGTTGTCGCTTGGCAACTCGAAGTCTCATCTCCCTCCATAAAATATCTTTAGGATTAAGGTTTGAAGACTGTCTAGGCCACTCCATGACCTTCATATGCTTCTTCTTGAGTCACTCCTTTGTTGCCTTGGCTGTATGCTTGTAACGCTCCTGCGTTTCATGTATGGTGTGGATTTTCAGCTGCAGAAATATTCCACTTCAGTAGTCATGTAAGAGAGATGCTGAGATACCATTCCCAACCTCAATGACTCATCATGTGTGGAAGGTCTTAATTCAGCTAGTAAATACACACACTCAACAAGCTGGTTCCTAGAGTGACTTTATGTATGTAGTAACACAGTGATGAAGATTTAAGAGATAGGTTGAGTGGAGGTGGTAGGTGACAGACACTTGAAGGTAAGACAGTAGCAGATGGATGCAGGTAGGTTTAGCAATCATGTATGGTAGCAGATGACAGAGTAGCAGGTGGACATACAAGAGTGATCAACCCAGTGCAGGAATAAGTAGCAGTAGTCTTAAGAGCTAGCAATCTAGATATGCAGATGTGATAAATAGTCTTTACTATGCAGAGCTAGATAGTGTAAGCTTAGTATAAGTTTATAGAGGGTTCCCCTGCGGGGTACTTAGCACTAATAGCAATACAGCCGAAGGTTGGTTCAGGAGGAGCGGATGATCCGGAAGCGGGATGCAGGGATCAGCGCAGCGAGGTTCCGTCAGCGAGGTATGCTTGCAAGCACGAAAGCTTCAAGCCAAGTTAGCATCCAGGTAAAGGTGTTTGAACGAACACATGTGAGTGAGAACCGGTGCTTTAAATAGCCATCTAGTCCGGCGCTGAGTGATGACAGCTTCAGTCTTAAAGGTGTATGCGCACCTTTCCAAAAGAGAATGGTGGGGCGCATACACTTGTGAAAAGAGTAATTTAGGGTACCAAAGGTACCGGAACATTACAATACCCCCCCCTTAAGGCCGGCTCCTGAAGGCCTCTGGAGCTGGTTTGTCTGGGTATCTCACATGAAAATTGCGGATTAATCTAGGGGCATGTATTTCAGAGGTGTTTAGCCAGGTGTCGTCTTGGGGCCCATAGTTCTTCCATCTAACCAAGTACTGAAGTTTTCTTCTGTAGATACGAGAATCCAGAATCTCTTTTATCTCGTATTCTTCTCCACCTTCAACTTGTACAAGAGGCGGAGGTGGAATATTAGGCCTTATTCCATGGTCCGGAACATGGGGCTTCAGTAGCGACACATGGAAAATGGGATGGATTTTTAGGTCTATTGGCAATGTAAGCTGTACTGCAGCTTTTCCAATAAGTTTTTTGATTGGGAAAGGTCCCAAGAACAGAGGTCCAAGCTTTTTGCTAGGGATCTTCAGTCTTAAATTTTTTGTTGAGAGCCAAACGAGGTCCCCGATAGTGTACTGTGGAGAAGGTCTTCTGCGAAGATCATAGTACTTCTTTTGTTGACTGTGAGCGTGTGCAATGGTAGTATTTAATAAACCCAGAGAATCCTTTATTTGGGTAAGATAGTCTGAGGCTACTGGGTTGTTTGAAGGAAGGATGCGTGGTGGAAGAATACAGGGATGAAACCCATAGTTCAAGTAGAACGGACTCTGCTTGGTTGTACTGTGGGTTGCGTTGTTGTAGGCAAATTCTGCCAGAGGGAGAAGATCCACCCAATCATCCTGTTGGTAAGAAGTGTAACAACGTAAATACTGCTCGATGCATTGGTTGACTCTTTCAGTCTGTCCGTTGGTCTGCGGATGGTAAGGAGAAGTGAGCTTCCGCTCGATCCGTAGTATGTGACATAGTTCTTGCCAGAACTTAGAAATAAATTGGGATCCACGGTCAGACAGAAGAGTTTTTGGGATACCATGTAATCTAAAGACATGTTTCATCAGGAGTTCTGCCGTTTGTTTGGACGAAGGTAGTCTGCGAATAGAAATGAAATGTGCCATCTTTGTCAGATGGTCCACTGACACCAAGATGGTATTAAATCCTTTGGAAGGAGGCAATTCTACGATGAAGTCCAAGGACAAAACTTCCCATGGAGTTTGGGGTATTGGTAGACTGCATAGTAGACCGGATGGTCTCGTAGTGTCAATTTTGGACCTGGTACAGACATTGCATGAAGAGACGAATTTTTGTATAGATGTTTTCATGTCAGGCCACCAGAATTGCCGGGAAATCAAATTAAGAGTCTTTGTCATACCCATATGTCCTGCCATAGGCACATCATGAGATAATTCCAAGATCTTGGTGCGTAGGGTAGGTGGTATGTAAAGTTTGTCGTTGTAGTAGAGGAAGCCTTCTGCATCAGTATTTAGTTGTGGTGGGGGTGAATCCAAACTTATACCATGCAAAACCTCTTCCTTCAAGGAACGGACAACTCCAATAATGCGTTTGTGAGGTATTATAGGAACGGAAGGGATTTCAAAGTAGTTTTCTTCAGTTAGTCGTGATAGTGCATCCGCCTTTTTGTTTTTATCTGCAGGTGTGTAAGTCACTAGGAAGTTAAACCTTAGAGAGAATAGTGACCATCGTACCTTTCGGTGCGAGAGAGTTTTGCTAGTCTGAAGATATTGGAGGTTTTTATGGTCCGTGTATATAATTATTGGTAATTGGGTGCCTTCGAGTAAATGTCGCCAATTCTCCAGAGCCAATTTTATAGCAAGCAGTTCCTTTTCACCCACGGGGTAATTTATCTCGGGACTGCTTAGGGATTTAGAAAAAAAGGCGACTGGATGAAGTGGTGAAGTGTGGGTTGGTCGTTGGGAGAGTATTGCTCCTACTGCCATGTTTGACGCATCTACCTCCAGAATGTATTGGAGGGATGGGTCTGGATGGCGTAATTTGGGAGCGGAAGTAAACCTTGTCTTTAACAAGTGAAAAGCTTTATTGGCTTCTTCTGACCATTTGAATGGTTTTTTTATGCTAGTGAGCTGTGCGAGGGGTCTCACAATAGCAGAAAAGTTTTTAATGAACTTCCTGTAGAAATTTGAAAATCCCAGGAATCGCTGTAGCGCCTTGCGTGTGGTTGGTGTAGGCCAATCCTGAATGCAGGATATTTTACTCATGTCCATCTCGATTCCTGTTTTGGATATGATGTAGCCTAGAAAGAGTACCTCGTCTTTATGAAACAAGCATTTCTTCAGTTTCACATAAAGGTTATGTGCAAGCAATCTCGATAGTACAAGTCTTACATGTCTTATGTGTTCAGACAGGGATCGTGAATATATAAGTATATCGTCCAGATATACCACAACACAGACATCTAGTAAGTCTTTAAAAATATCGTTTATAAATCGTTGGAAAACTGCAGGGGCGTTGCATAGCCCGAATGGCATCACAAGATATTCGAACAATCCGTATCTGGTTCTGAATGCAGTCTTCCACTCGTCTCCATCACGGATTCGAATGAGATTGTATGCTCCTTTCAGGTCCAATTTTGAAAAATAGGTAGCTCCACGCACCTGCTCAATGAGCTCAGGGATAAGCGGTAGAGGATAGCGATCTTTTATTGTGATAGCATTCAATTTCCTGTAGTCGATGATAGGTCTGAGACTTGAGTCCTTATTGCGAACAAAAAAGAGTCCTGCTGCTGTGGAAGAAGTGGAAGGTCTAATAAAACCTTTTTCCAAATTCTCATCCAAATATGTTTTGAGATGGGAAAGTTCATCCTGTGAAAGAGGATAAACATGACCGAACGGCAATTTGCTATTTGGGAGTAGATTAATGCTACAATCATAGTCTCGATGAGGAGGTAATGCTTGAGCATTTTTCTCAAGAAAAACCTCAGAAAGATCCTGATAACATAGTGGTGCAATCTCATCTGTCACCATAGACAGAATCTTCCCGGAAGACGGGAGGTTACACGTATCCTCGCAATAGCAAGAGAGGAAGGTCAAGGACCGTTCCTTCCAATCTATGGTTGGTTGGTGTGTGTGTAACCAGGGAAGTCCCAACACAATGGGAAAGTGGGGTGAAGGTATTATATCGAAGGTAGTAGTCTCCCTATGAGACTCGTTAATAGTGACTAGAAGTGCTTGTGTCTGATCGGTGATTGGACCAGAGGATAATGGAACACCGGTAATAAGACTTACTGAGACAGGTTTAAGTTTAGAAATAATAGGAATTTTATTTGAAGCAGCAAAACATATATCAATATAATTTCCACAAGATCCTGTGTCAATCATGGCCTTAGTAGTAATCCTGTTCTGGTCCCACTGTAATGTCAAACAAACAAAAATGTAAGGGTTAGTGAATGAAGTTGTCAATCCCCCTAGGAGGACATGTGAACACTCACCCTTCTTTTTGTTGACTAGGGGACAGACATTTATCTTGTGATCCGGGGATGCACAGTACAAGCAGAGATTTTCATATCGTCTTTTGGCTTTTTCCATAGTTGATAGCGGTGGGCGTATGGTTCCTACCTCCATAGGAACGGGGTTAACGGCCGGAATCCGAGAGGAAACGGATAATGGCATTCCCATTTTCTCAGCCTTTCTTTCTCGTAGTCTTCTATCTATGGTAATACTGAGTTGTATTAATGCATCCAGGGTTTTTGGTAGATCCGCTCGGGCGAGCTCGTCCTTAACGGCTTCTGATAGGCCAAGCCTAAATTGGGTTTTCAGAGATGCATCATTCCATTCTGAATCAAGGGTCCATCTCTTGAATTCCGCGACAAAGTCTTCTACAGGCCTCCTTCCTTGTTTCAAGGATCTTAATTGAAGATCGGCAGTACTCTGCCTATTGGGGTCATCATATAGGCTAGTGAGTTCTGCTAGGAACAAGGCATAGGAGTTGAGAAGCTGGTCGTTTTTCTCAAAAAGAGAGTCTGCCCAGGCTCGAGGATCGCCTGTTAGGTAAGAAATAATAGTACAAACCTTAATGTGATCAGTAAGGTAGGTACGAGGTTTTAGCAAAAAAAATAACTCACATGCGTTTTTAAATTCGCGAAATTTTTTGCGATCGCCTGTAAATACCAAAGGGGGATTTATCTTGGGTTCAGGGGACTGAGCAGAGGTAAGTTGTGTCAGTCTAATTACCTGCTGCGACAGAGCCTGATTGTCTTCTTTTAATTAAGCAAGTGCGTGTATTAACGCAGTTACTTGCTGTTTTAATTGTGTCACCTGAGTGGTTATTTCTGCTGAATCCATTTGTAGGTTCGTTCAATCTGTAACGCTCCTGCGTTTCATGTATGGTGTGGATTTTCAGCTGCAGAAATATTCCACTTCAGTAGTCATGTAAGAGAGATGCTGAGATACCATTCCCAACCTCAATGACTCATCATGTGTGGAAGGTCTTAATTCAGCTAGTAAATACACACACTCAACAAGCTGGTTCCTAGAGTGACTTTATGTATGTAGTAACACAGTGATGAAGATTTAAGAGATAGGTTGAGTGGAGGTGGTAGGTGACAGACACTTGAAGGTAAGACAGTAGCAGATGGATGCAGGTAGGTTTAGCAATCATGTATGGTAGCAGATGACAGAGTAGCAGGTGGACATACAAGAGTGATCAACCTAGTGCAGGAATAAGTAGCAGTAGTCTTAAGAGCTAGCAATCTAGATATGCAGATGTGATAAATAGTCTTTACTATGCAGAGCTAGATAGTGTAAGCTTAGTATAAGTTCATAGAAGGTTCCCCTGCGGGGTACTTAGCACTAATAGCAATACAGCCGAAGGTTGGTTCAGGAGGAGCGGATGATCCGGAAGTGGGATGCAGGGATCAGCGCAGCGAGGTTCCGTCAGTGAGGTATGCTTGCAAGCACGAAAGCTTCAAGCCAAGTTAGCATCCAGGTAAAGGTGTTTGAACGAACACATGTGAGTGAGAACCGGCGCTTTAAATAGCCATCTAGTCCGGCGCTGAGTGATGACAGCTTCAGTCTTAAAGGTGTATGCGCACCTTTCCAAAAGAGAATGGTGGGGCGCATACACTTGTGAAAAGAGTAATTTAGGGTACCAAAGGTACCGGAACATTACAATGCTTTGGGTCATTGTCATGCTGGAGGACCCATCCACCTTCAGTGTTCTGGCTGAGGGAAGAAGAGTCTCATCCAAGATTTTACAATACATGGCCCTGCCCATTGGCCCCTCAATGGGGCAAAGTCGGCCTGTACCTTTAGCAGATAAACAGCCCCAAAGCATAATGTTTCCTCCTTCGTGCTTGACTGTAGAGATGGTGTTCTTAGAATTATCGTCAGCATTTTTCATCCTCCAAACACAGAGAGTCGAGTTATTGCCAAAGAGCTAAATTTTGGTCTTATCTGACCACAGCACTTTCTCTAAATCATTTAGATGTTAATTGTTGGCAAACTTCAGACGGGCCTGTACACATGGGCGTCCGCAGAACTTTATTTTGGGGGGGGGCAGGCAGCTGTCAGACGGGGAGAGGAGAGAGCCAACGGGTCATGTGAGCAGCGCTCGGCCCTTTGAAAACTGGTAAAGAATGGCTTATTTTTTTAAAACACATACACAGACACACAGGCACACAGGATTATTAAACAGACTAGACAGGATGGTATACAGTGACTTAACAAGCACTTGAAAGGGGAAGTTGAGATTCCATGGGGGGGGGGGGCATCTGACCTTCCTTGCCCCTACCTGCAGACGCCCATGCCTGTACATGTGTATATTGTGTAACTGGCGCAAAAATTTAAATCCAAATGTGTACTCTCCTATTCTCAAATTGCCAGCTGCAGCTATGTGACTCCGCTAATTGTGGACATAATCGAAATGTGTTATAAATTAAAAAAACTGCGCTAACTTAATCTAAAAGCCCCAATCTAATCAACCAAACACTGTAATCACAACTATAATCACTGTACAATACAGTGGAGTAGTGCCAAAGAAATATATTGTAAAAAATAATACAAAATGTCTATCAATCCAAAATAGTGATTCCTTATATATGTCCATACACCACTAAACTTTGTTCTTCAATTCCGTGATCAGCATGCAAGTAAAGTGCATTATCCTCCACTATCCAAAATGCTTACTCACCAGATACCAACAAGTTTTGAGTGTTATTGTTAGAGATTTTTTCCACTCTCTCAAATCCACCAGGGGTCCTGTAGCCAATGGAGCAATCCACCCCTCTTATACAATCATGCATTTAAAAAAGGACATCATTGTGCAACATATTCATTAAATTTAAAACTGTACATCCATGCTTAAAATGCTAACTCACATTTATAGTTGCCCTTTGATCTGCACCCAGTCTTTCCAGCCATCCATGTCAAGCATCTATCATACCGCTCTATGTATTCATGTCGGCGTGCATTCCGGCGGTCCTTTTTAAACAGGGGGACCTTGCGGGCGCTGCAGAATTTAAATCCATGGCGGCATGTTGTGTTACCATTGGCTTGTTTGGTGATTGTGGTCCCAACTGCCTTGAGATCATTCACAAGCTCCTCCCGTGTAGTTCCGGGGTGACCGCGTTCTTTCACTTTTCTCATGATTATCCTTACCTCATGAGGTGAAATCTTGCATGGAGCTCCAGAGTGAGGGCGCTTGATGGTTATTTTGTATTTCTTCAAGTTGCGAATAATTACTCCAACAGTTGTCTCCCACTCACCAAGCTTCTTGCTGAAAGTCTTGGAGCCTATTCCAGCCTTGTTCGGGTCAACAATCTTGTCCCTGATGTCCTTTGACAGCTCTTTGGTCTCGCCCATGATAGCGAGGTTTTAATGGAAGAAAGAGATTCTGTGGACAGGTGTTCTTTTCACATAATGAGTTGTCATTAGGAGCACCTTCCTAAATTGACAAGACCAATCTGTGTACCGCATGAACACATACTGTAGGCAGTCTGTGGGAGCCAGAATTTTTATTGGTTGGTAGGGGATTAGATATTTATTTTACTCACTGAACTGCAACTCAATTTAATAAAGCGGGGAGAGCTTACACTGTTATGGAATGATCAGCGGAATGCGGGAATTCCACCACACACGTGTCTCTCGGTAATTGGTAATTTCCTGCAATGGCCACGCTCAGCAGCCCCGGCTCCAGCTGCCACCCCACACCTGCCCCGAATCTACTTCTAGTCCCCCAGTGAGACCGCCGAGGAGCTGAAGAGAAGACATCCAGGCAAAGTCGCTATCAAGTATGACAGCAAGGACCTGCAGATGGAGGAGTGGATCCTGGAGCAGCGCATCCTACTATATAACTGCCAGGTGACAAGGGGATTTGGGACAGAAGATTTGTACTAGGAGGGATCGTTTGGGGGGAGGGGATTTGTGCTGGAAGGGGATATTTGGGGGGAGGATTTGTGCTGGGAGGAGGGATTTAGGCGTGGATTTGTGCTAGGAGGGGAGGTTTGGGGGGAGGGGATTTGTGCTGGGAGGGGGGATTTGGGGGGAGGATTTACACTAGAAGTTGAGATTTGGGGGGAGGATTTACCCTAGGAGTGGGGATTTGGGAGAGAAGATTTTTGCTAGGATTGGGGATTTGTGGGACAGGATTTATGCTAGGAGGGGGGTTTGGAGGGAGAATGTATGCTAGGAGGGGAATTTGGTTGGAGGATTTACACTAGGAGTGGGGGGTTTACACTAGAAGTGAGGATTTGGGGGGAGGATTTAAGGTAGGAGGGGGTATTTGGGGGGAGAGGATTTGTGCTAGAAGTGGGGATTTGTGGGAGAAGATTTGTGCTAGGAGTAGGTGATTTGTGGGAGAGGATGTGTGCTAGGAGGGGGGATTTGGGGATAGAATTTATGCTAAAAGGGGGGATTTGGAAGGAAAGAGGATGTGTGTTAGGAGGGGTGATTGTGCTGGGAGGGGGATATGGACTGTGAGAATGGAGAATTTTTGCATTTTTGTTTGGGGAGAATTTTAACTTGCAGAAGGAATTGCAGGGTTGCAGATTTCTCTGCCTACAGGGTCCTGAGATGTAAATTTGGCCCTGTTTGGGGATACCTGGTCATCACACCTATATAAGCTTGTTGGACATCTTATTCCAAAACCTTGGCCATTATTTTAGGGTTGTTCCCCTGTTAGGAGCTATAACAGCCTCCACTCTTCTGGGAAGGCTTTCTACAAAATTTTGAAGTGTGCCTGTGGGCACCTTTGTGCCCATTCAGCGTAAATAGATACTGATGTTGGACAAGAAGATCAGGCTTAAAATTGGGAATTTCATTTCATCCAAAAAGTTTTCAGTAGTGTTGAGGTGCTTCCCCGAACTGTTTCCATAAATTTAGAAATGCAACATTTGCTAAAATGTATTTCTAAAATGTATTTGTAAACACTGAAATGGGTCATTTGGAGGGAGGTCCACAATTATTTACTGTATAGGTGTGATGGTTAGTTGTCCAAAAACCTTTGGGTATGTGTAGCGTTCAGTTAGAATGTAAGCCTAGGTTTCCTTTAAATGGTTACCAGAACAAGAATTCATTAACATTTCATTTGGCAGTCAGCAGACAAGGTTGTGATAAATAAATGTTTGTTTTGTCCTTGACTGCAGAACAGCACAATGCTGATAAATAGAGGGTATTTCTGCCAATTAAACAAGTCTGTGTTTTACGGTTTCAGAATTGATTGCCCTCTTATTTCTTTAAAGTTTGCATAAGCACAAAATTTCACATACGTCTGAATTTTAGGAAATGCAAAGCATTTGTTCTCGCATTTGGCTATGGAAAAAAACTAACACCTTTCGTTTCAGTAAAAGTACATTTGCATAGTAACAGGGCCTGGATTTGCTACAAAAGCTGGAAATCTCCAATTAGCAGGGAGCATTAATTTTACTGATTTCAGAGCTATAGGTCTGACTCAGTAGGTTGCGTGTCAGAGCTCTGCAGAGAGACCACTGTTTCCACACAAGTGTCCTTCTCTGGAGCTGACAGTGGATGGGCTTTTCTTCTCAGCCTGTAGCTGCTTTATAAACAAATTAAGCTGTAATGATTTGTTCACATATGCAGCCAAGAGACAGGAAACATAGAAGGTTGAGCTGTGGTTTTAATGGAAATGACTTCCCCCAATAAATGAAAGTGTTTCTAAAGCCATTCTTTGAATTAGGATAAAAAAAACTTTCAATAGCAGCTCCCCCAGCATCCATCTAAAGACGTACCTGAGTCCATTCTCAATTTAGTGCTATGCTATCTGTAGTAACTCTTTTCCCCTCTTCTCGGTCTCACAGGCTTTGCTTTTAACAGAGGGGGAGCAATTGGCTCCTGCTACTGTCAATCAAATCTGGGAGGGATCAGAGGGACAGGGCTGAGCCACACTGTGTGTGTCTATAGAGGCACATGGCCCAGCTCAGGAGCACTCCAGCATTAGTTGCTATGGGGGCACTCCGAGAACAGGAGAGATAGTGAGCGCCAGTGAGGGACCCCATAAGAAGGTTCGGACTTCTCTTTTCAGTTTCATGCCGCAGAGCAGGTAAGTATAACATGTTTTTCAGTTTAGGAAGAAAAAAATTTGGTTTAGAGCCGCTTTAACTCAGGGGTTGTAGACATCCTGCAGCACAGCGGCATTGGCTTTTCAGGCTTAACACATATTGCCTCCCAGCCACCTGTCAACTACCCCGTGAAATTATCCACTAGTATAAATGAGCCCTAGTCCTTTTTACAATTTTTTATGATGCAAAATTAAAGTATTTTGCTAATTCAAACGAAATGTTTGATTGGGTTTTACCATATACAAATATCTTCAAGGCCAGTATAAAGATATGAAAAATTGATTTTTTTCTAACTGTAAATTATCATCATTTTATACATACTGGATACAGTTACATTGGTCGTGCAACATAATATGTTTATCTACTTTATTGGCAAATGTAGGGTGTATGGAAATATTAAAATAATAAAATATTAAAGTGGAACTTAAGTTAGAAAATTATGGCCCCAGGTATAGCTATGTAAAATATTAAAAATAAGTGCCTATACTGATTAAATTCGAGTAATACACTGTCTCACCCTGCTCTGCACATGCTCAGTTGCTCTCTCTTTTTAGCCACTGTGCCGAATTCTTAGAGGCCAATCTGCTAACAGCCTACAGATTGGGCTGGGCTTTAGCAAAATGGCAGCCTCCAGCAAAAAGGGAACAGAAACAATGCTGGAGGCAATTTACAGCGCACACTAATTTGGTAGCATAATTATTAATGTGGAATGTATGACCAGACCATATTATGCGATTTGGCGCTGCGTTACTTTAACAATTGCGCTGTCATGCAACGCTGTACCCAAATACAATTGATGTCCTTTTTTTCCCACAAATAGAGCTTTCTTTTGGTGGTATGTGATCACCTCTGCGGTTTTTAAATTTTGCGGACCCGTTCTAATAGGAGCGACACAAGTCGCTCCGACTTAGAAAAAGGGTCCGGAGCTTCTTTGGGGCGACCCGGAGCGACCTGCATAGACTTCAATGTTATGAAGTCCGTGCCGGCCGCTCCGAGGTCGTGGTGCGAGCAGCGCGCCACGACCTATGAGGTCGCCCGGCAGAGTAGCGTCGCCCCAGTGTGAACGGGGCCTCAACATCACATTGTTTTTTATTATTTCAAATGCAGCTTTTATTTATACATACAGTAGCATTTATTTTCGCATGCGCTGATAATACACATGTTTTGAACTTCATAAAACCTACCATCTACTGTTCTGGCAGTGGTAATTTTTATAATAGTAACGAGTAACTATGCAGCACAAAAAAAGAATATTGGAGTAGAAGTATTGAAATCATTGAAAAAATGTAGTGAAGTAAAAGTGGAAGTAGGAGAAAAAAATTCTACTCCAGGAAAGTACAGATACCGCCTTTCGGTACTTAAGTACAGTAGTGAAGTAGTTCTACTTAGTTACTATACATCTCTGTTGATTATAACAGCAATAAATATGAGAATATTTTTAACATAAAACATTTATTTTGTGGCAGATCTAACCTACAAAGGAAAAGCAGTTGCACTTAACATGCATTGCTGCTTAGGACATACATGGGGGTTATATTAACCACTTTCAGACTGGAGGATTTTTTGCGGGACTGCGACATTGCGGCGGACAGATCGGACCCCTAACTGACATTTTTGACACTTTTGGGGGTACCAGTGACATTACTACAATAATCAGTGCTAAAACTATGCACTGTTACTGTATACTTGGTTTTTACCTATACCCACGTAGGAGCTGGGATTTGGTTCATCCATGCCTGCTGCTGGTCCATATGGACACCTCTCAGATCTCTACATCCATCTGGGACATCCACCATATATTCCAACAGCTTGAATGGCCCACATGCTATATGGTATCTGGGTCCTACCTATCTGGTGAGCGCAATCTATTACCCATGATCGGTGTTGGGATTTGCTGCACATTGTGATCACGTCACTTATGTTGGATTTTTTTTATCACATTACTCACTTGGGACTTTATTCCAGATGGACTTTTTATCGATTTCCATTTGGCTTATATGATTGGACATTTAGTATTTTATTTCACGTGTCATTTGTTCAATTATACTTTATTGTTTTTAGCGCTGCACATCTTTATGCTTTTTTCTATGTTTTTTGGTCACTTTTTTGTCTGGTGATTAGTGCAAGCAGCTTTCCTTCTCTTTTTTGCTAGCGCAGTAATCCTTATTCAAAGGGTTAACATTGTTGATCAAGGGCTTAAATGTAAGCCTAGGGGAGTGATTCTAACTGTATGGGGGTTGGACTTGTGAGATGAACACAGAGACGTGATCCTATATAGTAGGATCGCATAGCCTCTGTGATCATTGCAGGGAGAAGGACAGACGGCTGTGTTTACATCAGTCGTCCGTCCTTCTCTGTCAGCGGGGGGAGATTGCGAGTGTCAGGCGGTGATCGGAGCCGCCTGGCACCCGCCCTGGCTTCCCCGCTTATGATCCCCCCCTAGCTCCTCCCAGGCAGATGACGTTTATTAACGTGATTCTGCCTGGGACTGCCACTTTGCCGACGTAAATATAAAGTAAGCAGTCGGCAAGTTTTTAATCCTAATGGCAACCCCACGCACTGGAAACTGCAGCACGGTTTCTCCCACTGGTAACCACACTGTTTCCCTGTGGCCACATTTTTGGAAAAGTTCCAGGGACCATTTCCCTGCATTTTCAGAAGGTACAGTAGCATATTCAAATAAATAGGTTGCTGTGCCCGAGTTAACACAACCACTGGAAACCGCATAGATGTGAACTGGGCCTAATATTGGGGAAGGGGGGTTAGGAGTGTTTTGGAGTCACGTTCATTTAGCCCGAAAGCTGCAAATCTGAACAAATAATTATCCTCCTTGACACACTGTTGTAACAGCTGCTGTTGTCTTCCACCAGATTTGTAAGCTATGCTAGTTCCCGTGTCTGCTCCTCACTCCAAATATTAAGCAGTGCCAAGATTTAGAGATTTAGAGATGAAAAGCATGCAAAAGAAGGTTTGATAGCACACCTGTTCTCTTCTCTAACCAAATTGAATCAGGCCAGAAACATAGTTCTGGGTTATAGATAACAAATGACCAGAATAAACATGACAGATATTACACCTTCATCTGTGTGTGAAGATCTTTTCCTATTCAAGCCAACAGTGCCCACAGAAATTATGGCCAGCGGATGCCTATCTCTCGGGCATGCAGTTTTCCAAGCTGATCAGTCATAATCAGATATCAGGTTGGCTTCATCCCCTTTTGTTTGGTCATTCAAGGCACCTAGTGTGGTGCATTGCGCTATCATTCTTTTTTTTTTTTTAATTATTATTATTTTTTAGCGCTACCATTCTTAAGGGCAAACAGACTCAAGCTGCATTAAATAGGAGGTGAGGGTCTGGTTCCTTACTATGCTGCCTATTGAAAATAAATGTTCTGATTTAAAGTGAAACTCCAGTTTTGTATTTGTTTTTTGCTTTTTTTTTAATCCTAAATATACTGCCCTGCCCCTGTTAAAATAAAAAACATCCTTTGCTAAAATACCTTCAATCCATAGATGTCCCCTGCAGTGCCTCTTCTCTGCCACTAGATGTTCTGTGTCTTTCAGGTTAAATTATGTCTGGTGTCATTCAGCCCAAACAGTCATGGACCTTAGGCAGCATGGGCCCACAGTACTCCCAGACTGAGCTCACTCATATACTATTATGTGAACCTCATCCTGTTCAGGAGGAGGGACCACCACCAGAGAAGGTAAGAAAATATCTGTGAAGTCATCCATCCAACCTAAAGTCTTCTGGAAAAAAAAAAGGTATGTATAGTATTTTTAAGAAAAAACATCTGAGAGGGCTTCAGGAAGAAGGTAACCTGGGGTTGTAGCTCTTCTTTAATGCAACACAGGTTAATTGTCATGCATGCCATACTGGACCAGATGGGTGTAAAGGGGCCCTAAAAGGAATAAATATCTCTCTTCTGTAAATATATATATATATATATATATATATATATATATATATATATATATATATATATATATATACACATACATATAGTGCCTTGCGAAAATATTCGGCCCCCTTGAACTTTGCAACCTTTTGCCACATTTCAGGCTTCAAACATAAAGAAATAAAACTGTAATTTTTTGTGAAGAATCAACAACAAGTGGGACACAATCATGAAGTGGAACGAAATTTATCGGATATTTCAAACTTTGTTAACAAATAAAAAACTGAAAAATTGGGCGTGCAAAATTATTCAGCACCTTTACTTTCAGTGCAGCAAACTCTCTCCAGAAGTTTAGTGAGGATCTCTGAATGATCCAATGTTGACCTAAGTGACTAATGATGATAAATAGAATCCACCTGTGTGTAATCAAGTCTCCCTATAAATGCACCTGCACTGTGATAGTCTCAGAGGTCCGTTTAAAGTGCAGAGAGCATCATGAAGAACAAGGAACACACCAGGCAGGTCCGAGATACTGTTGTGGAGAAGTTTAAAGCCGGATTTGGATACAAAAAGATTTCCCAAGCTTTAAACATCCCAAGGAGCACTGTGCAAGCGATAATATCGAAATGGAAGGAGTATCAGACCACTGCAAATCTACGAAGACCTGGCCGTCCCTCTAAACTTTCAGCTCATACAAGGAAGGAGAAGACTGATCAGAGATGCAGCCAAGAGGCCCATGATCTCTCTGGATGAACTGCAGAGATCTACAGCTGAGGTGGGAGACTCTGTCCATAGGACAACAATCAGTCGTATACTGCACAAATCTGGCCTTTATGGAAGAGTGGCAAGAAGAAAGCCATTTCTTAAATATATCCATAAAAAGTGTCGTTTAAAGTTTGCCACAAGCCACCTGGGAGACACACCAAACATGTGGAAGAAGGTGCTCTGGTCAGATGAAACCAAAATCAAACTTTTTGGCGACAATGCAAAACGTTATGTTTGGAGTAAAAGCAACACAGCTCATCAACCTGAACACACCATCCCCACTGTCAAACATGGTGGTGGCAGCATCATGGTTTGGGCCTGCTTTTCTTCAGCAGGGACAGGGAAGATGATTAAAATTGATGGGAAGATGGATGGAGCCAAATACAGGACCATTCTGGAAGAAAACCTGATGGAGTCTGCAAAAGACCTGAGACTGGGACGGAGATTTGTCTTCCAACAAGACAATGATCCAAAACATAAAGCAAAATCTACAATGGAATGGTTCACAAATAAACATATCCAGGTGTTAGAATGGTCAAGTCAAAGTCCAGACCTGAATGCAATCGAGAATCTGTGGAAAGAACTGAAAACTGCTGTTCACAAACGCTCTCCATCCAACCTCACTGAGCTCGAGCTGTTTTGCAAGGAGGAATGGGCAAAAATTTCAGTCTCTCGATGTGCAAAACTGATAGAGACATACCCCAAGCGACTTATAGCTGTAATCGCAGCAAAAGGTGGCGCTACAAAGTATTAACTTAAGGGGGCTGAATAATTTTGCACGCCCAATTTTTCAGTTTTTTATTTGTTTAAAAAGGTTTGAAATATCCAATAAATTTCGTTCCACTTCATGATTGTGTCCCACTTGTTGTTGATTCTTCACAAAAAATTACAGTTTTATATCTTTATGTTTGAAGCCTGAAATGTGGCAAAAGGTCACAAAGTTCAAGGGGGCCGAATACTTTCGCAAGGCACTGTACACATATATATATATATATATATATAATATGTTTTTTTTTTTTACTTTGGTTAGATTAAAATATAAAAATTTTTTTCTTTTTAGCCAGGAAAATAATATTGTATATGAATATACTGTATTTTCATATGCAGACCGCTCATTAAAGAAATGCTATCCTGAATGAAGCAGAGCAGTGACTCTCCCCCCTCCTTTCAAATGACACTGATGTTTCATTTACAGATAGGTTGTCTGAAAGCAGGCCAGGAAATCTAAATCCATTGCCATGCTTACAGC
Organism: Pelophylax lessonae; assembly: GCF_965119305.1. Classification (NCBI taxonomy): domain Eukaryota; kingdom Metazoa; phylum Chordata; class Amphibia; order Anura; family Ranidae; genus Pelophylax; species Pelophylax lessonae. The sequence goes on from NC_138771.1 coordinate 526,666,639, forward strand.
GAGATACCAAATCGAAGACTGGATTAAAGTCAGAGAGGTGAGCCAAGGTCAGTATCAGAATGGCAAGATCTGAGCATAATTTAATAGCTCAATAGAAGATTTCAGCAGCAGGTCAGGAACAAAACAAGGGAACATCGTATAACTCACAAGCACAAGACACAGTGGGTCAGGTCATGTGAAAACAACTGAAGACCAGTCAGCAATGATCCAGAGTCAGACTGAGCCTAGCTAAAACTCTTTGTGCACACCCAGGTGCTTTAATCATGGGAACTTTGTGTCAGCACACTTGTCTTGGGTTTATTTTGTGTTTGCCTCCTGCTTTGTTCCTTAGAATATACATGAGGATTATTCACCTAATTTTTCCGCAATAACTAGAACATGTCAAGATCTGCCAGGATTTCCACACAATCTGTGCCATCACCAGCTGCCCTGCTCTATCCCACTTCGCTATAGAGAGCAATTTTCCTTGTTAACAGCTGGATCCTGCCTTGTGATAAATACAATCTCTCAAGTGAATAAGTAATTAGTTCATCACCGCTGATTTCCATAATCGGTTTTGAGGAGCTGTATTGACGGATTTACTGGTAATAAGCTTCTGGTTGGTGATAGCTGTTTGAAAACCTTAAAGTGGCCTGCTGTAAACAAGGAATATATAGGGAACTTAAGAAATATTTGTAGACTGTTACAAAGAGAAATGTTTCAGCATGGTTGTAACTGTTTGAGGGTATGCCATAACAAACCCATTAAAGCCTAATCCCAGGATATTTTTTTTAAATGTCCCCTTGCAGTTTTTTTTTTTTTTTTTTATGTCATACTGTGCTTTAGTGATACTCACCTTCAATCCGGAGCTTTCCTCTCACAGTTCCTCTTGTTAGTCATAAAACGTCCCTAATCTTCTATGGTGAAAAACTCTCAGTGACACTCAAACCAGAAGACTGAGAAAAACTGTGAGCACAGAATGTGATGGCCCTGCCAAGCCTTCCCCTCCAGTGCTCTGCACTGTTAGTACATTGATGAGGACAGCCCAGGATTCAACTGACATGTAATTATGACATTTTTATGGACAGGAGTTAAGTCAACCTTTCTCAGCTTTTTACCACGGAGATTTCTTTGAATACATTTTCAGGTTTAAGGGAACCTTTGCTTAAACCAGTTCATTGGTGGTAAGTGGGAAACATGCCCCTTACAATGGTGACTAAAGGAAAGAATGCCTCCCTTACAGACAGCTAAAAAGAGCATTGGGTTCACGCACTTGGCTCTGCCAAGTGGCAATAACACAATTAACAAAAAAGAAGAAGGTGTTAATCATAGAAAAGTTAAACTAACCAGTGTCTAACCACATTCGTGGTGTCCTGTTCTAAACCAGAGACTACCGAAGCAAAAAAGGAGTTGATCTGGGAATAGCAACTAGACCCAGGCAACTGTTTGGTGGCAAGTGTTTTATGTTGAGGGGGGGGGGGTGACTCACTTTTGCATTGATTATCTATTAATGATTTTTTAATTAATCAATTTTTTATACACAACCAGGAAGTCCTTGTCTCTGCTAATTAACCGTTTAGTTGCTATTCCTGGATCAACTCCTTTTTTTGCAAGTGGCGATGACCAAGGAACTATGAAGGTACCATCCCAAGGGAGGTCAATCAGCCATAACTCAAGGAACCCTAGTCTTTCACGGAACCCTAGTTGACAATGGCCAGGCTAAATACTATTGACTGCTTGCCTGTTATTTTAACTGTAATCTTTGTAACCTGGAAGAATGCCAATGTTTGCTGGTCACACTTTTCATTGGCCCACTTTGGTAACTGGTCAAATTGTGTTCCTACACAAGCAAACTGTGGGTGCTAGATGGGAACATGGTCTACATCTGAAACCAAAAAACAACCACATCAAAAAAAATGTAGCCACGGGAAGACTTTACATGACTGAGTCGATTTACTGCTAACTTTCTACTCTTATAATTTTGAGAGCTACAGCTTTTACACAAACAAAAATAAAATCAAGCTTAATGGTGTGTCGATTCAAGCAGCAGCACATTCTGTCCTCACATAGTTCCATAGAGCGTTACACAACACTTTTATTTTTAGCCATAAAAATGTAATTTATCTAGATTGTAGGCGATAGGCAAAAAAAAAAAAAAAGTTAATTAACATCCCTATCAAATAAAAAATTGATTGTGTTGTTGTGAAGGAAACATACATTGGGCTCATGCATGCCGATTCTCTGGTTAAATCATTTCGCTCTTCGATAGGAATGCTCTGAAACGGTGAGATGATTGCACCTTTGTTGATTAGACCTTTTGTTGGGAATTGATTACAGATGAGAACGGCACCAAACTGAGTAATTAAAGGGAACAGATTTAACTTTGCCGCAAGCAGAACAAGAACTTTCAAAAATTCATTGTGGATTTAGTATTTAGATAACATATAAGCAAAGACTCCAATCCAGCAGAAAATCTGGACATAGTTTCAAATTGAGGAACTGTTGGAATTACTAATTTTAAAGTCTTTGTATAGCCAACACTTTTTTTTCTATATATTTTTGATTAGCGTAAGGGAAGGGGTAAATCATTTTCTGCATTGTTGGGGAGATTTCCCTGCACAATCTGGAGGCTTAAAGCAGAACTTCACTGCATTTGGGCGTTTGCCTGCCCTGAATTGCATGTTACAAAACAACCATGCAATCTGGTTGCAGTGCGATTTCAAAATTGGTGCATGCACAACATTGGTGTGATTTGAGCCCATTTAAAATTAATAGGCCCAAATCACACCACCCTGAGTCGCATGTCAATTGTACAGGAATGCGGTGTGGCTCCTGTGCGATTCATAGGCAGATCATATTTTGAACTGAGGCTTAATCAGTCCAGCCTGGCTCTGGCAGCCATGTTGTGGTGCTCACTGTTGAGTCAGAGAGCTAAGGGTAACCCAGTGAGCACCACAGCATGGCTGCCACAGCCAGGCTGGACTGTCAGTTAGGCTGGGTTCACATTGGTGAATTGGAAGACATTGCATGTGATTTTCACCGTACTGCTGTGCAAATCACATGCAATGTCTGTGCAATGCGAATTCAGCCATACAGATTGTTTCAGCCATACAGCCATACAGATTGATTAAAAAGTCAGCCCAGCCTCAGTCAATGTAATTAACCACTTGAAGACCAGGCCTATTCTGACATTCCTCTGTAAAACATAAAAATTTGTATTTTTTTTGCTAGACCCCAAACATATATTTTATAGCAGAGGCAATAAATAAATTGAATAATATCGCGGTCGTTTCAATTTTTAAGTCACACGGTATTTGAGCAACAGTTCTTGAAGAAAAAAACACACTTTACTGAATTTAAAAGCGGATAACACTATAGCCCAATTTTTTGGTAAAATGTAAAAGATGATGTTGCGCTGAGCAAATAGATACCTAGCATGTCACGCTTTAAAAGTGCGCACGCTCGTGGAATGTCAACAAACTTTGATACCCAAAAATCTCCATAGGTGACGGTTTAAACATTTTTACAGGTTGCCAGTTTAGAGTAACAAAGGAGGTCTAGAGCTAGAATTATTGCTCTCGCTATAACATTTGTGGCGATACCTCACATGTGTGTTGAGGAATCATGTCATCAGTTATCACTGTTTACATATGCGGGTGTGACCTACGTATTGTTTGTTTAAAATAAAAAAAAATTTCACTGTCCCTTTATTTTTTTTACACTTTTATTGCTGTTACAAGAAATGTAAACATCCCTTGTGATAGCAATAAAGCATGACAGGTTCTCTTTATGGAGACATCTGGGGATATAAATCCCCGTACAGCCGGGCCGAATGCCCGTCGACTTCGGCCAGTTCAAACAAAAACGGCTGACATTCGGTATGGGAGCCGGACCGTCTGTTGGACGAGCATGCTGGAAAACCAGCAACCGACAAACTCCTGATCAGGGCTCTTTGCCAATGGCAGAGAGCGCTGATCAGAATGTTCTGGCGGGGCGGGGGGCATCCCCTGTCAGAACACAACAGCTCAGCAGGGGAGATCGCTGTACTAATGTCACATGGTTAGCACAGCGGCTCTGAATGGAGTTAACAGTTTTTTTAGTTTAACCGCGGGTTTGAACAGAAAAAAATGAATAGTGTGTACCAGGCTTAAGACCCCAGATCTGTCCTCTACGCTTTAAAGTATGGGGAAAAAAAACATTGATCACATGCTTTCCCCCCCCCAAAAAAAAAAAAAAAAGGAGGTCTTGTTTACATTCTCCCTAACTGGAAGTGTCAGAATATTTATTGCTTCCGGTCTTCTAGACCATAGAGATGATTGGTGATGTTCTGAGTGACCCCCTGATCACTTCTATGGCCAGCCACATCAACTACTGGTTTGGATGCCAGGCACTCCGGAATGACAGAAGAGCCCAAGAAAAGCATCAGAAAGCAGCAGGGAGGGGGATGATGACCTCTCCTGTCGTTTATAAAAGCAATCAAGCAGCTAATTAACGCTAGGATTGCTTTTACAGTGTGGGCATTGCGGAACAAAACAATACCGGCGTTATGGCTGACATCTACAGCCATTGCCCAGTATAACCACTTGAACACAATGACATACATGCATGTGACATCAAGTGGGTAAGGCCATGTTCACATGTCGCAGTTTGGGATTGCTGGCAGAATTGCTGTGATTCTGCCCATAATTCCAAATCACACTGTATTGCTGGCATAATGCAGCACACGTGTTTGTGTGCCATTCATTTTTAATGGCACCTAAAATGCGGTGGAGTTTTGGAACAATTGTCGTGTGGTTTATCACGTGGCAAACAGCATCACATGAAGCTTGTTCCTGAATTTCGCCAGCATTGCAGTGTAATTTGGAATCTTGGGCGATTCCACCCATGATCTAAAATCGCTAGATGTGAACGGGGCTTGACACAACAGCAATGGAAGACTCAGCCCAGCCTCAGTCACTAACATTGCCAGTTGGCACACAGTCTCTCACGGTTACTTAGTATGAACAGAAGATTGCCAGCACAACAGTGGTAAGTCTGAGGACACTCTCTGAGGCTAAACCAAAAGAGAAAGAGGGATAAACCTGTGACCTGGAGAGAAGCAGTTCATCCATGCGGCAGACCGGTGGTTACAATATACTCCATGCAAGTCTTGCATGCTGCAAGCCAGGCCCAGGCAAAATTCCCCCCCCCCCCAAGAACAAGGTGAAAGCGCTGCAAAAATGCAAATGCATGATGTCCCTGTCAGTGGCGGAGTGTAGCGTGTGTAGTAACCAGAGTTGTATAAAGTACTCGAAACCCATACTTGAGTAAAAGTACAAGTGCTCGATCAAAAAGTGACTTGAGTAGAAGTGGAAGTGCTCGATCAAAAAGTGATCAAAAAGTATTCAACATTTTTTGTACTTAAGTATTGCAAGTAGTTTTTTTTTTTAAATTTTGCTACTCAAGTAATAAAAGTAAAAGTACCAGTAGTTTTGAAAAAAAAAATTGCTACTCAAGTACTGAAAGTAAAAGTACCAGTAGTTTTGAAAAAAAAATTGCTACTCAAGTACTGAAAGTAAAAGTACAAGTACTGTGTTATGTAGTTATTAAAGAAAGAATTCAAAAGTTTGAACATCATATTGTTTTTTATTATTTCAAATGCAGCTTTTATTTATACATACAGTAGCTTTTATTTTCGTATGCGCTGATAATACACATGTTTTGAGCTTCATGAGACCTGCCATCTACTGTTCTGGCAGTGGTAATTTTTATAATAGTAACGAGTAACTATGCAGCACAAAAAAAATATCAGAGTAGAAGTATTGAAATCATTGAAAAAATGTAGTGAAGTAAAAGTATAAGTTGGAGAAAAAAATTCTACTCTAGGAAAGTACAGATACCGCCTTTCGGTACTTAAGTACAGTAGTGAAGTAGTTCTACTTAGTTACTATACATCTCTGGTAGTAACAACGGGCGATGCTCCTGCTGTGCTTAATGCTGCTTGGAGGTATAGAACTGTGTCAGGTAGCCCGAGCCCGATAACAACATAAGCTTGGCACGTGCCTAATGATCTATTTACCCTTGCTGCAGCTGCATTACTACTCATGCTACACTCCGCCACTGACAGAGACATCATGGATTTTTGGCAGGATGCTCGGGGGGGGGGGGGGGTTGAACCCCCCCTATCTACATCCCTGGTCCACTGTAAAACAAAAAATTAGAGGAGTGTAAGCGTGAAGATGTAGATCACGTTTGTCATGTGTCTTTTTTATTAAGAAATTGCTTGTCATGTTTACTGCATTTCAATAAACAATTCTTTTTTTATCCAAATCTGTACACAAGCAGAATTCCATTTCATCTTCTTATCATTTGCTGTGTCTTCCAGATCTCAGGTTCAAAAACCTCACATTTCGCCCCAGAGAAGTTTCTCTGCCTGCTCAGGTCATTGTAAGATGTGACTTTGCTAAAGATTTTTTCATAGCCTTCTGGCAATTTTCACGTGTGTGCCTATGTGACGTCTACCTGAAAATAAGTTCTGACAGCAGCATGCGTTCTGGCTAGACATTGCAGGCTAGCAAATACTGTTCTTTTGATAAGTGTGATTATTTATTTTTGTTTTAAATCAAAGGACAGGGAATCCAGATGTGGTCTTAGGCTTAAAACTGAACTCTAGGTAGATATAAAAGGTACAATTGAATGCAGGACTTTAATCAGGAATACATCATCAAATGTATTTTTTAAATGCAAACAGTGTAAGTGTAAGGGTTTGACCTTGTATCACCCAGTTGTAGTCCCTGTACAGCAGGGCAGGAGTGTGAGAAGAAGAGGCAATACAAAGAGCAAGTCAGTCCAGGAGCTGCCAAAAAGCATGCTGATAGGAGAAGAGAGCAGAACGAAAGATGAGCTCATTACTGTGCTGCCTCTCCTTTCACTGTCCAGTCACAAGCTAAGGGCATTTCCTCTAGCTGCTGCTGGTCTCAGGAAAGTGCTCTGAACTGAGAGAAGCTGCAGTTGTGAAGCAGCCATCTCCTTCCTAGCTAAGGCTGGACAGCAGCTAGCAATGTGGGACATTTTGTCCCAGTGCCTTGCAACTGTGTTTGACACATGTAAGTGATTAGCTGTGGCCTCCGAGTCCATACAATTTATTGGCAGATTGTCGACAAAGTCCAAAAAAAAAATCAAAAATCAAAAAAAAGGTGCAAAAAAAAAAAAAAAAAACTCTTTAGCGCTAAACCCAAGAGGAATCTTTAATCATGCTTCTTTCCACAATGCGCAGCAAGGGTGCAGCCCTCCACCAACCGGGAAGTCCTCCAAGTGAACTGAAAAAAACACACAGGAGGGCGCAACCACCTTGTGCATTACCATTGATAAGTTTTATTAAATCCACATAGACAAATGGAACTGATCTGCTCCAGCTTGAACGCAATCTGACTCGTCCTAGGAACAAATGGTTGGATGACTGACATATTTCGGGGGCCCCTTTTCTCAGAGATTGTTGACAGCTGCAGCTATTAGTGGCTGTTTGCACAGCCAGCGATTACCTATAGTGATCGCTGCTGGACACACTTGTGAAAGACATGCCCGGAGCTTGAAGGAAATGATAAACATGAGGCATACATGACAGGGTGGAAGGAAAACCAGGCAGTAGGGGGTTAAATTAGTTGTTAGGATATGGGAGATCATGGACGCTTACCATATTGGCATAGCAGATAAGGTGATGGGGAGGAGCAGGAGAGAGAGTAGTTGGAGGTGAGGAGTGAAGGGGCTTCAATCGCAGACTGGAGATCATAGGAAAAATGTCCCTCCCACCCACCCTGGTGAAGCCGTTTTCTGTTGTTCTGCTAAGGAGGTTGGACGTTGGTGGTTGGGGTCCTTGATGAGGGTCCAAAACATGGTGTTGAACGATAAAATGGTGGGACCCATCTCAAGTATAGAGTCCTATGGTGGGTCTGGTTCAGTCTAGACTGACGGAGTAGTGTAAGGTAGTAGGGGTCTAGGGTCAGTTAGGATAATCCCTGAGGCTGAGTTTTGGCGGCTGGGGATAGAACCTAACTTAATGGTACCACAGACTCCAAAGTTGTGGGAGATGGTATCGTCAAGGATCTGCAACCATTCTTTAATCTGGATTGGTTTGACTGTTTGACTGTTTTATGTTTTTCTGGTATTTATGGTTTTGTTTAATAAAAGGCCGAACCGGCCACTTAATCCCAATGCTGAGTTAGTGTTGTCATTTAAAGGTAAAGGGGGGGGGGGTGTTGGGTACTGATCCAGATAATATGGTTAAACAGGTGGGATCTGAACTACCCTCCTGGTCATGTATTCTAAAGCTTCACTGTGAAATACATTTTTTAAAAGACACTGCCCCAGCTGGGTTAACTATAAAAAGGCAACTTTGTCTGAATGACTCACCTCTCCTCTGGTAAAGTTGCCAGCAGTAATTATTTTTTTGCCACAAGGTGTCCTTTATCTCAGGAAGAGTGAGGACATGCTGTGAGTGCAAGAATATCATGGACCCACTCCCTGTAATGATGCAGAGAGCGGATCCTCAACTGCAGAAGAGGGGAAGAGGAGTGGCATGTCATACAAATTGCCTAAGACATCTGATAAAATTAAAAAAATCAAGTATAAACTCAACTGGGGGCCTCCATATGGGAGAGGAAGTTGGTTGAGGGATGGGGGTCAGAGCCTGGAGTTTTGCTTAAATGTTGCCTTTGCAGCTGCTTGTACATGCAGCTGCTTTACTTGTTTCTCTTTGCCCTGTTTGCAGTAAGATTGAAGAGGAGCTGTATAAGCTCCAAGTTGGTTTGGTCACAATGTACACATTGTCAAAATACGATGTTAAAAAAAATGTTCATTTTTTATTATTAAAGTTTCCCATAAAATATTAATAAAATTTCATATGAATTCAAAAATAATACATATAATAGCTTTAGGAAGCCGTAACTGCATACGACAAATCCACATATAGCAAATGACAAAACGTTTTTCTCCAGTGATATCTCCTAGCTGGACACAAGTATTTGCACCATGAACAACACATTCCATGGCATCAAAAAGCTGGAATGTGTTGTTCATGGTGCAACCACAGCCCCAGTCATAAGAACTTTTTTCTTGATTTTTTTTTTTTTTCAGTGTACACATTGTTTTCATATGCTATTAGTTATACTTTTCTCTACATTTACATGAAGGCCAAGCTGTCCAGCAAAAATTAAGTGGTTTGGGACAAACTACAACCCTGACATAAGTGATTATGTGTGTCATCTCTTTTTCACTATATACACTATATTGTCGAAAGTATTGGGGTGCCTGCCTTTACACGCACATGAACTTTAATGGCATCCTAGTCTTAAGGCCCGTACACACGATAAGAAAATCGGAAGTCAAATTTACTCCGATGAACGATCTGCCGATTTTCTAAATGTTAGTATAGTGCTTTCAACAGCTGATTACGAATTTTCGAATGACAAAAACTGAATGTGCAGTCTATGAAATGTTTATCGTATGTGAACACAGTTTTCATCCAAAAAAATCGTAAGCGCAAGACTACACATGCTAGGAAACGAAAGAACACATACAAAACAATTCAACACATTACATCACTTCTGAGATTGAATTCTGTCATACGAGAATTTTCATATGAAAGTAACCTCTTTACTTTCGATATGAGACTAGCATGCAACAAAAAATGGACAAAAATGTGTCCGATAATTTGATCATGTGTACGAGGCTTTACAGCTATAACAGCTTCAACTCTTCTGGGATACCTTTCCACAAGGTTTAGGAGTGTGTCAATGGGAATGTTTGACCATTCTTCCAGAAGCGCATTTGTGAGGTCAGGCACTAATGTGGATCAGAAGGCCTGGATCGCAGTCTCCGCACTAATTCATGGGATGAGGTCAGGCAGGCCAGTCAAGTTCCTCCACCCTAAAATGGCTCATCCATGTCTTTATGGACCTTGCTTTGTGCATTGGTCCAAATCACTTGTTGGAGGGGGAATTATGGTGTGCGGTTGTTTTTAAGGGGTTTGGCTTGGCCCCTTAGTTCCAGTGAAGGGAACTCTTAAGGCGTCAGCATAACGCTCACTCATCCATGTCTTTATGGACCTTGCTTTGTGCGCTGGTGTGCAGTCATGTTGGGACAGGAAGGGGCCATCCCCAAACTGTTCCTCACAAAGTTGGGTGCAGGAAATAAGGGGCCAAACCAAACCCCTGGAAAAACAAGCCCACATCATAATCCCCCCTCAAACAAATAATTTGGACCAGTGCACAAAGTAATGCCCATAAAGACATGGATGAGTGAGTTTGGGGTGGAGGAAATTGACTGGCCTGCACAGAGGCGTGATCTCAACCCGATAGAACACCTTTGAGATGAATTAGAGTGGAGACTGCGAGCCAGGCCATTTCATCCAACATCAGTGCGTGACCTCATGAAATTGCTTCTGGAAGAATGGTCAAACATTCCCATAGACACACTCTTAAAATTTTGGACAGGCTTCTCAGAAGAGCACCATGTCCGCTTGTAGGTGAATGGTCGGAGCCAGTAAAAAAAGCTGATTGACCAACTGTTTTTTTTGTCGCCTTGCTGTCCATGTGAAAGGAGCCTTGGAAGCATATTTATACACACCAGGCGTTCACCCTTGCACCTACCCCTGCAAATAATTAAAAGTCCAGCAATCAGCAAGTCTAGGTGAATAAAGGTGAACTAACCTACTATTTAATGACTATGCCTTAATGACTATGCCCCCAAAGGCAGCAGAAAAACCTAGTTTTACATATACTTTAAAAACAAAATAAATAGCCTCTGCAAAAGTGGCTGCATTTATACAAGTCTTTTTTTAAAAATCCTGCCAGGCAATACTCAACATTTCTACATTTGGCACTTTTCAAGTTAGCTCTCTTTACAAACAGTTGAGGGAGTCTCCAACGCCCTCTTGGTTAAGTATAAACTCAAAATTACACATCAAGATTGACCCTGTCCCCTTACAGCACCATTATTATGTGACGGGCCCTTCATTACCTTTTCATTAATGAGATCTGCCTGAAAAGAAAAGAAAATATTCAATTGTATCCCTTGCATAAATTGTGGGTCATTGCCTACTCGGTCTTTCACGTTCAGTCAATAGACAACCTTCTTTAACAGATAGACATTGATCTGTTGCTTGATTTTGTCCTCCAGGCTCAGCTAATAAGGTTGCTGAACAGTTCTGATTTTGTTTTTCATGGCAATAGGCAACCAATGTAACAAGATCAACCTTGTCATTCCCTGATAATGAAAGATATACAGTGGCATGGTGTCGCCTCCATGCCAAGTTCTCTCTTGTTTGCTCTGGTTTAGTTCAAGATAAAAGAGCTGTCACTTCCTATTTATTTATTTTTCCTTTCTAAACCAATCTTTTTTTCCTTCTTTGCAGCTGTGTGTGTCACTGTGTCAAACTATGGAAAACTTTAGAAAAAACATATGTAAAAGTTTTGCATGTGTCATAGGCAGAAAACAACATTTGCATGGCAATCTACAGAGAAAAATTATGAAATGATTCTGCCCTAAAAACCACATACTGTATAATATAAATATGGAAAAGAAAAAAATCAAAGGAGCACATGATTTAATACTCATCTTGAATATGGAGCTGTTCCCTGCAGTAACTGTTTTCAATCACAAGATGTAGTATGTGTGATGGCCCAGAATCACTAAACAAAAAAGACAGAGGACATATTGTCAGTGCAGGGTGTCAAAGACCCACCCCCTGGGATAGTGTACTGATGCTGAGAGTGACGCTGATGTCATTCCATTCTCGCCAGCCTCTGCGAGGGAAGATGGCCCAGGATGGAGATGAGGTAAGGGAGAAAACAACCTTGTGGCTTCACATATCTGCTTGGAATAGGTAAGTATAAAAAATGCACACTGGAGGAGAGCACAAGGAGGTCTGTTGGGGAGGGAGAGAGAGGTACTGAGTTGGCTTTAATGTGAACCTGTGCTTTGTATATGCATGGAAATCAAAGGGATCACAATAATGCCATCCCCTGCAGATTCTTATACTTCTTTCCATTATCCAATGGTTGTGTTCCCCCAGAATTGAGGAGAAGAAACCCTGTCTAAGCTTCAAGTCAATTTTGAAGCTTGCTAAATAAACTTTATAGCAAAAAGTGTGTGGATACTCCTCCAAATGATTGAATTCAGATGTTTCCAATGAATAATACTATTAATACTACAGCAGACAAAGTCAAGTGGAATACCTCCCAGAAAGGTGGCTGTTATAGTTGCAAAGCGGGAGGCAACTCTATTATAATGCCCATACTTGTGTAACGGGATGTCCAAGAAGCTTGTACCGATGTGATGGTTAAGTGTGCAAAAATCTTTTGGCCATATAGTTGTAACGGGGTTTTGAGAGCGCCCCCTAGTGTCTTTGGGGTCCCTAACCCTAGTTAACTCACTATGCCTGAACGGCGGATCCTGAGCCTCCGCTATCTGGGAGCTGGGGTACATGTCTGCGGCAGTGCCTCCACCCAGTGGGGCATCCGGGGTAGGGATGTGGGGTCCCACTGGGAACATACTTGGTGCAATGAGACTGACACAGCCTAACTGGAACTAACTTTATATAGTAAGTAGCAAATTAATCAACATACATGGGAAAATACAATAGAGTAACACGGATAACAATGCAATGTGGATTTTCCTCACCCACCCACTAGCACACCTGCGTCCCACCCCCTTATCTTCACCCTAATGGCCGTTGGTGCACATAGGAGAGTTGGGGCCCTTATAAGTCCTGCTCCGCAGGGTCACTGAAGCAGCCTGAGCTGTGCAATGTCCACTCTGGACCTCAGAGTCTTTACTGTGAGTGAGGAGACAGGTGCCCTGTGGTGATACATGCCTTGTACAGTTGTATGCGTGGACCATGGCTTCCACATGTTTACTCCAAGACCACTTCTCGACTTGCTTGAGAGTCCCTAGCATATCTAGGAGGGTCCTATTGAACCGTTCTGGCTGTGCGTCGCCCTCCGGATGATAAGGTGTGGTTCTGGACTTCTGCACCTGCAACATGTCCAACAGCTCCTTGATCAACTTACTCTCAAAGTCTCTACCTTGATCAGAGTGTATCCGATTGGGTAGTCCATAGTGTATAAAATACTTCTGCCAAAGGACTTTGGCTACAGTCACAGCCTTTTGATCTTTAGTGGGGAAGGCTTGAGCATATCTGGTGAAGTGGTCCGTTACCACCAGCACATTTCCAATTCCTGCTGTATCGTTCTCAATGCAGAGATAATCCATGCACACAAGATCCATGGGTCCCGTACTTTTCAGATGACCCATAGGGGCAGCTCTCACAGGCAGGGTCTTCCTCTGGATACACCTCCTGCATGTCTGTACATGTTGCTCGACATGTTCCCTCATGCGAGGCCAATAGAACCGATCTTGTACTAGGCCATAGGTCTTGTCCACCCCGAGATGCCAATGTTGATCATGGAGAGCTCTCAGGACCATGCCACGGTATCTGTGCGGTAGTACCAATTGTTTTCTGTCAGGGTGATCATGATACTTCACGACCCTATAGAGTACTCCATCTTCGAGATGTAGTCGGCTCCATTCTCTTCGGTATAATTCTCTTTGACTCACAGGTAGAGAAGTCAGCAATTTAGGATTCTTTGTCTTTATTGCTCTGATAACTATCCCAATATACCAGTCCTGTGCTTGAGCCTTCCTCTTGTCTTCTGTGGTTATACTGGACCACTGTTGAAGCATGACTGGAGCATGGAACACCTCAGGCACAGCTTCCGGAGAGTGGCTAATGGAGTCTATCCCTCTTAGCTCTGCAAATTCTTCTTGACTCTCGGCCACCACATACATCTGACAAAAGGCTCCTACCCCCGGCCCAGGGATCTCTTCCCACTCCTCTTCTTCTCGGTGAGGGAGTCTAGGTCTGCGGGACAGGGCATCTGCGCTGACATTCTTGGGCCCAGGCTTGTACTTCAGGCTGAAACTGTAGCTTGACAAGGCAGCCAACCACCTATGTCCTGTGGCATCCAGCTTAGCTGTAGTCTGTATGTAGGTAAGTGGATTGTTGTCAGTCCTTACTTCGAATGTTGCTCCATACAAATAGTCATGCAGCTTATCCACGATGGCCCACTTGAGTGCCAGAAATTCCAATTTATGAACTGGATAGTTCTTCTCTGCACCTGTAAGACTTCTACTTATGTAAGCCACCGGCCTCAATCCTTCTGGATAACTTTGGTGCAGTACACCCTCTAGGCCTTCCATACTGGCATCCACATGGAGGATATATGGTTTCTCAGGGTCTGCATAGGCTAAGACAGGAGCTTCTGTAAGTCTCTTCTTCAATGTCAGAAAGGCGTCTTCACATCCTGAAGTCCATTTTTCTCCAAAGGGGTCTTTAGGATATGGTACCTTAGCACCCCTTACGTCAGAGGTAATCTTCAGCAGGGCATGTAACTCTCGAGCAATCTTTGAGTAGTCTTTCACGAACCTTCGGTAGTAACCACAGAACCCGAGAAAGGACCGCAACTCACTGATGTTATTTGGTCTTGGCCAATTCAACACTGCTTCAATTTTAGCAGGATCTGTGGCTACTCCTTCAGCGGAGACTATGTGCCCCACATAAGTGACAGAGTTTTGGGCAAATCGGCATTTGTCCACTGATAGCTTCAGGCCTTCAGCTTGAAGTCGACCCAACACCTTTAGCAACCTTTGTTCATGCTCCTCTGGCGTCTTCCTGAAAACAATTAGATCATCTAGATACACTAGACACTCTTTGGGATTCATATCCCCCACAGTTTTCTCCATCAGCCTCTGAAAAGTAGCAGGAGCTCCTGTGACTCCCTGTGGCATTCTGGTACACTGGAAGAACCCCAAAGGGCAGATGAAAGCTGTCTTTTCCTGATCCTCCTTCTTCATGGGTACCTGATAATATCCAGACCTCAAGTCAAGCACACTGAAACACTGGCTGCCAGAGAGGGCGTTCAGGAGATCCTCTATCCGTGGCAAAGTGTACTGATCTGGCACAGTCCTCTTGTTCAGAGTACGGTAGTCCACACATAGCGGAACTGAACCATTCTTTTTCCTCACTACCACAATAGGTGAGGCATAGGGGCTCCGGGACTCTGTGATGATGCCTGCTCCTTTCATCTGCTGGAGTATGTCCCGGACATTTTCCACATCTCGAGGGGGTATTCATCTTGACCTTTCTCTGAAAGGAGTAGAATCAGCAAGTCTTATAGCATGGGTGGCACTCTTAGAACACCCTACGTCCATCTCTGCTCTGGAGAACACTCCCTCTCGGGTGGCCAGTTTTGAACGAAGGCTGTCTTTCCACTGCTGTGATAGAGGAGAATCTTCTAGATCAAAATCTAAAGGTGTTTTCACATGATCCTTCTGTTCTGCACTCACAGACATGATGGACAAAACTTGATCTAAAAGGTGTATCACACCAATCTTCTGATGACGATCAATCCGGATTTCTGTGGGGGTTAAATTCTGTACCATCACAGGAAAGCTCTGACACCACCTTTTTCGCCAATCTTTTACCTCAGGTATGAGAGTCCAGCCCTTCTTCTGATCCTCTTCAGGCAGAGACTCAGTAAGGTATTGTCCAGTTCCCCCCAACATTTCATGGTGCATTGAGGCTATGGCTCGTAAAGTTTTGGTCTCACCAGGCTTCACAAATGCAGGTTCTGTTCCTGAATTGTGGCACAACCCTGGTTTTGTTTCAAGGGCTAGTCGTTGACACTCTTTTCCTAGGACAGGGCTGACCTCCATCAATCGGTCTAAAGAGACATCTCCCACTTCTGTCAGATAGGCCCTGAATACATCCTGTACCATCTTTACATTAGTACCCAATATTATTGGGGCACACACTTTCTTGGCTGCATGGCATATCAAAGCTTCCAGCTCCATAGGATATATCATCCCGATGTTTAACTGGGGAATAGTTATGGTCACTTTTATGCATCCCTCCACAGGTTGAGTTTGAGACCCAACACCCCATAGCTGAAACTCTCCTGCAGGTTCCATAGGAATGTGTTTCAAATGACGTTCATAGAAGTCTCTGTAGATAATGGTGACTTGAGAACCTGTATCTAGCAATGCTGAAGCATGAATTCCTTCTACTTGTACGTGTATCAAAGATTTAGGCCCAATCTTGGCCCCAACAGATGGACTATATGTAGGCCGGGTCTTCCTCTGCTTGTAAGACCTGGTCATTTGAGTCTCCTCGAGCTCAGTGGCCAGCACCTCCACATCCACCTCCATGGAATTCACAGGGCACTCCCGCTGAAAATGCCCTGACTTTCCACATTTAAAGCAGTCCCCTCGGCGGGGTGAATCCTCAGGAAACAGCTTTTTCTGAGTCTTCCTGTGTTGCCCCCCACTTCCAGGGGGAGGATCTGCTCTCTCTGGTGGTGATTTGCATAAGAGCTCCAATTCAGCCACCTTCTTCCTAAGAGCTGACAGTTCTGTATCCTCTTTCTCCTTCTGTAGGGGTGGACACATCTGGTCTTCCAATCTCCTGGCTGTATTTATTAAGGTGGAATAAGGCAGAACTTTATCATCCAACTTGGCTCTCAGCAGAATCATAACTGGATTATTGGTCAAACCACCTCTCTGAATTTGCTTAGATAGCCGAGCATCCAACTCAGAGGCAGTGACTGCTCCTTTATGGAATAACTTTCCTAGCGATAGCTGTGTAACCGGTTGATATAGTCAGTGGCTTTTTCATGCTCCTTCTGCTTAGTGGCTAGGAACTTAACCAACAGATCATCCAAATCTTCTGATTTCCCATAAGCATCCTGTAAGACTCGTAGATAGTCGTGCACAGTAGCTTGCCCATTTACTCCCTTGTACAGTCTTATCATGTCTGTAGCGGGAAAACGAAGACTCTCTACCAATCGCTGTTTCTTTATGGTATCCGTACAAGACCATTCCTCCAACAACTGCATAGCATTATCCTTCCAGACCTCAAAAGGCTCTTCTCCTGCAGGAACAGGCTGATTCCCAGAAAACACCTTTAGTTTGCGGTAACTATGGGTGTGGTTTGCCGTCACTATGGCTTCTGAGAGTTTCTGTAGTATGTCCGATACATCACTACCTCCTGTAGGCAGGGTGCGTATTTCAGGGTTGTCTGGTTTCAGTAATGCTGCAGATGGATGAAATTCTGCTTTAGGAGTAATCATCCAGTGTCCTGTAATAGGATGGGCAGCTTGTTTAGGAATGGCTCCGGCCTTTCCTGAGATGGGAGTCAGGAGCTTAGAATAATTTTCTGTGACATAGTCTTTCTGTTCTAATTTAAAGGGTGGTTGCAATGAGACCCTTTCTTCCTTATCAAGGAGAGCGTACACTAAGGAGCATCCTTCATCCGGGGCTCCATATAAATGAACGTTGGTAGGCATCTTATGGTCTCCCAAGTCCGTATGACAATATATTAACATGTAAGTTTGGCCTTCAGAATCCTGCAGGATATCTCTGATGGTCCCCATTTCTATTCCCAGTCGAACTTCTATACACAAGATGACGTGATTCATCTCACAGCAGGAGGGGACTTTGCATAACATCACAGCTTGCTGTAATGGTACATTTCTTTGCTGGGCCCACTCTTTTGCAAAAGAGGGAGTGGCCTGAGGACTTAACCTATTCTCACTGGTTGTACCCCAATAGATCTCAGCAGTGCCTCCATATGTAACAGGGTTTTGAGGGTGCCCCCTAGTGTCTTTGGGGTCCCTAACCCTAGTTAACTCACTATGCCTGATAGGCGGATCCTGAGCCTCCGCTATCTGGGAGCTGGGGTACATGTCTGCGGCAGTGCCTCCACCCAGTGGGGCATCCGGGGTAGGGATGTGGGGTCCCACTGGGAACATACTTGGTGCAATGAGACTGACACAGCCTAACTGGAACTAACTTTATATAGTAAGTAGCAAATTAATCAACATACATGGGAAAATACAATAGAGTAACACGGATAACAATGCAATGTGGATTTTCCTCACCCACCCACTAGCACACCTGCGTCCCACCCCCTTATCTTCACCCTAATGGCCGTTGGTGCACATAGGAGAGTTGGGGCCCTTATAAGTCCTGCTCCGCAGGGTCACTGAAGCAGCCTGAGCTGTGCAATGTCCACTCTGGACCTCAGAGTCTTTACTGTGAGTGAGGAGACAGGTGCCCTGTGGTGATACAGGGAGAGGCTTGGCTTACCCTCACAATGCAATTAACCAGATCAGTCCGCTGCAGTCTCCTCTCACTGGATTCACCAGACGTCTGGACTCAGTGCTTATCTTTGCCAGGGGTCCCTCTCTCAGCTGGTGTGATCTTGGGTGAAGTAAGTTCTCTCAGCAGGGTTCTATCTCTGTGCTGCAGTCTTTCACAGCTAGTCACATGTCCTTTCTCTGGCTGAGCATGTGGTAACTTCTAGAAGTCTTCCATGACCTCCTTCCTCAGAGCTGTGCAGGAAGTCCTCCCAGGACATTTATAGGTGATAAAACCTGAGCAGAAGGATAAGAAGTCATCCAGAGCTGGTGTCTATCTCCCTCAGTCTTTCCTCACACACCACTTCCTGGTCACACTGTGATGATGCCACAATCATGTGACTGAAAAGGCCAAGTCCTGTGTTCAATGCTCAATGTTTTATTAACTGCATACTGAGTCCATCTGCCATCTACTGGGCATTTCAGATAATACAGCCTGTGTAACTCTATTAGGGTTACATAGTGTTACCGATTTGATGGTTAGATATACAAAAACCTTTTGCCATATAGTGTATATGACAGATTCACAGTGTTACGCCTCATGCACACAGGGCGTTTGCCTATCTCTCCTCCTGGTAGCAGTGTTTTTGCAGCAAACACGATTGACGTTTATAAACACATCTAGATGCATTTAGGCACGTCAATTGCTTGGGCATTATTTTTTTTTATTTTATTGGCCAGAATAATAATTTATTCTGGCCATGGAAATAGGGTTGCCACCCAAACTCATATGAATTACACAAGTTCTGGGGCTAATTTAATGCAGATAATGCACCAAGTGAATTTATTTACCACCTTAATCAGCCACAGAACCTGTGTAATTATTATGTGTTCAGTTTTAAAGGAATGAGGTAGAAACCCTACATGGAAATGAATTCATGCTGATGCGTTTGACACGCCTAGCGTTAATGCATGTTTAGACACGTTTACACGTGTTAACTATATTTTTCAGCCAAAACACTTCTGCTCCTAGATGTGCTGGCTGTGTCTTTTTCTGTCTTTGAATGCCTACGTGTGCATGGAGACATAGGCTAACACGCAGGGGCATTAAGAGGCAGAAGGCAGGGGGAAAAAATGCTAGACGCCCCTAACAGCACCCTTATAAACATCCAGTGAGCATGAGGCCTTAATCTGCTGTCTCCCTTGTAGTGCTCATTGATTCCTCTTGCTGACCTCAACACCACTACATTTTCCTGTTGTGATGTGGGGATTGGTGAAAGAAACCACTGAATGCAGTGAGGGGCACAGCAGATCAACACTCCTGGAAGTAGTTGGTTCCAGACGAAAATTCAGCAGAGGATGTCTCTAACCATGTGTAGCACTGTCCCCGTAGAGCTTGCTGTTTGATGACTTGTTGGTCCTCCTCTGATTACGAGCACACAGTCACTTAGGGTACAGTTCACACATTTGTCCTTACTCCAAATGGCTCGTTGCTCAATAAACAGTCCAGGGGTTTTGGTTTTTTGGTGTTTATTTTGGAACTTAGATGGGAGAAGGGAATAGTGGCATACTCCAATTAAAACGACGTACATTGGATAAGGACAACTCTCACTTGGCCTCACCAGGTTGCCCGTGAAAGCAGCTGCACTGCTTGAACCATGCTTGAACCATACTGCCACATATTTGGAAAGTCTCCTTGCGCTCTCTCTCTTTCTCCAGCAATAGACTTGGTAAACTATATTATCTTCGGGATACTCTCTAGCATCCCCTTTACTGACACCTGTCCATTGACTCTTCTAGCTGCAGGGTGGCCCCCCTCAGGTCAGGCCCCTTGACACAGATCTTTACTCACTGCACTACAGAATCAGATCCCGCAGTGTCTCTCCTTTCAGTCTGCTTCACAGGACCTCTGGGTTCAATTCCTCTCTAGCTCTTTTTAGGCCCTCTTGTCGACTACCTTAGGGCGCATGGCACCTCTACAGAGGAGGAGGCAGCCAGCGGAAAGACCCTGAGCACATGTGCTCCTGACATTTATACAGTATCCCAGCATGCACCGAGGCAGTTCTCCTCTGCCAAATCACGGGGGCTGTACTAAATGCATGTGCACACATTTGTCAGGTTTCCTCCCACTGCACATTATGCCTCCCTATTGGACCAGTGTGAAACATTCTGCAGACAGACTGAGTTGCACCTGAGCACATTGAGCAGACCTCATTAGCAGATCCTGCTCTCTGGTAGGTAGAGAACAATATAGATTTACCTGCAATCCCTCTGGTAAGCAGACAGGATCCAAAAACTACACTCTCTCACCAGCACCTACCTAGGAGGGTGCTACACATGTTCAGTGGTTTGGAGGCAGAAGGGGTGAGTATTCTCGTTATTCTTTTACAAGATTTGCTTTTATCAGCAACTTTATGGAAGCGAGTGAGTCCTGGTAAAAAAAGATCAGGCTGGTAAATAGTTCAACTTAAAATTCAGAGAATCAAAATAATATAATTCAGCTTCATCCAGAAGGCCTGCAAAATAATCATTCAATCCCCTTACTTTTTTTTTTTTTTGTTTTGAGTGACAGCTTGTTAGACATTCAGCTGTCTACAAGTCTCAGAACTTCCTACCAACAAATTCCCTGTCCCGCTAAGAAAAGGATTAGGCAGAGATAGGATGATGTATGAGAATTTCCAACATTCAAATTGTTCTGTAAAATAACACCAGGTTCATCATGAATTCCGTTTGGATAAAGGGCCTCTCCGATCTCTGCACAATGGCCGGGTGCCAGTGCCAACTTAACAAGCCAATAATGGCGGTAACATTTTCAATATATATATATTTATACACAGTTACTCTTGTGCTGTGTGGAAGCAGTCAGTCAAATTTGACTGATGTGATATCTGCCAAGCACATATCAAGTTCCGCCTGGCTGCACCTAGGATGTGGCATTAAGATACAGAAAAAAAAAAAGAAAAAAAAAGGAAATTGGCAATTGTCATGAGGAATCCAGAACCTCATAAATTATTCCTTTAGAAGTGGCTTCTCCCTATGAGCTTTTGATTGTTAACTCTAAGCCGTAACTGGCACTTATTCTGCTCGTCTGGGCCTACATAATATATAGAGTGAGCTCAATGGAATACATTGCTGGATTCTCAGAAATATGATTAAAAATAAAGCGAAACAGTCCATCTGACATCTGGTGACATTCTGTTTTCTGCATGATGGGCAAGGGATAAATAGGCTTTTCGATGAATTACTTGGCGCTGGGACGTAGAGAGGACTCCATGGTCACACAAATTAGATTGCTGCTACTTATACAATGGGAGCAGTCAACTCCCCAGTCAATTTCAAGCTCCTGCCTAATTCATGAAGCGTGTGACATGGTCAAGCAAGCAAGAATTTAATGAGTGATGGAGATAATCTCGTAATAATTACAGATTGTGTTGGAGAAGAATAACAACGTGTTGCTTGTGATGAACATATTAAATCTGGGAAGACAATAAAGTAGATAAAGAGGAACTTTACCTCCCTGTGTTATTTTTTTATTTCCTCTTATCTGGTTTCCAGTTATCCTCAAAACTCATGCTCACATGTTCATTGAATTGGGCATTGTCCTGTTGTAATTCACTGAAGGCCGCTGCACACCACACCAGGTCCCACTCCACCAACTTCTTGACTTACACTGTCTCTTCTAGGTTCTTGCATCTGGCCTTGGATGATGCACAGTTGCACGTGCTTAGTGTATTCTGGATTTTCCTAGGGACATTTTACACATTTCATTAGGAGGCCTGATGTAAGTATCCTAGCTAGCATGAAGACCATACACAGTACATAAAACATATGTATTCTAAAATGCAGCGCTTGAGTCAACATTCAACTGCAGATTTTTTTCTCCATCTGTGTCATTTCACTTCACTTCCTGTTCCAAAACAGGAAGTTTGAGGAAATCCCTGTAAATTAAAGGAAAGTCTTCGGGACCCCCATTGGAAGATTTCCCTGCTATTACTTTACTGTGTGAAGGGAGAATCTCCTTATCAGGGGCACAGGCAGCAAAAAAACTGTGTTCTAATTTCTCTCCACTCTATCCAAAACTGAAAAAAAGTTTGCCTTTAGTTATACTTTAATGATGTATCATTGAACACAGAGCTGCATTAATCTATCTTTTCTATCTGCCTGGATTTCAGCTGTAAGGAGGCGTTCTGTGACACAACAAAGCAAATGTGTCTGGCAGCTCATCAAATATGGTCACATTTCAGGTAAATCACCTAGACGGTGAGATGGGCAGACTCTGATGTTCCCCTTTGACACAGTCTGCATAGTTCCAGCCTTTCCAACCTTTTGTGTCCCCCGAATATCCTGGCAGATTGTAGCTGTAATGAGCACGGTGGGAGCCCAGCCAGGTGGGAAGTGTTAAATCCTTCAGCTCATGCAGGATCTGCTGTCACACACCACACTTTCTATATAAAAATTCAGAAGATTTTTTTGAGATCTTAAAACTCTTCATGGGCAAGTGATGCTGTGTAACCCTTTATCAGCTGGTTGAGTTCTTAGAAATGAGCACCTCTGCTGTAAATATAGAACCTGGAAACCTACCAAATGTACAAAAGTTACACAAAAACCCAATTTAAAAATAAAAAGATTTTTTTGCTGCATTTACTCAATCGCAGGCAGCTGATGGGTGGATCGGGTCCCTGTGTCCTTCTGTGTGCCCCATAATGTGCTCTGCTGTGTTCACCATAATGAGCCCTGCTGTGTTCCCTGTAATACACCCAGCTATGTGCCCTTCAGTGTGACTCATAATGTGCCATGCTTTGTACCCCATAATGTGCCCTCATACCCTCATGTAATATGCCCTGCTGTCCCCCTTAATGTGCCCTGCTTTCCCCCAAAATGTGCCCTCCTGTGTGCCCCATAATGTGCCCTACTGTGTGCCTCCCAACAATGCACCCTGCTGTGTGCCCAATAATGTGCCATTTTGCGCTTATGTAATATGTTTTGCTGTACCCCATAACGTGCACTCTTGCCCCCATGTAATATGCCCTGCTGTACCCCATATTGTGCCCTGCTGTCCCCATGTAATATGCCCTGCTGTGCCCCACAATGTGTCTTGCTGTGCCCCCAATAATTAGCTCTGCTTTGCCCCATAATGTGCCCTCATGCCCCCTTGTTCTATGCCCTGCTGCCCCCCATGTAATGTGCCATGCTGCCCCACAGCAGTTTGTAGCAGAGCAGATCTCAGCTGAACTGACAGTCTGTCATGAGGGGCAGACGGGGAGGCTTCCAGGATGAGTAGCAGATCCTTAGGCTTTCACTACTCATCTGGATCCTCTCCCTGCCTTTATTACTGTCCCTGACAGACAGGTGACATGTCTCTACACTACTCACGTGCCATATGCACGCCAAACTCAGGAGCCAGGGTCTTAAATAGACTCTGCCTGACCCAAGATGGCCATCAGTCACATAGACTGTCAGCATCCAAATGGATCGCTGCCCCAGTGACCCAGGAAACCATAGAGGAGCAGTGTTGCTCATCTTACTTTAAAAAAGTAATTAGTTACAGTTACAAATTACTTCTCCCAAAAAGTAATTGAGTTACTGACTCAGTTACCACATTGAAAAAGTAATTAGTTACTCAACAAAGTAACTGCAACTTTTTTTTCTACCATTTTATAATGCAATTATTGATCTTTAATAGTGGTGGCGGTGTGTCACACTGTGGGGGTCTGAGTCCTCCTGACTGTGTGAGTAACTGTATTTTTTTTTTGTTTTTTTGGTACCTGCTGCCTGGAGTGGCTGGCTGGTGGTGTGGCACACTGGTGGTGGTGGTGGCAGTTTGGCACACTGGTTGTGGTGGTGTGGCACACTGGTGGTGGTGGTAGTGTGACACACTGGTGGTGGCGGTGTGGCACACTGATGGTGGTGGGGGTCTGAGTCCTGACTGCTGACTGCGACTGAGCCTGTGACTGTGAGGTTTTTGTTTTTTGGTACCTTCTGTGGTGGTGTGGCCTGCCCAGGCACTGGCACACTGTGGTCCGGGTCCATCTGGCTCCGTCCTCCTCCAGGCCTGTCTGTCTGCGTCTGTCTCTTCTCTTCTGGGCTGGCTGTGTGCGGTGGTGGACTGGTGGTGGACTTCCTGCTGTTCCCTCCTCCTCCTCACCATGCCCCCCTCCTCTGCAATCCCATGTTCTCCATCCCATGTCCTCTTCCTCCTTCATCCCATGTTCCCTCCTCCTCCTCACCATGCCCCCCTCCTCTGCAATCCCATGTTCTCCATCCCATGTCCTCTTCCTCCTTCATCCCATGTTCCCTCCTCCTCCTCACCATGCCCCCCTCCTCTGCAATCCCATGTTCTCCATCCCATGTTCTCTTCCTCCTTCATCCCATGTTCCCTCCTCCTCCTCACCATGCCCCCCTCCTCTGCAATCCCATGTTCTCCATCCCATTTCCTCTTCCTCCTTCATCCCATGTTCCCTCCTCCTCCTCACCATGCCCCCCTCTTCTGCAATCCCATGTTCTCCATCCCATGTCCTCTTCCTCCTTCATCCCATGTTCCCTCCTCCTCCTCACCATGCCCCCTCCTCTGCAATCCCATGTTCTCCATCCCATGTTCCCTCCTCCTCCATCCCATGTCAATAGACTTGTGATGTGATGTGATGGAGATCTGGCGCTGGGGGAGTGGCAGGAGGAGAGGATTGGATGAGACCCCCAGATGCCCCCCCTAGTTTCAAACCTGTTCCCAGGCATCAGGAGCTGTCCTATGGCCGTGAGACCCTCTAGCATTTCCACTCCACCGCACTTCCTGATTGCCGGGGTAAAGACAAGCTCCTCCACCAATTAGATGCCTCGGTCGGTATGCAGTCCTGCTGCGATTGGTGGAGGGGAGGTGACAGGAAATCCTGCCTTCAGGCAGCACATAGAACTATCTCTGGCGTGCGGGACGTCGGGGCTCCTTGAGAGGAGGAATTACAATTACATCTACTGCCATCTAGTGTAATCCATCGGTAGATGTAATTGCGGTAACGCAGCCGAAAGTACCGGCAGCGGCGTTACAATGAGAGAACGAGTAGTCAGTTAGATTACTCGTTACCCTCAAAAGTAACGCCGTTTACTTAAATGCAGTTACTACCAACACTGTAGAGGAGCCATGTTCCTCTCAACTTCCTCTCCCTCTGCACAGCCACTGTGGTTGAAAGCCACCTGCAGGGAAGAAAATAGACTGCACCTGCCTACAGTGAAAAGAGGCTGGATTGCTTACAGCATTTGTTTAGCAAGTCCACCATTCTATGGCTGAGAGGACGTCCCTGCACCTCGAAAGGGGATTTCAAGTCCCTGATGGGATTGTAAACAAGGTCCAGGATATCTGGTGGGCCCATACATATGTTGGTGGAGGAGCATTGTCACTGATTGCAACAGTCACTGGAGGCAGATTCACTGTTTTTTTCCAAATTCTTTGTTTATATGTACTGCATTTTTGGTGTGCGTACTGATACCTACACATTATAGTTTATTTTTTACTGTGAATAAGGGACTATCATAGAGGACTGGACATTCATTTTCCAATTAGTTTTTGTGTTATGTGCTACTTATGATATGTAGGGTTGAGCGGACACCTAGATGTCCGTGTTCGACGGGTTCGGCCGAACTTTAAAAAAAAGTCCGGGTCCGTGTCCCGGACTTTTACCGAACTTTTCCCGGACACCGAACCCCATTGAAGTCAATGGGGACCCGAACTTTAAGGCACTAAAATGGCTCTAAAACACCAATGGAAAGGGCTAGAGTGCTGCAAATGGCAGCAAAACGTAGTTAAGAGCATGGCAAGTGCTCTGCAAACAAATGTGGATAGGGAAATAACTTAAAACAACAAAAAAAAAAACAGAAAAATAAAACAATGTTCTTCATCTCTGAAGGACGAGGCCCATATGGAGTAGGAGGGAGGTTGAGGTGGTGGTGGATGTGGCGGTGTCATAGGCGTGCGCACAGGGTGTGCCTGGTGTACCTGGGCACACCCTAATCACCTAGGGCACATAGCATTATCGCTCTGTTTGCCAGTGAGGAGATGGGAAAGATCTCCCTCGCACCTGCTCTGCTCTATTTCTCTTTGCCAGCAGGGAGAGTAATGTATCGGGGCCATGTACATGTAGGCAAACACATGCATGTGTATTTCAACTTTGGGGTGCACACCCTAATGCAATAGGCTGCGCACACCTATGGGCGGTGTAGGTGGAAGCGGCGGTGGAGGAGGACCAGGGCCGGATTAAGAGCATCATGGTCTTGGTGCTGAGGATTTTGAAGGGCCTTAAGGGCCGTGCCTTGGCATGCACCCAGAGGAGGAAGGGTGCAGCCATGCATGCCTAATTCAACATGGGATGCTGTCTCTGAAGCCCATAAACACATCCATGCATCGGCAACTGTCCCTCCTTGTCCGGCCTTCGCGCTGTGTGGGGAGGTTCTGAGGGTGCTGCCTGGAGAAGCGAGCATAGAAGCCAGACTTCTGTGTTTACAAGTGACAGAAGAGCGGTCACAGTGAATATGGCCAACCCGGGGCCTATATAAAAGGTAGGGGCCTGCATGGAGCTGCAGCTCCAATAGCCCCTACGTTAATCTGGCCCTGAGGAGGAGGACGAGGTAGCCAACACTGCTTCTTTTCACAAATTTTAAATGAGGGTACACCCCAAAAGAGTGAGAAAGAGCAAAAATGGAACAATGGCTGGGTAAGGTCGGTATCCATTGCTATTCTGCACAAGGTACGGAAAAGTCCCGTGGGATCCATGCCTGGTTCATTTTAATGAACGTGAGCTTGTCCACATTGTCTCTGGACAGGCGGCTGCGCTTGTCTGTTATAACACCCCCAGCCATGCTAAATACCCGTTCAGATAATACACTGGCTGCAGGGCACGCCAGCACCTCCAAGGCGTAAAGGGCAAGCTCAGGCCATGTGCCCAATTTGGAGACCCAGAAGTTGAAGGGGGCAGACCCCTCATTCACTACATGTAGGCGTGTGCACACATACTGCTCCACCATGTTGGTAAAATGCTGCCTCCTGCTAAGACGTTCCATCTGAGCTGCTGGTGCTGCTGTTTGTTGTGGCGTGCTGACAAAGCTTTTCCACATTTCGGCCATGCTAACCCTGCCTTCTGAGGTGCTGGCGGTGCCCTGGTTGAGTTGGCGACCTCCTCCTCCTCTGCCTTGTGCTTCCACTGTGGCCCCGCTGTCAGATGGGAATGCCAGCAGCATCGTGTCTACCAGCGTGCGCTTGTACTCGCGCATCTTGCGATCACGCTCCAGTGAGTGAATTAAGGACGGTACGTTGTCCTTGTAACAGGGATCCAGCAGCGTGGCCACCCAGTAATCAGCACAAGTTAGAATGTGGGCAACTCGGCGGTCGTTGTGGAGACACTGCAGCATGTAATCGCTCATGTGTGCCAGGCTGCCCAGAGGCGACGAAAGGCTGTCCTCTGTGGGAGGTGTATCGTCCCTGTCCTCTGTATCCCCCCAGCCACGCACCAGTGATGGCCATGAGCTGGCCTGGGTGCCACCCTGCTGTGAACATGGTTCCATCTCCTCCTCCAGCTCCTCCTCCAGCTCCTCCTCCTCCTCATCCTCCAGAACTGTGCCCCTGCTGGACAATTGTGTCCCTGGCGTTTGTGTGTGCAGGAACCCACCCTCGGAGCCCCTTGCGAATGACTGCCCTGAAAGCCTTTGAAATGTTACCTCTTCATCCTCCTCCTCCTCCTCCTCATCCTGTGCCACATCCTCTTCCATCATCGCCCGAATTGTTTTTTCAAGGAGGCATAGAAGTGGGATAGTTAAGCTGAGAACGGCGTCATTGCCACTGGCCATGTTGGTGGAGTACTCAAAACAGCGCAACAAGGCACACAGGTCTCGCATGGAGGCCCAGTTATTGGTGGTGAAGTGGTGCTGTTCCGCAGAGCGACTCACGCGTGCGTGCTGCAGCTGAAACTCCACTATGGCCTGCTGCTGCTCGCACAGTCTTTGCAGCATGTGCAAGGTGGAGTTCCACCTTGTGGGCACGTCACATATGAGGCGGTGAGCGGGAAGGCCGAAGTTACGCTGCAGCCCTGCCAGGCGAGCAGCAGCAGGGTGAGAACGCCGAAAGTGCGCACAGACGGCCCGCACTTTCTGCAGCAGCTCTGACATATCGGGGTAGTTTTTAAGGAACCTCTGCACCACCAAATTCAGCACATGCGCCAGGCAAGGGATGTGCGTCAAACCGGCTAGGCCCAGAGCTGCTATGAGATTTCGCCCGTTATCGCACACCACCAGGCCGGGCTTGAGGCTCGCTGGCAGCAACCACTCATTTGTCTGCTGTTCCATGCTCCTCCACAACTCCTGCGCGGTGTGTGGTTTGTCCCCCAAACAGGCAAGTTGTAAAACTGCCTGCTGTCGTTTAGCCCTGGCCGTGCTGAAGTTGGTGGTGAAGGTATTATGCTGTCCGGATGAGGAGGCGGTAGAGGATGAGGTAGCGGAGTAGGATGAGTTAGGAACAGGAGGCAAACTGAAGCGCCCTGCAATCCTCGGTGGTGGAAGGACATGTGCCAAATTGCTATCCGCCTCAGGCCCATCCGCCACTGCATTTACCCAGTGTGCCGGGAGATATAAAACCCCTGACCGTGCTTACTGGTCCACGTATCGGTAGTTAGGTGGACCTTGGCACAGATGGCGTTGCGCAGTGCACACCTGATATTTTCCCCCACTTGGTTGTGCAGGGAAGGGATGGCTTGCCTGGAAAAGTAGTGGCGGCTGGGCACGACGTACTGTGGGACAGCCACCGACATAAGCTTTTTAAAACTGGGCGTCTCCACCAGACGGAATGACAGCATTTCAAAGGCCAATAATTGTGAAATGCTGGCATTCAGGGCCAGGGATCGCGGGTGGGTAGGGGGGTACTTCCTCTTCCTCTCAAGTGTTTGGGAGATGGAAAGCTGAACGCTTCCACGGGACATTGTGGAGATGGTTGTTGGTGACCCAGGTGGTGGTGTTGCTGACAGATCGTCTGTTTGCGGGGTGGCAGGTGCCGGTATGACTACAGAGGTGGCTGGAGCGGCCGAGACTGCAGCAGAAGAGGAAGCAGGATGAGCCAGAGACGTTTCTTGGTTTTGAAGGTGTGTACTCCACTGCAGCTCGTGCTTTGCACTTAGATGCCTGATCATGCAGGTTGTGCTCAGGTTGAGAAGGTTTATGCCTCGCTCCAGGCTCTGATTGCACAGGGTGCAAACCACTCGTGTCCTGTCATCAGCACATTTTCTAAAGAACTTCCACGCTAGAGAACTCTTTTGAGCTGACTTTGGTGCGCTCGTTCCCTTGCTGCGTTGGGCAGTAGCAGGCGTAGTGTCTAGGGCACGGCCGCTCCACTTCTGCACCCTGCTCCCTCTTCTGCTGTGCTGGTGGCTCTGTGCGACCACCGCCTCTTCCTCCAAACTACTCAGGTCACCTGCATGACCTTCATTCCATGTGGGGTCGAGGACCTCATCGTCCTCCACATCATCTTCCACCCAGTCTTCACCCCTGCCCTCCCTGTCGGTCTCCACAATGCTGAACGCCGCAGCAGTTGGCACCTGCGTTTCGTCATCATCGGAGACGTGCTGTGATGGTCCTTCCATGTACTCATCTTGAGAAATAAGTGGTTGGGCATCGCTGCACTCAATCTCTTCCACTTCTGGGGCAGGGCTAGGTGGATGGCCCTGGGAAACCCTGCTGACAGAGTCCTCAAAAAGAATAAGAGACTGCTCTATGGCTTGGGGCTCAGACTGCTTGCCTGATTTGCAAGGGGGTGAGGTGAAAGACGGTTGGACATTGGCTGCAGGTGCCAACTCTGACCTTTCTGCAGTAGACTGGGTGGGAGACAATGTGAAGGAACTGGAGGCACTGTCAGCAGCAAACCAATCTACTATCGCCTCTCTGTGTTCTGGCCTCATCACTTCTAGAGGCGTATGATGCCCTACCAAATACTGATGCAGGTTCTGTCGCCTACTCACACTTGAGGAAGGTGTTTCACTTGTGCGTGTAGCTGGCACAGATCGACCACGTCCTCTCCTTGCAACAGGAGCTCTAGCAGCAGCACCACCACGACCCAGGCCACGGCCCCTATTTGACGCTCTCCTCATATTTCTGAAATTTAAGATCTTGCCCTAGAAAGGTCTTTATTGAATAGCGGAACAAAAGAACAACAGTATCGCACGGGTGTATCTCACAGTCAAATATGCAAACTATGCCGCAATTTAATGTTTTTTACACCAAAAGGGTGTGTATTGAATAGCGGAATAGGATAAAAAACTGTGTATCTCACACGTACAAACACAGACTAGGCCCGATTAAATTTTTTCCTACCCTAAAGGGAGGATGAGGAAGAGGAGTATGGAACAGGCAGCACCCTCAAATCTTCAGAAGTATGAGATGAACCCCAAAAACTTGGAAAGGTGGATCTCACACGTACCGACACAGACTATTCCGCAATTTAATTGAGCCACAAAGGTTTTTATTGAATAGCGGAATAGGAAATATGATAAAAAAAAAGTGTATGTTTTTCACACGTACAGAAGCACACTAGGCCCCAATTACTATTGTTTGTACACCTAAAAGGATGGATGAGGAGGAGGAGGAGGAGGAGTATAGAACAGGCAGCACCCTCAAAGCTTCAGAAGTATGAGATGAACCCCAAAAACTTGGAAAGGTGGATCTCACACGTACCGACACAGACTATTCCGCAATTTAATTGAGCCCCAAAGGTTTTTATTGAATAGCGGAATAGGAAATATGATCAAAAAAAAGTGTATGTTTTTCACACGTACAGAAGCACACTAGGCCCCAATTACTATTGTTTGTACACCTAAAAGGATGGATGAGGAGGAGGAGGAGGAGGAGGAGTATAGAACAGGCAGCACCCTCAAAGCTTCAGAAGTATGAGATGAACCCCAAAAACTTGGAAAGTTGGATCTCACACGTACCGACACAGACTATTCCGCAATTTAATTGAGCCCCAAAGGTTTTTATTGAATAGCGGAATAGGAAATATGATAAAAAAAAAATGTATGTTTTTCACACGTACAGAAGCACACTAGGCCCCAATTACTATTGTTTGTACACCTAAAAGGATGGATGAGGAAGAGGAGGAGGAGGAGTATAGAACAGGCAGCACCCTCAAAGCTTCAGAAGTATGAGATGAACCCCAAAAACTTGGAAAGGTGGATCTCACACGTACCGACACAGACTATTCTGCAATTTAATTGAGCCCCAAAGGTTTTTATTGAATAGCAGAATAGGAAATATGATAAAAAAAAAGTGTATGTTTTTCACACGTACAGAAGCACACTAGGCCCCAATTACTATTGTTTGTACACCTAAAAGGATGGATGAGGAGGAGGAGGAGGAGGAGTATAGAACAGGCAGCACCCTCAAAGCTTCAGAAGTATGAGATGAACCCCAAAAACTTGGAAAGGTGGATCTCACACGTACCGACACAGACTATTCCGCAATTTAATTGAGCCCCAAAGGTTTTTATTGAATAGCGGAATAGGAAATATGATAAAAAAAAAGTGTATGTTTTTCACACGTACAGAAGCACACTAGGCCCCAATTACTATTGTTTGTACACCTAAAAGGATGGATGAGGAAGAGGAGGAGGAGGAGTATAGAACAGGCAGCACCCTCAAAGCTTCAGAAGTATGAGATGAACCCCAAA
Organism: Pelophylax lessonae; assembly: GCF_965119305.1. Taxonomy (NCBI): domain Eukaryota; kingdom Metazoa; phylum Chordata; class Amphibia; order Anura; family Ranidae; genus Pelophylax; species Pelophylax lessonae. Next base: position 526,698,475 of record NC_138771.1, read on the forward strand.
AACTTGGAAAGGTGGATCTCACACGTACCGACACAGACTATTCCGCAATTTAATTGAGCCCCAAAGGTTTTTATTGAATAACGGAATAGGAAATATGATCAAAAAAAGTGTATGTTTTTCACACGTACAGAAGCACACTAGGCCCCAATTACTATTGTTTGTACACCTAAAAGGATGGATGAGGAGGAGGAGGAGGAGTATAGAACAGGCAGCACCCTCAAAGCTTCAGAAGTATGAGATTGTGTTCACTGTACCCCACAAAGATTGTGTTCACTGTACCCCACAAAGGTTTTGTTCACTGCACCCCACAAAGATTGTGTTCACTGTACCCCACAAAGGTTTTGTTCACTGCACCCCACAAAGATTGTGTTCACTGTACCCCACAAAGATTGTGTTCACTGCACCCCAAAAGGATTGTCTTCTCTGCACCCCACAAAGATTGTGTTCACTGTACCCCACAAAGGTTTTGTTCACTGTACCCCACAAAGATTGTGTTCACTGCACTCCAAAAGGATTGTCTTCACTGCCCCCCACAAAGATTGTGTTCACTGTACCCCACAAAGGTTTTGTTCACTGCACCCCACAAAGATTGTGTTCACTGTACCCCACAAAGGTTTTGTTCACTGCACCCCACAAAGATTGTGTTCACTGTACCCCCCAAAGATTTTGTTCACTGCACCCCACAAGGATTGTTTGTCTTCACTGCAACCCACAAGGATTGTCTTCACTGCACCCCACAAGGATTGTCTTCACTGCACCCCACAAAGATTGTGTTCACTGCACCCCACAAAGGTTTTGTTCACTGCACCCCACAAAGATTGTGTTCACTGTACCCCACAAAGGTTTTGTTCACTGCACCCCACAAAGATTGTGTTCACTGTACCCCACAAAGATTGTGTTCACTGTACCCCACAAAGGTTTTGTTCACTGCACCCCACAAAGATTGTGTTCACTGTACCCCACAAAGGTTGTGTTCACTGCACCCCACAAAGATTGTGTTCACTGCACCCCACAAAGATTGTGTTCACTGTACCCCACAAAGGTTTTGTTCACTGCACCCCACAAAGGTTTTGTTCACTGCACCCCACAAAGATTGTGTTCACTGTACCCCACAAAGATTGTGTTCACTGCACTCCAAAAGGATTGTCTTCACTGCACCCCACAAAGATTGTGTTCACTGTACCCCACAAAGGTTTTGTTCACTGCACCCCACAAAGATTGTGTTCACTGTACCCCCCAAAGATTTTGTTCACTGCACCCCACAAGGATTGTCTTCACTGCACCCCACAAAGATTGTGTTCACTGTACCCCACAAAGATTGTGTTCACTGCACTCCAAAAGGATTGTCTTCACTGCACCCCACAAAGATTGTGTTCACTGCACCCCACAAAGATTGTGTTCACTGTACCCCCCAAAGATTTTGTTCACTGCACCGCACAAGGATTGTCTTCACTGCACCCCACAAGGATTGTCTTCACTGCACCCCACAAAGATTGTGTTCACTGTACCCCACAAAGATTTTGTTCACTGCACCCCACAAAGATTGTGTTCACTGTACCCCACAAAGATTTTGTTCACTGCACTCCAAAAGGATTGTCTTCACTGCACCCCACAAAGATTGTGTTCACTGTACCCCACAAAGGTTTTGTTCACTGCACCCCACAAAGATTGTGTTCACTGTACCCCACAAAGGTTTTGTTCACTGCACCCCACAAAGATTGTGTTCACTGTACCCCACAAAGATTGTGTTCACTGTACCCCACAAAGGTTTTGTTCACTGCACCCCACAAAGATTGTGTTCACTGTACCCCACAAAGGTTGTGTTCACTGCACCCCACAAAGGTTTTGTTCACTGCACCCCACAAAGATTGTGTTCACTGCACCCCACAAAGATTGTGTTCACTGTACCCCACAAAGGTTTTGTTCACTGCACCCCACAAAGACTGTGTTCACTGTACCCCACAAAGATTGTGTTCACTGCACTCCAAAAGGATTGTCTTCACTGCACCCCACAAAGATTGTGTTCACTGTACCCCACAAACGTTTTGTTCACTGCACCCCACAAAGATTGTGTTCACTGTACCCCACAAAGGTTTTGTTCACTGCACCCCACAAAGATTGTGTTCACTGTACCCCCCAAAGATTTTGTTCACTGCACCCCACAAGGATTGTCTTCACTGCACCCCACAAGGATTGTCTTCACTGCACCCCACAAAGATTGTGTTCACTGTACCCCACAAAGATTTTGTTCACTGCACCCCACAAAGATTGTGTTCACTGTACCCCACAAAGATTTTGTTCACTGCACTCCAAAAGGATTGTCTTCACTGCACCCCACAAAGATTGTGTTCACTGTACCCCACAAAGGTTTTGTTCACTGCACCCCACAAAGATTGTGTTCACTGTACCCCACAAAGGTTTTGTTCACTGCACCCCACAAAGATTGTGTTCACTGTACCCCACAAAGATTGTGTTCACTGTACCCCACAAAGGTTTTGTTCACTGCACCCCACAAAGATTGTGTTCACTGTACCCCACAAAGGTTGTGTTCACTGCACCCCACAAAGGTTTTGTTCACTGCACCCCACAAAGATTGTGTTCACTGCACCCCACAAAGATTGTGTTCACTGTACCCCACAAAGGTTTTGTTCACTGCACCCCACAAAGATTGTGTTCACTGTACCCCACAAAGATTGTGTTCACTGCACTCCAAAAGGATTGTCTTCACTGCACCCCACAAAGATTGTGTTCACTGTACCCCACAAAGGTTTTGTTCACTGCACCCCACAAAGATTGTGTTCACTGTACCCCACAAAGGTTTTGTTCACTGCACCCCACAAAGATTGTGTTCACTGTACCCCCCAAAGATTTTGTTCACTGCACCCCACAAGGATTGTCTTCACTGCACCCCACAAGGATTGTCTTCACTGCACCCCACAAAGATTGTGTTCACTGCACCCCACAAAGGTTTTGTTCATTGCACCCCACAAAGATTGTGTTCACTGTACCCCCCCAAAGATTTTGTTCACTGCACCCCACAAGGATTGTCTTCTCTGCACCCCACAAAGATTGTGTTCACTGTACCCCCCAAAGATTTTGTTCACTGCACCCCACAAGGATTGTCTTCACTGCACCCCACAAGGATTGTCTTCACTGCACCCCACAAAGATTGTGTTCACTGTACCCCCACAAAGGTTTTGTTCACTGCACCCCACAAAGATTTTGTTCACTGCACTCCAAAAGGATTGTGTTCACTGCACCCCAAAAAGATTGTGTTCACTGCAGCCCACACACAGAAAAATGGATGTGGATCACTGACACCTGCCTATCTCCTATCCCACACCACACAGCAATATCGATTGTAGTTTGTAGAACACACTTTCCCTAAAATTCAGCAGACTCTGTCCCTAACAGGATTGAGAAGAGATCGTAGATCAGGAGAACTAAGTGCAGACCCCACCCCACACAGCAATATCGATTGTAGTTTGTAGAACACACTGACCCTATAATTCAGCAGACTCTATCCCTAAAATGCCTACAACTCGCCCTGCCTAAACACTCCGACCTGTCCCTCAATTCTATCCGGACACAAATGGTTTTTTCCTGCCTATCTTTCCCTAATCAGCAGCCAGCACGTTGATGTGTGCTCTGTCCCTGATCTAAGCAGCATAATGACGCCGCTGCGGCTGCCTCGAACTTATAAAGACTTGGTCACATGCTTCAGACGGCCAATCACAGCTACTGAGACATTTGCAGGCATGGCTGGGATGGCTTAAGGCACACCAGTTAAACGATTGTTGATTGGCTGTTGAAAGCCCGCCATGAAAAGAGCGCCAAAGCATGCAAAACCCGGAAATAAAACGACCGAACACGGATTTTTACCCGAAAATACAGTAAAGTGTCCGTGTTCGTGTTCGGGTAACAAAAATCCAATTATTCGGTACGAACACGAATAATACAGTCCGTGTTCGCTCAACACTAATGATATGTCATTTATTTACTAGTGCTGCATGACTAAGGCACTTCAGATGACCTCTTAAATTCCTAAGAAACCTGTCCCCAACCCAACCCCCTTTTTTTACCCCAACTATCTCTATAAAAATGCCAAACACAAGTGTTGGAGTAAAATTTTGGCCGTAATGGCCGTTTATTAAAACTAAACAAAATTATAACAAACATTCCTTAAAACAGGAAAACAAATAATAATACAGTAACAAGAAAACTGAGGTTGCCGATCTTTGGAGGCACCAATTATCAATCATCCACTTTTGTATCTGCGTAACTATTTTTTCCCAGTCCCCAGCCGACCACACCGGCTCGAGGACGACCTCAACATTCAGCAGATACCACCATTTTAACCTGCCAATTAAACCCCCATTAACTGGTATTCCACAGGTGACTCCATACCTTAGATGGGTCCCTAAACTGATAAACATAGCAGGTTATTTTACACGCCTCCAAAGACCCCAACCGCCAACCAGGTAGAGGACATAGTGATGCAAAATTCCACGATAAGGGAGGGTGGGCAGGAATGTTCTTCCCCACGCGTAAACTTGAATGGCGGGCAGATAGTGATGCCTTCTAAATGACCCCCCCTGTAGCCCCACCTCCTGAAATTAAAAACCCCCTAATTGGGTAGAGGCCTGTAAACAAACTATTAACCCTGACTATACCAGATTCCCCTGACTACCCAGTCATGCCAGCCCTGCGCCTTTTTTTTTTCTGCTACAGGCTGTACTCTTGTCTTTGTTTTACTGTTTAGAAGGTATTCACCTTTTGTGCTAGCAGCTTCTGCTTCATAGCGCTCGCTCGTTACAGTTTTTCATATTTGCACCTGCCTACATGCTGACTCCTATACTTTGCCATGCTTCCCCCTGTGCTCTGCCCAGAATTGAGCATCTGTGCAGAAAGATGCAAGCACAAGTTTCACAGCAAGAGCCGGTTCACACATATGCAAAGACAGACATTGCATGTGATTCGCAGCACATTGCCCTGCAATTCACATGCGATCTCTGTGCGATGCAAATCTGTATGTCTGAGTTCACATTGCATTCGGGCCATACTGGCGCAGGACCCTTTTTTGGGTCCACACCAGAATCGGATCGCATGGGTGTTCACACCTATGCGTCCCAATTCATGTCCGAAATGACAGTTTGCATTGCGATATGCAAACTGATCTGTGAGTGTTGTTAACTTTGTATTGACACCCCCAGCGATTGGAATATGGCAGTGTGAACTGCCTGCGGGTTGAGTGCGATGTGGGAACCTGCAGTGGATTCGCAGGGTTCCTGCATTGCATATATGTGTGAACCAAGACTAAATAGGTAAGTTTTCTAATGTTTATTCTATTTATTAATGCTGTTGCTAAAAATGTTGTATAGATACAGTATGGTGAGTGTGTTACTGCCAGGATGACCAGGTCAGAATAAATTAAAAAAGCCTTGAAATGAAAATTCAAGCAACCACTACATCTACAGACAAGTAAGCTGCAATAAATGACCTTTTTGTTCTTTTGTTCACGCCTGAATCGCACAGGAATGTGGTCTGCATTCCTGTGTAATTCCTATGGGACTCCATGCTTTGTGATTTTTAGCCTATTATTTGAATGGGTTAAAATCACCATAGATCACACCAAAAGTTTCAAAAACGCACTGCACCGGATCGCATGGTACTGCAATCCAGTGCAGGCAAACACACTGTGTTTGTGATCTACATTTTGGGGTGCTGTTAAGATTATATTGACACCTGCAGCAAACCGCACACCCACTTTTTATTTGGTGGTCCAGGAGACGCACACAAAATGCGGGTTTCCCGCACCTCGTTCCAATGTGAACAAGCCACTGGGTCTTGTTCACACATGTCCTGGCATCAGTGCCTCATGTGGTCTGCTTTTGTTTTGGCATATGGATCTGCCTAAACTGCGTGCAGGCAGCCGGCACAGGTGGATGCAGATGCAGCAGTTGCAGAGATATAGCCGCATGTCATTGTTTGACAGCCGTGCAAGGGTATGGATGCACACTGTCTGCTTTAGGCCTGGTTCACACCTATGCAGGTTGCAGTTTGCATATTCCGGGTGCATTTTGCATTTTTCAATACACATTTTTTGATCCATTGAAGTCTATGGAACCAAAAACCAGAAAAAAGTCACAGGTCCTTTCCATAAAATGCACTGATGTGAACGTGACCCATAGGAAACCATGTTAAATGGACTGTAGTGTGTTTCTGCAAAACTGAAAATGCACTAACAAATGCGAAGGTGTGAACCAGGTCTTAAGCTGGATACACACTATCCAACTTTTGTTGTTAGTTTTCCTTTGGATTAACCTTCAACTATGTAATGCAAGGGCCTGCCTGATTGCATACAAATTGAAAGTGTTTAGGTCTGACCTCATATTATATGGTTTTGGTAAATCTAAAGGAAAAAATCTAAAGAAAATTGTATAGTGTGTATCCAGCTTTAGACTTGTTCACACAGGCAACCAGGGGAGGTAAAAATAAGCAGTTGATTAGCGGTTTTATTGCCCCTTTGACTACTTCTTTTAGGGCCAGTTCACACCACAAGCGGTCTAATGTGTTTTTTTCTGCATCAAAAACTCATGGATAGTAGGTTATATGGTTTTTAATGGCATAGTTCACACCAGTACAATCATTTCCAGTGCGTTCCAGTTCCAGATATGCTGCATTTTATCTGCACTGAACTGTAACGGAACGTGCAAAAAAACCCATCAAAAATGCACCGGAATGCATCAAAAATGCACATGCAAAAAAGCCTCCGAAACGCATATTCTCAGGACTGTGTTTCTATAGTGTAAACTGACCCTAAAGCTGCAATAGCGGCCAGACAGGGTTTTTAACGGGTTGCGTTTGGCAGACAGCCCCGCAGCCTAACACAGCACATTCAAATGAATGGGGACGTGCCAGAACTGTGTGTATTGCATGCGGTTGTGGCGCAGTAGTAGAAGACATGTCGCCACCCAGCTGCCTGTCAGCTGCCCACTAAAATGCGATCCACCGCAAATCATTTTTCAGAGGGGGCAAGAAATGTTGCAAGTGTGAATGAGCCCTTAAAGCCTTCTTCTGAATGAAATTAATGATAATATAAAACCGTGGGCTTTACATAGATTTCCTACATGTAAATAGAGCAGAAAATGTTTTATATATAGATAAGGGAAGTACTATTATTATCTCTTTTGTGTAAAGCTAACCAGTATGTAGAGTTTAGCGATCCTTTAACCTCAGCATAATAGCGGTATCACTAGAGGCTCAGACCATATTTTCAGGCCACATCGCTGCGGCCAACGTGTCCCCAGATCTATTTAAAGGACTTTCAGTGTGCTGACATGAAGAGTAATTACAGCATTTGGGGCTCCCAGCTGAGTCTGGAGAATGCAGAGTGGAGCAGAATTCCTGGATTCTGTCATACGGATCGCATTATTCTTACCTCTGCACCTGCCTTCTAGCTGTCGGGGGCATTGATTCTCAGGCGGAGAAGGCTTGAATAGGAAACTTCAGTAACCTGTAACGCATCAAGTCGGGAACACACGCTTCTTCTCTGGGAAGGAGGGCTGTGACCAATCAGTAGAGAAGAATATTATTTTCTAGGTACTGATCTGTTTTAAAATAAAGTGAACTTTTTTTCCGAGGGCTTGGAAATGAAACAAGCTACTATGTGTCAAAGTGTATCTAAATCCAAGAACAAAATAAAATATATTGCAGCTTACCAGTTCAAAGATGTGGTGGCTGCATTTTTTCCCGAGGCTTTTTTATTTTTTATTTTCACCCAGCGATCCTGCCAGTAACACACTTCCGGTTCTAGGGTGACAATGCTCCCTGTACTGTATCTATGGAGGAGCAGTATTGTCACCCTAGGAAGGGAAAAGGGCTAGAACTACAGAACACCTCCCCTTGCATCTTCCCTAAAACATGGCAGGATGTGTTTTGTTAACCACAAAGGTGAACTGGGCAGGCTGAAAACAATGATAGTATATGGCCTGGAGCTGAGTGAAACTAGTAGGAGGGCCAGCATGACTGGGGCCTGCAGAAGAGGCCGAGTATTAGTGGGGTGATTTAGAATTATGCATTCTGTTTACCAGATTGAAGAGTTCAATGCAAAGGGTGTGTCCTATAGTGGGTATAGAAGAGGGGGAATTGTTTCAGAGCTCAAGTTGGAGCTCATCACAGCATCATTTTCTTCTGCGTTCCTGGACTTCACCTGTAGGAAGAACAAAAGATGGATGACTTGAACAACATGCTGTCCCAACTTAGAGCTGCAGCTGTGGCTAGAGGCCCTGGGTGGCTACAAGACAAACTATCACACTTATTGCAGGAGCCCAGGCAGGTCTCTCCTTGGCCCTCTTCTAGTCGCCCACATGCTAGGAGGTCTAGGCCTTCTAAACGCTTCAGTCCTGTGGTGACATCTCAGGTTCTGTGCTGTTCTGGGAGCCCCTCAAGCGACACCAGTAGCCAAGCGCACACCTGCTTCCCCTGGTGTGCGAGTTGTGGGGGGGGAATCCCCTTCTATGGCGAACACAGGGTGGGAGTTTCTTCATCTGCCACCCACTTCCCTGCCCTTTAACCTCGCAGTGCGGCTGGCTATACAGGTTCCCTGCCTGTGTTTAGTGCGGCCCATCAGAGGAGTGGCTGAATGGTGGGTGCTGTCCCAGTTTTGGGAGCCCCCAGCTTTCCCCTGTGTCCTGGCATCGCAGAGCAGGAGCCGTGAATAGAAGGAGCAAGGTGTGGCTGGTGAGGCTTCTACCATCCCTCACAGAGCCCAGCGTGGGAGTAGGAGAGGGAACACCCAGGGTTCTGGTGTGGAGGTGGGTTCTGATGTCATCAACGGGCGCCTGCCGGGCTCCTGGCTGGGCAACTGCTGAGGGGAGAGTGACAGTGCGGCTTGGTGAACAGAGCCGGTCTGAAGGGGTGCTCAGTGGTTCAGAAGATGGTGAACTCCCACACGCTGCACGGGGGTCCAGATCTGCGGCTGGATGTCCTGAGGGACAGAGGCAGCCAGGTAAGCCTTCAGTTTCATGCCTCTTTCTTGTTCTCATTCTCTCTCTATTCAAGGGAGATTAGTTGACAGCTCAGCAGAGATTGGAGTAATGTGGGGTTGGCTGGAGTTTTGGGGGGCAGTGCTGGGTCCTTAGTCTCTTCTTTGGTGGGGGCCCCTGGCATGAATGGTGTTGTAAATACCCTGTTAGCAGGTCATAGGGAGGTCCTCTCCGGTAGCCCATCGTGGTCCATAGCACAACCTGCCACTCCAGTGTCAGTGGTCAGGCAATCAGGGTTCCATCTGAGGCCTCAACTCATCCTCTTGGTGCGGGTGCAGACCATCGGATTCCTCTGGTCAATGGCTGGTGGCGTATGTTAACTACGGCCGGTAAGCCTTTGGATGACAAAGCGGCTGACAAAGGATTTGCCGGGGTTAATGGGATATGTCTGGCAAATGCTGCAAAAATGCGAAGGGTATGAGTGTTTTAAAAGGGCCTTTGGGTGTGCATCTAAAAACAGAAGTGAAGGAGCATATATGGAAGGGTGTGTATGTAGAAATTTTTCTTTGTTGCCACTGGAAAAATTTAACTTTAAAGTTAAACCAGATGAAAGTAGGAAGGAGGAAGAAGAAAAACGGCAGTATTGGCTTATTCCCCATACGTTCTCAAACTAGTAGGCTTATCCAGTTTTCGCTAGTGTCATTGGGGGACAAGACCCCTGAGAATTGCTCCCCCCTTTTTTCATTATCTGGACCCTATCAGCGAAGGCCAGTGAGTCTATGGTGGGGTTGGTTTCGCTATGACGAGCAATTTCGTCAGCACAAGGTAGTTCAGCTTTCCTTACAGTGGGACCACAACAACATCAGTCTCTGGATGAAACTGATGTGTAGTCTTGATGAAATTCAGTTTCAGGGTAGGGCCAGGGGTACAGCAGCCTCTTCACAAGCGGCCACAAAATGCAGGGGGTTGTGTTGGCAATTCAATGCAAGTTTGGCACCACAAGCTATTTCTGTCATGACTGTTCATGGTGTGGAGGGTCTCATTCGCTGTCCTTATGCTCCAAGCAAGGAAAAGGAAAAGAAAAAGGAGGCAATGCTGGAAAGAGGGAAGAAGCCGGTGAGGGTAGAAAAGATGGCACCTTTCCCTAAGCGTAATCCTAACTGGGAGGCAGCTTATGTGTTTCAGCTGGGTTTCTCGTAGGGTTTTTTCTGATACCCTGCCATTTGCTGGTTGTTCCTCCTATGGCAGATAACTTGCAGTCATCTCATTCACATCCAGCGGTCGTTTTCAGGAAAACTTTTCAAAGAAGTTGCTTTGGTTTGCATGGCTCTTCCTTTTGATTCACCGCCAGTAAGTCTATTAGCTTTTGACAAGTTTATAAAAAAAACGCTGCCCGCTGAACACGACTGTTCCCGTCCAGGGACACAGCCGAATGACAGAGGTTACCTGGTGAAGTTACAGGGGGACCCTGCCCCCATGTCTACCTCTCATTGGGCGAGTGTCATCTCTGAATGACAGATAAACATGGGGGTGGGGTTACCCAGTAATGTAACTGGTTGATCCTGCCCCATATTGACACTCGCCCAATAAGAGGTAAACATAGTGTCAGGACTCTGGTGGCAAGCCTGACATGCAGAGGGTAGCCTCTAGCTCACCAAGGGATGGAGCACAGACGAGTCACCCAGGCAGTAGACACAGGCTAACCCGAGGTGCAGAATCTAAGTGCCAACCGGTCTTCACCAGAGCCTCTGATGGTGAGGATGGATTTTGCTGAGTGTATGACACCAGGTCGCGGTCCTCGGGTTCCCTTACCAGGAGGTGAACAGGTCCAGATCCAGTGGCAGATGAACAGACAAGGATGAGGCAGAAGAGTGGTCACAAAACAAGCCGAGGTAGGGACGGGCGGCAGACAAGTGAGGTGAGGAACAAGCCAGGAGGTCAAGCAGGAATCAAGCAGGATACAACAGGTCTCAGGTTCAGGAACACAGGAGAAGCTGCCGACAAGACAGCAAAGTGTAAACGAACCAGCCACCCTTAAATAGGCCGTTGGGTGTCAAGAGGAAAAAGGTCATTGCGTACGCCTACGTGCCCAGGTCACGGCCTTCGCGCATATGCGTGCGCATTGGCGAACGCCCATTCCCCATTGAATGGGCAAAGGAAAGGTTCGCGCCTGCGCACTTCAAGCGCACAGGGAACTTTCCTGAAACATAAGGGCGGGCATTTAGCCTGGTATGGTTCAGGAGGTGGGGCACTTACTTACCCCCCCCCCCCCTTTCCTGGCCTGCCAGCTTGCATGCTTGGAGATCAAGGTCTGGTATGGATTTCACCATTTTTTTTTTTTTTTTTTAGATTTTGGCATGGGGTTCCCTTTTAAAATATATACCAGACCCTAAGGACCGGGTATGGATAGGGGGTTTCCCCATGCTGGTTTTTTTTCAGAATTTTTCATTGTCGGCATTCTTTTGTTTATATTTCAGCTGTCAGGTGGAAAACCCGCTGATGGGTCATCTGTTGTTAAGGATGCGTCTGCCGGCTTCTCGGCCTGCTCCTTAACAACCAGCTATGCTTCACACAAAACTCAGATCGGTCAAACATTTTTAGACCGATCTGAATTTGAATCGTTCCTAAAATGTGTTAGAAAATGAACAAACTAAACTAAATGAATCAAAGAAACAAAATTAGTAACACAACAAATCTATACAAAAGGAAACTAAACAAATCTTTCCATTTTGCACATGTCTACTGAGGTTTTTTTTTTCCTCTCTTTCTCACTCAATCACTCACTCACCCCAGGTTCTGGACCACGGACCCTTTTATATCTCACAGGACCAGTAGGCGGGCCCCAAACATACATGGCAAAAAGCAAAGAACCGGGAAAGGCATTAACTCCTTCCCTCCCTGCCAGGACAGCACCTGGCTATTCTAACCTGCTTACAAACAGGCCAAATTTCAATCCATGTATGGCCAGCTTTAGCCAATTTAACATCTGAGCATCACCTTTTGCTCCCCATAATTTAGCATGATTGTGGCTTGACAGCCCATTGACTTGAATTGACTGCCTGTCGTGCGTCAAATAAGCTCCAATTTTAGCACTGAGCCAAGCTCATTTGGTGATGTGCGGAAAATGCACATCTACTAACCGCATTTGGTGTATCATTAACCCCATTCACGCCGATGTAATGCAAATATGCAGCCTCAAGGCATCACCCCAGTACGTTTTTTTTAGAGCCGACGGTGGGCCTTCGTGGGCCTTCTTGAGATAACAACTGATGTGGCTAATCATCGGCTGTTATTACAAGCAGCCGGAAGGGAACCCCCCTCTCACGCTGCCATTCACGGCTCGCCTGGGTTCTCCCCTCCCACCAGGAAGCCCAAGCAACCAGCCGGCATGTCCCCCAGCTGGTCGGAGACTCGCAAAATGCTGGAATCGGCTTTGATCGGGTCTCAGATCTAGTTACCCTGGAAGCAATGTCATGACATCACTGCCTGTTTACTCGAGCCTTAGAGGCGCCAGTTATAAAAAAAATGTCAGAATTAAAAAAAGCCAATCTTAGCGTTTTGAATGCTTTTACAGTGCCTTGCAAAAGTATTCGGCTCCCTTGAACTTTGCGACCTTTTGCCACATTTCAGGCTTCAAACATAAAGATAAAACTGTAATTTTTTTGCGAAGAATCAACAACAAATGGGACACAATCATGAAGTGGAATGAAACTTATTGGATATTTTAAACTTTTAACAAATAAAAAACTGAAAAATTGGGCGTGCAAAATTATTCAACCCCCTTAAGTTAATACTTTGTAGCGCCACCTTTTGCTGCGATTAAAGCTGTAAGTCGCTTGGGGTATGTCTCTATCAGTTTTGCACATTGAGAGACTGAAACTTTTGCCCATTCCTCTTTTCAAAACAGCTCGAGCTCAGTGAGGTTGGATGGAGAGCGTTTGTGAACAGCAGTTTTCAGTTCTTTCCACAGATTCTCGATTTCAGGTTTCAGATTCAGGTCTGGACTTTGACTTGGCCATTCTAACACCTGGATTTGTTTATTTGTGAACCATTCCATTGTAGATTTTGCTTTATGTTTTGGATCATTGTCTTGTTGGAAGACAAATCTCCGTCCCAGTCTCAGGTCTTTTGCAGACTCCATCAGGTTTTCTTCCAGAATGGTCCTGTATTTGGCTCCATCCATCTTCCCATCAATTTTAATCATCTTCCCTGTCCCTGCTGAAGAAAAGCAGGCCCAAACCATGATGCTGCCACCGCCATGTTTGACAGTGGGGATGGTATGTTCAGGGTGATGAGCTGTGTTGCTTTTACGCCAAACATAACGTTTTGCATTGTTGCCAAAAAGTTCGATTTTGGTTTCATCTGAACAGAGCACCTTCTTCCACATGTTTGGTGTGTCTCCCAGGTTGCTTGTGGAAAACTTTAAACGACACTTTTTATGGATATCTTTAAGAAATGGCTTTCTTCTTACCACTCTTCCATAAAGGCCAGATTTGTGCAGTATACGACTGATTGTTGTCCTATGGACAGAGTCTCCCACCTCAGCTGTAGATCTCTGCAGTTCATCCAGAGTGATCATGAGCCTCTTGGCTGCATCTCTGATCAGTCTTCTCCTTGTATGAGTTGAAAGTTTAGAGGGACGGCCAGGTCTTCGTAGATTTGCAGTGGTCTGATACTCCTTCCATTTCAATATTATCGCGTGCACAGTGCTCCTTGGGATGTTTAAAGCTTGGGAAATCTTTTTGTATCCAAATCTGGCTTTAAACTTCTCCACAACAGTATCTCGGACCTGCCTGGTGTGTTCCTTGTTCTTCATGATGCCCTCTGCGCTTTAAATGGACCTCTGAGACTATCAAAGTGCAGGTGCATTTATACGGAGACTTGTTTAACTGCTTCCGGTCCGCGCTATAGCCTATATACGGCTGCAGCGCGGACTCGAATTTTCGGGAGGCCGTTTTTAAACGGCCTCCCAGAAGCAGTCTCCCCGCGCGCTCCCGAGAGCGCGCATCGGGGAAATTCTGTGTCAGCCGTGTCCCTTGGACACGGCCGATCACAGATCGTGGTGAATGGCCAATCACAGCGGCCATTCACCACGTGATCGGACCATCCAATGAGAGATGATCTCATATGTAAACATATGAGATCATCTCTCATCGCCGGCGCTCCTTCCTCACACAGACACTGCAGTGTGAGGAAGGAGGGGGAGCCTCACAGCGCCGGGGACACAGAAGAAATGTAATCAGGGCACCGATCACTAGTGCCCTGATTACAAGAGGTAAAACAAATACACAAATTGCCCACAGTGCCCGCCTACAGTGCCCCCCCATCAGTGCCCACAATCAGTGCCCATAGTGCTGCCAGTCAGTGCCCATCAGTGCCTGCTCATCTAGGCACTGATGAGCACTGACTGGCAGCACTATGGGCACTGATTGTGGGCACTGATGGTGCTGCCCATCAGTGCTCATCAGTGCCACCCGTCAGTGTCCATCAGTGCCATCCGCCAGTGCCCATCAGTGCCACCCGCCAGTGCCCATCAGTGCCGCCCATCAGTGCCGCCTCTCAGTGCCCAGCAGTGCCACCTCTCAGTGCCCAGCAGTGCCACCTCTCAGTGCCCAGCAGTGCCGCCTATCAGTGCTCATCAGTGCCGCCTATCAGTGCTCATCAGTGCCGCCTATCAGTGCCGCCTATCAGTGCTGCCTATCAGTGCTCATCAGTGCGGCATATTAGTACCTCCTCATCAGTGCCCATAAGTGCCACCTCATCAGTGCCCATAAGTGCCACCTCATCAGTGCCCATCAGTGCAGCCTATCAGTGCCCATCAGTGCCGCCTCATCAGCACACATCAGTGAAGGAGAAAAATGTATTTATTTTCAAAATTTACTCGCAGAAAATAAGAAAAACTTTTTTTTTTTTCAAAATTTTCTGTCTTTTTTCTTTTTTTTTGTAAAAAATAAAAAACCCAGAGATGATTAAATACCACCAAAAGAAAGCTCTATTTGTGTGAAAAAAATGATACAAATTTCATATGGGTACAGTGTAGCATGACCGCGCAATTGTCAGTCAAATTGTGACAGCGCTGAAAGCTAA
This sequence comes from Pelophylax lessonae, assembly GCF_965119305.1. NCBI lineage: Eukaryota > Metazoa > Chordata > Amphibia > Anura > Ranidae > Pelophylax > Pelophylax lessonae. The sequence continues at coordinate 526,713,549 of NC_138771.1, forward strand.
AAATTGGTCTGGATGGGAAGGGTGTTTAAGTGCACAGAAGGCAAGTGGTTAAACACAGGTGGATTCTATTTATCGTGGAAAGGGGGAAGCTGCGCTAAGTGACACAAAACATATAACAAATTGAGTCCAAACAAAAGTCCCAAAATTGTTTTGATATGTATAAGAATAATAAATTCAATAAAAAAGTCCAAATATTCAAACGAATATCCACCAGTGCAGAAAATGAATGAAGTTACTGCTTACCAGATGTAGCAGTATAATAAGCCTTGCATGTAAATAGCCGAGCCAGATGAAAATCTGTGAAGGATTCCTCACCAGCGATAGCCGTCCCAAGATCACAGTTGTATGGATGTTGGAGTGAAAAACAAATAAAAAACTAGCGTGATACTGTAAAATAAAGTGTATGAAACCACTCCCGTGTGTATCAGAAAAGAAAGGTGCTAGTAAGGACCGCCACCATCACAGGCTGCTTACCAGATAAAGGATATATAAGGCAAATCAATACACAGCAATCCCAAATGAATGATAGAAGCCGTAAGATAAGCCACCACCTTAATCCTAGTTTAATTACCAGATAGTGTAGGTAGATAGGCGTATAAGATCACTTGGATAACTTGTGACCCCCTAGGGACCATCACCAGAATACCCTGCTTACCAGAAATAAGCAAATAAATGCCAATATGACGAGTCCGGGTGTCCCTGGATGTGTTATCCAATCCCCTATAAACAAGTCCGGTCCCTGGTGGTATAGAGGCCGACCCACAGATATGGCTCCGAGATTTACATATAAATGATAATGGAGATATCCATAGTGTAAAACCGTTTATTGCAGATAAAAAATAAGAAGTAATGCACTTACATAAGAAGCATATAATGCGCTGAATCTAAGCTGCCGGCCGGACAGCTTCAAACACCCGCCTGAGCGTCTCGTAGGGGTTACGTCAGCACGCCGTGACCGACGTACGTTTCATCAAAGAATGACGTTCTCAAGGTACGGGCGGCGCGCTGACGCCACCTCTTTTATAGTAACACATCGGAGAGAGGATCCTCCCCGCGGGACCGAGGGTTTGAAACCACTGTTGCCATCTTAACTCAGGTCTAAAGAACAAATCTTAGACCGCATTAATTACTCATATCAATGGGATTTGAACAAATTGATCTAGATTTTTATCATCATTAGTCATTTAGGTCAACATTGGATCATTCAGAGATCCTCAATGAACTTCTGGAGAGAGTTTGCTGCACTGAAAGTAAAGGGGCTGAATAATTTTGCACGCCCAATTTTTCAGTTTTTTATTTGTTAACAAAGTTTGAAATATCCAATAAATTTTGTTCCACTTCATGATTGTGTCCCACTTGTTGTTGATTCTTCACAAAAAATTACAGTTTTATATCTTTATGTTTGAAGCCTGAAATGTGGCAAAAGGTCGCAAAGTTCAAGGGGGCCGAATACTTTCGCAAGGCACTGTAAGTGCAAAGGAGGGATTTGGGGTCTTTTAGACCCCAGATCCCTACACAAAGAGTACTTGTCATGGCCAATAGTTTTTTTTTTTTTTTCCAAAACATTTTATTGAAATCTTATTAAAGCAAATGTACAAAACATCAGATAATCGGACAGCCGGAAAGCACACATTAAATGAAGGAACAATAACATGAGTCAGAAGAACATGGTGCTAGACGAGACGGGGTGAAACAGACCCGAACTCGGTCGCTTACAAAACTACAGAAACATACATGACGGTTATGAGTTTGCAATGGTAAGACCACAATCATACTGAAGCCATGTGGGTGACTGTAATACTGATTAGGGCTAAGGGTTTGTCCCCTGGGCCACAGCAGCGACAACCTCCACAGGAACATGGATGCAGTGGGTATTAGAGCAAATGTGGGCGGCGGCGGTGCCACCTGTGTACCGACACCCCCAACGGGGAACTTGCTGTGTCTGAGCACAGGGGGCAGTCACCATTCAGGTATAGTACCCAAGCTAGGGCTGATCGGCAAGAACTGGGCGGCAGGGACCATCAGTGAGGGAAAAGCTTGGCAGCCCATAAGCGATACGGGTCTGTCAGTGAGGGGCGGGGAGAGGGAGGAGGGGGAGGAAAGGAGAGAGAGGAGATGGAAGAGGGGAAGGGAGGGAGAACTGGGTGGGGGGAAGTTGAAAAAGGGTGTGAAGGAATAAAGGGTTACAGAGGAGCTGACAGTGAAATATAGCAAATTGTAGCAGCTAACCCTGAGGGGAGAATACCAAATACCGACTTAGGGAAGCGAGCAGCAGGCGGTGGTGTCGGGCTATGGGGCAGCACTAAGACTCTGAAATTCTGGTAGGGTCGTAAAATGTATCCAAGGTGCCCATGATTTGTAGTATTTGTCAGTGGTGTCTTTGGCCTGGGCAACAATGTCTTCCATCTTCGCAACCCTTTTCACTCGGTTCAGCCATTTAGCGAGTGTGGGAGGGGCGGTGGACAACCAGTGGCAGGGTACACACATCCTGGCTGCGTTAATGAGGTGTAAAGTAAGGGATTTTTTGTAGCTGGAGAAGGATAAAGAGGTGTGGTGAAGCAAATATTGCGCCGGGGTAAAGTCAGGTGTGTAGGTAGTGATGTGGGGAATTATGGAGTGTACCTCCGCCCAGAATGGCTGGATGAGGGGACACTCCCACCATATATGCAGAAGGGAGCCTTTATGTAAGCCGTATCTCCAACAATTGGGAGAGTTGGTTGTCGAAAACCTGTTTAGCAATTCAGGTGTTCTGTACCATTTGGTGTAAAGTTTGAACCCCGTTTCTTGGGCAAGTACGTTCAAGGATCCCTTGTGCATGTGATAATATATGTTATCCCAGTCCTCCGAAGAGAGGGTCAACCCCAGGTCCCCCTCCCAACGAGAGCGGAGTAAATCAGTGCGGGCGTGAGAAGTCGGGAAGAGCATGGTGTAAAGTATCGACACTAAATGGCGATGCGGACCCAGAGCATCACAAAGTCGTTCAAAAGCTGTGAGGGATCGGGTCCAATCCCCTACGGGCTGCCGTGTTTTGAAGGAAGTGTCTTATTTGTAAGAAGCTATAGAATTGAATATTAGCTGAAGGGTACTTAAGGCGGAGGTCCTGGTAAGAAAGGGGTCGGGAATCCGTGAAAAAGTGGCGTGCTTGAAAGGGCATCTCAGAGGAAGGACCAGTGGAGGGGACGTACGGAAGATCCGGAAGGAAATCAGGGGAAGAGCATAATGATAAGAGCGGGCTAAACTTCGGTGAGAGGTCTAGTTTTCTACGGATCACTTGGAAGAGGCGTAGAGTCGCTCCGGTAACAGGATGAAGTAGGATCGGGCGTGGCGTGTTAGAGGGAGTCACCCAAGGGAGGTCACAAGAGAAGTTTACATTTCTTATGACAGCAATAAAAGTGATCAAAAACATTTTTTTTTAAAGGGACAGTATAAAAAAAAAAAAATAAAAAAAATAAATAAATAATAAAAAAAAAAAAAAAATTTAAGTGCCCTATCCTTCTGTGCTTGTGAGCAGAAGCGAAAACATATGTAAGTTGCGCCTGCAAATGTAAACAATGTTCAAACCACATATGTGAGGTATCGCCGCGATCGTTAGAATGAGAGCAACACTTCTAGAGCTAGACCTCCTCTGTAACTCTAAACTGGTAACGGTTAAAAATGTTTAAAGCATCACCTATGGAGATTTTTAAGTACCATACTTTGCCGCCATTCCACAAGCGTGCAAAATTTTAGAGCATGACATGTTAGTATCTATTTACTCGGCATAACATCTTTCACATTATACAAAAACAATTGGGCTAACTTTACTGTTTTGTTTATTTTTATTTCATGAAAGTGTATTTCAAAATACTGATTTTAACTTGTAAGCAAAAAGTGTCAGCAAAAAGGCTTAGGCTCCAAGGGGTTAAGTTATAATAGCACCTCCAAGTAAGATGTATGTTTTTCATGTTTTCCAGAATGGCAGGTAGAAATTCTCATTGCCCATGTTTCCATGCCATTCAGGTGTGAATGCAGCCTTATAACTGTTATTGTTGTCTGCAGGGCTATAGTTGGACTGTGCTGCTCTAGGCACACCTGAGAGTAATGATAATGGCCTTTTATCCAAGCTTCACCCCTGTGTCATGTGATTATTTTAGTGCTATTGGAAGCAGCATTGATTCCGCTGTATATGTAAAGTGATCTAATTGTTTCATCTGTGTAATGATTGATTACTACTCTTAGCCATTAACGGTAGCATGACTGAGTTACTACAAATCTCCCATGTAGCTTTATTTTTAATCTATGGTCATTTTTTTTAGCACGATTGAGTTACTAAAAAATCTCCTATGTGCTTCAACTCTAATGACACAAAGTCAGAGTCTTCGTCTGCATTGATACCTCAAACTTATAGGGAATTACCCATGGATATAGAGATGAAATTAGCAGATGAACTAACAATCTAATTCTGCAGTTCTCTCCTAACTAATCAGAGACAATCCCACACCACCCTGATTTATGAAATGTGTGTTTTCCCACTACATAAATATTTGTGACTGCCGACAGCAGGTTCGAGAACGGCTGTATTATTCTTTGACTTTGATCCACAGAAGGAAGATGAAATCTCTTAGCGACTCTCTGTCTCTATAAAAAGATGTTGTCTAATCATTTAGACAAGGCTTGTTTCATGTGGCCTTCTGGAAACACGCTGAAGAATAAGATTCTCGATGGCTTCTGACAAGAGATTTGCCTTTCCGCCCGTCCTCCCCTCTGCTCCTGACAAGTTAATGTATCATGTGTGGAGAGGGGATTGTCAACGGAGGATGGCGGTGGGGCCGCTCTAAGTATAGGCAAAGAGGCTGTCTATATTCTCCAGGAAAATTGGCTTCAGGAGGATGAAGATAAATATTGTATCTCCGTCCAATTGGTGTTTTCTGACTTAGAAATCTTTTCACCTCGACACAAATGCATATCAAATACTTCTTCAACTTAAAGCACACCTTGCAGTTCAATGCATGGCCTACTTAAAGTGGAACTTTGGACTAAGTAACTACAATGGGTGGACAGGTAGGGTTTTTAATGCAGAAAAGAGATGCTTTGTCTCTTCTACATTAAAACTACTTACCTGCCTGTCCACCCTTGTACAGTGAGCTGTGAATGCAAAGCTCACTGTACAAACTTGGCAATGGAAAATTTGACTGAACTCCCGTCCATGGGAGTGACGTTATCCCCGCCTGGCCAATGACAGTGGACGGCGATCAGGACCCAGAAGCCAGCCGCCCCGAAGATGTCAGCGAGACTGCAGGGAGCTCAAGGACACTGCATCCCTGGAGCTAAGGTCAGTATTGTTCTTCTTTAAATTGCCCTGGCCTCCAAGTACTTTACAAATCTGATTTTGTTCATAGTTGTAAAATGTACCTGTAAAACAAAAAAATTGATTTAGGGCACGTTTACACCTGGTGCGTTGGAACTGAGCAGCCTTGTGCAAGACAATCTAGCTGTTGTTTGATGTCATTCTCACCTAGGCACCACTGGTGGAAAGAAGGGGTAGGCTAAGTATAAATCCTAACTTTTTTCCCTGCAGGTACATTTTACAACTGTTAATAGTAGGAAGGGGCCCAGGCAGCGAAAGACATTGGCACTGGCCCACGGGCTAAATCACATGTGGGCAGGTGTCCATTGGGTAGAGGTGGTACTTGTGGTACTTGCAATGCAAGGCCATGTTTGTTTCTATTTTTTTCTTTTAACTTTATTGAAGTGTCACAATATAATACTTAATTCAAGCCTATGCACTGCAGTGGTTTTTTTATGCAACTTATAATAATTGCAAAAGTAGTGCACATGATATGACCTGAACATGCCTCCCAAATTTGGAACTTCAGAACAATGGACACTTGTTCTAGCACTGGGTCCCAGGGCTCAGACTGGTTCTGCAGGATGCCAAGATTTGTGTTGAAATCCTGGGACAGTCCGGCAGAATCAGGAATGGTTGGGAGGTATGCCTGCACAACCTTGTCAGCCCTTTTATTCAATAATGTCCTTTGGAAGAAAAGTAGCAAACCCTGCATCTCCTCTTATGATCAGGGGTGATCCAGCTGGTACAAACAGGGTAAGAGCAAATGATGTGCAGGAATATATATATAAAAAAAAAAAAAAAAGGTTAATATAGGATAAAGCAATATCTCACTCACACCAAGGTAATCAGTCTTGGGTGAAAGAAGTGTCCACAGATCAATGTGCAAAGATTCCCCAGAGTTTTTATTTATATCACAGTCAGGCTGTATGATGTAAAACCAGCACTAGTACGCTGGACCCGCTCTTGAGCTGACATGTGTCATCAGAGGCTGCTCTGAAAACCTGTAGGTTAAGAGGGATGTTAAATGGAGGCAACAGGTTTTCAGGACCCCACCCTTTTGTCCAGCCCTAAAATGCAGTATCTTGGCACATTAATTCATGAACACTTGTCATGTACTGGACTGGAGGCTGAGGTGAAGAGAGTGCAGAGTACCTGCCTGAAGGTGGTGACAGAGGATGCTATAAGATGCACGAGTTGCCTGAAGATGAAGCTGCCTGATGATTTCAGATGTGAGGACACCCAAGAGCAGAGAATGATCACAATAGATGATTCTCCAGAGGTGCTAGCAGGTGTTGACGGGTAGGTGAAGCAGAAAGCAAGGTCACAAACCAGCTTGGGGGTCAAACACAGGAACTCAGTCAGGAGCAGAGGCAGAAGCGTGGTCAAGATCATGCCAGGGTCAAACGCAGGAACTCAATCTGGAATAAGGCAGGAGCGGGTCCATAGAGCATGCCCGGTTCAGAGCCAAAGGAGAAGCTAGAGCAGGTCAGGGGCAAGCCGGGTCGGTAACAGGTAATCAATGAGAAGCAGAAATCACAGGAAAACAAGATACAGGGCTGACGATAATTCAGCAATTTGTGAGAGCAACTGTGTCCTTACATAGGCCAGTGAATATTGACAATTAGCGCGCTTTGCATACACCGGTTCTCCCTCACACAGGCAGATTCCCCATTGTGTGCCGTTCGCTAATGGGCATGCGCAAATTAGCGCGGCCATATTAGACATTGGCGTATTTGTCAGGTCTTCTCAGGATTACTCCCTGATAACACTTCTTACACCTAAGGGTGTTTACCTTGATGTCAGTGAAATTTTGTTTTATCATCTATTAAAACAACCCTTTTTAATATACAGTATTCCTATGCCCACTTTTCTCTTATCCCTATTTTTACGCAATGCACTGGAAAAAATGAAGCGCTGTGAATAGTTTCCAGATGTACTGTATATACAGAATATAAATAAAGAAAAAAAAAATATATATATTTATATATATATATATATATATATATATATTGATAGACATCACTTTACTAAGACTGGAGAGTGCAAAATCTGGCGCAGCTCTGCATTTAAACCAATCCAATTTACTTTTTTGTCAAAGATTATTTGAACAAACTGAAGCTGATTGGCTACTATGCACAGCTGCATCGGATTTTGTACTCTCCAGTTTTAGTAAGTCAACCCCAGTGTGTCAAAGCCAGAGTTATTTTGGAACCGATGTAGAAAACAATAGATAGGTGTTTTATTGATGTTAGGAGAAAATAAGTAATGAAATAAAAATATACTGTGCGCGCAGTGCGATGATTTGTCACAGCGCATCTACGGGTAATTTTACATCCATTAGTATTTATAGCTGGGATAAAATAAAGCTATATTCACAGTTCAGAACATTCACAGCTCGGCTTTCATGGGCTCAGTAAAAAGTCATAAGATTATGTTACAGTCCTGCAGAGTACCCAATGCCAGCGCCTATAAAGCTTGTCATATATTAGCCTCTCGTTGTTATTCAGTGGCTCATGTGAGACATATTGTCTGCTGTCTTTTGAAAATGCTAGCTGCCTGACTTCACTGATCCAGCAAGTTAAGCCTTGAAGGCATGCTAAGCCAAATCTTTGTATCAGGTAAAATGGTAAATGGTAAACCCCATTTAAAAAATGCGCAGAAAGGAAAGTTTAATGGTTAACGCAGGTAATAGCTATAATTCGAAGGGTTCATGCACACAGGCAACAGGCTCAAAAGCACAATATTTGCAGTGCATTGATCTCTTCTTGGAATTTATTACATTTGCTTTTGATCTGCTTGAGAAGTTACTTTAAAGTATATGGGCAAAAAAAATATTAACTACATTTCTGCAATTCCTGCACACGTTTTCATGAAAAGTACAGAGACAAGTATATTAATTTGTCAGTGTCTGTACTACAGAAGGATTGTACAGTGTGGACACTCCTTCCCCACTACACTCACTTTTGCCATCATCCCTCCTCACCCACTGTGCCCATCCCATTGACAGGCCCTTGGTCGAAGATTTTTATATTAGGGTTGAGAGGAGCCTAATGAGAAACTGAGAGACTAGTTTCCCAAGAGGTCCACTCCACTTTTGATTGACAGAGCAATGGAGTGCGGATCCATACCTTCTGTTTAGTCCAATAGCAGCTTAAGAATAAACCCACTGCTATGCACTGTCACTCAGAAGTGAAGCGGACCCGATGGGGAACTAGTCTCTCAATTCCCCATCAGGCTCCACCCACCCAGTAAAATCTACATAAATACAGAAAAGCAATGATTTGATCAGTGGTTCTCAAAATTTTTTTTTGGGGGGGGGGGGGGGGGGCGCAAACAGAAATATGTAATAGGCATTGCTTTGCGGCAAAAAACGCTGTAAAAAATTGCGTGACTTTGAGGGGCCTTCTGTAATCAAGGTATAGTGTGCCCCCATCAATGCAGAGTGACCAGCGTGCCCCCTTTCAATGCAGAGTGACCAGCGTGCCCCCTTTCAATGCAGAGAGACCAGCGTGCCCCCTTTCAATGCAGAGTGACCAGCGTACCCCCTTTCACAGCTGGTCACTCTGCATTGAAAAAGGGCACGCTGGTCTCTCTGCATTGAAAGGGGGCACGCTGGTCACTCTGCATTGAAAGGGGGCACGCTGGTCTCTCTGCATTGAAAGGGGGTACGCTGGTCACTCTGCATTGAAAGGGGGCATGCTGGTCTCTCTGGTCTCCAGTACACATTGGGTGTTCGAGGTTCAGCCGAATTTAGAACTTTTTGTCCAAAAAGTTCGGAATTCGGCAACCAGAACCGCCCAAAATGCAATGCTTCAGGAAATGGGCTTTAAAAGCCCGTGATTGGACCAGAACCATTAGCAAAAGCCAATTGAGGGGGCAGGAGAATGCTAGGAATGTGATTGGAGTGACTAGGGGGTCCCTAGACCAATCATTAGTGAATACGCCCCCCAGTATATAAGATCGCCCCCGCCATATTCCTAGCATTGTTATACTGGACATGGAAGAGAGTGGAAGCAGTTCTGTTAATTTTACTTTAAAAATGTCATTTAGCTATTTTTAGTGTGAGGAAAGGGATATCTAGTGTAGTTAGAGTGCTCCTTTACACTTAAGTTAGCTTCAAAAATTTAGTTTCTGTAGGGAAAGTGTTAAGTGTAAGGGGACCGTAGTGTAGTGTAGGGTTAACTGTCAGTGACTGCTATGGCAGGGTGCCAAAACCCTTCCATAGCAGGGTGACCGCTATAGAGAAATGATCATTTCTCTGAATTGCTTCGGCACACCCATATGGCTTCTCACCAGCCAAGCATTTTTTATGCTGCAGGGGCACTGCCAGTGCTTTTTTGAGGACATGTTTGATGTCAGACATGACATCTGAACATGTGTATAGGGGGTATATATACACATATATGTCTGAATATATACCCCTAGACATATATAGGTGTGATAGTAGCAGAAATAAATGCTTGCGCTAATGAAATCATTTACAGTAATATATTTCTGCTACTATCACACCTATATATGTCTAGGGGTATATATTCAGACATATATGTGTATATATACCCCCTATACACATGTTCAGATGTTTTGCCTGCCTCAAAAGAACCCCAAAAAAATGCCAAAAAAACGCTAGCGTCAAAAAAAAATGCCTAGGTGTGTTTTTGCTGGCATTTTTTGGGGGGTTTTGGAGGCAGGCAAAACATCTGAACTTGTGTATAGTGGTGTATATACACACATCCATATATTTATATACACACCTAGACATATATAGGTGTGATAGTAGCAGAAATATATGCTTGCGCTAATGAAATCATTTACAGTAATATATTTCTGCTACTATCACACCTATATATGTCTAGGTGTGTATATAAATATATGTATGTGTGTATATATACCACTATACACAAGTTCAGATGTTTTGCCTGCCTCAAAAGAACCCAAAAAAATGCCAAAAAAACGCTAGCGTCAAAAAAAAAAAATGCCCAGGTGTGTTTTTGCTGGCATTTTTTGGGGGGTTTTGGAGGCAGGCAAAACATCTGAACTTGTGCACAGTACCACTATACACAAGTTCAGATGTTTTTCCTGATTGCAAAGAACCCAAAAAAATGCCTGCTTTGAAACCGGCAAGGTGTGAAAACCGAGGAGAGAAGCTAACCCCCTGAGCTGAAAGTTTTCTAATACATACAATCCTTTTTTTTTCTGGTTCTGGACATACTACAGAGCTGAAACTTCACAGGTACACCTTTTAGACCCCCCAGACACAAAATCACACAAAAAAAGTTCTTAAAAATTTTAATTTTTGATAAAAAAGCCAATTATTGAAAAAATTAAAAAAAAAAAAGAGATTTTTTGATTTTTACTTTGGATTTCAGATCTGGGGGTCTAAAAAGTGTACATGTGAAGTTTCAGCTCTGTAGCATGTCCAGAACCATAAAAAAAAAGATTGTTTGTATTAGAAAACTTTCAGCTCAGGGGGTTGGCTTCGCTGCTGTAACACCTTACCGGTTTAATAGAAGGCATTTTTTTGGGTTCTTTGCAGTCAGGAAAAACATCTGAACTTGTGTATAGTGGTACTGTGCACAAGTTCTGATGTTTTGCCTGCCTCCAAAAACCCCCAAAAAATGCCAGCAAAAACACACCTGGGCATTTTTTTTTTGACGCTAGCGTTTTTTTTGGCATTTTTTGGGGTTCTTTTGAGGCAGGCAAAACATCTGAACTTGTGTATAGTGGTATATATACACACATAATTATATGTATATAGACACCTAGCCATATATAGGTGTGATAGTAGCAGAAATATATTACTGTAAATGATTTCATTAGCGCAAGCATATATTTCTGCTACTATCACACCTATATATGTCTAGGTGTGTATATAAATATATGTATGTGTGTATATACACCACTATACACAAGTTCAGATGTTTTGCCTGCCTCAAAAGAACCCCAAAAAATGCCAAAAAAAACGCTAGCGTCAAAAAAAAAAATACTTAATCAAAATCAAAAAATCTCTCTCTTTTTTTTTTTTTCAATAATTGGCTTTTTTATCAAAAATGACAATTTTTAAGAACTTTTTTTGTGTGATTAATAGTTAATGGGGCATGACCCAGAACCCTAGGCACTTTTTAGGGGCATTTATTGGGTTTTATGGCTTAAAAATTGTGTTTTTTGATTACCGAAGTTCGGGTCCCATTGATTTCAATGGGGTTCTGAAATCCGAACCGAACTTTTGGGAAATCGGGTGTTCTGGTCGAACCGAACTTTTCAAAAGTTCGATCATCCCTAGTGTGGAGGAGGAAAAGGTACACTTACCAACTGGTAACTTTGGCATTCACATATGATGTTATGAACCCATTGGGTACAGCAAAAGAGTCTTCCCACTGACCAATCCTTCACCCGTGCAAAAGTGTAGATGGACTCTTACCGGATGTCACATGAACAATTGCTCAGATAAAGGATGGGTATCTGGATTCCCCGCTGTCCAAAAAAGGGCGTTATAAGCTTTCTTGCTAATGATGCTCGAGCAGCCCATCTGCTACACAGCAAAAGAAATACCAGTACTTAGAACTTCTTCCCAGCCATCGTTTAGGTTCAAACATGTTTGAGTGTCATTGGTGATGCACTCATTTGCACCAGTTTTTTGGACTTTATTGGGAGTTTTTTGTCATTTGCCATTTTTCCGTTTTTGCACAGAGACTGTTCACCCATTTATGCCACTGTTTATGTTATATTTGGTTGTGTTATATTTGTGTTTACTTTTGTGGACACTCGCACACATTTAGAGTTTCATCACTCAGACAGTAAACATTTCACATCAAGCGCACCTCAATTATTTTCTCATTTCACATCACTCCAGACAGGTTGGAGATTGGGTAGCAGCTGATAACCCCATCTTTTGTTTGCGCACCTTTTTTCACTTATGTGTTGCATTTGCAGATGCGTGCTGAGCTGATGTCCACTCCACCAGTCAGCATACCTCTGTTATCTCACTCCCAGTAACAGAATGGGGTCCCACAGAGCACATAGAGTGTACCTCATACATGCTCTCGCTTAACTATTCTTTTTCCATACCAAGTGACCAGGCCAATGATCTCCGTAACACTAGTCCACTCCTGGTGACCAACAGAGATGGACAGCTAGGGAGGGAGTTCAGGTTATGACCCCCTCACTACTGGAGAACCTGCCACCTATCAGGTACCACACAATGGTTGCTGTTTCTCCTTGTAGTTGCTCATGAACCTCGATTGGAGTCATGTTATACATACCCCATACTGTGATTTAGGACCCAAGTTCTTTGATGATATGCCAGATCATCACATGCACCCCTTGAATAACTTTAGAGCAGTTGAATCAACATTTACTGTAGCTTGGCAAACATGTATAACATGCAATAATATTCCTTTCCTAACTGAAACTAACTGTGGTTACCTGCACCAGGTGGAGTCTCATGCTTGGTAGTGCTTTAACAGAGAAGTCCATGTTCCAGGGTTTTTCTGGTGAATTGGCATTCCAGAATGGACCATAGGTCCCAGCAATTCTTTAGCGTAGGTTCCCCATGGTCTACCCCAAGTGTTCCTCGATGCTCCCCTAGGATCCGGATCTCTTTCCTTTTATAGAACATGGGAGGCAGGCTGAACCCCAGCGAAAGCCCCTGCCCACACCAGGCAAAAGGCAGTAAAACATTAACCCCTTCCCCCTGACCTGTTCACACACACCTGCCTACAGGCTGCTTGATGTCAATTATTGTGATTGACTTGGATCTTCGTTACTGGACGACATGATTAATGATGGATGTAGGTAGTAGGATATTTTATTTTTTTTTAAATTAAAGGACATGTCAAAAAGTGTCAATGTGAAGTGATATGTGCTTACTTATTCATATGATGAATGGTGGTATATGGGGGCCTCTTAATTGTTAAAGAAGGCTTACAGATTCTGAGAAGTCCTCCTGCCCACAGGACAACAACCACATGGCCATGGCTGTGGGGAAAAGGCCATTGTAGTTATCAACATGGGGACAAGGTGCTTTTGGTGAAAGGTACCTCCCATGTTGAGGGCTTGTTGCCTGTTATGGTTCAGTAAGGGGAAGTGGGGATGCACCCCCCCCCACCTTCCCCTTTACTGACTGGCCAGGATGCATACATGGATTCTCTTATGTTTTATATGTGGGGTCCCCTATTATTATCCATACCAGACTCTCCTCTGAAATAAGGGCTGGTTCACACCAAAATAGGAAAGGAACATGGTCCTTGCTCCTGTGCGATTGCTGCATGTTCCCCTGCAGCGCGATTTTACGGAGATCATTGGCCTGGTCACTTGGTAGAGTTATCTTTTTGTGTCATTTAAGTTTGATCATATATTGTGAATACATGTCTTGTGAATAAATATTTTTATATATTCCATACTGTAGACTGTACTCACGAAGATTGGTATATGCTTTTAAAAATAAATTAATCAATTAAAAATAATTCGCTACATATTGATTTGTGGAAATAAGTTGAGATTCTCCTTCCTCACAGATCTTTGCTTATTGACACAAATAGACACTGTTATATTCAGAGCAGTACAAATATTCTGACAAGTCTTCAAGGGATGGTTTTCATTCCCCCGAAACCCCAGAGTTGTACGTGGCTGGGGAGAAGTTGCTCCAGACAATGTCATCCTTAGTGACCCAGAGGACTCAGAATCTCATGCCTCCTCAAACTTACGCTGCATGGGCTCCCTGATGCTGCAAAGCCTGAGAAAAGACCCAAGGATTTGTGATATAAAGGAGAGGGATCATTACTGGTTGGCAACCCTTCTTGATTCACGTTAAAAGGGTAAAGTTGCAGAGCTCATCCTGACTTCTCAGAGGAAGCAGAGGATGAAACATCTTGAGGACGCCTTGAAGAAAAATTTGTGTAATACCTTTCCAGACATTGGGAGGTTACCATTTCCTGGCCAACGTGTTTTTTAGGCTTTGTTCGGTCAAACGAGGAGCAGTGGAGAAGGCGGTCAGCTGAAGGATGCCTTTAAACAATTCTTTAGTCCTCTGCCCCCAGGGCTGTTAGGTTTAAGCAACCATCGGCAGTGTCTGCAACATATGGTGCAGGATTATCTAGTGGCAAGAGCAGACTTGCAGACCTTTCCAACTGAGCATCCACTGGGTTACTGGGTCTTGAAGATGGACCACAGAACTTGCTTAATATGCAATCGAGCTACTGGCCTGTCCTGCTTCCAGAGTGCTTTCTGAACGGACATATAGTGCTGCTGGAGGTTTTGTGATGGATAAAAGAGTGCGTCTGTCCACAGACTTCATTGACCGGCTGACATTTACAAAAAATAATCAGTCCTGGATCAACAGCAGCTATTAAGCCCCTGATGCTGATGTAACTGATTGAATTTGCTAGGGATCTGGGATCCCTTGTAGATTGCCAATGCTGCCTATCCTATTCCTGAATCTTGATTATGCTTGATTAGTTTCCAACAATGTTTTTGGTTTACGGCACCACCAACACCCAGGGCCAAATTTTTCTGCACCTGTATCACAGGTGCATGTAATTTCAATTCTTGTTTCTATTTTTTAACAGCAGGGCCCGTTCCTGCGCCCAGCAATAGTAACTATGAGGGATTACAGTGTTCAGGCACCACCAACACCCAAGGCCCAATTTTTCTGCACCTGTATGACAAGTACATGTAATTTCAATTTTTTATTCTAACTTTTAACAGCAGGGCCTGTTCCTGCTCCCAGAAGGAGTAACTGTGAGGGGTTACATTGTTCAGGCACCCCTAGGGATGGGTGAACAGTTTGGGCCATGCATATGCTTGGCCTAAATATCACACATTCAGGTACTCGCCAAACACCTGAACTTTCTCGGCAGTTAGCGGGATGTTCGCCAGCCGAGTGCACAGTCAATAGGTTGTTAAAGTTTCCCTGCTGAGAGCTAAATTAAAAAAATAATTGTAAAAAGAAAATGTAAATTGAGAAAAATTGGGGTAAAAACAGCTTTGGGGACCCTTTTTTTTTAAGATTTCGGCAGGGGTTCCCCTTAAAATCCATACCAGACCCCAAGGGCCTAGTATGATCGGGGGGAGGGGGAACCTGCGCCATTTTTTTTTATCTGTATTGCCAGGAGCCGACAATACATTACAGCCGCAAGCAAGTTTAAATTACATTTTTTCCTTTAGAAATGTCAGTAATGCTGCAACGGGCTACATACATCGTACAGATGCGCCACTTTACAGGCACATTAGGGGAACCCCCCAGGCACGATATTTAAAGGAATTTTTCATTTTTTTTTTTTCACTTTAAGCATCATTAAAAACACTGCTCCTTTAAAAACGATTGTTTTAAAAACATTTTTTTTGCATTGATGCATGTCCCCCAGGGCAGTACCCGGGTCCCCATACACTTTTTATGGCAATAACTTGCTTATAAAGCCTGTAAAATGAGGACTTTTGATTTTTCATGTTCGTGTCCCATAGACTTTAATAGGGTTTGAATGTTTACTAGAACTTTTCCCCTGTTCGAGATGTTCTGGTGCGAACCAAACCAAAGGTTGTTCGTGCAATCACTAGTCTCATATTGAAAACCAATAGGTTACTAAAGTTAAGAAAGTTCTCATAAGACAGAAAACAACAATATTGTATTGTATTCTTTTGTTTCTAAGCATGCACGGCCTTGGTCAAACAATTCTTTATATACAAATACTATACTAATTGCATGAAAATCGTTTGTTTTTATATGAGAAAAATTTTCGTGCATGACCCTTCAAATATTTTCTCATTAACTGTCATGATCGACTTTGGAAAGCTGTGTACTAAGGACGATCACTCCAAAATCATTATTTTTTTTTTGTCTGATATTCTCATTGTGTATACGGCCTTAAAATGATATTAAACATTCAAATTTTTTTTTACATTAACATAAAAAACATGTTATACTTACCTGCTCTGTGCAATGATTTTGCACAGAGTAGCATTAATCACCGGCTTTTCTGGTCCCCCGCTGGCCCTCCTGGCTTCTCTCCCCTGTGGAGTGCCCCTAGGAAACAGCTTCCCATGGGGCCACTCGTGCGTGTTCACTCTATTTAGACACACAGCCAGGCTCAGCCCCGCTCTCTGCTCACAGGTTTTGACTGACAGCAGCAGGAGCCAGTGGCTCCTTCTGCTGTCAGCCAAGCCTATGAGAGTCAGGAGAAGGGAGAAGAGCTTCTGCAGAATGCACAGTGCTGAACAGAGATCGAGCACCTTTGGCTCAGGCCCTCTGCTTCCTGCTCACTACCATTACTTGTAAACACAGACGTCGGGCTTCTGTGTTTATAAGTGCCAGCTTGTGACAGATATGATCTCCTAAATGTCTCCCAATGACTGAAGGATGGGGACAAGGGAGATGCAGGTACCTGGAAAGGTTGAACGGTTGAAAAAAGGTTGAATAAGGTTGAAAAGGTTGACACTTAAAAGGTTTTTTTACCTTAATGCATAAAATGCATTAAAGCATAAGTACAGCCTAATAGCCTAAATTCTCCCCTGCAATCATTCATATGAGCTGAGTTCAGCCTTATGTGTGAAAATGCAAAAAGAGAATGTATCTCCCTTTATTTTGCAGTATTCAGTGCTGTCACATGACTTCAATTCCTCTTCTTGCTGAGTCCAATAGCAAGTGGGCGTGGTTACTGAAAGCTGGTAACATCACTTCCAGGGAGGGACACTGTTCCTGTGTAGCCGATGGGTGTATACAGGATGGGAGGAGCTGATTATAGGTTACCGCCCAGTGTTCTCTCAGAATTAAGGATGCATTGGTTTACAATGTTAATATATCCCCGACAACCACACTAAGTTTTCGTTTCCACTAGTGCAACTAATCAATGGCACCCGTTCCCATCGATGCGACTTTGAAAATCAGCGACTTTGAAAAAGTACCTGCAGTACTTTGATGCAACTTTTGATGCGACTTTGATCCAGAGAGTGTAAAGTTGGATCAAAGCTGCACTCAAAGTCGCACTCTAGCCTTGTGGCTACGTTTCCACTAGTGCGACTCTTAAGTTGTGCAATTTAGAGTTCGACTTTGAGTGCAGCTTTGATCCAACATTACACTCTCTGGATCAAAGTTGCATCAAAGTTGTGCAGGTATCTTTTCCAGGTCGCTGATTTTCAAAGTGGCATAGATGGGAACAGGTGCCATTGAAATCAATGGGCTGTGACTTGTCATGCAACTGTTTGTGTCCAAAGTCGCATGACAAGTCGCACTAGTGGAAACAGAGCCTAAAACTCATTACTCACATGTAATGAGCAATAGAAATCGATCTGTATCCTTCTAAACTTTCAAAAATATTCCATGGTAACTTATTTCTCTCATATATTGACCTCGCTCTCTCTCCCTCTCTCACAGGAGAAGCTGCTAGCCTAAACGAGGCTATGAAGACAGGAGGAGATCATGTTCTGTGAAGGATAGGCGTGATGGGTGCGGGGCTGGGCAGGTTTAGGCATGCCTCTCTAAGAAAGACAGACAACCTTTTCAGGAAGTGAAAGACAGCTTAGCAAATTCAGATAGTGTTGTCGGTGAAGAACAGGAAGATAAAGCAGCTAGCCAGAAAATGAATAACATCAAAGATAAAGATATTTAACATACTATTAATAGTAAAAATTTCATTTTTGACTGGAGTTTCCCTTTAACCACTTCAGCCACGGGAAGGTTTTACTCCCTCAATGACCAGGCCATTTTTTGCGATACGGCACTGCGCTAATTTAACTGACAATTGCGCAGCCGTGCGACACTGTACCCAAATAAAATCAATGTCCTTTTTTTCCCCACAAATAGAGCTTTCTTTTGGTGGTATTTGACCACCTGTGCTGTTATTTTTTATGCTCTAAACAAAAAGTGACAATTTTGAAAAAAAAACAATATTTTTTACTTTCTGCTATAACATATCCAATAAAAATGTAAAAAAATCAAATTTCTTCATCAATATAGGCCAATATGTATTCTGCTACATATTTTTGGTAACAAAAATCACAACAAGCGTATATATTGATTGGTTTGCGCAAAATTTATCGGGTCTACAAACTATGGGATATTTTTATGGCATTTTTATTTTATTTTTTACTAGTAATGGCGGCAATAAGCGATATTTTACACTTTTTACACTTTTGACACTTTTTTGGGAACCAGTGACATTATTACAGTGATCAGTGCTAAAAATATGCACTGTTCCTGTACTAATGACACTAACAGGGAAGGAGTTAACATCAGGGGTGATTAAAGGGTTAAGTGTGCTCCTAGCCGGTGCTTGCTAACTGTGTGGGGGATAGTCTGATTGGATAAAGACAGAGATCGGTGTTCCTGCTTACCAGGAACACAAGATCTCCATGTTCTTCCCTGTCAGAACGGCAATCTGCCTTGTTTACATAGGCAGATCGCCATCCTGCCTTTCTGGGGAACGATCACAGGTGGCCGGTGGACATCAGGTCCGCTGGACCCATTGATTGACATCCCTGTTAGCCAATAACGGCGTGATTGCTCCTCCGGCAGTGCGATAGCGCCATCTAGTGTCTATTGCACAAAATGATGTACAGATACGTGATTTTGCGCAATAAAGCCAACCTGCTGCAGTAAATGTCATTAAAGTGGTTGTAAACTCAATAAAAAAAAAAAAATAAAAAAATAAAAACCTGCAAGACAAAGGCATAATGAGCTAGTATGCATCGCATACTAGCCCATTATGTGTAACTTACCTTAAAACAAAGCCCCGACACGGACCCCCGGACATCGCTGCGGGCGCTGCCATGGTCTCTCGTCGTCTCTTCCGGGTTCGGCGGCTCCGGCGCGCTGATTGGCCAGAAGAGACGGCTCCGGCGCGATGATTGGCCGGAGCCGCGATGACGTCACTCCCGCGCATGCGCGCGGGAGTGATTTTTCCGGCAAGCTCCCGGCAACTTAATTGAAGGTCCCCCGGACCTTCAGAGCGCATGCGCCGCTCGCGCGAGCGGCTGCATGCACTGTAAATATCTCCTAAACCGTGCCGGTTTAGGAGATATTATTTGTACCTACAGGTAAGCCTTATTATAGGCTTACCTGTAGGTAAAAGTGTCAAAAGCGGGATACTACCGCTTTAAGCGGTCAGCAAGTGGTTAAGGTAAAACACTGTTTACCTTTACAACCACTTTAAGGGTCTGGCGTAGATGAGGGGAATCCTCAGTGTATTAGTTTACAAACAGAAGTAAAGCAGCTACCATTTGCTGGCAATTTAGACAGTGTGCATTTTTCTTTGTACAGTAAATATCAGTTTGTTGTAGTAGATTGTTTACATCGTAGAGATGCACCACATCACAGGCAGGTTCAGAGCATATCCAAGGCATGTTATTTAAAAGAATTTAGCATTTTTAAATTTTTTTTTAAGATGATGTTCCCCGCTAAACAGAATTAAATTTTTTTTTTCTTTGATTCGTGTTTCCCGAAACAGTGCCCAGCCCTCCCTCCTGCAATTTGTTTGCCCATTAGCCTAGGAAATGGCCATTACTGGCTCCCGTTGACTTCAATGGAGTTCAAACTTGGCATCCAAACTAGCAATGTTTTCATCAGTGGCGGCCCAACCATTAGGGGCACAGGGGAGCGCCGCCCCCCCCCCCTATTCATGCGTCCGGCCCCCTAATCTACATGCAGGGCGCCAGATGCATGGATTCCAATGGAGGATTTTTATTTTGAAGCACGTGATTAGAGCCAGAGGCTCTAATAGGCTTGAAAAAAGGGTGGGCTCGGGGCGAGCACTGTGCCCTGAGCCCACCCAGTTGTGTGACATTAGCGAATGAACATTCGCTATTGTCACACGTATTGTCCTCCTGGCCAATCAGGAAGCGGGTCCGGATTGACTGAATGGAGAGGCCATTCTACTGGCGAAGGAGGAGGGAGGAGACGCAGTGGAAGCCTGACCAACGAAGGGGGACACGGAGGAGGCTGAGGGGGAAGCCGCCACCGCCTCCACATGTTTGTCCAGGGGCAGAACAGGGTGAGTGAGCCAGCGACCGGGGGTTGGGGGAGTATGGTGTGGTCCGTGGTCAGGTCTGTCTGACGCCACAACCCCCCCTCCCTGACCCGACCCATGGCGCACCAGCCGCCACTGTTTTTCAGAATGTTTTTAGTAATGTTATAAAAGCAGCCATGGCCTTGTACCTGCATCAATGCAATTTTGGACAATGCCAAATCATAAATAGATGTTCAACTTTTCAAGGAACCGATAGGTTCCCTTGAATGCACATAGGCCTGTGAACTGCGTGCCAAATATCTGGCAGTGATCACTTTTTTCATTTCATACCTTGCAGATTTTTATAGTTCTAGCAAAAATGATTAAACAGTGAATATAAAAACAAAAATCAAAGTAATAAAATATATAAAGTAAGGGGTTGAACTCATTTTCGGAGAGTAATTGTTTTCATCCTTTAAAATAAAAATTTCAGATGTAATTATGGAATGCTTAAAAACATCAAAGCTATCTAGGGCTTAAAAGAAAACATGCACACACATAAATGCTCTGCGTTTAACATTGTAACAGTCCTCTTGCAAATGAATTCGACCCCAATTTTCCAAAATTAATTTGTGCCGGCTATATTGGTCGTATGACGTTGCTCGCTGAGAATGAATTAACACAGAGACCATCAATCCTGAGGCAGACGCATAGCTTCTAACACTTTCAACCGACCCAGATGTCAAGAGAAAGAACAAGTGAGTAATTCGGAGAACTGTAAGTTCTGATTACAACTAAAGTCTAATTTTGGAATTCTGCAAGGATCTCCATTTGTGAGGTGATTGCATTCAACCTTACAAAATGATTCTACAAAGTGGTGCGTTTTTTTTTTCCTGTCTCTGATTTTACAATTAAAGCTACAGCTCTGCATTCAATACTAATTCCTTAAATGTATTTTTTTAACCACTTTAAGTGGTTGTAAACCGTTGCACTTTTTTTTTTTCTTACCTGCAAGTCAAAGGCAAAATGTGCTAGTATGCATCGCATAATGATGGACAACAACGTGATGAACACTGAGAGCAAGGCTTGGAATAATTCTCCAAATAAAGACAATAAAGCTTCCCTTCTGGAGTGGATGGAAAGGTGTATTATTAACTACTTGCCTACTGGGGACTTTCCCCCTCTTCCTGCCCTGGACAATTTTCAGCTTTCAGCACTGTCACACTTTGAATGACAATTGCACGGTCATGCAATGCTGTATATAAATTACATTTTTATCATTTTTTTTCACACAAATAGAGAGTTTTTTGATGATATAAAATCACTGCTGGGTTTTTATTTTTTACTTTAAAAAAAAGACTGAAAATTTTGAAAAATAAAAAGTTTATCTAAGTTTCTGTCAGTACATTTTGTAAATAAGTAATTTTTCTCCTTCACTGAGGTACACTGATAGACTGCACTTATTGGCACTGATGAGGTGACACTTATGGGCACTGATGAGACGGCACTAAAGGGCACTGATTAGGAGGCACTAATATGCTGCACTGATGGGCACTGATAGGCAGCACTGATGGGCACTGATAGATGGCACTGATAGGAGGCACTGGTGGGCAGCACTGATGTGCAGCACTGATGGACAGTACTAATAATCAGACACTGATTGGGGTCACTAATGTGCACTGATTGGTGTCACTGATGGGCACTGTGGGGGCTTTACTGTAATCAGGGCACTGATGATCAGTGCCCTGATTACCTGTCCTGGTCACCCCTTCGAGGAAGAGCTGCTGATCGGTAGAGATGTCACGAACATAAAATTTTCCGTTTGCGAACGTCGAACGCAAATTTCCGCAAATGTTCGGGAACGGGCAAACCGGGCGAACCGCCATAGACTTCAATAGGCAGGCGAATTTTAAAACCCACAGGGACTCTTTCTGGCCACAATAGTGATGGAAAAGTTGTTTCAAGGGGACTAACACCTGGACTGTGGCATGCCGGAGGGAGATCCATGGCAAAACTCCCATGGAAAATGACGTAGTTGACGCAGAGTCCGATTTTAATACATAAAGGGCATAAATCACCTAACATTCCTAAAATGTTTGGAATAACATGCTTTAACCACTTGCCGACCGCCGCAAGTACATATACTGCGGCCGTCAGCCCCGTGCAGGCAAAGTGACGTATGGGTACGTCACTCGTCTGCGAGCCAATAGGGGGCGAGCGTGCGCCGACAGAGGCGCGCCCCCGCCCCCGCTCGTTCACTGTGATCCCCGCGCGTGTGACCGGCAGACTCGATGTCCTCCGGTCACTCACGATCGTCAGGTACAGAGGGAGAAAGGCAGGCGGCTAATGTAAACAAAGCTGCCTGTCATTCTCCCTTGTGTACGTGCAGAGATCATACGGTCCTGCTATGTAGGATCGTATATCTCTGTAGTTACACAAATAGCCACATCCCATAACAGTTAGAAGCATGCCCCTAGGGACACATGTAACCCCTCCTTCTCCAATAAAGTTAACCCCTTCCCTGCCAGTGTCATTTTTACAGTAACAATGCATATGTATAGCACTGATTACTGTAGTAATGTCACTGGTACCCCCAAAAGTGTCAAAAATGTCAGTCAAGGGTCCGATCTGTCGGCCGCAATGTCGCAGTTCTGCAAAAAAAATCGCAGATCGCCGCCATTACTCGTTAAAAAAAAAACAATAAAAATTACAAAAATATTTCCCTTAGTTAGTAAATGCAATAACTTTTGCGCAAACCAATGAAAATATGCTTATTGCAATTTTTTTACCAAACATATGTAGCAGAAAACAAATTGGCCTAAAATGTTAAAAAATTTTGATTTTTACATTTTTTTGGGGAATTTCATATAAAAAAATGTGAAAAATTTTGTTATTTTTGCAAAATTGTCGCATGTTTTGTTTATAGCGCATGATCAAAAAATCGCACAGGTGATCAAATACCACCAAAAGAAAGCTCTGTTTGTGGGAAAAAAAAGGACATCAAATTCATTTAGGTACAGCTTCGCACAACCGCGCAATTGTCCGTTAAAGTCACGAAGTGCCGAATCGCAAAATAGGGCCTGGTCAGGAAGGGGATAAAATCTTCCGGGGCTTAAGTGTATACAATCAGGTATGATGTTGTATCGATCAGGTAGTGTAAGGGTTACGCCCGCTTCACAGTGACAGATCAAACTCTGACAGACCAAACTTCCCGTTTAACGCACGGCAAACAACCGCAAACAGTCCATTTGCACCACCGCAAACTCCCCATTTGCACAAGGTTGGATACCAAGCTAGCCATGTTCCTTGTCCTCACTGACGTCATTGAAGGTCTCTTCCTCCACCTAGCCACGTACAACACCAAGGGTCCCCGCAAGGTGACAACAAGCCCCCTGGGACACCTGCTGTGATTGGTCTTCCACCTCCTCAAAGCCACCTTCCTCCTCTGACTCCTCTTCTTCAGACTACTCACTCTGCATTGCCGCAGGTCCAGCAATCGACGACGACAAGGCTGCTTCTGGTGGTGATGGTGACCACAACGCTTCCTCTTCATGCTCATCTATGGCCTGATCCAGCACTCTTCAGAAAAAACGCATATTGGATGAGGTCGATGATGTTGCCTTGGGTTTGACTGACCAGTTATGTCACCTCCGCAAAAGGACGCATGAGCCTACAGCCATTGTGCATGAGCGTTCAGTAACACGGCCAAAAAATACCCAGCTCCGTGTGCGCCGTGCAATGTACTGTGCTACCCTATATGAGTGGTGTGCACACAGTACAGTCTGTGGGCCTGTGGCCTCTCACACACGGGCAGGCAATATATATATATATATATATATATATATATATATATATATATATATATATATATAAAAAGTAAACTAATGTACCAGCCCTAAAAAGGGCTTTTTGGGGTGCTGTCAGGACGCTGTCCTTACAGCAGATGAGTCTTTGAGGACTGGAGTGGACACAGAACACTGGCCTAGCTATTAATTCAGCAGCAGCAGCAGCAGCACTCTCCCTGCTCTAACTAACACTGCAGCTTCAGAATGAATCTAAGATGGATGCTGTCCTTGCTTTTTTATAGAAGGTGGGAGGGTCTGGGAGGGAGGGTATGCTGATTGGCTGGAATGTGTCTGCTGACTGTGAGGTACAGAGTCAAAGTTTGCTCAATGATGATGTGCATATGTTCGCCCGCCGCGGCAAACGCGAACAAGCGATGTTCGCCGGGAACTGTTCGCCAGCGAATAGTTCGGGACATCTCTACTGATCGGCTCTTCTCGCCACACATTCTGACAGTGAGGCGAGGAGCACTGATAAACGGCACTTCCGCATTTATATGTGATTGGCTGTGATTGGACACAGCTGATCACATAGGTAAACAGCCGCGTCGTTGGCTTTTTAACAAGACCGGGGGCGCCATTTTGGGGTGCCGTCATATGACGTAGTCCTAGAACGAGAGTCGCATCGTTCCGCCGTCATTTGATGGTGGGCGGGCGGCAAGTGGTTAATCTGTACAGGTTAATGGTCAGAGGAAATATGGTGGCCCTTTTGCAGATTGGGTTGGAGAAGCTACTCCACTTGGGACAGATATATTTATCAACAATGTCCCTCAAGAAATCTATGAAGATATGATCCCCAAGAGGGGCACGTCCTCCTGTGGGGTATAAAGTATGTGTCTGAGCCATTCCCTTTGTTTTTCCCTCAACATCTTGTCTGTGTACAATGCTTGAGGTAAAGGGCTGGTATTAACTCTTGGTTTTCTGGAAGGGTTTGAGAGTCAGGAGGCACTGATTGGCAGAGGCACTAAGGCGGGGTGCCAGGAAGACTGTCACAATTAGTGATGGACGAACATCGGCCGGGGCGGTTCGCGAACGTCAGCGGCAAATTTTCTCAAAAGTCAGCGAACCGCGTGTTCGCGGCGGGCCCCATTGACTTTAATGGAAGGCGAACTTTAAAAACCTTTAGGTCATATTTGTAGCCACAAAAGATGTACTAGCTGTGCACAAATAGTCACAGCACATGGACAATGTCATAACAGAAGTAGTTGCCCTAAAATTTTTTTTTTTTTTTACAGCAGAATTTTTTCATAAATCAGCCAGAACTAACAGCAGCCAGTAAATACATGTCTAATACATATAGGGTCCATTCACACATCTGTAAAATGGGTCCGCATCCATTCCACAATTTGGCAGAACCTTTACAGACCCATTGATTTTCAATTCCAGTCTGAAAATTCAGGCATTCATAGGATAAAGGAGTAAGTGTCGGCCATTCCAGGCCCCAAAAATTAGCCCACATGCGTTTACCTGACAGCTAAGAACGTAGTATTCTGTGGCTTAAGGTTCATTAGGCATTCACAGGATACAGAAGTAAGTGTCGGCCATAAAAGGCCCTAAAAATTAGCCCACATGGGTTTACCTGACAGCTAAGAACGTAGTATTCTGTGGCTAAAGGTACATTAGGCATTCACAGGATAAAGAAGTAAGTGTCGGCCAGTATAGGCCCTATAAATTTGCCCACATGGGTTTACCTGACAGCTAAGAACATAGTATTTGGTGGCTGGAGGTACATTGTGCATTCACAGGATACAGAAGAAAGTGTCGGCCTGTATAGGCCCCAAAAATTAGCCCACATAAAGGGGAACTCTGATGGGGACACACTGGATATAAAGGAGCACTCTGACAGGGACACACTGTCAGCATGTGTCCCCCCTCACCCAGCCTGTGTCCAACCTCATCCAGCCTGTGTCCCCCCTCATCCAGTCTGTATTCCCCCGTCATTCAGCCCTTGTCACTGCTGTCATGCAGCCCATGTCCCTCGCCATCATTCAGCCTGTGTCCGTGTCCCCATCAGAGTCCTCCTTTACATCCAGTGTGTCCCTGTCAGAGTCCCTCCTTTACATCCATGTCCCCATCAGAGTGCTCCTTTACATCCAGTGTGTCCCCATCAGAGTGCCCTTTACATCCAATGTATCCCCATCAAAGTGCCCCTTTACATCCAGTGTGTCCACATAAAAGTGCCCCTTTATGTGTCCCGCTCAGAGTTCTCCTTTATTATTTCAGTCAAAGTGCCCTTTTATTATTCCCATCAGAGTGCCCCTTTAACCACTTAAGCCCCGGAGGATTTGGCTGCTAAAAGACCAGGGGGTATTTTGCGATTCGGCACTGCGTGACTTTAACGGACAATTGCGTGGTCGTGCAACGCTGTACCTAAACAAAAATGTCCTTTTTTTTCCCCACAAACAGAGCTTTCTTTTGGTGGTATTTGATCACCTGTGCGATTTTTTGATCACGCGCTATAAACAAAAAAAGAGCGTCAATTTTGCAAAAATAACAATATTTTTCACATTTTTTTATATGAAATTCCCCCCCAAAAAAAAGTAAAAATCAAAATTTTTTAACATTTTCGGCCAATTTGTTTTATGCTACATATGTTTGGTAAAAAAAATCGCAAAAAGCGTATTTTGATTGCTTTGCGCAAAAGTTATCGCGTTTACTAACAAAGGGAAAGATTTTTGTCATTTTTGTTGTTTTTTTTTTAACGCGTAATGGCGGCGATCTGCGATTTTTTTGCAGGACTGCGACATTGGGGCGGACAGATCAGACCCTTGACTGACATTTTTGACACTTTTGGGGTTACCAGTGACATTTCTACAGTAATCAGTGCTACATATATGCACTGTTACTGTAAAATTACACTGGCAGTGAAGGGGTTAACTTTATTTGAGAGGGAGGGGCTGTGTGTGTCCCTAGGGGCGTGATTCTAACTGTGATTGGCTGTGGCTTGAGCTGTAGGAACACTGATCAACGGTCCTACATAGTAGAACCGTATGATCAGTGTTTCTACACAGGGGAGAATGACAGGCAGCTTGTTTACACAAGCTGCCTGCCTTTCTCCCTCTCCCCCGACGATTGCCGCCGGTCACACGCGCGGGGGGGTCCGTGACCGCGCGGGATCGGGAGCGCGTGCACGTCGGCGGCGCGCGCTCGCTCCCCAGAGCCTCACAGGCTAGTAACGTATATATACGTCACTTTGCCTGTAAGGGGCTGACCGCCGCAGTATATCTACTTGCGGCGGTCGGCAAGCGGTTAATATTGCGGTCAGAATTCCCCTTTAATATTGCGGTCAGAGTGCCCCTTTATCATTCCCATCAGAGTGCCCCTTTATTATTCCCATCAGAGTGCCCCTTTAATATCGCGGTCAGAGTGCCCCTTTATTATTCCCGTCAGAGTTCCCCTTTAATATTGCGGTCAGAGTTCCCCTTTAATATTGCGGTCAGAGTGCCCCTTTAATATTGCGGTCAGAGTGCCCCTTTATTATTCCCGTCAGAGTGCCCCTTTAATATTGTGGTCAGAGTTCCCCTTTATTATTCCCGTCAGAGTGCCCCTTTAATAATGCGGTCAGAGTTCCCATTTAATATTGCGGTCAGAGTGCCCCTTTAATATTGTGGTCAGAGTGCCCCTTTATTATTCCCGTCAGAGCTGCAGAAACGCTCAGTCAACACACCTGTCACAATGCTGCACAGTGCACAATAATACTACTAATCCACTATAATATGCTTTCTACAAAGTATATTATACTGTGGATTACCCCCCTCCCCCACCCCCCCTTTTTAGTGCACTGCACAGCAATACCAAAAAATTTGCAGCCCTTTAAATGACTTTTGTGGACATTAACAGAGCAATTTGTGTCACTGCCGATCTTTAACTGCCCCTAAAGCACAGACTGGATACCTATCCCTATACTGAAGAGAGACTGGACCTATACCGAAATACCAGCCCTGAAAAGGACTTTTGTGGACATTAACAGAGCGATTTGTGTGACTGCTGCCGATCTCTAACTGCCCGTACAGCACCGACTGGATACCTGTCCCTAACCTGAAAAGATACTAGCAGACCTATACCGAAATACCAGCCCTGAAAAGGACTTTTGTGGACATTAACAGAGTGATTTGTGTGACTGCTGCCGATCTCTGACTGCCCCTAAAGCACCAACTGGATACCTGCCCCTAACCTGAAAAGATACTAGTAGACCTATACCGAAATACCAGCCCTGAAAAGGACTTTTGTGGATCTTCACAGAGCTATTTGTGTCTGGCAATCGCTCCCTCATGAGCACAGCAGACCTCTCCCTACACTGGCAAAAAGCGGAATGTGAAATGGCCGACAGCTCTGGTCTATTTATAGGGTAGGGGGACTGTCCATGTGCTGAAATGTTTCAATTGGCTGTCCCATTCCACCTGACGGCTGTGTCATGGGTCAAAGTTCTTCTGAATGAAAAAGAAAATGGTGGCACGGACATATTCGCGAACATCTGCGAAAGTTCGACTTTTTGCGAACAAGCAAAATTCGCCGCGAACCGACCGCCAGGCGAACCGCAAGGCCATCTCTAGTCACAATCTCTACTCTAACCAGAATAAAAAAAAAATTCTGAACTCCAGGATAAGAAAATATTATCTAAATACAGGAGACGTGTATTCTTCCTTGAATTTTGGTGTGATTTGTGTATTTCTTCCAGATCTGTGCAGTAATGGAGTGTGAGACTTGGCCTCTGTGCAAAAACTTCCACTAATCAAGACCAGTGAGTGCTGATCTCTCCCTTCTTGTGCAGGAGGACTGGTTTTATCTCTGCCCCTTCCTGTAGTTTTCTTCCAGCAGCCTGTAGTGGGTGGAGCCTGCTGGGCCCATCCCACAGCTCTGCTCTCTGCATATGATATATACAGCACAATGATAATGCCGCTAATATTTTTACAAGGCAATGCAAAGGCCTTTTGTACACATTTATATCCTTTTGGGCTATTCCGGAATATATTTAAAGTGATTCTATAGGCAGAATTTTTTTTACCTTAATGCATTCTATGCATTAAGGTAAAATACCTTCTGGATTCAGCTCCCCCCCCAGTCCCCTTATACTTACCTGAGCCCCATCTCAATCCAGCAATGTGCATGAGTGCAGCGGTTCTCCTGGGTCTCTCTCTCTCCTTAGAGGCTTACACAGCAGCAGGAGCTAGTGACTCACTGAAGAAAGAGCGGGGGCACAGCTGAGCCACACTCCATGTGTGAATAGACAATGTCCATTTACAGGAGCACGGCTCAGGAGCGATCCTGTTTGAGTGCCCCCATAGCAAGAGGCTTGCTATTGGGGGCACTTGGCAGGGGGCAAAACCAGGACCTTCAGCAGGGGATCGAGGCTGCTCTGTGAAAAACCATTGCACAGAGCAGGCAAGTATAACAACACCCCCCCCCCCAACCTCCAGAGGCTTAGTGGTAACCCCAAGAGACAGGAAGTGCCAACATTCCTCCTCAGGGTGCAGGTTACTACCATTGGTGGGTGGTGTACAAGGTAGAAAGATGGGCGCCAGTCACTTTTATGCTTGAACAAAGAGAAGTTTATTTCCCATAACAGGAAAAATGTGGGAGAGAGGGGTAGGGCACAGGACACCCTTAGTCAAAAACAGCAGCAGACTTGCAGATCTGCAGACTCCTTAATTGAATAGATACCGCTCTAGGTGTCCTCTCTCCAATATATACCTCCGCCCTGCAAGTCTGGGTGCTGGCTCTGCCTTGTGTAGCACTAGCAAGTAAAGCAAATAAGTCCTGGATGGCCGCACTCTAGATGCAACACCTTTATTGTGTAGATGATTGAGCACAGGACTATGGTGTGAAACGCATCAGCTGTCATAGCTGCTGTACTTGATCTCCACGTTGCTGTATCAGCAGACTCCTTAGACAAAAATCTAGAAAAGGTAGACAGCAGTACAGAAAAAGAGCTCTTAAACTGGAACCAGCAATCTGTACTTTGTAGCATAAGCTGTCTCCTATAGCAACAATATTTAACTCACAGACGGTGCAAGAACACTCTGGATGATTCCATCTTGATGCTTTCTCAGACTCTCCATGGATCCCCGGACCATGCAAGAGTCACCTCTTGTACTTCCTTTTAGGTCTGCATCCTTTCCTTCATGTTTCTAGATAATGAGCAGGCTCTCCCTTGCAGAGCCTAGCACATGGCTAGCAGCAGCTGTTCCTCACACACCCACCCTCTGGGTGGAAAAGACCCAGATCACCTGACTTCCTCCAAATAGATATATTCTCCCAGCATGCTCATTGACCGGTGTGATTGGCTGAGAAAAGTATATATATTCATAACCTAGACTTACTGTAATTCATCACACTAATGCCAAAGGTAACAGTTCCACCTATTGACAAAAGGGAGAAACCACAGCTAAACCAGACTTAGGAGGAAAATCCAATGATCACAAAGACTACAAATTAGCTAGGCTAGCCACCACCTAGCACAGCTAAATTTATTAGCAGCCCTGTTTAGGACAAGGGTGCTACATATGTATGACATGTTTGTTATTAAAAAAAAATGTAACCTTTAGAATCACTTTAAAGTCTAGGTTTAAATTATCCTATAACCCTACCCTATAGATCAGTCAAATTTTGGCCATCCTCTGTACATAAGAAGCCTAAATAACATAATTTTACATATCTTGGTCGGAGGGAAGTGAAGTGGAAGCCACCAGTTTGTGTATTCTAGAGCTGAGTGCACAAGAGAAGGAGGATTACAGTGAAGGTACAATTTCCATACCCTGACAAGCTGATGACATGTGTTTGATGCAATTTACATTTTGTTTTTCTATAACTCTCACACTGAGTTTATGCCAGCATGTATGAGGTTTGTAGGTGGTTTTAATGTACAGTTGTTGATAAACAGATGATTATGTGTGCAGGCATGAAGTGGGGATTTTAACCACTTAAGCCCCGGAAGATTTTACCCCCATTCCGACCAGGGGGTATTTTGCGATTCGGCACTGCGTGACTTTAACGGACAATTGCGCGGTCGTGCGACGCTGTACCTAAACGAATTTGGCGTCCTTTTTTTCCCACAAACAGAGCTTTCTTTTGGTGGTATTTGATCACCTGTGCGATTTTTTGATCACGCGCTATAAACAAAAAAAGAGCGTCAATTTTGCAAAAATAGCAATATTTTTCACATTTTTTTATATGAAATTCCCCCCAAAAAAAATGTAAAAATCAAAATTTTTTAACATTTTCGGCCAATTTGTTTTATGCTACCTATGTTTGGTAAAAAAAATCGCAAAAAGCGTATTTTGATTGGTTTGCGCAAAAGTTATCGCGTTTACTAACAAAGGGAAAGATTTTTGTCATTTTTGTTGTTTTTTTTTTAACGCGTAATGGCGGCGATCTGCGATTTTTTTTGCGGTACTGCGACATTGCGGCGGACAGATCGGACCCTTGACTGACATTTTTGACACTTTTGGGGTTACCAGTGACATTTCTACAGTAATCAGTGCTATATATATGCACTGTTACTGTAAAAATACACTGGTAGTTAAGGGGTTAACTTTATTTGGGAGGGAGGGGCTGTGTGTGTCCCTAGGGGCGTGCTTTCTACTGTGATTGGCTGTGGCTTGAGCTGTAAGGACACTGATCAACGGATCTACATAGTAGATCCATGTGATCAGTGTCTTTACAGCGAGGAGAATGACAGGCAGCTTGTTTACACAAGCTGCCTGACATTCTCCCTCTCCCCCGCCGATCGCCGAGTGGCCGGCGGACATCGGGTCCGCTGGTCACACGCGCGGGGGGGTCCGTGACCACGCGGGAGCGGGAGCGCGCCTCCGGGGGCGCGCGCTCGCTACCTAGACCCTCACAAGCAAGCAACGTAGCCCTACGTTAGTTTGCCTGTGAGGGGCTGACCGCCGACGTAGATAGTCGTGCGGCGGTCAGCAAGTGGTTAAGCAGTCACGAAATACAAGCGCTTGTCTCCATGTGTATGCAAACAATATAAGGGGAAGAGAGAGAGCAAAGAGGGAGGAAGGGGTAGAAAGATGAATGGAAAGAGGGATGACTAGAGAAAAAATTAAGGGCGAGAGAAAGTCAGTCAAAAGTTGAAAAGAAGGATTTGGAAAGAGAAATAGAGGATGGTGGACAAGAATCAGGAGATGGATAGTGAAAGGGAAAAAATGGTGGAGAGAGTAGCCATAAAGGGAGAACAAAATGGAAAGAAGGATAGAGAGAGAAGAATCTCAACTATATTTTTAAGAAGAAATTTGCATTGATACATGTCCCCCGTGACTGTTACCAACCATTCATAATCATTTTAACACTAGTTTGCTAATTAACCTTGAAAAATTTAAAGAAAATTACAATATTCACCTCTCAAAGCCTTCTGTAATGTTTCATGCTAAGTTTGGGGTTTGCAGAATTTGCACTTGGCTCTTCAAATCTCCTGCGAACCGAACTTGACCAGGTTTGCTTATCCCTATGTACAATGTTGGCCATTTAACCAATTCTTGAGCACACTATAGCCAAAAGACAACTACAGCGTGGCTCTCTAGATCTGGGAGGGCGTCCATGGATGTCCTCCCAGAACCATGCCTCCCGAACACCGCCTGGGGTGTGCATTGAGTGTGCTCTGTCACCGCTGTGTTCTTTGGACACAGCTGATCACAGATCATGGTAAAGGGCCAATCACAGCACCCCTTTACCATGTGATCAGCTGTGTCCAATCCCAGCTGGTTACGTGTAAACAGGCTTGCCGGGTATCAGCTGTCCTTTCCTTACACACTTTATCTGTGTGATTAAAGGAGAGCCGATAACTGGCAAGGCTGGTTTACACTAATAATCAGGGCACTGATCATCAGTGCCTTGATTATCAGTGCAGCCCCAATCAATGCCATCAGTGCAGCTTATCAGTGCCCATCAGTTCTGCCTATCAATGCCTTCTTATCAGTGCTCATCAGGGCAGCTTATCAGTGCCCATCAGTGCTACCTGATCAGTGCACATCAGTGAAGAAGAAAAATTACTTATTTGCAAAATGTTATAAAAGAAAAGCATTTTTTTTTCCAAAATGTTCATTCATTTATAGTTTGTTTAGCAAAATAAAATAAAAAAAAAAACAGTGGTGATTAAATACCACCAAAAGAAAGCTTTATCTGTAAAAAAAAAAAGATAAAAATTTCATTTGGGTACAGTGTTATATGACCGCACAATTGTGATTCAAATTACGAAAGCACTGAAAGCTGAAAATTGGCCTGGGCAGGAAGGTGGTGAAAGTGCCCTGTATTAAAGTGGTTAAAGCCTATTGCATCTGAAAAACAACCCTTAACCCCTTGACACCCTTGCTATAGTCGAAAACCGCCTACATGGACTCCCTCCCATTCTCCCGATGCCCGCGGCGAGCTCTGTGATTGCCAAGTCCTTGGGACTCGCTGATCACAGAGCAGGGTAAAGGGGCAATCACAGCTGACTCTTTATCACATAATCAGCTGTCAGCCAATGACAGCTGATCATGGAAGTAAACAGAAGCCGGTTACCAGCTTTTTTATTTTCTTCACGCTATCAGCGTGAAGAAAAGAAGTAAGCTGTTAACCGGCTTCTGTTGGAGGGACATTGGTCCCCTAAGTGCCCATCAGCGCTGCTAATCAGTGCCCTCTAGTGCTGCTAATCAGTGCCCACCAGTACCATCTATCGGTGCCCATCAGTACTGCTACTTAGTGCCCACCAGTGCCACCTATTAGTGCCTATCCATGCTGGCAATCAGTGCCTATCAGTGCCTCATCATCAGTGCTTCCTGATCAGTGCCCACCAATGCCTATCAATGCCACCTTTTAGTGCCACTTCTCTGTGCTGCCTGTCAGTGCCCATCAGCGCCACCTATCAGTGCCCATCAGCGCCACCTATCAGTGCCTATCAGCGCAGCCTAAAAACGTCATTTGGGTACAGTGCTGCATGACCGCGCAATTGTCATTCAAAGTTTGAGAGCCCTGAAAGCCGAAAATTGCCCTTGGCAGGAAGGGGGTATAAGTGCATAGTAAGCAAGTAGGTAATTTTGCCTTAATTGGCTCCAGTGCATTCTGGTAAAATGTGCTAATTGTCACAAACATTTCTGAAAACTCTCAATTTTGCTTATTTCTAGTATAGCTCACTCCCTTAGAAGCCACTTATTTAATAATTTTTGTTTTGAACTAAAATGTTTGAATAGTGGGGTATCTCAACCACTCTGACGCACCCTTGGGATAAATAAACCATACGCATTTAAATTGTCAATAAAATATATTAAATAATATTTCAGACAATAAATTGTAAAAGTAGACAATATTTATATTTCCTAAACCATGATTGGGGTATAACCGATGCCCACTCTCGATCTTACGTGTACCCACACCCCTTCTCTTAATCCTAAACAAAACACTACTGACAACCGACTTGGAGAAAATTGTGGCCTTGTAGGCCATTTTATTAACAAAACCAAAATACCAAAATAAACATTTTAAACATGAACCATAAATACTCCAGTATCATATCAAGAAAAGGGGTTGTTGGTCTTGGGAGGCACCAAAAATTCCAATTCAAAAACGGTATCAGTATCCAAAAATCCAACGGTCCCCAGCCGCAAAACACCAGCACGGGAACAAACACACTTTACCCCTGATACCACTTCTTTACCACTTCCCGGTTAATCCCCTACTAACCGGGATCCACTAGAGGGCTCCATACCTTGGATGGGTCACCCTATGCACTGACCAAAATCTATTAACGCCTCCAAAGACCCCCAACCGCCAGCACAAAAAACACTGCACAACCCACATGCCCACTTGCATCTTCCAGCTCCATGGTCCACCTCGAAGCTCAAGGGCGGGAGGGCGGGGATTCTTCTTCCTTCCAGCGATCCCACGAGGCACTGCTGCAGATTCCAAGCCCCCCCCCCAGTGATACCAGGCCATTGCCCCACCCCACCTTTTGCTAGCCAATGGCCACCCTTGACCACCGGCCACAGCCCCACCATTAACCCCTTCCATGCCGTGTCCCCTGTTCACCCCCTCATGAGGCCCTACGCCTATTTTTTTTTTTTGCTCCGGGCCTGTCTTGATTGGGGTATAACCGATGCCCACTCTCGATCTTACGTGTACCCACACCCCTTCTCTTAATCCTAAACAAAACACTACTGACAACCGACTTGGAGAAAATTGTGGCCTTGTAGGCCATTTTATTAACAAAACCAAAATACCAAAATAAACATTTTAAACATGAACCATAAATACTCCAGTATCATATCAAGAAAAGGGGTTGTTGGTCTTGGGAGGCACCAAAAATTCCAATTCAAAAACGGTATCAGTATCCAAAAATCCAACGGTCCCCAGCCGCAAAACACCAGCACGGGAACAAACACACTTTACCCCTGATACCACTTCTTTACCACTTCCCGGTTAATCCCCTACTAACCGGGATCCACTAGAGGGCTCCATACCTTGGATGGGTCACCCTATGCACTGACCAAAATCTATTAACGCCTCCAAAGACCCCCAACCGCCACAGCACACAGGTGTGACACCTTACACCTGTGAGCGCCGCCACACTCACAGAGCCCGTTGAACACCGTCTTGGATGCCGAGGGCCCACAAGTCGGTGCCCACAGCATTCAGGTGCACCCCATCGCTCCGCAGGTAACGCCACGTGTCAACCTCCAGCTCCCGGTGTCTAACCACCAAACCCCCATTACGGCAAACAAAACGGCCAACAGCCTTGTTCACCTTAATACGGGCCCTATTCAGACTCGCAGCCGACCTCGCAAAACGCCACGAGGTCCGGCCAACGATTTCCGACCACACAACGATCATATCAGGAAAAGAGGTGCGCAGCCGCAGAAAATCAAACTTGATATCGCGGATCAGGTGGCGCATGGAACGGACACCCAAATCGTTGCCCCCAGCGTGCAGCACCAAGACGCCCGGTGCCCTGTCCAGCCGAGCAAAACGGTGCACTTCCGGCAGGACCTTGCACCAGATCAACCCCGGAACACCAATCCAACGAACAATGGCTTCCCCCCTGGAAAAACCCAATTGACACCCGTTTGGACGAACCTCCGCCCGCCTAGCCCCCCAGAACACATAAGAATGCCCCAGGATCCATATAAGGCAGGCAGGTCCCTCTGTAAGGAAAACAGCAAGAAACATGACAAACAAAGCCACAGCACACAACACAAGGTCAACACTCACAACAAATGAGGACGAACGTACAGCCTAAAACGGTTAGACTCCCACCTACCAATACGTTTCAGAACAGAGTCATCCACTCCCCACCTGGCGGCCTCAGTAGCCGCCCCGATGCGGAAGGAGTGCGACGAGTATTCGCCAGGACTGTAACCCAAAGTAGACAAACACCCCCGGAGCACCGCCCGGAACTGAAACCTGGACAAGGACGTCCCGTCCAAATGCACCAGGAAGGAACCCCCAAACGGGGGGCGCGCCCCCAGAAACTCACGCACCACCGACACGGGGCAAAGGGCAGACCCCTCCACCCGATACAGGCGAATATACTTACCCTTGCCCAACTGGTCGGTCTTGGACTTCCTCAGAAAAATCGCCACCGAAGAGCCATAGCAACCCACCTCACCTGCCAAAAGGCCCCCAGGAACCCTCCGGTTGCAACTTACCAGCTCGCCTATACGAAACGCCCCAAAAAAGGCCAAAACAAAAGCCGTTTTGAACAGCAAAGCCTCATACGTGGACGAGCACGTGCAGCCCACCTGCCGCACCAACTCACCCAGCATGCCAAACGAGATCGGGCGACGGCCATCCGGCCGACACGAACCCCTCCTATAACCTTTCAAGGCCTGTCGAATCACGAAACCCTTCGTAAAGTCGGGGAGACCCCCCACCTTGAACATAAAAGCTAAGCCCGCCAGCTTGCGGCCGATGGCCGAGGGCGACACCCCGTTTTCAAAATTCAGACACAAGAAATACAGTACCAGTGACGGATAGACCATACTCACCGCACCTGCTCCAACCCGCTCCAGAAGTTCCGCCCATTCCCGCCATACCTTCGAATAGGCCGTCCACGTAGCAGCACTCAGCGACCTTTTGAGCAGACTCGAGGCGATCCCAACGCAATGCGCCACAGTCCCGGCGGACAAGGCTCCCCCCGCCGCTCCGCCTCCGGCGCCAGCTCCCGGAATCGGTCCAGCTGAAACCGAGACAAAGCATCAGCCACCGAGTTGTCCACACCGGGCAAGTGAACAGCATACAAGAAAATATTCAACTGTAAACAACGTAAAACCAAATGACGTAACAATCCGATCACCGGTGGAGACGAACCGGAGAGCCGATTGATAACGTGCACCACACCCATGTTGTCACAGTGCAGTCGCACCTTCTTGTCCCTGAACTCCGCCCCCCACAGTTCCACCGCAACCACCACAGGAAAAAGTTCTAACAGAACCAAATTCCGCAAGAATCCCGCCGCATGCCATGCCGCTGGCCAACGCTCCGCACACCACCGACCTCCGAGGAAGGCGCCAAAGCCCGTCGAGCCAGCCGCATCCGTGTACAACTCCAGATCGCGGCTGCTGACCGGGCCCCCTTGCCAGAGCGACCGACCGTTAAAGGACGACAGAAACACATGCCAGACCCGCAAATCCTCCACGTGATCCGCCGTCAGCGTAACAAAATGATGCGGCGACCGGACACCGGCCGTAGCAGCCGACAAACGCCGGCTGAAAACCCTACCCATGGGCAGGATACGACACGCGAAAGCGAGCTTGCCCAACAGAGACTGTAACCGCCGAAGCTGCACTTTCCTCCTCCCGACCAGCCAGCAGATTTCCGCCTGAATATCCAGCAGCTTGTCCTCCGGCAAGCGACATTCCATGGCCACCGAGTCAATAATGATCCCTAAAAACCCAATCGCAGTCTTCGGGCCCTCAGTCTTGTCCGCCGCCAACGGAATGCCAAAGCGTTCCGCGACATGCTGAACAGTGGCCAACAGCGTGCCGCACAGAGTGGACGAAGGAGGGCCCACACACAGGAAATCATCCAAGTAGTGGATGACCGAATTCACCCCGGCCACTTCCCGCACGACCCACTCCACGAAGGAGCTGAACTGCTCAAAGAATGCGCACGAGATGGAACACCCCATGGGCAAACACAGATCCACATAGAAAGAGCCCAGCCACTGGCAGCCCAACAGCCGAAAACTCTGCGGATGGACGGGAAGCAACCGAAAGGCCGCCTCAATGTCCGTCTTCGCCAGCAGCGCACCCCGCCCGTACTGACGCACCCAAAATATGGCCGCATCAAAGGAAGTATAGGACACCGCACAGGCCTCAGGGTCAATGCCGTCATTGACCGACCCCCCTTTGGGAAAGGACAAGTGATGAATCAGCCGAAACTTACCCGATTCCTTCTTGGGCACCAATCCCAAAGGGGATACCACCAGGTCGACCAAAGGCGGCAGGGCGAAAGGCCCTGCCATGCGGCCCAATGCCACCTCCTTTGCCAACTTGTCCGACACCCCCCCCCGGATTCAGACGTGTCGACCGCAAGTTGTCCGCCACCGGGGGGACAGCGGTCATAACACACGGAATGACAAACCCCACCGAAAACCCAGATTCCAGCAAACGAGCAGCCGCCCGATCCGGATACCTACTTAGAAAAGGACGCATCCTTTCCACCATCACCGGCGTCTTCCCTCTTCTGCTGAGCGTCTCCGGAACGCGACTTACCTTGTTTAAAACAACGGGAGAGGGGGTGTGCGCCTCCGCATCCGGAGCACTCATGCTTGAAACGGCACGCAGACCCGAACTTACACGCCCCTTCGTTAAACTGCCAGCAGAAACCCCTACGTCTTGTGGCCGGCTGTCCAGGGGAGTTCTGACCACCGGCCGTCCCAGGAAAAGGGGATGGCGAGGCCCTCGCCGACGTCATGAGGCGCATCCACAGGCTAATGTCCTTATGATCCCAGCGCAACGCAGGGCGAACCGCCTTACGTTGGCGGAATTGCTCGTCATACCGAAGCCAAGCAACCCCACCATACACCCTGTACGCCTCCCCAATCGCATCCAAGTAACAAAACAAGGCGGAGCAATGCTCCGGCCGTTTCTCCCCCACCACGCTCGCAAAAATGGCGAAGGCCTGCAGCCAGTTACCAAAAGTGCGCGGAATCAACCTATAGCGCCGACGCTCCTCGTCCTCCTTCTTGGTCTCCTCCGGCTTCACCCGATCCAAATTGAACTTCTCCAAAGGAAGCAAGGTGAATATTTCGACATATTCATCCTTCCAAATCTTCTCCCTGACCTCGGGCTTAAGGTGCGCCCCCAAGGGGCCCTCAAAGCACACGTAAACCTCACACTTGGCCGCATCCGCGAGCCGAACAGAATCCACATCCTTACCTGTAGTCTTGGGGTCCGCGGCCTTGTCCCCCGCCGTCTGCGCCGGCGGCGCCACCACTGCCACCGGAACAGCCGTCCCAGGAGCGGCAGCCACCGATCCAGTCCCAGCCGCTGCCACACTGTCCGCCGCCAGGCCGGGGGGCGGCACCTGGCCCCACGCCGCAGTAGGCGCACCGCCACCCGAGCCATCGAAGCGTTGCACCAAAGAGCGCAGCCCCGCCAGCAGATCCCCCAGTCCAGCCCCCACTCCAGAAGCAGCGGGGCCACGTTCCCCCACGGGCGCGGCAGCCGGAGCCCCCGACTCCCGAGGCACC
Organism: Pelophylax lessonae; assembly: GCF_965119305.1. Lineage (NCBI taxonomy): Eukaryota > Metazoa > Chordata > Amphibia > Anura > Ranidae > Pelophylax > Pelophylax lessonae. Next base: position 526,753,326 of record NC_138771.1, read on the forward strand.
CCCCCAGCCCCCCCGAGCCCACGTCCCGCCAGAGGAGGGGCAGCAGGAGCCCCCGACTCACAAGGCACCCCCACCGCTCCCCCGAACCCCCCCCGGCTAGGCCCCGCCCCCAACCCCCCAGACAGAGCCTGCAACACTGACAAAACAGAGGAAGTGACATGTAAAGACTCACCAAGCCGAGCGGGGCCAGGCCCCGCCGCCGCCGATCCGGCATCCCCCGCTGGCAAAGGATCAAGGACCGCATCGTCGTCAGAGCCCGACAGCTCCCCCTCAGAACGCTCCTCCAGCACCGCAGGCTCTTCCTCCGGACCGCTCCTGGAAGGCATCACGGGGTCAGGCCGACTGCCCTCCCCCCCCTGCCGCCGACCGGCCGCCGCTCCACCGTCTCCACGTCTGGGCCTCTTCCGGCTAGGCCCCGCACAGCCATCCACCGCCGCTCCCTCCGACCGCTCCAACGCACCGGGCGTGCGCCGACCGGAGCCTCCGGCCGCTCCCTCCGATAGGCCGGTGCCCGCTGGAAGCCGCCTCCCTCGCTGAGCCGTCCCGGCCGCACGATCCACACCGGCCGGGACGGCCAAAGATCCGGAAGTCATCCGACGAGCAGGCGGGGTCTGCAAGGATGAGCGAGCGGGACCCCGCCCGGCCGAGCTCCGCCGCTGCCGGGGATTCCTCCCAGGGGCCCCGCCGGCCCCAGCAGGAGAACGCTGGACCGGCGAGCCTGGAGGGTCCACGTGTGGGCTCCCAAGATGGCGCACAGCTCGGGGGGACACAGGAGGGCTGAAACGCTCCGGCGGCCGTGACCGCCGAGCGCGGGAACGCCCGTCCCCCACCGCAGCAGGCTCCCCTGTGAGCAGAGAGGAGACCTGAGCCCGCAACCAGTCAGGCCCCTGCGAGGCGGCCGCCTCCCTGAGCCTGCCCAACAGTACATCCAAGTCCTCCATAAAGAACAGCAAGGAACAGCAGTGCCGCAGCAGGGGGATTCTTCTTCCTTCCAGCGATCCCACGAGGCACTGCTGCAGATTCCAAGCCCCCCCCCCCAGTGATACCAGGCCATTGCCCCACCCCACCTTTTGCTAGCCAATGGCCACCCTTGACCACCGGCCACAGCCCCACCATTAACCCCTTCCATGCCGTGTCCCCTGTTCACCCCCTCATGAGGCCCTACGCCTATTTTTTTTTTTTTTTTTTTTTTGCTCCGGGCCTGTCTCAATATACCAAAACAAGACAGAAGTCTGGGTCCACTCCAAATATACAAGAAAGGCTATATAAAATAAAGCTATAACAAAACCAAAACTTAATTTTAACTTTATAATAAAGATTAAAAAAAAAAAAGCTGAATAAAATAAAAATACCTCTATGGTGGTATTGTAGCTTTGGTAGTGCAAAACAGTGAGTTTACTCCACACCAGAAGTACGTTTCAGGGCCCACTTTTATTTAGGAGAAAGAAAGCAAAAGTTCACAAAGGAAAGTCTTTCCATGCAGAGGTTCTCACCATCAATATGGTAAACTAAAAATATTCAGCCTTGTGGCTCTTTTGTAGCTTTACTGCTGAGGACTCATGCTTTAGTCCTCCAGACCATCTAACACACAGTCCCAGTGCTTGTGCGCAAAACGCTTTTCCTCTAATCACTTGGCTTCTTATCTTGCAGCTCTCAGCTGCTACATCCTTCACAGGCTTGTGCCTTTGTCTGTCTTGACCTGGACAGTATGGTGCAGACGTGAACCTCTCACTGCTCCCTTCACACACTGATTCCCTCGGGAGGCTGGGGCACCGACCTCTAATTCTGTCTCTAACATAAGCTCCTCACACACCTGCATCATCAATGTGCCTGTTTCCTTGAAAACCTGGCCCAGACCATAATATTAAACAGTGGCAAAGCCTCGCCCTGCACAATATATATGTTTATAGGGTAAATATATATATATAGCTTCTAGAAGGTATTTAAAAATTATGAACTATTGTTCATTTATTTCCTTATATCTTCTGTCAAAACTTCAACTTTCTAGGGGTAACTTTATGAGAATTATCTCAATAGAGAGAACAAATGTAAATTCAGAACTGATGTAATATAAAATAAGATAAAACTCAAAAACGACTTACTAACAGCAAATACCAATGGACACTATTCTGTACTCCTACTTCGGGATCTTTTGGTTGCCTTTAAAATGGTTGACCACCCCCTCCTCCTCAAAAAACTTTACTCCGGGGCTGTGCTCTCATCCAACCTATCCCCCTGCACCTTCAGAGTCACTTAACAATTCTACTTCCTCCTCTCCTCTTCCTTTCTCTATCGGAGTCCCCCAAGTTTCTGATCTTGGACCTCCTCTATTCTCAATCTAAACCTCCTCCCTGGGTCAGCTGATTGTCCCATGGCTTTCAATATCATTTCTATGCTGAGGACACCCAAATCCATTTCTCTACCCCTCAGCTCACAACATCAGTCTCCTTACGCATCACAAATTTACTTACAGACATATCATCCTGGATGTCAAACTATTTCCTTAAACTCAACCTGTCCAAAACAGAGCCCATAATATTTCCTCCCCCACTTTCCCCTAACTTCTTTGTTCCCTTCCCCTAACTGTTTTCATTCGCTATTGTCATACAATGGGTGGGCTCGGGGCACACTGCTCTGCGCCCCGGGTCCACCCTTTTCTGAAGTCTATTAGAGCCTCTGGCTCTAATCAGGTGACTCAGAAAAAAAAAACCCATTGAAATCCATTAGTCCGGCGCCCCGCATGCAGGGGCTGGATGCATGGATGGGGGGGGGGGGGGGGCGCCCCCAACGCACCGGCCGCCACTGCTAATATCTTAATATCTATAGTAGCCAGCTGTGAGCTTGTCAGAAGTATGCAGTTAATAATTTACCTGAATTAACCAGCTGACAACTTGTCTATAGGGATGGACGACGGTTCGGCCCGAGCATGAGTTCAGGCTGAACATTGACTGTTTGCCCATTAGACGAACACCTCAATAATCGGGGCGTTTGACCATTTCTTTGGCCTGCCAAATGACCACAATGCACTGCACCACCGCACATAGCATTGGAAGCCCTAATTGGTTGAAGCAATGAAGGTTTTGCCCAATCAGGGCACGAAGCACTGTCAGAGTCATGAAAAAAAGAATGTAATGGCGAAAGTAATGATGACTTTATCCAATCATGGCTCATTGCTCTTAATCCCACCCCACACTATAAAATTATTCTTTCAATAGCGGCCATTTGTAGTGTGATATCGGCATGGAGAGATATAGAACAGGGCTCTGTTCAGTGCTACTAGAGAGTTAGTGTGCTATAATGTGCTATTCTGATTCAATTGTCAGTGTAGAATATCAGTTTAGTGTGAATCTAGTGATAGTTCAGTCAGTGTGAGTGTAATGACCATTCATTTTTACTTTAGTGTCACTTTAGTGTGAATCTAGTGATAATTCAGTCAGTGAGAGTGTAGTAAACGTTCATTTTTACTTTAGTGTCACTTTAGTGTGACTCTAATGATAGTTCAGGCAGTGTAAGTGTAGAGACCTGACCATTCAATTTTACATTAGTGTCAGTTTGTTTTGTCAGGGCAGATTTACTGCATTATAGTTCAGTGCGTTAGTGCACGTTTAACCACTTTACCACCGGAGGATTTTGCTGTCTTACGTCCAGGCCACTTTTTGCGATTCGGCACTGTACGACTTTAACTGACAATTGCGCGGCGTGCGACGCCATACCCAAACGAAATTTACGTCCTTTTTTTCCAACAAACAGAGCTTTCTTTTGATGGTATTTGATCACCTCTGCGCTATAAACAAAAAAAGAGCGACAATTTTGAAAAAATAACAATATTTTTTACATTTTTTTATATGAAATTCCCCCCAAAAAAATGTAAAAATCAAAATATTTTTCAATTTTTGACCAATTTGCTTTCTGCTACCTATGTTTGGTAAAAAAAATCACAATAAGCGTATCTTGATTGGTTTGCGCAAAAGTTATTGCGTTTACTAACTAAGGGAAAGATTTCTGTAATTTTTGGTGTTTTTTAACGAGTAATGGCGGCGATCTGCGATTTTTTTTGCGGGACTGCAACATTGCGGCGGACAGATCGGACCCTTGACTGACATTTTTGACACTTTTGGGGGTACCAGTGACATTACTACAGTAATCAGTGCTATAAATATGCACTGACCCTGTCTGTCACTTAGGAGATCCTCACACAAGCGGGCGGATCTCCACACTCGATTCTCCGACTCCTGCTGTAACTGAATACAGCGGGAGCGAGCCTCAGGCGGTGCGCCTGCGCTGCCGAGAGAGGGGAATGTCTGGTGACGTAGATCTACATCGCCAGACGATAACGAACCACTTTGCCGCAGTACAGTCAACGTGCCTGGTCGGCAAGTGGTTAACAAAGTATATTTCTGTGCGTTGCTGCACGTTTTACGCAGTATATTTCAGTGCGTTACGTGCCATTTAATGCAGCATATTTCTGTGCATTATTGCACGTTTAACGCAATATATTTCAGTACGTTACTGCACGTTAATGTAGTATATTTCAGTGCATGACTGCACATTTAACGCAGTATATTCTTGTGCATTATTGCATGTTTTTTTTTTTTAATCAAGAAAGCTTTTATTGAAAATGATAATACAAGGCAATACAATGCACAGACAGGAAATTGTACAGTGGAAATCCAGTAAGTCAGCAAAGAAAATATGCACAGTATACAGGTAAGGTGTAAAACATTCCAAAGTACAACAGAACATGTAGGCCAGACACGAAAAAGGCTAGTCTGCATGTAACTTTCCACTACATTACCATTCACCTCATGGAATTAAAACTACAATTCACAAGTAACCTACAACCGTAGAACAAGTAACCATCCTAGCTAGTTTCTACCAATCTCTGAGCTGCTATAAGATAATATTCATTGCTGTAACAATCTATCAAGAACAAGTTGGGGGGGTGCCACTTTCGGTGTAGCCAACCAACACCCCCATATATTTTCAAATTTCGTAGGGGACTTTCTATGGTAATAAGTATTATTTTCTCGAACAAGAATATAATTCACAGATTGTATCAATTGTGTGCTGGTAGGGGAACTCGGAGAGATCCACACTCTAGCTATAAGTTTTTTAGCCAGGTATAACAACCTGTTTAGGGCTATATATGTATGTGGATAATAAAGCTCCTCATCCAAGTAACCCAACAAACATGTCACCGGATCCAATGCAAGCTGAACCTGATATACCCGATTGATAATAGACACCACAGAGTTCCAATATCTCACAAATTTAGGGCATTTCCACAACATACCTGTATGAAAGAAGCCCCCAGAATTCACATGACATTTAGGATAGAGAGGTGCGCCTCGCCTACCCCATGCATAAAGCTGAGTTGGAGTTCTATATATGCGATGCAACACAAACAAATGAGACAATTTATGAGTGGCAGACACCGACACCAAGGGACCAGCCTCCAGTATCTGCTCACACTGGTCTCCACCAATCGGGCCAACATCTCGTTCCCACTTCTCCCGACAAGGAAGTAGGGCCCAGTCTTACAGATAAGATAGCAGAGTATTATAAATCCAAGAAATAATGCCTTTTTTTAATGCCATTGGTAAAGATGTGTTCCAAAAAGGTAGACTCTATAAGCCGCAAGGGAGTGTGTCTCCTTTGACTACGAAATGCATGACACAGTTGCATATACTGATATCCGTTACACAAGTAACGGAAAATCCATTGTTAGTTGTGCAAAGGACTTTATATCAGCATGGACACATAGCTGGTATATATATTAAACCCCAGCTCGTATCCATGTAGGGAGTCTGGCCAACTCTATATAAAAGCGATTATTCCAAAGAGGGGTAAGGTTAAAATACCCAGAAAGGTCCAGTCTCTGTTTGACAACCCTCCACAACTTAGACATAAGCTGAGAAGTAGGGCAGTGAGAGGGGACATTAGGGAATCTCCATGTGAGAAAATGAGGTATAACCCATGTCAGGGTGTATCAGTAGTCCCCTTGAAGTGTGGAGAGATCCCATCCCGTAAAGTGTTGCAGTTGAGCAGCAAAAAAATAAGTCTGTGAATGTGGGACATCCATTCCACCCTCTCTCTTTGGGATGTTATAAGATTTTGAGCTTCAAGTGTGCCGATCCCTTTTTCCATATGAGGGCACAAAATTGGGAATCTATTCTATTAAACCAGTATCTAGATATCCAGACTGGGGAATTATGGAGAATGTAAAGTAACTGAGGCGCCCATATCATTTTGATTAGATTAACTCGGCTAGTGACTGTAAGAGGAAGTTTACACCAGCTATCGCACTTAGAATGAAACTTGCGTAAAAAAAGGTTAAGATTTAGGGAAATGTAATCTTTGGGGTCAGTGAAAACCATAATACCCAGGTATTTGAAGATGGATATCCTCTGTATCTGGCGGAAGGCATCCGCCAGCGCTGTGCCCAGAGGATCCAGGGGGAGAAGAACAGATTTATGCCAATTAATAGCAAAGCCTGAAAAGCCCCCAAATAGATCAATGAGTGCCATCACCTCTGAGAGTAACCTGTCAGTATCTCCCAGGTACAGCAGTACATCCTCAGAATATAGTGAAATGTTGTCCTCCTGCAGTCCACGGTTAAAGCCTATGATGGAGGGTAAATTCCTAATCAGTACCGCAAGCGGTTCAATTGCCAGCGCAAACAGCGATGGTGACAAAGGACACACCTGTCTAGTGCCTCTATATAAAGAACAGTGTCACTGCCGCTCCTCCCCTGGCCAGACTCCCGCTGTGACTGAATACAGCGGGAGCGAGCCTCCGGCGGCGTGCGTGCGCTGCCCACAAGGGGAGGAGTGCAGCGACGTAGGTCTACGTCGCTGGACGGGAACTAACCACTTTGCTGTCATAGAGCTCGAGTGAGCGGTCGGCAAGTGGTTAATCTGCTCTTCCATATTTCCCAAGGCGGCAAAAAGCTCCTCCATTTTATGGGTCTCGTTTACTTTAGAAAACCAGAGCGTACTTAATAATGGAAAAGTTTGTTTCCAATAAAACAGATATGCACGCCTTAGCCGCCTTGAGGAAACGGGGCGTCAATGACTTTCTATTGTTCTTACTTGAATTTTTAGTCAAATGGAGTAAGCAAAATAAAAAAAAACAAAAAAACACCCCCTCCTGTATTTCTACATTGGCTAACAACTTTTCGAGTGGCGATAATTAGCAGAACAGGATCTTTCGAACCTACCTCTCAGACTCCTGATAAGGGGAGTCAGATCCCCAAAAATTAACCCACGGCCTCCAGCATTCCTTAACCTTCTCTTCTGTTTTTCCCAAGGCGGCAGAGAGCTCTTCCATGTTATGGATCTCGTTTACTTTTGAAAACCAAAGCGTACTTGGTAGTGGAGTATTTTGTTTCCAAAAAAACGGTATACAAGCCTTGGCCGCGTTGAGAAGACGGAGCGTTAAGGACTTCCTATAATTCTTAATTGAGTTTTTGGTCAGGTGGAGTAAGCATAGCGCAGGGTCATCTTGTATTTCTACATTGGTTAACAGTTTAATAACTGAAGCTACCTTTGTCCAAAAGGGCTGCAAAAGAGTACATTTCCAAAATATATGTATCATAGTTCCCTCTACCAAACCACAGCGCCAACACAAACCCGATTGGGTTGCATCCATTCTTTTCAGCACTGATGGGACTCTGTACCATCTAGTGAGAATCTTGTATCCCATTTCCTGTATCTTACTGTCCATTGACGATTTATGTACTAGATTCAAAATTTTATTGGATTGCTCAGTGGACAGGCTAATATTTAACTCCTGTTCCCACTTACGTAGATACCGCAGTTGCTGTACTTCCGAATCCTCCATTAACATGGCCTAAAACTTAGATATCAGATGTTTATGGGGTTCGCCCGACATACACATACTTTCAAATGGAGTCAAGTCACCTGGTATGTATCCTTTTTGCTGAAATGCCCAAATAAAATGCCCCAGTTGGTAGACACTTAAGTAGTCTAATGACACACCGGGCCACCTCGTAATCTCCTCAAAGGAAGGTGGGGGGCCACATTGCCATACATCCAATAAACGTTATCTACCCAACTGTGCTGAGTTTTGGATTTTGCCATTTATGCAACCTGGGGGAAATTCCGGGTTACCCAATATAGGCATCAACGGAGACGGGGTGGGTCCTACCTTTGAGTGGGATTGTATTCTTCTAATTTCCCTTAAGGTTACCCCTACTGTTGGGTGTAGTAGAATGTCATCTTTAGGAGAAAAAATTGACCAGGGAGCCGGAGGGGTCAGCTGGCCCGTTTCCCCAATCTCCAGTTCAACCCATCGCTTAGTGATCCGATTACTATGCCAGTCAACCACTCTTACGATATGGATGGCCCTATAGTACCAGAGAATATCCGGTAAGCCAACCCCTCCCTTTCCTTTAGACAAGAACAGGGTTTGCATCCCAATCTGAGGAGACTTTTTTGCCCAAATAAATTAACGGAACAAGCCTTTAATTTGTTGGAAAAAAGCACGTGGAACGGCAATTGGTAAAGTCTGCATAATGTACAGTAGCCGAGGAAGCACGTTCATCTTAAGTACACTGCAATGGCCGAACCATGTTAAAGCCAAGGTTTTCCATGCTCGTAAATCCATTTTGATTTTACTCGCTAATGGAAGATAGTTCTTTCTATAAAGATCTAGAGGGTCGGTCGTAATCTGCACACGCAAATATTCCAGTGAGCCATTACCCCATTGAAATGGAAACGACGTACGTAAAAGTCTCTCTTCTTGTAATGATAAAGATATATTGAGCGCCACTGATTTTGTTAGGTTTATCTTATAGTTCGACAAATTGCCGTAAGTTTGAAGAGCATCTAAGATATTAGGAAGAGAGATAGACGGGCTAGTGGCAAAAAACATAAGGTCGTCCGCGAATGCAGCAACCTTATGTTGATCGCCAGAGACCCGCACCCCCATAATATCGGGGGAGTTACGTATCCGACATAGTAGGGGTTCTAAACTTAAAATAAATATCAGAGGAGACAATGGACATCCCTGTCAGGTGCCATTGGAAATTGAAAAATAATCAGACGTCCATTCATTTACCCGCACGGCAGCCGTGGGATTAGAGTAAAGAGCTAAAATGTATTGTAACATTTGAGGCCCTAGCCCAATATATGACAGGGTGGCTCGGATGAAACTCCATGCCACCCTGTCAAAAGCTTTTTCTGCATCCGTCGATAGCAGGACTAGTTTGCTTCGTGACGTCCGTGCAGAATGAATGAGGTCTATTACCCGTATCGTATTGTCTTGAGCCTCTTGTGATGGCACAAAACCCACCTGGTCAAAATGTACTAGGTGTGGGATGTGCAGCAATAATCGATTTGCTAAGATCTTGGAGAACAATTTAGTATCAGAATTTAATAACGATATGGGGCGGTAACTACTGCATAACAAAGGATCTTTCCCCTCTTTGTGTATTAGAGCAATATGTGCCCTCAGAGAGTCAGGTGGAAACATTGAACCATTCCTAACTGCATTAAAATGCAGTAATAGGGGTTTCGTAAGACGCGCCCTAAATTTCTGATAATAATATAAGGTAAATTCATCAGGACCAGGTGCTTTATGTGATCTAGTCTGTAACTCTTCTTCCGATATCTCCCCCTCTAGGGCATATGCCTGTTCCTCTGTTAGAGAGGGCATGCCTGATTCTTGTAAATATTCGTCTATTTGTTCCTTTTCCTCAAATGGGGATCCCTTTTTTTTTCCCTCTTGATTTAGGAAGATTATATAGAGATTTAAAAAAAGTACAGAACTCGCCAGCAATATCTGATGAAGTGTGCATCTCTCTTCCTCCTATTCCTTGTATTCGGGAGATATGGGTACGTCTCCTGGGGCCCCTAAGTGCCCGCGCCAACATCAACCCCGGTTTGTTTGACTACTCGTAACAATACCTTCTAAACCACATCATCGCCTTTATTGTCTTCTGGAAAAGGATGCGATTTAGTTCCTCTCGTGCACTTGTGAGAGGAGCCAAATGCGCCTTTGCTAAGGATCTCTTATGTTGCTGACTTAAAATCTCTATCTTAGACAGAAGTTCCTTGACAATTTTTTCTTGTTCTCTTTTGCGTTGTGTACCTATTTGGATAAGAACCCCCCGAATTACATATTTGTGTGCCTCCCATAATACTGAAGGTGAGATAGACTCAGTTGTGTTCTCCAGGAAATAGGTAGTTAATGCCTCATCTATTTGTGCCTCAGTCTCCTGGGATTGTAAAATAGACTCATTTAAACGCCATGTAGTAGGTCTGGGTACCCTACATTCCCATTCTATTGTTACATGAGCAGGGGCATGGTCAGACAAAGAAAAATCATCTATATCGGAAGCCCTGACCAAAGGGAGATCGGATTGTGTCACTAGGATGCGATCGATGCGTGTGTAGACACCGTGGATTGGAGAATAATATGTATAATTTCTCCCTCCCGGATGCATCAGCCTCCATGGATCGATCAAATCCAGGAGAGAGATTTCTCGCTGTAATTTCCGCAATCGTGTATGTGAAATACATTAAGTTTTCCTAGAAGTATCTATAAGTGGCTCTGCAGCGTAATTGAAATCTCCGCCCATTACAAGATGACCCTCACGGAACTCTAGAAAAAACCCGCAGCAGTTTCTGTTGAAATACAAGATGATCGGAATTGGGAAAATATACATTTAAAAGTGTGAGTACTGTTTGTCCTATGCTCCCCTTAACCAGCAAGTATCTGCCCAAGGGGTCTACTACTTCTTCCTTAAAAGACCAAGTCATAGATTTAGAAATCAAAATACTCACTCCCTTTGATTTAGGGATGGGGGATGGGGCATGGTAGGACCAAGGGAAATCCCTATTATAGAATTTGGGAAGGGAATCTTTACAAAAATAGGTCTCTTGAATAAATGCTATATGAGTAGACTCCCTTTTTAAATCACCTAATAATCGCCAACGTTTCTGTGGGGTAGAAAGCCCTCTGACATTAAAGGTAGTAATTTTACATCCTGCAGTTAGGCGTCTCAATGCACCTGTCCCAGGCACCATTTTTGACAACCCCCGACCCACACGTCAACAAAAAAAAAAAAAAAGACAAACAAAAACAACTCATTAAACACTCTAATAAATGGTTAAATATTAACCCTGCGCATCCAGGCGCTTACTACTGTGGGGAAATGTGGAATCCTGGACATCAAGAGGAAGAGAAAAAAGAAAAAAAAAAAAAAAACAGGAAAAAATCAAAAACCGATCCACATATGTATGTGGATAGGAAAAATAGAAAAAATAAAACCGATAAAATATTCACGGTTTAGGAGACCTGATCTAGTGGGTGGCAGCCTCCCATTATATACCAAACAATTCCTGTCTACCTTGACAGGATTATTTAACCTCAACTTATATATACCTCCCTTCCACCCCTCACCCTCCAATCGTATGGGCCCCCTACTCTCCTCCCTCCTTTCTTTAAAAAAAAAAAAAGGAAAGAAAAAGAAAAAATCCTCATAGTACACCCAATTTAATGGTTTTAGGGTCCCCATTTGACTCTCAAAAATATCCATCCATTCCTCATCTTGAACAGGAACCTGATTAGGTAATATATTGGGTAGTATATTACACCTCCCAAGAAAAAAAGAAAAAATTATGGGGGTCTACAAAAAAGAAAAGGAACAAAATATTGATAGGGAGGAGGAGGCCAGATATCCTATAATCTACCGCAATCCCCTAATTTCATATAGACGCATGATATACTGTATCCTCGAATGACCCATATAGCTATGACCCTAGATCTTGATTAGGCTGACAAACTTCTTCTGTGGGTGTCTTTTTATATTTTCTCCGACAGCGTGGGAGTCGACTTCTACCAACTCTCCATGTACCCTGACCTCAAAAAAAGGCCAGCCAGTCTTCCATAACAATAGGGGGGGTCTCAAGGAACGTGAAGAGATCAGACAATTGATCGGGCCATTTCAGAATAAATGTATTTCCATTCCTCAACACCATCAGATGGAATGGGTGGCCCCAATGATATATGGCTCCCATATTACGAATAACCTCCAGCAGGGGTTTAATCGATGCCCTCATACGAAGCGTGTTCCAAGAAAGGTCTGGCAGTAATTTAATATGAGCTCCTGCAAATTCAATCGGACCCTGTAACCAGGCACGCCTCATAATGTCCTCTTTTAATGAGTAGAAATGAATTCTAATTATGACATCCGCCACCAGATCCTTGTCCGCCCTAAGGGGAGCTTTCACCCTGTGTACTCTGTCAATTTCAATATTGTCCATGAGGGGACGTTCCAACAGTTTATTCAAAATCCCCGTTACAGCAGCCTTTAGCTCATGACCCCCTATATTTTCTGGCATACCTCGCAGCCGTATGTTGTTTCTACGGCTGCGGTTCTCAGTGTCATCCTGCTGCAATTGTATCATAATAAGCTGCTTTTGGAGGGTTGCCTGTATATTTTCTAGATCTGATATTCTAAAGTCGTTTCTAGCTTGAACCGCCTCTACTGCACCGACCCTGACATCTGTCTGAACTATTTTCAGTTTAATAGAGTTGATTTCAACTTTAAGGTCACTTACAATTAAAGAAGCCATTTCATGGATGTCCTGTTTGGTTGGGATCTGAGAGCAGAAGTCTCTCCACTCTGCTGTCGATGGAGGTTACAGCTGATAAGGCTGAATCTGTGTCCCATATGTGGGACCTGTCACTTGTTCCTGTAATGAGTTATGTAGTGGGGGACTCCTCAGGGATACCTCATCCTCCATATCCTGGGCAAGCGTTCCTTTGGCAATTTTTTTTGTGTAGCAGGGCCAGGGGGCCGCTGGACGTGTCAGCTCCATCCTAGATCCCGCACTGCCTTGTGGGGCGGCGGGACGCCGCAGGAAGTAGGACGAGATGTCCGGTCGTCTGCTCAGTGATTAAAATCACTGATTTTAATATTGTTATTGGTATTTTAGTGATAAATACTAGAGCTGGCTGCATGGGGGAGAGGATTTGATCCTAATCTCTTAGTCATTCAATATTTGTTACAAGTGACATTATATTAGAGGTTATCCTCCCACTTGGATACCCACGTGACAGCGCACATATCACTTCCCTATTTTTTCCTGCTCAGTGATTGGAGCTGCTCCAGGCGGTCGCCAATGTATGCAGGTAAGGGTGCGGGTAAGGGGTGGTGTCCTTGAGTGCTGACTGCGGAGGCTTAATCACTCCACTAGATCACGGAGCACCTGTGCCTCGTTTCCTCACGGCGCCCACTCCCCCGATTCAGCCATAACTATCTAAAGTCTCATCAATTATAGGAAGTTCAGACATCCCAGCAGACCGGGCAGTAAAATAGGTCCCAGTGAAGTAAGTGCAGATAAGGGTAGAAATGTGCGGGGGTGCAGATCCCAAGGCAATTTTGAAACAGCAGAGCATCTCGCTGCCAACCAGCAAACATAGCAGGACATTGACAAAACTAGAAGAGTTGGCACTCTTGTTCCCAATAAAAATAGGCATTGCAGATAGCAGCATCCCGAATGGACAGGTAGAATGGAGATCCTGACGCTCACAACAGGTGAGGTATCAAAAAAAAGGTAATAAGCAAAATTCAACAGAAGAACACAGTCCTCAATGGAGGGGAGAGAGTGGGCAGAGCCTCTCAGTAATTGTCCACATAGGACCGGGAATTGGTGGGGCCCCAACGTCTTAGCACTTAGTATTGATCCGAAGGAACTCACAGTTAACAGAAATCTGAACAATGCAGGTCGACCTATACAGGTGGTCTTCTGCTTAAAAGGGTACACCCTCTGAAGGCACAAGCAATAAGGATGAGGGCAGCAAACCCCCTCCAGTGAGGCACAGGACAAGGAATGGCCACTCAAACACCTCTTGATGCAATTCCCCCTGGATTTCGAGGTGTGTTTAGGATCATTATCCATTTGTAGAAGCCATCCTCTCTTTAACTTCAGCTTTTTCACAGATGGCATCAAGTTACCATTCAAAATTTGCTGAAATTTTATTGAATCCATTTTTCCTTCTGCTCGTGAGATGTTCCCTGTGCCACTGGCTGCAATACAACCCCAAAGCATGATTGATCCACCCCCATGCTTAACAGTTGGACAGAGGTTCTTTTCATTAAATTCTGTGCCCCTTCTTCTCCAAACGTACCTTTGCTCATTCCGGCCAAAAAGTTCAATTTTAACCTCATCGGTCCACAGAACTTGTTTCCAAAATGCATCAGGCTTGTCTATATGTTCATTTGCAAAGTTCCAACGCTGATTTTTGTGGTGAGGACGTAGAAGAGGTTTTCTTCTGATGACTCTTCCATGAAGACCATATTTGTACAAGTATCTCTTTATAGTGGAATAGTGTACCACAACTCCAGTGTCTGCCAGAATTTTCTGGAGGGATTGTGCAGTCAAACGTGGGTTTTGAATTGTTTTTCTCACAATCCTGCAAGCTGTTCTGTCTGATATTTTTATTGGTCTTCCAGATCTTGCTTTAACTTCCACTGTTCCTGGTGACTGCCATTTCTTAATTACATTCCGAACAGAGGATATTGACATCTGAAAACACCTTGCTATCTTCTTATAGCCTTCTCCAGCTTTGTGAGCGTCAACTATTTTCAGTTTCAGTTTTCTAGGCAACTGCTTAGAAGATCCCATGGTGCCGATTGTTGGGGCAAGTTCAGATTAGTCTGGGGATTTAAAACCTTTGAGATTAACATCACCTGGTCTTCCCAGACGATGATTGAGAACAATCCATGACACTGGCAGGTCTCAGCCTTGCAAAGGAGGCAGTGCATGCTATAAATTCTGCAGGGTGCCCAAACTTTTGCAGACGCCATTTTTTTGTTTTCTGTGATTTTGAAAGTGTCAATGATGCCTTTTGGAGATTTTTCCATCTTTCCTTGGCTTCTTTATGCACATTACTGTAATACAAATTTTTACCTGGGGTGCCCAAACTTTCGATCACCACTGTATGTGTCCACAGGCAAAGGTGGACGTGGTAAGTCCTCCTGCAGGGCATAATTTCCTCTGTTCAGTGATGTTGCCTGTGCTATCCAGCCACAACATGCAAAGGAGGTGGTGGACTGGCTTACTAAGCCATCCTCATCCTCCATAATCCAAGCAAAGACTAGTGTGCAGTCCACTGCAGCTGCCAGAGTGGCTAAATCTGCCTTCCTGTCCACAGCTATTCCTGCCATAGCCCCGGCATCAGGCATGGAGGAGCCAACTGGGTAATTTGAACACAGCGTCGGCCACTTGCTCCTCCTTGACAATGCACAGTCATTGCTTGATTGATTCAGATGTTGGTTTTGAGGTGGAGGAAGGAACATGAGCCTACAGTGAGGGGAGAACACTGGTACACATATTGGCAGTCATGTTCCCCCAGCCGCAGCATATTGCCAAGTTGTCTCCAGTGGTAATGGAGATGGAAGAGATGATGATGAGGTCACTAATGCGACTTGGGTGTCGGATAGAGCAGAGGAGGAAAGTGGGGGTGAGACACAACCCCAATGAGGCAGCCATCATGGAAGAGTAGAGAGCAGCCACTCTATTCCATCACATTGTGGAGCTGTTATCTCGCGACACCCTTCCCACAGCTCAGCTTTTTTGGACTTTTTTAGCACATGTGCAGCCAATCGCACTGTTGCAATTTGCAAACTTTGTCCCAAGCACATTAAGCGTGGCAAAAACACCAGACATTTGGGTACCACATGCTTGACAAGGCATTTAACCCCCCACCACTCAGCTCATTGGCAAGAGCACCTGAAAGCCACAAAAAAGGGATGAAATTTTGTTCCTCCTCCTTACTCACCTCAGTCAACCCCTGCTATACCCCATGACCTCTGAGCAGCCTCCACTGACATGGATGATGGTAAAGCGCAGGGTTTCCCTGATCCTGGCAACACATCTGCAAGTAGCAAAATTTCCCTGCCCCATCTTCTTCATCAAAAAAAAGTACAGTCACTGCCACCCACACTTCCAGGTTCTAAATACAAGCTCATCAAAGCTGCTGGCTTTACAACTTCTGCCTGTCTGTCTGGTGGATTCTGCTGAATGTGCTGTACCACAAAGGCTGGTTCTCAGTTAATATTTATTTTTCGCGTAAGGCCATTCCAGCTCTCTAGCATAACATGGCATAACATGGAAGGCAATGTTGTGGCATCATTGGGCAAGGCAGTCAGCTGTCTGCCTTGCTCAATGATGTATATTTGTGTATATTTCATTCACAGCACACTGGGTAATTCTGCTTGGAATTCAGAAGGATGTAGGACAGGACTCAGTGCTGCAGCTTGTTGTGCCGCCACATCTCCTTACAGCTAGTGGTGATGATGTGAGATTTGTCAGCTCTACTCCCTCCTCCTCCTCCATGCCCTCCTCTGCTGAATTGTCCTACGAACCACAAGTACCCCATAAGCAATCAAGGGGCTATTCAATGAGTCAGGCTAAAAGGTGCCATGCAGTGCTTCAGTTGGTGTGTCCAGGGGACAGGAACCGCACCAGAGCAGAGATTCTTGCAACTCTGCAGGGGCAGGCCCAGAGGTGGTTCACGCCACACCAGCTAGAGCCAGGAATAGTGGTGTGCGATAATGGCACAAACCTCCTGTCTGCCCTTAGACAGGGAAAGTTGACACATGTGCCATGCTATGTCCTCAGTTTGGAGGTGCAGCGTTTCCTAAATAGGTACTCAGGGTTGGAAGATCTGCTAAAGTAGGCCAGAAGGGTCTGTAGCCATTTCAGGTGGTCATACACAGCTAGTGCTCGGTTGGCAGAAATTCAGCGGGAATTCCACCTGCCCGTAATCCGTCTGATTTGTGGCATGCACACCAGGTGGAACTCGACTTTGGCAATGCTGCAGCGAGAGCCATCAATGAGTACCTGTGTGAGTGTGGCACAACGACAGCCTCAGGCCGGCTTGGCTTATTTTCCCTATGCCAATGGCTGCTGATAAAGAATGCATGCACTGTACTGTCACCATTTGAGGAGGCCACAATGAGGGCGAGCAAAGAAAATGTATGCATTAGTGTTGTGTTCTTGCTGGAGCAGACTCTGCATGGCATAATGGACAGGGCACTTGAGGCAGAGCAGCGGGAGGGACAGGAAGACTTCCTTTGCTCTTAAGGCCTGCTTTATGCAGACACCATTTGTCCTAAACCACAGAACGCACAAAAGAAGAAGGAGGTTTGGAGGCATTGAAGCACATACGTCAACCCTCAACAGATGGTTTTCCATTCCCAGAACCCTTGGGAGTAGTACGTGGCTGGGAGAAAGCAGTTCCAGATACTTTAATCCTCAGTGACCCAGAGGAGTCTGCTTCTCATGCCTCTGCAAACCTGTGGTGCATAGGCTCCCTCATGTTTCAAAGCTGGCAAAAGAACCCAAGAATACATGGCATCAAGAAGAAGGATCACTTTTGGTTGGCAACCCTCCTTCACCATCGTTACAAGGGTAAAGTCTCAGAACTCATCCCGTCCCCACAGAGGGTGCAGAAGATGAAATCTCTTGAGGACACTTTAAAGAGGAGTTTAGCTAATGCTTTTCCAGACTCTGGTAAGCTACAGTGTCATGGAAAATGTAGTTTTGAGGCTTCTGTTGGTTAAGAGAAGAGCAGAGGAGAAGAGGGCATCCTAAGTGATGCATTTCACAATTTTTTTAGTCCTTGCCGCCCAGGGCTTTCAGCTTCCACATCCCATTGGCAGCGTCTGCATCATATGGTGGACGATTATCTAGGGTCAAAAACAGAGATGGATAGCTTTCCATTTGATGATCCATTGGGTTACTGGGTCATGAGAATAGACCACTGGCCAATACTTGCCCAGTAGGCAATTGAGCCACTGGGTTGCCCTGCATCCAGCGTGCTTTCCGAATGGAAAAGCTGCTGGAGGTTTTGTTACTGATAATAGAAAGCGTCTGTCCACAGACTCTGTGGACCGTCTGACATTTATCAGAATGAATCAGTCCTGGATTACCAGCAGCTATGAAGCCCCTGATGTCAATGTCACTGATTAAGTTATTTTGGGATGTGCAATCTCTGCAAGACTTCTAGGCTGCCTAGTGTTGTAGGTGTTGATTTCATCTGGAAGAACTTTTTTAGTATAGGTTTCATGGGCACAATTAAAGACCATTTTTTCTGCACCTGTTTCAGGTCCATATCATTTCAATTTTTGACAGCAAGGCCAATTCTTGCTTTCATCAAGAGTACCTCTATAGGGTTACAGTGTGAAAGTGTCACAGACACCCAAAGATTAATTTTTCCGCACCTGTTTGACAGGGGCATATCATTTTAATATTTGACAGCAAGGCCAATTCTTATTTTAATCAAGAGTATCTCTATAGGGTTATGGTGTGAAGGTGCCACAGACACCCAAAGACGAATCTTTCTGCACCTGTTTGACAGGTGTATATTAACATTTTTGACAGCAAGGCAATTCTTGCTTTCATCAATAGTACTAGTTACAGTGTGAAGGCAAGTTTGACACACAAAGACCAATTTTTTCGCAACTGTTACTTCTATCCAAAGTCTGCGGAAGAGACATCTGAATTTCTCCAAAAAATCTCTAATCTTGTTCCCAGTGCACTATATTGTGGCCTCATCATACAGATTGGATCCCTAAGTCATTGTTTACAAAATAAAGAAAGCTTGCAGGGAAAATTGTCATTTTTTTGGCTTTATAAATGCAATTACTTCTGCAGCAGCTGTACACAATTAAGATGTGCCACTTTAGAGGTAGACTAAGGGGACCCCCCAGGCACTATATTAAAAGGAATTTTTCATTTTATTGTTATTTCTCATTTTTATGTTTTCATTTTAAGCGTCAGTAAATGACTGCTCATTTAAAAGTGACGTTTTTTACAAACTTTTTTTTCATTGATACATGTCCCCCAGGGCAGTACACGGACCCACATAACCATTGTATGCCCAATTACTTGCATATAAGCCTTCAAAATGGGTTCTTTTGATTTTTTCCAGTTCAGGTCCCATAGACTTCAATGGAGTTCCTTACTCGGTTCTGAACGTTCGCAATGTTTGAAAGTTCCGGTGCGAACCGAACAGGGGGGTTGTTGGCCCATCCCTACTTATCTATAGTCTTCAATGGAAGGGTTTTTCTGAGGTAACTGATTGATGTCTCATATGGGATAACTGGCTGGTGGCTTGCCTATGGTACCTGGGCAAGAGTTTCTCTGAGGTAACTGGCTGATATCCTGTCTGCGGCAACCAGCCTGTCAGATTGTCGGTGAAGCCTGGTTATAGTAACTGTCTCAAAGTATGCCCGTGGTATCTGTTTAACAGTTCTGACTGATGACTTGCCTCTGAAGGCTGACTAGAAGTGATCAAGATTCCCAATTAATCCCATGGCTTCTAAGAATGATGGAGGCTCCTGACCATAGGCGTGTGCAGGGGATGTGCCAGGTGTGCCTGGGTACACTCTAATCACCTTGTGCATCACCATCACCCCCTGCTGCCCAGGCCCCCAATGCCCCCCCCCCCCTGCAGTGCTGCTGGCTTCCCTTCTCTTTAGCCAGCTGCTGCGGGGGATGTGTCAGGTTGGAGAGCGGGGGAAGGAGCTAGTAAATATGTAATTTATCAGCCCCTTCAATTTCTGAATTACAGTGAGTGATTGGTACTGAACATTATTAAACAGTATTTGTGAAGAAACAGGAAGTTGCTCAGCACAGAGCACTTCCCATTCAATCACTTTCCAGTGCAGCTGAGGCTGCACTAGAAAAGGACTGGGGAATCTCTGTTCTCAGTCCCTTTCTCTGTCTCAAACGCGAGACATCAGAGGTCTGTTTAGACCCCTGATATTCCACCAAAGTCCTCCAAAACGGCTCTTAAATAAAATTGTAAAAAAAAAAAAAAAAATTTAAAAAGAATGTAAAAAATAATAATATAAATAAAAAAAATACTGACACCAACCACTGCCCTACTGATACCGTCTACTGTTCTACTAACATTGTCCATGTTTTAATACACTTTAAAATGTTTGTTTACATTTATATTAGTATGTGTCTGTATGTGTATGTATGTACTGTATATAAACTTTGGGGTGCACACTTTAATGCAATAGGCTGTGCACACCTATGCTCCTGACTCAGAAATCCCAGTCGGTGCATCCTCTCTCTCCCGGCCTCTGCCCACTCCCTCAGTACCTTCCAGAGCCACTCGCACACTTCTTTTTTTACAGCGCCTTCTCCTGTGGCAAGGAAGCCTCTAAAAAAAACCCAGTCTGTCTAGTGCAGGGGTATCTAAACTATGGCCCTCCAGCTGTTCAGGAACTACTATTCCCATCATGCCTAGTTATGTCTGTGAATGTCAGAGATTTACAATGCCTCATGGGATGTGTAGTTCTGTAACAGCTGGAGGGCCATAGTTTGGACACCCCTGGAGTGGGTGGGGCAATGTGTCCTAGAAGCCTCACCCACACTACACTCATCTCCCTCTAGTGTCTCCTAGCAATGAGGTGTCACATAAGAGTCCTTTTGAGTTTGCAGATTGCTAAGATCTCTCTGTTTATATAAAGTTCAGCTAGCCATTAGCTATACTAGTTATAATTTGCTCTGTGTTCTATACAGGCTTATCACCCTCCTAGAGGTTAAGGTAAACTTAGCCTTTTTAGCTCCTCTGTAATCAGTAGAGCAGTGTGTGATGTTTTTTGGCTGTTTTAGGTATTGCTGGCTGCGGGCTCAGCTAGTTTCCCCTGCCTTGTGGATTCTAGAATGTAGTGGTCTGAAAGAGACAAACCCTGGGCTTGAATGTCCATTAGGTAGCTGAATAGTGCATAAATAATCTGGGGCCTGGAACAGCATGACTCTTGTCCAGAAGGAGAAGACCAAGTCTGAAGGGCTGCTGCCCTTCTGGGCAGATTAGCTTTAGTCGGGAGGAGTTCTTTGAGGTCCCAACTTAGGGAGAACTGGGGGTCCTATTTTCTGAGTGGAGCTGGAGCCAATTCAGAGGGGGATGACTAAGGGTCTGGCCTGGAAACTGACAGGAGATGTATCTGGCTGGTATTGGACTGAGGCATTCAAGTACATGGGTATATTGTGAGTATAGACCAGAGGGAGTTACCCTGAAAACTCTAGCAGGGAGTGTGCTCTGCTATATTTTGTGCTAAATTTGGAGTATCCCAAAGCTCACCCTGCACCCCAACCAAGTTCAACAAGCATGAAACCATAAAATGACACTCACTGCCTTGTCATTGAGTTGTGAAACTATGGGAGTATGTGGAAACCATGGGAGCTGCTGTGTGCCTGGCTGCTTTGCGCTCAATTGGGAAGAGAACCTAGGGCAAATCTGCGGGGCTTGTCAGAAGTCTATGCTACACAGGTGAACAATGCCAATGTGGGAATTGTTTTTAATGCTCTTTTCTCCATGACAGGCAAGCGTTTACGGTCTCTATCATCTCACCTACTGCCAAAAAAAAATGTGTCTTTTAAATTTTAGGATTGCACCACTGGCTCCAGCCTCCTTCAGAGGAAGGATTGAGAATCTATAAAACTTAATTGTAGTAAATCTGTACCCATGTGTCATCACTAGTGATGGGCCGAACACCCCCCGCTTCGGTTTGCACCAGAACTCTCAAATAGAGAAAAAGTTAGGACCCATACCGCAAACTCTATTAAAGTCTATGGGACCCGAACATGAAAAATCAAAAGTCTCCATTTTTAAGGCTTATATGCAACTTGTTGGCCATAAAAAGGGTATGGGGGCTGGGGTACCGCCGCCCTGGGAGACATGTATCAATACAAACATTTTTTTATTTAAATATCGTTTGTAACGCCACCCCAGGAGAAGCCTGTACTCTGCCTTTCAAACCCAAGAACAGCCCTAGCCCCTCTGGCACACCTAGTAAACCGTGTAATGTCAAGCACAGTAGTAAATAGACACTGTGGTGAACAAGAAAGTTTATTTACTGGGAGACTTAAAAAAATTAGCTTCGCTGCCTTTTGGCTATGATCAAGTGTAGTATCTGTTCTTATCAGTGATCCAGGGGGGGGCGCTGTGCTGTCATCTGATCTGACCAAGGTTAGGTGGCGGCTATGCAAACCTGCTGGAGTGATGGGGACCTGGAAGGTTAGTATTGGCAGGAACTGAAACCGGAGCGCCTGAGCATAATTGGGGGCTGGGAGTAAGTTCTCCCTGAGAAAACCGAAAGCTGGAAGGGTCCATTACCTCCTGATTTGAATGTGCTACCTTGTCTGGCTGTGAGCTGGGAAGGCAGAGAGTCCGCGGTGTCTGTGCCCTCTGGGAGTGGTCGCCCCAGAGATGCTCTTAGTAACACTTGGGTGTGGGACCCCAATGTGTGAACCAACGCTTCTCGGCCTTTTGGCTAAGATCAAGTGTAGTATCTGTTCTTATCAGTGTTGGAATGGAACCTGAAGGTTAGTATCGGTGGTGGCCGAAGTTAACCGGGGCGCTCTGGGCGTAACTGGAGGACCGGAGTAGGCCAAACCAGAGAAAGCCGGAGGGTTCCAATGCCTTCCTGATTTGAATGGGTCCGCCCCTACCAGTTTGAAGGGAGCGAGAAAACTGGATTGGTTCCGTGGCCAGCTAGTACTGCTCCTGGATGTGATTGGTAAGGAACGGCGGTGGCGGTGGGGGAGCCTTTCCTCCTGGGTTGAATCTGGCCTTGCAAAAGGCTTGTCCCCAGTTGAAGGTAGGTTCTCCCTAAGCTGTCCAATGTTCTGATGCCTCCTGGTAGGATAGGGCCACACTTGGTCTGGCCTTTGGGCCGGGGTAGAGAAAGCCCGTAGTGTATGTGCCCCTGGGGTGGCAGCCCAGGGGTGCCTTAATTCTCACTGGTGAGGGGCAGCTCGCCTTGAGTTTTTCGGCACCATGGTCACTGCACCTACGCACACTTTTTTAAGCACCTGCCTCTTGGGCAAGGCCTTTTGGCTTCAACCAGAGGAATTTTTATTCCGGCCGGAAGGCCTGCCCTTGTATTTTCACAAGGGCACTAATTCACCTCTCCACTTCCCCTTCCCCACCTTTTTGTTTGTGTGTGCCTTTTCTTTGTAGTTTGTCACTTTCTATCACCTTTTTTCACTTGCACGACTTGTAGGGTGTGGGTCCTCGGGCCCTACCTTGAGTCTTGGGAGGGGGTGGATATGGCCTTTTGGCTTGGTCTGCCCTCTCTCATGGGGTCTCCCTTCGGGGGAGCCCCACTTAGTACTCGGTGGGGGCTGTTTTGGCAGTCCCCCTGAAGAACGGGGTCAGTCTGGTTTCGGCCAGACAGACCATGAGTACCTTAAATCCCTGTCAGGAGTCTTGCACCCCGGGGGATCGAGGTTCGGGTCCTACCTCTTCGGAGGGAAGACCATTTGTTTGCACACCCTGTGCACTTTTTGTGTTCCTCACGTTTGTGTGTGTGCACTTTTTTATGCACCGGGTGAAGTCTTTTGAGTGTGTTTCACACGCTACGGGCTTTAAAAAAAAAAAAAAAAATGTGTGAACCAACACATGGTCACAGATTCCAAACACTTTTTCTGCACTGCGCCTTTTAGGGCTGGGCCTTTTGGCTAAAGTCCGGGGCAATTTTTGTTACCAGGCCTCAGGGCCCAGCCAGTGCACCCTGCACAGCCACTTATTTTTTTCTTTATTTTCTCCCATGTTTGTCACCTTTCACTTATGTGTGTGTTTTTTTTCTCACTAGGATGGAGGGTGTGAGTCCTCGGGCTGGCCCTGAAGTCTAGGGGGAGGATGTGTGGCCTTCTGGTTCCTTCCTACTATTTCCCTGGGGGGTCTCTCTTCAACTTAGTATTCGGGTGCGGCTTCGGCTGCCCAGAAGAATGGGGTCTGCCAAGCCTTCTGGCTAGGCAGACCTTTGGAAACCCTTTGTCCCTGTCAAGTGCACTTTTTTGTGTGTTCACATGCACCTTTTTTGTGTTCACTTACCAGGTTTTTTCATTGTAGTTTTTGCACCACCGCAGAAAAAAAAAAGAAGTCATTTTAATGATGCTTAAAGTGAAGCAATAAAAATGAAAAATTCCTTTAAATATAGTGGCGAAGGGGGGGGGGGGTCCCCTTAGTCTGCTTGTAAAGTGGCACATTTTTACAGTGTATAGAACCTGCTGCAGCAAAACTGACATATGTAAAGAAAAAAATGACATTTAAATTGACTCACCAGCAAAAGAACAAAAGAAATGAAAAAAACAGCAGCGGGTCCCCCCCAAAATACATATTAGACCCTTTTCCTAAGCATGCCGCCTGGCAGGCCAGGAAAGGGGGGAACGAACGGGTGCCTCCTCCTGAACCATAACAGGCCACATGCCCCCAACATGAGTGGGGTGCTTTGGGGCAGGGGGAGCTCGGCCCGAATCATTTGCCTATCCCTAGTCCTGAAACTGCCCGTCACTTTGCTTGTTGCTCCATGTTGCTCTTTACCAGTTTCCTGTTAACTAGGGTTCCATTTATATATTTTGTTCATCAACAATTCAAACATTTTTCTAGTGGGGTTTAAGTGTAAACATATTTATAAATCGAAATCAATGCCTTCGTTTTTGAGGTGGAAAAAGTACAAATGTTCATAAATTTCAACCTCCTATTAATCCCAGCAGTTCTGACCAAAGCTCTCTTTAAAAACAACCCAGAAAGCCAGAAGGTTGAAATTAGAAATAAGGCAAAGTTTACCAAACATCCAGTAGGGAATTGATGGCAAGCAGGGTTAATTGAACAAAATATAAAAGACAGACAGCTTTTCACGAAGGTCAGATGTGAGCCCACCTGACCAGTGTTTGTGTCAAACAATTGAGCCAGCTTGGTAAGAAATGAAGCAAGGATATCAGTGAAAAGAAAATAACAAAAGGAGTTCTGGATCTGTTTGCTTTTTTATTTAACCCAGAATCATGTAAGAAGAGTAGTTTTGGATTCAGTCAGAGAAGACTCAGCGGACTCCTGTCTATGGTTTTCCACCCACAGCTTCCAGATTCATGATCCGTGTCCTGGCACCAGTCAGCAGGAGGCTAGGGACTCTTTGACCACTATTTCAGGTTAAAAGAAGGACCTCAGGGGATTGTTAAACTATACACAATAAGCACATGCAATGTCACTGCATACATTTAAAAAGTACTGTGTCAGTGTTTGCAGATGACATCAAGCTATGCAGTTGAATACAGTAACATCCATACAGGATGTCACCAACTTACAAGCCAACCTCAATGCACTGTTTAGGCAACTATGTGGCAAATGAGGTTTTAAAATGTAAAATTATGCACTTGAGGGCTAAAAATATGCATGCATCATACATACTAAGGGGAGAATATCTGAGGGAGTCAATGGTGCAGAAGAATCTAGGTGTTCTGGTAGATCATAAGCTTAATAATAGCATGCAATGCCAAGCTGCAGTTTCCAAAACAAGCACAATCCTTTCTTATATTAAGAGAGGTATGGACTGCACAAATCATTAGTAAGACCTCATTTGGAATATGCAGTTCAGTTTTGGGCACCAGTTCACAAAAAGGATATGGAGAAAGTGTAGAGAAGAGCAACCACACTTAACAGTGAGGGCATTATAGAGCAATTTTCTCCCTATTTACCCCTTTTTTCTATACTTTTATATATGCTAGAGAAGAGCAACCAAACTGATAAGACACATGGAGGAGCTCAGCTATGAGGAAAGGTTAGAGGAACTGAATTTATTCTCTCTTGAGAAGAGGAGATTAGGGGGAACATAGTGGGGAAAATAATTATTTGATCCCCTGCTGGTTTTGTAAGTTTGCCCAATTACAAAGAAATGAAGGGTCTATAATTGTTATCATAGGTGTATTTTAAATGACAGAGACAGAATATTAACCAAGAATCCCGAAAAAAAAACCAGATAAAACAATTGCTATAAATGAAGTTGCAGTTCAGTGAGTAAAATAAGTATTTGATCCCCAAGCAAAATCTGACTTAGTACTTGGTGGGGAAACCCTTCTTGGCAAGCACAGAGGTAAGACGTTTTTTGTAGTTGGGGACCAGGTTTGCACAAATCTTAGGAGGGATTTTGGTCAACTCTTCTTTACAGATCTTCTCTAAATCCTTAAGGTTTCTTGTCTGTCCCTTGGAAAGGAAGTTTCAGCTCCCTCAATACATTTTCTATAGGATTAAGGTCTGGAGACTGACTAGGCCACTCCATGACCTTAATGTCCCTCATCTTGAGTCACTCCTTTGTTGCTTTGGCGGTATGTTTTGGGTCATTGTAATGCTGGAAGACCCATCCATGACCCATATTTAGTGTTCTGGCTGATGGAAGAAGGTCCTCATTCAAGATTTTACAATACATTGCCTGTACATTTAGCGGAGAAACAGCCCTAAATCATCATGTTTTCACCTCCGTGCTTGACTGTAGGGATGGTGTTCTTAGGGTCATAGTCAGCATTTTTCTTTCTCCGAACACGGCGAGTTATTGATAAAGAGCTCAATTTTGGTCTCATCTGACCATAGCGCTTTCTCCCAATTCTTCTCTGAATCATTTAGATGTTCACTGGCATGACTGTACATGTGCCTTCTTACTTGTTGTGTTTGGAGGAAGAAAAATGCTGACTATGACCCTAAGAACACTATCCCTACAGAGGTAGAAACATGATGCTTTGGGGTAATTTTTCTGATAAAGGTACTGATCAACTTTGCCGCATTGAGGGGTCAATGGACGGGGCAATGCAATGTAAAATCTTGGACGAGAATCTTCTTTCCTCAGCCAGAACACTGAAGATGGGTCATGGATGGGTCTTTCAGCATGACAGTGACCCAAAACATACCGCCAATGCAACAAACGAGTGACTCAAGAAGAAACACATTAGGATCATGGAGTGGCCTTGCCAGTGTCCAGACCCTAATTTATGGAGGGAGCTGAAACTTCAAGTTGCCAAGTGACAGACAAGAAACCTTAAAGATTTAGAGAAGATTTGTAAAAAAGAATGGACCAAAATCCCTCCTGAGATGTGTGCAAACTTGGTCACTAACTACAAGAAATGTCTTACATCTGTGCTTGCCAACAAGGGTTTCCCCACCAAGTACTAAGTCGTGTTTTGCTTGGGGATCAAATAATAACAGTATTTTACTCACTGAACTGCATCATGTGTTTTTTCTGGATTTTTGGTTGATATTTTGTCTCTATCATTTAAAATACACCTATGATAAAAATTACAGGCCCTTCATTTCTTTGTAAGTGGGCAAAATTACAAAATCTGCAGGGGATCAAATAATTTTATTACTATATATAATTATTTTCCCCACTGTATGATTGATCAACATGTATAAATACATACTAAGTGGTGCTTATAGTGATCTTGGTGTTGAATTATTCACTTTAAGGTCATCACAATGGACAAGAGGGGACGATTTACATCTGGAGGAAAATAGATTTAATCTCCAAATATGGAAAGGCTTCTTCACAGTAAGAGCTGTGAAAATGTGGAATAGACTCCCTCAAGAGCTGGTTCTGGCTAGCTCAGCAGATTGTTTTAAAAATGGCCTGTATTCTTTCCTAGATACTCATATTATAACTGAATAATAAATATATTTATAGCTAAAGTTGATCTGGGGAATATCCAATTGCCTCTTGGGGGATCAGGAAGGACTTTTTTTTCCCCTGTTGGAGAAATTGGATCATACTTTATTGGGGGATTTTGCCTTCCTCTGGATCAACTGTGGGTGTAGGATTGTGTATACAGGATTATATTTTTTTCCCACTTCTATTGGTGGAACCAGATGGCTCTTTTTTCAACCAGACTAACTATGTAACTATATAATAGGGTGACATCACAAGGGCATAATTGGTAAACAGACAGAGGGTTGTCACCCTGTAACAGGAAGTATAGAAAATAGAATTTGAATAGACTTTAATGGTTTCCACCTTTAACCCTAAACAAGGGATCGAGTACTCCAAAAGTATAGAAAATACAAAATGTTATTAACATCAATCAGCTAAAGTTTTCCATAGCCAAAAAATATACAAATTCCAAGTTCATCAAACAGTATAGACTACATTCCCCATAAAAATGGTTTAAGTGTGCCGAAATCTGTATTGAGTTGCCCAATATGAATCTATCACATAGGTATATGAATATGATACAGGCTCTTTTGTATGTGGGGCCAAATACAGGATTCTCTAATGTGGATCTCTATGCATTTCACCAGAAGCCTTCCTCAGAGCCTATAAAGTGTCCAGTCCCAGGTGGGGGGAGGGGGAGAAGGTCTCCAGAGCAATCTACAAGCGTGGAGGCAACACATGAGGGCCAATACAGCTCCAAAAGGTGCCCTATAGCGCAGTACATAGCTTAAAACAAATGATAGGTAGTGGAAATGGATAAACAAAAAGGTAATGATGTGTCCAAGAGAACGAATGAAATTGAAACACATAACACCTTCACCATCAACTTGCTGTAAATAGCCAGTCCATAAGAAGCCACCAGTGCCACCACAACTCCCATTGAAAATAAATATCTTAGATATCCAAGGCATCTATTTTCAATGGGGGTTGTAATGTGCCGCTGCACACAGAAGGTTTTTTACCTTCATGCATAGTAAAAAAGGTAAAAAACCTTCAGCCTTTAGAACCACTTTAAATATGAAAGGATAAGAACTTCTTATCAAATCCAAGCTCATCCCTATCAGTGAGAAACAAAGATGGTCTAATTACAGGAGGTGAGTGTATTGTGTATTTCTTCCAGTTCTGTGCAGTAATCCAATGTGAAACGTTGTCTCTGTGCAGGAGCTTCCTGTAATAAATACCTGTCACTGCTGCTTTCTTTCCTTGTGTAGGTTGACTGGTCTGGCCTCCTCCCTCTCCTGTAGTTTTTCTCAGGAAACTTGTAGTGGGTGGGGCCTACTGGGCCCATCCCACAGCTCTTTTCTCTGCACAGACTATGCACAGCTCAGTGATGATGTCCTTGCTACTTTTATAAGCTAACATCTAAGTTTGCAAAGGCATTTGTTATACACAAAACAGATGTACTGTATATCTTTGTGGCTATTTAGAAGTTTATTTAAAGCTGAGTTTCAGCCTGTAAAAAAAATATTGAAAGTCAGCAGCTACAAATACTGTAGCTGCTGACTTTTATTATAAGGACACTTAGCTGTCCAGGAATCCTGTGATGTCGGAACCCCTAGCCGATTCGTCAATCGGCTTTGGGTGCAGGCGCCGGAATCTTCACTAAGGGAAACAGGAAGTGAAGCCTTGCATTTTCTATATGGTCCTGCTATCTTCTGGGACCTGTGTGTCTCCCAGAAGGCAAAGGGAGGAAGGAGGAAGGGCTGAAAATTTCATAGATTTCTACAATCGCCGTGCGGTGATCTTACCCGGAAGTGGTTTTGGGTGGAGCTCCGTTTTAAACGAAAGCATTTGTGACAAGAGTTTAGCTTTAAAGAAAACTTGTTGCGTTACCTTTATTAGGGAAAGCACAGATTTGCTTTAAAGCCTCTGTCATAGTAAAAATATAATTTTTTTGTTCGACTTACCTTGAAAGGCTTTGTAAACTTTCTTGTATTGTCCGTATTGTCAAGCAAATGATGATCCAATAATTATTTTTTCTACACAACTCAAAGGGATTCACTAGAGAAAAGTGTTTTCCAAACATACCCAGTTGGATATCAATGTAAAACATTGTCTCTTTTTGTACTGTAAACTCTCGCCACTGGTGTCGGCTCACCAGCCTAATTGCCTGGTGTGACTTTACAGATCCTAATTCATATTTCAAGCTAAAAGGCTTCAGGGTCTAATTAGAGAAACTCAAATTACTATTTATTTTTAGTGTTTGGCATAAGAAGAGGAAGTTGTCAGCTTTGGATCAATCTAAGGGGTATTATTTTTGTTGCTGGAATGGCAGCATTGGGGAAACATTAGACTGCTCAGCTTCCCCTATTAGGGTAAAGGGCTTAGTGCTAAGGATGTGCACTCATTTTATTTACTGTACCTACTTATGTATTACTAATTACCTTTAAAATGATTTTTACAGACCACATACAATTGAAAATCTAGCGTTGTAATGTTCTGCATAACTCTTCTAGTGTAACATCTTTTAGAATATAAACACAACTATGCCCAGCCTTAGGCCAGATTTACATCTATGTGGGTGGTGCAGCTGCAGGACCCACATAATTACCAGCAGTCACAACCAAACGCACAGAGAAATGGGAAACTGCATAAATACCGGCAGTCACAACCAACCACACAGAGAAATGCGGGACCCGCATAAATACCGGCAGTCACAACCAACCGCACAGAGAAATGGGGACCCGCATAAATACCGGCAGTCACAACCAACCGCACAGAGAAATGCGGGACCCACATGAAAACCGACAGTCACAACCAAACGCACAGAGAAATGTGGGACCCGCATAATTACAGGCACTCACAACCAACCGCACAGAGAAATGCGGGACCCGCATAAATACTGGCAGTCACAACCAACCGCACAGAGATATGCTGGACCCGCAGGCAGGTGCCATTAATCCTAATGGCACACCGCCTGCACTGGAAATCACACCTGTACTGGGAACATTGGTTCCCATGCAGGCTGCATTTTAAAAAATAGTGTAGGGACTTTTTTTCTTGCATGTTGCGGGGCACGGCAGCCCATTTAAAGTGTGAAACTAGCCTTAAAGTGTCACTAAACCCACATCATAAAAAAACTATCAATACATGGTGTATTACATGCTGTTCATACTAAGTCACTATGGGATTTAATTTCTGTATTCTACAAAAAACCTGGTTGATCCTGCTGCTCTCTTTCTCCCTGTCCTGTCCATGTCCCCACTCAATTTGGGGATTTTGCAGAGCAGTGTTGGCAGCTAGTGCACATGCTCAGGTTTTAGTGTATATCTGAAATAAATGGATAAAAATGCAGTGCTGATAAAACAATATAACGTGCAAATCAATTCTTACATGAAAGCAAAACCAGTAAATTGTACAAACCAATAAACAAAATGTGCAAAAACACATCAATAAAAATCAAACCAATATACACTTTGCAATGATAGGCAAGTGCATATGCAAAACTATGTAAATAAAGTGCATCATGTGCATATATATGATAACATATACATAAAATGTGAGCAAACACATGTGCAAAAATATACATATATAAAGTGCATATGTGTGAAAAATATTTTTTCAAAATTGTGCAAATGTATGTGCAAAAATATGTATGTATAAAGTGCATATGTGTTTAAGAAATAATTAGACCATCAAGGAAGAGTTCATGTTCCATCCACCAAACAGTGCAGAGTGCAGATGAATGCTCCTTAGATGATCCTAAATGTGTGAACACCACCAATGTTGTAAGTGAATCGGAGGCTTACCAGATACTAGGTACCCAACAAAGCGTATACTTTTTGGGTCATTGGGGCTGACACAAAGGTAATGATCCTTAGGGCAGATGTCACAGATCTTCCATAGAGAGGCATAAACTCATCTTTTCCCAAATCACGATAGGATAATCTTTGGTGCCCACAGCAGGAAAATACTAACCTCGAAAAGCTCAAGGAAACAAAAAACTCACATAGTGTGTACCTTTAAGAGCAATTTAATATCAAAGGAAAAACACACTTACAGAAATCCAGTGTAAAAAGTGCTTGTACAAATAAGTATCCTCAGCATATGCAGTAGAACTGACGCGTTTTGTCTAAATAGACATCATCTGGGGTGTCCTGCTGCAAATGCTGATCCTATATATACCCCTTAGGGAGTAAACCCCAATTAGAGAAGTGTTCTGTTTTTACTTTAGTGTATATCTGTCCTGAGCATTTCCTCCCTATCACATCTGAGCAGCCCAGTGACTATAGAGTCACACATGTGGGCATATTCCCTTCCTCCTCCTCCTAATGCCCACTAACCAGCTAAACACAATGGGTGCAGGATATTACATGTAATTTAATGGAGGCTTCACCTCCCTTTTATTCTAAGACAAAGGCTGCAGGCATGACACAGCCTGTGACTGGCAGAAATCTGTCACACCATGTTATGTCCACAAAATAATAAAGATTTGTTTTTAAATATGTATTTGTATGCCAATTTAAAACATTTTATTGATATTATTTGTTTACTTTTACTCTGTATTCCAAAAGTTGCTTTTTTTTTTCTTTTTCTTTTTTTTTGAACATGTGACCAGCAGCAGAGAACTAGAAGCTCCTTCTACTTATGTTTCCTTGTATACAGGCTGGGAAAGATCTGGGTCATGTGACAGTTGTATATCGATTAGGAAAAAGGTACTTAGATGTTTTTTTATTTTTAATTAAAATTATTACAGTGCTATCATCCACAAACAGAAATAGAGGGGGCAATATACATGAAACAGTGTGTGTTTAGTATTACTTTAAAACCCAAATGCACTCCTAGATTAAATTAGCTAAATACATTCCTTGTGCATTAAAACAAAAGGAGTGCGAGGAATTAGAGTTTGTTTTCTTTAGAAAGTAGCCACTTCCTGAGTAGAAAAGCCTGTCCCCTGTCAACATGCTGCAGAGAAGTACCCTCTCTCTGTGTGAAAGCAGTAATCTCTCTGCAGAGGTCTGACATACCCCCTTCTGAATCAGTCCTATAACTCTTGCTCCAGAGAGCTCTGGCTCTAGTGTGTAAAAAGTTCAGCTTGAACTATTGAGGCCTATAATCGAATTATTTTTTTTATACTAAAGAAGCAAAGGGAGAGTCTGGTCAATGTGAAGAAGAAACTGAAACTCCACCTGCTGGCTCTGAAGGAGAATATAAACTTTTATTATACTATATATTTCACGTTCAGCTGACCCACATTGCCTTCTGATGGGTTCTACTGTATAAACAGTAAGTTCACCTCTGCCAAAGGCAGCTTACTTTCCTGACACCAACTTGACTTCTAACTTGGAAACAATAAGACAACTATTGTTGCAATAAGACATCTTTCTAGTAATGCGGGCATTAATGAGGATAAATCCCTTCTGGCAATTAAGACTCATTGTAATTACTTATGAATAATGAAAGAGTACAAGTGGAATGATTGCTAAAACCATATGACATGATGAATAATTGTATAATTACTAAAAGGCGAATAATCGTTATGACGCCATTATAATGGAAGGGACATGAATTCAAACTGGCAGAGAAAAAAATATCATAGATATTTACCTAGAGGTAAAATGACCATGATATTTAGGAGGGGAGTGATGTGCCACATTGCTACCTAACCAATCATATAGCAGTACAGACTGGCAGATAAAATGACTTATAGCGGAACTACAGGCAGATATAAAGGATATAATTCAAGCTTCTCTGTGTAGCACCCTCCTAGGTAGGTAGGTGCTAGGCAAAAGCATCTATTGCTTCTTCTGCATATCAGGGGAGCCTGATCTATTAGGTTGCCTGTTACATGTTTCCAGGTGTGATTCACTAGGTCTGAGGGAGTGTCCCCACTGTATCCAATGAGGGAGCTTGTTGGACAGTTGGGGAAACCCAGCCAGAGACACATTGGCTTTTGTGGGAGTCCCAGTGGGAGGGCATTCTTGCAATGCATCCTGGGATTGCTCATAAAAGCTGAGGGGGCATGTGACAGGGAGTCTTTGGCGGGAAGCAGAGTCCCAGGAGGAGGCTGACGGCTGTCTCTCTACTGCAGTGTATGAGGAAGCTGGTCTTAGGCAGTCGGCCTAGTGAACCAGGTGTGGAGCTGAGCTGAAGAGGATCCAGTGAAGCTGACGGTGGAGCTGCTGGCAGAGTCTCTCGGGAAAAACAGTGTCTGTGAGTACTGAGGGACTTGCCAAAGGGTCTGCCCAGGAAGGGGGACCACTCCAGCCAAGTCAGGGGATCAAGGGGCCAGCTCACGCAGAGTGTTACAGAAAATGGGGTGCCGTGTAGAGCCCTGAAGAGCAGGGACAAAGGGGGCGCCAAGTAGGACCCGAAGAGTAATTCACAGTGCAAATTCTTCTTCAATTTAATGGCAAGGTGAAGTCGCGGCCTTGCCGTTTTAAACTAAACAGAAAGTCCCAGCAATTGTGCGTAGTTTATTGAGTTGGAGTATCCCACTCATCCCTTCTCCTATCCAAGTTCTCAAATAAAACTACAAAAAAACAAAAACCCTAGACTGTTTTCTGACTGAGCCAAGCACTTTGAACATGCTTTATTGTCAAGTTGTTGCTAAGGGTAACCCAGGGGAATCCATATCCAGCAGCTCCCAAGGGAGTAGCGCTACATCTGTATTCATGAATTCATAATTTAAGTGAACAGTGTAAATACCTAAATATGACTTGGTATCAGTCTCTGGAAATCTCCTGTACAGCAAAGCTAAGACTGGTAGGGGGAGTGGCAGGACTGGGAGCCAATAATATTTTATCTGTGAATTTACCTGTTTTCCTGGAATTCAGTTTTAATGAGAATTTGTAACCTCTGAAATATTTTATCCAACAATCAGTCTGAAGCAAGTTATGACATTTTCTTTATTGGCCTAAAAATCCCAGATGCCCAAAACCTTTGCTAACCACTTAAGCCCCGAAAGATTTTACCCCCTTCCTGACCAGGGCCTATTTTGCGATTCGGCACTGCGTGATTTTAACAGACAATTGCGCGGTCGTGCGATGCTGTACCTAAACAAATTTGGTGTCATTTTTTTCCCACAAACAGAGCTTTGTTTTGGTGGTATTTGATCACTTGTGCGATTTTTTGATCATGCGCTAGAAACAAAAAAAGAGCGTCAATTTTGTAAAAATAACAATATTTTTCACATTTTTTTATATGAAATTCCCCAAAAAAATGTAAAAATCAAAATTTTTTAACATTTTAGGCTAATTCTTTTTTTACCATATGTTTGGTAAAAAAAAATCGCAAAAAGCGTATTTTGATTGGTTTGCGCAAAAGTTATTGCGTTTACTAACAAAGGGAAAGATTTTTGTCATTTTTGTTGTTTTTTTTTTAACGCATAATGGCAGCGATCTGCGATTTTTTTTTTTTGCGGGACTGCGACATTGGGGTGGACAGATCGGACCCTTGACTGACATTTTTGACACTTTTGGGGTTACCAGTGACATTACTACAGTAATCAGTGCTATACATATGCACTGTTACTGTAAAAATGACACTGGCAGTGAAGGAGTTAACTGTATTGAAGAGGGAGGGGTTAAGTGTGTCCTAGGGGCGTGTTTCTAACTGTGATTGGCTGTGGCTTGATGTGTAAGAACAGTGATCAATGGTCCTACATAGTAGAACCGTTTGATCACCATTCTTACACAGGGGAGACTGACAGGCGGCTTTGTTTACACTAGCCGCCTGCCTTTCTCCCGCTGTCACGGACGATCGCGAGTGCCCGGCGGACCCCGGCGCACACGCGCGGGGGGGTCCGTGACCGAGCGGGAGCGCGCATCAGGTGGAGCGCGCTCGCTCCCAAAACCCTTACAGGGCAGCGACGTAGCCCTACATCGCTTTGCCTGTGAGGGGCTGACTGCCGACATAAATAGTCGTGTGGCAGTCGGCAAGTGGTTAAGAACA
Organism: Pelophylax lessonae; assembly: GCF_965119305.1. Lineage (NCBI taxonomy): Eukaryota > Metazoa > Chordata > Amphibia > Anura > Ranidae > Pelophylax > Pelophylax lessonae. The sequence continues at coordinate 526,788,748 of NC_138771.1, forward strand.
AGATAAGTGTGGATTAAAACAAGTTAACTTAATGTTTAGGGTTAGGTTAAGCATTAAGGTTAAGGTTTGGTTTTGGTTTTAAGGGATTAACCATTAGGATTGAAGGTAAAATGTTATTATACCCGAAACTGAAAATGTAATATGTTGAAGCTTGTAGGCAGGTGCAGTTTATTCTCCACTGCAGGTGGCACTCTATCGCAGCAGCAATGCAGATGGGGGAGGAAGTAGAGGGGAATGGCTCCTTTATAGTTTCCTTGATCACAGGGAAGCAGTTATTCAATTGGATGCTGGCATCCCATGTGACTTTGGCAGCCATCTTGGGTCAGACATAGTCTATTTAAGACTTTGGCTCCTGGGTTTAGTGTGCTTTTTGTGAGTGTCTAGTATAGGGAAAGGATCCCTGTCTTTCATGCATCTCTTACAATCCTTCAACCTCATTTTTTTTTCTTGTTATAGGGATGGAGACGCCGGGCAACACCAGCTTGGGTCTCACTTAAAGTCCCACCTAGTCCACTATGTTTAAGGGACATTACTAGAGCGCGGTTTTGGAGGAGTAGGGACAGTGCAGAGTTTACGTCTACCTTCCAGGAAGCCTACCCTTTTGGGTGTGGACCAGCTAGGCAGCATTCTGCTCCTCGTAGTAGATGCTGTCATCATCTTCTATTCTGCATCTTGTGGTTCCACTGCTGTATCAGTTGTAAGTGACTCCGGTCAGGTGTGCTTCCCCGCTGGGCCTGTTGTACTTGCTGAACTTTTCTACAATATACTATTACGCCGAACTCAGACTCTATGCATTTTCTGCCTGACATGCAACGCTGCACCTAACCCACAAGCTTACCAATTATCAGATGTGATGGCCACATTCCTTTTCTTTTTTAGGCTTTTTTCTCTATGTTTTCACCTTGTTGTTGGGCTAGTAAAACACCTCCTGTATTAGAGTGCCCCCACTCTGGATGAAGGAGCACAGGGCACCTGAAGGGCACAGGGCACCTATGAACAGCAGCATTGTCAGTCTGAGGGAAGGGTAGTGTTAAATGCACTAGCAGATTTTGTTACACTAACACATTGAGGTCAAACTCCAGCTATAACCTTTTTATAACCTTTTAAGCAGTTATAGTAACAGTTTTGCTACCTTTGGGATAAAGATTTGACATTAATAAAAAAAGCTGATCAGTGAAAGCAACCTGGTCAGTGTTAAATGGTTTGTCCTAACCCTCTAATTGGTACTTCTGTGGGACAGTTTGTTCTGTTGAAGAACAACAGACTTACTGGCCGGATCACCCGGTGAAAATAAAAGAACAAAAGCCTAAATAAGAAAACGAATGCAGCCATCACATCTAGGAATTAGTAAACTGCAGTAGAATAAATGTTTGCTTTTGGCTGCATTCACATGTCAGCGTATGGATCGCGGGCAGAATCGCCGCGATTCCGCCCGTGATCCGGAAATCATTGCAAATCGCGGGACGCCTGTGCGTTGCCCGTGATTTGCAATAGCACCCCAAACGCTGAGCGATGTTGCCGCGATTTCCGCCTGCCGAATCGCGGTAACATTGCGAAAAAAAAAATCCCGGGACGCATTACACCCAAAAAAGTACAAGAGCTTCTCTGGAGCGTATTGCGTCCCGCGATTTTTTTTGCGCGATGTTACCGCGATTCGGCAGGCGGAAATCGCGGCAACATCGCTCAGCATTTGGGGTGTTATTGCAAATCACGGGCAACGCACAGGCTTCCCGCGATTTGCAATGATTTCTGGATCGCGAGCGGAATCGCTGCGATTCTGCCCGCGATCCATACGCTGACATGTGAATGCAGCCTTTGGGTTTAATACCATTTTAAGGATTCATTTCCCAGGGTTAGATTAAGGGTAGATTAAGGGTTAGTGCGAGAGTGAAGTGTTAATCTTAGATGAATGTTACATTTCATGGTAAGGTGGAATTAGACCTAGGGGTAGGCATATATTTTTTAGGAAGGGTATGCCAGTAGAAATAGAAACATAGAAAAGTGACAGCACAAAAAGCCTGAGTATTCCATCAAATCTATAGAAAAAATATACCATGTATATTTCCACGCGCCTCTGGGAAAGGCTCTGAGGCTCTGAGGACTCTGAGGACGTCACCGGAAGTGACGAAACGTGTCAGCTTGGAACGCATAGCGTCATTACGTTTACGTTGGTGGAACGCAAACCGGAAGCCAGAAGCTAGCTCCGTGAGGAGAAAGTGCAGCCCGCACCGCTGACCACCAATGCTACCGTTTGCATAACTTTTAATGCTTTGAACCCGCTATATGGGTAAATAAACTACCTATAAAATATAAATACTACACTATTCGTAGCATTCTTTCTCCCTCCCTATTGGACCTGATCGTATCTATTGGAGCCCAGAGGAGTGGTTGCCAGCCCACGGGACACTGGTCAGAGGGGACCCATTTAGCCCAGGGGGCTTACAAAGTTTGTTTGGTCCTGGTGCCGTATGGCATTCAGGACCCTCTACATTCGGTAAGTGACCCAACCTATTACTCATTTGGGATTGGATACTGCTGAGATTATACCAATCAAGCCTGAGCACGAGCACTTTTTGAACTTTTAAACAATCACTTTCACCAAGGACTTTTTGTACATTTGAGCACTCAATAGTCACTGTTTTTTAAAAATTTAATATTGTGATTTACTCTAATTTATTTTTAACTGTTGCACTTTATACCCACTGAAAACCGATGATTTTTAGGAACTTTAGTAATTGATCAAACATATTTTATCTGTTATTAATTTATGAATTTCATTTTATCCAACATTGTCACATTTTTATATTCACTGGAAACTGATGATTTATAGGAAATTTATCAATTGATTATTTATATATTTAAACATAATTTTATTTTTTATTAGTCCGTTAACTCACTGTCACAGCAAACGCTGTATTTGGTCCTCCAGACAAATCACTTGCAATTCCATCAAATCTGCCAATTTGTTTTGTTTGTTTTTTTTATTTTTTATCTTTTGTCTTTGTTAACTTTATTGTCTAACTATCGATCTATGTTTGTCCCAAGCATGTTTGAAGCCATTTACTGTTGACTGTTGCATTACCTCTACTGGTAGTTTATTGCAAGTATCAACTACCCTTTCAGTAAAATAAAACTTTCTAAGATTAGTTTTGAACTTTCCTCCAGTTAGTTTGACGTCATGTCCCCGTGTTCTTGATTTTGGTTTCAAATAGACAAAACTGTCCTTCTGAACCTTATTCATCCCTCTCATGTATTTAAAGGTTTCAAACATGTCTCCCCTTTCCCTCTATTCCTCCAGACTGTACATAAGAAGTTCCTGAATATGTGCAGACTGGAGGAAAGAAGGTAAAGGGGAGACAACATGGTTCCTCTGGATAGACCTCTGTGCCTCTTCACAGGCTAATCCATGCTTCCTTTCATAGATGTAGGCATTTAGGTAATACTTATGCACATGCATGCATGCATATGGGCACGCGTATAGGTGTGCGTAAACGTGCGCATACACCTGCGTATCAGCATGCTCATGTGCACTTGTGACAGAATTTGGCTCCAAATGGTCTATATAAACTGTGTCAGTGCTCAGGATCTGTGCTGCTTTGTCTTCAGCCTTCCCTATCCTGTGACCCTGTGATTCTGTATCCTGATTCCAGTTGCTGACCTGGCTTGTCTGACCACTCTCTAAACTCAGCCTGCACCAACCCTGGCTTCTCTTTGACCTCCGCTTCTGTCTGCTCCATTTGCTTCACTTCCACTGATTGGCTCCTGGCCTGGCTTGCTTGCTCCTGACCCTGCTCTTGCCTGCCCCTCTGTACCTAATTTGTCCTGCCAATATATGGCCAGACCTGCCTGACTCTGCTATCTCAGGTTTCCAATACTTACCTTACATCCTGCTGTACCTGCTGTTTTGCTGTGTAGGCCTCACTTGCTCGCTGTTGCCATTACCAGCCTGCCTTAGTCTGACACTGAGCTGTGTACCAGCCTGCCTGCTTCACTGAAGATTACTGATGACTTCTCCTGCCTGGTCTGGATACCCGCTCTGCTACTAACAAGACCTACAGTCACTTGTGCCACTCTATACTCCTACGCCTTCTGGTCACACTACCACACTAATGAGTCAGGGGTGTAAGAGAGGCCTTTCTCATCATTTCAGGCTCTGCTATCAGGTATGTGATAACATGATGCAGTCTGTCACTACTACGAGCAGTAACACAACAATGTTTGTCCCCACTTCTAAAATAGTTTAAACACACAGATCACAGTGATCCTTTGACAATCCCCTTAACTGCTTTCTTTTCAGTGGAACAGGGCCACCTTTATTGAGGCATCATACCTGGTCACCCTTTACTTTCTGGACTAAGATGCTAGTTCAGAGATGACACAGGCATGTAAATGCTGGTGCCTGTGCATTTCTTGACTGTGTTCACAAATACAGATCAGCCCCCACAGAAGCCTTCCCCTTGTGACTCATTGCAAAGTTACAGTGTTGCAGCCTGATCACTGGGGGAGAGGAGACTGAGAAAATGTTTCCTCTTGCCTGCAGCAGACTGATGACCTCATTTCAGCCTAGGCAAAGTCCCTGGACTGGAACTCAAGGTCAGATTTTTGATCATAAAAAGTGGAATGTTTATAAAAATGAAGTTGAAGTTTCATAAAAAGGAAACTGTCGCTGTATATGGTGAAATATTTTCATGCAAACTTGTAAAGGTACTGAAAGGCCCACTGTAAATTGTTTGTAAAGTCAGAAGGTTTTTTTATCTTAATGCATTCAATGCATTAAGATAAACAAAAAAAACCTTCTGTTTGCAGAAGCCCTCCTAATACTTACCTGAACCCATCTTTATCCAGCGACCTGAACCCATCTTTATCCAGCGATGTAGCTACCCAGGACTCTCCCCCTCATTGGCTGAGACAGCAGCGTGGCACGATTTGCTCCCACTGCTGTTAGTTGAAGTCAGTCAGCCAATCAGGAGAGAGAGGGGATGTGGCTGGGTTTGCGGCTCCTTGTCTGAATGGACACAGGGAGCTGTGATTCGGCTCAGGTGCCCCCACAGTCCCACAAAACCTAATCATAGCAAATGTAACAGTCCCATAGGTAGATATTAGCATCCAAAATTATGAATCACCCGTCACCTGGATGTGACCCCTGATGACGTCAGATACACAATGACAAAAATGCGTTGGGTGGGACTAAACGAGACGCACCATTTCCGCTTTCCTAGAACGCATAACGGCGACCCCTGGTTTGTGATAATGCTCAAGATTACTTACTTAACCACATAACGACCGCTCACATTGCTGCTACTGCGGCTATGTGGCTCGTTATCGTCCAGCGACGTAGACCTACGTCGCTGGACTCCTCCCCTTGTGGGCCGCCAGAGGCTCGCTCCCGCTGTTTTCAGTCACAGCGGGAGTCGGGCCAGGCGATCGCCGCCGCTCTTCCCCGATCGTCGGGGAATCGAGTCTGGAGATCCGCCCGCTTGTGTAAACAAAGCAGACGGATCTCCTAAGTGACAGGCAGGGACAGATTGCAGGGTTCAGCATAGCTGAACATGCGATCTGTGCCTGTGTCACTCAGTCACCTCCCCCCACACACGTTAGTAAGCACCAGGCATACATTAACCCCTCCCTCTCCAATAAAATTAACCCCATCCCTACCAGTGTCATTTTTACAGTAACAGTGCATATTTATAGCACTGATTACTGTAGTAATGTCACTGGTACCCCCAAAAGTGTCAAAAATGTCAGTCAAGGGTCCAATCTGTCCGCCGCAATGTCGCAGTCCCGCAAAAAAAATCGCAGATCGCCGCCATTAAAAAAAAAACAACAAAAATGACAGAAATCTTTCCCTTTGTTAGTAAACGCAATAACTTTTGCGCAAACCAATCAAAATACGCTTATTGTGATTTTTTTTACCAAAAATATGTAGCAGAAAACAAATTGGCCAAAAATGATAAAAAAATTTTGATTTTTACAGTTTTTTGGGGGGAATTTCATATAAAAAAATGTGAAAAATATTGTTATTTTTTCAAAATGTTCGCTATTTTTTTGTTTATAGCGCAAAAAGTAAAAATCACACTGGTGATCAAATACCACCAAAAGAAAGCTCTGTTTGTGGGGAAAAAAAGGACATAAATTTTGTTTGGGTACGGCGTTGCAAGACCGCGCAATTGTCAGTTAAAGTCGCACAGTGCCGAATACCAAAAAGTGGCCTGGACGTAAGACAGCAAAATCCTCCGGTGGTAAAGTGCTTAATGTAAGTGTGTTTTAAAATGTTTTTAATAAAATTTTCTGTAGATACTGCCCTATGAGGGGCTTCTCTTTTACCTCTACATGGGCTGCAATGAGTATTTAGATATACAGGAATATCGCCATTGACAGTCTCTCCTGGATTGCTTCTCTACAAGTAGAAACTTCCATTTCTGGTGGTTTTGACTACCTGTAAAGGGGGTCGATACGTTCTGGTGAGTGTGATGCACATATGAATGTTGGTGGAGAGGAGGCACATCAGGTCACGGGTAGTTCGTAATTTTTGGGGGTTTGGATGCCACTAATTACCTATGGGACTGTTACATTTGCTATAAATTGGTTTTGTGGGACTTTGTGCTCTTTTTTTCACTTGTCACTTTTTTTTTGTAGTCAGAAAAAAGTCTAAGAGCTCTTTCACACGGGCGATCCGATCAGATCCGCCTGTCAGTTTTTTAGGCGGATCTGATCGGATCCTCCATGCAGCTCTATGGGGCAGCGGGTGTCAGCGGAGACACCTCCGCTGACACCCGCTGCCATCCGCATCCGATCCTGTGCTTGAAATCTGGACAGATGGAAACCCTATTTTTCCATCCATTCAGTAATCGGATCGGATCGGATCTGATGAGAGCGGACAAGCGGTCCGCTCTCATCCGATCCCCCATAGAGGGCAGAGGGGGCTGAGACACCTCCCTCTCCGCTCTGCAAGCGGAGACGGAGCTGTCATCCGCCCGGCTCAGCGGGGATCGCGGATCGATCCCCGCTGAGCAACACGGATCCGCCTACGGAGCGGACCGTGTGAAAGAGCCCTAATTTGTCCCAGATACGTATAACATGTTTGTTATTAAAAAAAAAAACTATAAAAAAACAAGACTTTACAATCACTTTAAACTTTGCAGTGTGTGTCTTCCCTTCAGCCGCACGCCTGCCCCTGTGGCAGTAATGCCCATTTTCCGGCCATTAATTGAGCTGTAAAGACTCCAGTCTTAGTCACGCTCTTTATGATATACTCTGGCTAATTTTAAGATGAAGGCTCAGGGTCTGAATGGTAATTAGCAGATTTATGTGATAATAGTTCATTAGGAGCAGCGGATATAACTCCATATAAATACAAATTTTCACACCTCTGAAACATTACCCAGAGTGATATTAGCCCTGGCAGGGTCGCGATGATCTTCACGGTTCCAGCTTCATTTATTTGATTACGTGAAACGCATAACACATTAGGATTTCTATTGGAAATATTTCTTTCTATGGGTGTGTGTGGCAATTTAAATTGAGAAATACTTTTAATCCTTTTTTTTTTTCCTCACAGCTGTTCCACCTCCGTACGTTAGTATTAAGTATGTTAATGGTTGTACAACCAGTTATTATTTAACACTGTAATCAAGAAATGAATATAGAGACCTTTATACAGTGTTTGCTAAAACTATTATTTAAAGAAGAACAGAACTCAAGGCATCGTTTTATTTATACCCAAAGAGAAGACTGTACAATACTCAGAGAGGAATCCAGAGCTATCTTTACGTGTAACTTATACCAGGAGCCTGCATTCACTATATCTGGTCTCCCACTGTACACAAATCATGGAAATGCAATTATTTTAGTAAATATAAACTGCTAAATACCTTTTCACATCAGCAGTATATAGTAGTCTCTATAGTATATAGTAGTCTCGTGACTTCTATCAGTGTCTAGTTAAAGCTTGTAGGAGAAGTTCCATTCTACTCCTATCCTGTCCTATGAGGCTGCATGACCCCTGACCATCTGTTTGGACAGTGCTGATTGGCCCTGTGCTAACCACATGCACTCTCCCAAGAACATTTTTTTTTATAGCAATACACACCAAACTGAGCATACTGAGCATGTGCAGAGTGACTCCAAAGGCTCTGTCTTATTAGGAGATGGGTTGGGGACAGTGGATGAAGGGGAGGTTTAGAGAAGGCAGGATCAAACAGCCTTTTTACAAAATGCGGAGGATTAACCCCTTAGGTTCAGTGAGCATAACAAACATGCTTTGCTGCATATACAGACTGATTTTACTGTTGTGGGTTTAGTAACACTTTAACCACTTCAGCTCCGGAAGTTTTTAACCCCTAATGACCAGGCCATTTTTTGCGATTCAGCACTGAGTTGTTTTAACTGACAATTGTGCGGTTGTGCTATGCTGTTCCCAAATACCCACAAATAGAGCTTTCCTTTGGTGGTATTTGATCACTTCTGCGATTTTTTTGTTTTTGTGCTATAAACAAAAAAAGAGCGACAATTTAAAAAAAACACCAATATTTTCTACTTTCTGCTCTAAAACATTCCCAATTAAAACTTTTTAAAAAATCTAATTTTTTTTTATCAGTTTAGGCCAATTTTTATTCTGCTACATATTTTTGGTAAAAAAAATCTCAAAAAGCATATAATAATTGGTTTGTGCAAAAGTTATAGCGTTTACAAACTACGTGATAGATTTATGGACTTTTTCTTTTTTTTATTAGCAATGGCGGCGATCAGCGATTTTTAGCGGGACTGCGACATTGCGACAATTTATTTTCAGTTTCATTGATAATGGTAAATTGTACAATTTACCCTAATGGGTGTACAGGCAGCAATGAAAACCTAATAGGTGTTCCAATCCTTCTCAACTCTTTCCAAAACTAAAAAAAGTGTTTCCTTTAGTTATACTTTAAACCTCCCAATGGTAAGATTAGGGTCCCAAGTTCTGTATAGCTGGCCATACATGCGAAAATTTTTATCCAGCGGAAATCGCACATATGATTCTTATAATTTCAATGAACTAAACGTACTACGACTAATACCAACAAATCTATGAGCCATGAGTTCTATCAACCACCACAGTTCTGCTGATTGAGAAGTCAACAGAGGCAACAGCTTCAACAGAGTCCATTATAAGATAGGAAATAAAAGCAAGATTTTGTCCAAAGCAATTTTCTCAGCAGATTTGAGGCAATTCCGATCCCATCTCCTTGCAGTTAATTGAAATCACTGTCTTATGTCTTCTATTATTTTATGATTTTGATAAAAATGGAAGCTACCCAACTGCCATGGGTATTGCCAGTAGTAACGTCTTTAATTATATGGTGTCATTTTACCCTAACTAATGGGCCATACACACTATAAGATTTTCTGAAGACTTTTTCCTTTAGACTTACCTACCAAAACTATATAATATGAGGTCAAACCTAAACACTTTCAATGTGTATTCAATCTGGCAGGCCCTTGCACTACATAGAAAAGGTAAATCTGAAGGAAATCTAACCACAAAAGTTGGATAGTGTGTATCCAGCTTAAGCCTATTTTCACTCCTTATCAGTGCACTAGACATGCATTGTAAACAGCAGATAACAGAATAGAAAGATAGGAATATGAAGGAAATACAATTGTTGCCTTTAAGGTCTCATGCAAATTGCAGCTCGAAGAAGCTGCTTCTTTGAGCCTAGGTTCACACGGTAAATCTATATGAATCACACCGGAATCCCACCACATTCCTGTGCAGTGCGATTTGAGACCATTCATTTTGGATGGTTCAAATTGCACCACATCCGCATCCATGAGGTGCGGACAGCTTTATTTTTCATTTGCACTGAATGGCATGGGTGTATAAACATCCAAATTATCCAGTTCAGGTAAACAAACTGCGTTGCACCCTGCTTTTGGTGTGTCGTCAACCTTCCGTTGACACCTGCAGCAGATCGCAGAACACGATTGTGCGTTTGCTATGTGGTGCGGGAAACACACAGAAATTACTGCGTTTCCAGCACCTCTCAGTGTGAACCGGGGCCGAGCGTTTAAGCTTTTTTTTCTCTGCCTGTTAACTCCCCTCCATTTTAGCCTATGGGGTTGAGTTACTAAAAGCAACTAGACTGTGCACTCTGCAAATGCAGTTGCTCTTTGCAAGTGCTTTTGCTCCAAAGCTTAGTAAATGATGTAAAGCTTAACTTTGCAAAGAATACCCAATCATGTGCAAGGAAAAGAAAAAACAGCATTTTTGCTTGCACATGATTGGATGATGGAAGTCAGCAGAACTTCTGCTCATTTACTAAGCTCTGGAGCAACTACTCCTGCAGAGCGCAACTGTACTTTGCAAAGTGCACAGTCTTTTTGCCTTTAGTAAATCAACCCCAATGTGTCCATGCACACTATAGGCCATTTCAGTAGTTGAGTGGCAGGGGAGAGTTTACAGGCAGAGAAAAAAAAAAACATCACTTGTGCAGGAGCTTTTGAACTTAAAAAAAAGCTCAAAAGCTCCTTAATGTGCATTAATGCTAGGCACGCCCCTGCGGTAATTAATTCTAATGGGCAGAATTCTGGCCAATAGAATGTATTAATGCCAGGAACATACCCTAACACACATTGGCGCACAGTAACAACCATGCCAAATGTGGCTTTGTACTAGTGATCGACCGATATCATTTTTTAATGCTGATACTGATACCGATATTTTGGTCATCGGATATCGGTATCGGCTGATATTTTCGGGCATGTAACATTTTTATTTTTTTCCAGGTACTCTTGAGGAGGGATCTGGGGGTCTAAAAGACCCCAAACCCCTCCTTGGCACTAAAAAGCATTCAAAACGCCAAGTTTGGCTGTTTTGAATGCTGTCAGTTTTTCCAATGTGGCGCCGAGTACCCGGAAGCTATGTCAGGACATCACTTCCGGGTTTTTTACATGGAGACCCGATCAGAGCCAAATGCTGTTCAGGGGCCGTGCAGGTAGGATGCCCGGGTCTCCCGGTGGGAGGGGAGATCCGGGTGAGCCGCGGAAGGCGGCAGGAGGGGGGGGGACATCCCTTCCCGCTCCTTGTAATGACAGCCGAGCGGCTTCTCAACCACATCGGTTGTCATTACAAGACAGCCGACCATCGGCTATGGACGCCGGTACCGGGGTGATGCCTCTAGCTGCAGGCATCACTCCAGTACAGCATTTTCCCGAAATATCAGCAATATCGCTAACCTCAGGGGCCGATACCGATATATCGGGGAAAGTGCATATCGGCCAATAATACCGATAATCGGTCGATCCCTACTTTGTACCACATTTTTGCTTCTGCTTACCCCTTGTAGCAGAAAGAAATGTTAAGACCATAGAGTGTGCATAAGGCCTTACTATACAGAGGAGGCACCCCAAACTACATTATGCACCCCCCCTCCCTACTTTTCAAGTCTGCAGGTGAAGCTACCAACCCTTCTAGTTTTTACAGTTCTCTCCCATGTCTTGCTCAAGTGTTTCACATTGCTCTACAGCTGAAAGTTTTATATATTTATTTATTTTTAAATAACAAAGAGGGGTTAATATAGAGGCTCTGTCAGGTTTTTATTGCTACCTCTGTCCTCAAGGGCAAGGTTGAAAGGGACCCAGGAGATCAACGATCCCGGAAGTGTTGGTTTTAGAGCAGATTATAACAGAAGATAGAAGCGGAGTTCAGTGCTGCAGGCAGCATGAAAGGCTGAAATTTACAAACCTCTTTTATAGGTATGGTGCCATTTAAAATCTTTACTATAACCACAGGGTCACTTTAAACCCATTTGCAAATAAGTAAATGTTTTTTATTTTTTTGCATATGATTACCAGCTGAGCTGTAATGTCTAAAGCCTGGCAAAACCCACAACAACATATCCCTCGCCTGTTTTGTGCCAAGACCTAATGAAGCATCCTGGCCCCCCTCCTTTGCATATTCAGAGTTCATTTATTTTCACAACATTATGTCTTCGCTCATGTGTCCTCTGTTTCGCTGAATGTAAAATCCATCTATTTCCCTTCAGTATTTCACTTGCCATATTGCTTATTTAGTGCACATCCAATACCCATTTGTATATGGCATGGCATGATACAATTAGCCTGAGCTGGAGGAAATGTTACTGCTTCAAAGCAAATGTTTCAGCAACATTAATTTACCCCCCCCCCCCCCATAAAAAACAGATGTTAAAAAACACATTTTGAATGAAATTCTATTAATCCTGCCTGGCTGTCTCAAAACCAATTTCCTTTTTTAAGCACTAGTAGAGGACCAGTTTATCCTTGCTTGGGAGCATGTTAATCCTTTCCTTTGTAAATTAATCCGATGTCGCTTGTTTCACGTTGTTTATGGTTTAATAAACAGACCTGTGAGGATGAGCTGGGAAAAAGGCAAAAATTAACTCCGCCAAGCGCGTTTTGCTTTTGATGCGACAGACAGCAAACGGCGGTCAGACAAGCCGATCTTTTGCTTAAGAATGTTGTTTTTGAACAAATCTGTTCACATCAGCTTAGAGCGCACATTAGAATGTATATACAGTGGATATAAAAAGTCTACACACCCCTGTTAAAATGTCAGGTTTCTGTGATGTAAAAAAAATGAGGGAACGTTTTCCACCTTTGATGTGACTTAAAAACTGTACAACTCAGTTGAACAACAAACTGAAATTTTTTAGGTGGGCGGAAGTAAAAATAAAAAAAAATAAAAAAATAAAACAAGAGGGTTGCATAAGTGTGCACACGAATACTTTGTTGAAGAACTTTTTGATTTTATTACAGCACTGAGTCTTTTTGGGTATGAGTCTATCAGCATGGCACATCTTGACTTGGCAATATTTGCCCAAATTGGTCAGATTGCGAGGGCATCTCCTGTGCACCGCCCTCTTCACAACCCCACAGATTTTCAACCGCATTCAGGTCTGGGCTCTGCCTGGGCCATTCTAAAACTTTAATCGTCTTCCGGTGAAGCCATTTCTTTGTTGATTTGGATGTAAGCTTTGGGTCGTTGTCATGCTGAGAGATGAAGTTCCTCTTCCTTTCTAACAGAAGCCTGAAGGTTTTGTACCAATATTGACTTGTATTTAGAACTGTTCATAATTCCCTCTACCTTGCCTAAGGCCCCTGTTCCAGCTGAAGAAAAAAATCCCCAAAGCATGATGCTGCCACCGCCATGCTTCACTGGGGGTATGGTGTTCGTTTGGTGATGTGTAGCGTTATTTTTGCGCCAAACGTATGTAGCACTGTCCCTGTAGGGCTTGCTGTATGATGACTTCTTGGTTCTCCTCTGATTACCTGCAGACAGTCACTAAGGGACAGTTCACACATCCATCCTTACTCTCAGTTGCTTGTTACTCAATAAACAGTCCAGGGGATTTGGTTTTTATATTTATTGTGGTACTTGGATGGGAGAAGGGAATAGTGGGATACACCAACTTAAACTATTCACAGTAGATAAGTGTTAGGAACACTCCCTGTGTACACTGAAGTGCTGTCATGAATCTGCCAGTTAAGAGTTAACTTAGTGCAGACTAATTGCACTAATTGGCAAAAGGCTGGCCTATTTAAACACCACAGCAGCACTGAGCCATTGCTGTCTTGTCTGCAGCTTTACCTGTACTTCCTGATCCTGAACCTGCTGACTTTCCTGTTGACTTCCTGATCGACCTCCCGGCTTGTCCACTACTTCGTCTGCTTGCTGCCCGCCCTGACCTTGGCTCGTTCCTGTGACCACTCTCCTGCCTTATCCTTGTCGGCTTATCTGCTTCCGATTCTGGGCGTGTTCACCTCCTGGTGGGGCAACCCTGGGGACCGCGACCTGGTGTTAGCTTGCAGCTCAGTCTATCCCCACCATCAGGGGCTCTAGTGAAAACTAGCTAGCACTTAGACTCCGCACCTCAGACTAGCCCTTGTCTACCACCAGTGTGACCCGTCCATGTTCCTGTTGTACCAGATCCCATGAGGCTACCTCTGCACGTCAGGCTCAGCCACCAGCACTATTACAGTACAAGACAGCCATGTCGGAGTCTGCAAGAGGGGCCTCTCCTCTGGACGAGATCTGCCAACACTTGGCAGCATTGTCGCAAACAGTCAAGTCGCTCCAGGACAGCTATGTGCACTTGGAGGAACGGTTGTACTCTGTGACTAACCCGGGGAACCCTCCTGTTTCTTTGGTACCCCCAACTTCCACGACACCAACAGGTTCGGTATCAGGACCCACAGTGGTGATGGTACCACCTGAACCCAGGGTTCCTACACCAGAGCGATTTTCAGAAGATCGGGGCAAATTTAGGGCGTTCCGTAACGCATGCAAACTTTATTTCTCACTGCAGCCCCGGACTTTCTCCTTGGAAGCCACCAAGGTTGGATTTGTCATCTCCCTACTCTTGAATGAACCCCAGTCCTGGGCACACCGACTTCTTAAAGAGTGCAGCCCACACCTAGACTCCTTGTCTTCTTTTTTTGGTGCCATGGCTCAATTATACGATGATCCACAGCGCACTTCCACAGCGGAAGCTGCTCTTCATGCACTCCAGCAAGGCCGCAGAGCAGTGGAGGAGTACGTCACGGATTTTAGACGGTGGAGTACTGATACCGAGTGGAACGACGCAGCACTACGTCACCAGTTCCGCTCAGGCCTATCTGAGGGTCTGAAGGACAAGCTAGCCCGAGTTGGCGTTCCAGACTCCCTAGAGGCATTGATTTCATTGGCTATCCAGATAGATCGCCGGCTTCGTGAGCGCCGTGCGGAAAGGTCTGCCCAGCACCCACGCCCGTTCTGGATGATGCCGCGGTTCGCAACTCCGGCTCATGTCACCTCCACCAGGCCCATTCCGGCCAACCTGGCTCCTGCTAACTTCACACCAGATGCCCCAGAACCCATGCAGCTTGGCGTTATGTGGTCTACCCTAACCGCTGAAGAACAACACCGCCGGCAAAAGAATAACCTCTGTCTATACTGTGGTGAAGCCGGCCATTACGTACGTTCTTGCCCAGCAAAGTTACGTAAGTTTCTCTCCATCTCTCCTTCAAGTTATCCAGCATCCGCTGCCAGTGCTACTCACTTAGCGCTCCCTGTTTCGTTTCAACTCCCGGGAGGTACAATACCAGTCACCGCAATTATTGATTCTGGAGCGTGCAGCTGTTTCATTGATCTCACGTTCGCCATCCAACAACACATCCCTCTTCAAACTAAGACTCAAGGACTTTCCATTTTTCTTGCAGATGGGTCTCATATTAAGTCTGGACCTGTGACTCAGGAGACCCCTCCACTTCCTATGGTCACTTCTTCAGGTCACAAAGAGCTACTCAGCCTGGATGCTATTGCTTCCCCTTTATTTCCGGTTATCCTGGGATTGCCGTGGCTGCAGGCCCACAACCCGCAAATCGATTGGATGACAAGAACGATCAAATTTCAGTCTGATTACTGCATAAACTCCTGTTTACCGGTCTCTCTCAGCCCTGCCAGTACCCTGCTCTGTTTGGACTCTGACACAGATCTGCTTTCTGCTGTGCCTAAGCCTTATCATGGCTACCTGGACGTTTTTAGTACACGGGGGGCCGAGACCCTTCCTCCTCATCGCACATACGACTGCCCGATCTAGTTACTTCCTGGGGCCGGGATTCCATTCGTATCTTCCCTTTGTCAGAACGGGAATTGGAGGCTCTGAAAGAATACGTGGATGAAAATCTAAAGAAGGGGTTCATTCGTCCATCGACATCCCCAGCAGGGGCAGGAATCTTCTTCGTGGAAAAAAAGGACCACTCTCTCCGTCCCTGTGTGGACTACCGGGAACTAAATAAGATCACGGTCAAGAACCGTTACCCTCTTCCCCTGGTACCAGAACTTTTCCAAAGACTGAGGTCAGCCTCCATTTTTACGAAGTTAGACTTACGTGGGGCCTATAATTTGGTCCGTATTCGTGAGGGGGATGAGTGGAAAACAGCGTTTCGCACCAGGTTTGGGCATTTTGAATATCTGGTGATGCCCTTCGGCCTGTGCAACGCCCCAGCAACCTTTCAACATTTTGTAAATGATATTTTCAGAGACTGGTTAGATATCTTTGTTATTGTCTACCTGGACGATATCTTGATTTTCTCTGCATCCCTGGATCAACATCAGGGACATGTCAAAAATGTCCTTGGCAGACTCCGCCAACACGGATTATATGCCAAGCCTGAGAAGTGCGAATTGGAACGCCAGAGTATTCAGTTCCTAGGTCTCATAATTTCCACTGAAGGAATTAAGATGGATCCCCAAAAGGTCTCAGCCATCTTGGACTGGCCACCCCTGTCAGACAAGAAGGGGGTCCAGCGCTTCGTAGGTTTTGCCAACTTTTACAGGAGATTTATTAAGGGATTCTCTGACATAATTTCCCCCATTACACAGCTCACGAAGCATAATACCCGGTTCAATTGGCCTCCTGAAGCCCAGACTGCCTTTCTAACCTTGAAAAGGCTCTTTACAACTGCTCCCATCCTGAGTCACCCGAATCCTGCCCTTCCTTACCTTCTCGAAGTAGATGCATCAGAAGTGGCCGTGGGGGCAGTTATTTCGCAAAGGCAGGGTACTAAAGATCTCATACATCCTATAGCCTTCTTCTCTCGTAAACTTTCCCCAGCAGAAAGGAACTATGACGTTGCCGATCGAGAACTTCTGGCCATTAAGGCTGCCCTTGAGGAGTGGAGGTACTTGTTGGAAGGGGCAACGCATCCTATCCTCATCTTCACAGATCACAAGAATCTTGAGTATTTAAGAGCTGAGAAATGGCTGAGGCCACGTCAGGCCCGTTGGGCGTTGTTTTTCTCAAGATTTTCCTTCCATATTACCTACCGGCCGGGATCTAAAAATGTCAAGCCAGATGCGCTCTCCCGCATGTTTGATGATACAAAGGAAGTGCCAGTACCCGACACCATCCTGTCCGCAGGTAATTTTTTGTTATTACAGACCAACCTGATGGCCCAAATAAAGCAAGCTTCTGCAAAGAATCTCTGTCTCCCTGAGGTGTCCCTGGTACCCAGAGAGGGGTTATTATGGCTTGAAGACAAGATCTTTGTCCCTGAAGAGGTCCGAGTGACGGTTTTAGGGTTATGCCATGACCACCCTCTGGCGGGCCATTTTGGTACTCATAAGACCCTGGATCTATTACAACGAACATTTTGGTGGCCAGATCTGGAACAGAGTTGCAGGGAGTATGTGAAGTCTTATACCGTCTGTACCCGGAGCAAGTCTGTAAGAAACAAGGCGTGGGGCCTGCTCAGGCCACTACCAGTCCCTGACAGGCCTTGGAAGATGGTCGCCATGGACTTCATAGTGGAGCTTCCCCCCTCAGAGGGCTGTTCCGCCATTTTTGTGGTCGTTAATCGTCTATCTAAGATGGCCCATTTCTTGCCACTCAGGAATATGCCCACGGCCAAGGAGACCGCAGAAGTTTTTATTAAAGAGATTGTTAGGCTTCATGGGGTTCCTGCAAATATTGTTTCAGATAGAGGGGTCCAGTTTACCTCCCGCTTCTGGAAAGCCTTGTGCGACGTGTTGAAGATTGAGCTGTCCTTGTCTTCCGCCTACCATCCTCAGACTAATGGACAAACCGAAAGGACAAACCAGACGTTGGAACAGTATATCCGTTGTTTCACCACATTTGTCCAGGATGACTGGGTGGCCCTACTACCATTGGCAGAGTTTGCATACAACAATGCTAAACATTCTGCTACAGGGCAAGCTCCGTTCTTCGCAAACTACGGTTTCCATCCGTCCTTCTTACCGGACGTTCCCGCTGAACCCACAAATCCAGCAGTACAGGATATCATTAGTTTCCTCAACCGCAATTGTAAACTGCTGCAGGATGCTATAATAAGGGCACAAGCAGCCTCTAAAAAGATTTTTGACAGGAAGAGGAGAGGGGAACTAATCCTTCAACCAGGTGACCAAGTATGGCTATCTACATGCAACCTCCGCCTAGCCTGTCCCTCAAAGAAATTGGCACCCAAGTTTATTGGACCCTTCCCGGTCAAGAGGAAACTCAACTAGGTCTCATATGAATTACACTTACCTGATTCTCTTAGAATTCATTCGGTGTTTCATGTCTCCTTGTTAAAACCTACAGTCCCTAACTCCTTCCCGGGCAGAAGCTCGGAACCACCTGAACCTGTGATTGTCGATGGGGAGGAAGAATATGAGGTGGAGGCTATTTTGGATTGCAGGAGGAGGAGAGGTCAATTACAGTTTCTCATAAAGTGGAAAGGTTACGGCCTGGAAGAAAATTCCTGGGAACCGGAACGGAATATCCATGCTAAAGAACTGATCTATGCTTTCTTTCGCAGTCACCCACAAAAGAAAAACCTATTGGGCACCCGGAGGTTGCCCTTAAGGGGGGGGGGCAATGTTAGGAACACTCCCTGTGTACACTGAAGTGCTGTCATGAATCTGCCAGTTAAGAGTTAACTTAGTGCAGACTAATTGCACTAATTGGCAAAAGGCTGGCCTATTTAAACACCACAGCAGCACTGAGCCATTGCTGTCTTGTCTGTAGCTTTACCTGTACTTCCTGTTCCTGAACCTGCTGTTTCCTGTTGACTTCCTGATCGACCTCCCGACTTGTCCACTACTTCGTCTGCTTGCTGCCCGCCCTGACCTTGGCTCGTTCCTGTGACCACTCTCCTGCCTTATCCTTGTCGGCTTATCTGCTTCCGATTCTGGACGTGTTCACCTCCTGGTGGGGCAACCCTGGGGACCGCGACCTGGTGTTAGCTTGCAGCTCAGTCTATCCCCACCATCAGGGGCTCTAGTGAAAACCAGCTAGCACTTAGACTCCGCACCTCAGACTAGCCCGTGTCTACCACCAGTGTGACCCGTCCGTGTTCCTGTTGTACCAGATCCCACGAGGCTACCTCTGCACGTCAGGCTCAGCCACCAGCACTATTACAATAAGGACAACTCCCACTTGGCCTCACCAGGTTATTTGTGGAAGCAGACACCCTGCTTTGACCATACTGCCACTTGTTTGGAAGAATTAAGTCCTCTTGCTCTCTCTAGCAGTAGACTTGATGCAACTACATTATCTTCAGGACACTCTCTAGCATCCCCTTGACTGACACCTGTCCACGGACTCTTCTAGCAGAAGGGATGGCCTTCTCAGGACAGGCCCCTCGATACAGATCTATACTCACTGTAGGCAGAATCAGACCTTTTCCAGTGTCTCCCTTAAAGTCAGTTATGCAGGACATCTGGGTTCAGCTCCTCTCTGACTCTCAGGCCATCAGGTCGACCACCTGAGGCCGCATGGCAGCTTCTACAGAGGAGGGGCAGCCGCCCCCTCCCTCCAATACCCCCCTCTCCAGCTAAAAGACCCCGAGCACATGTGCCCTTGGCATTTTTACAGTATCCCAGCATGTACCGAGGCACCTTCCTCTGCCAATCACCAGGGCTGTAGTAAATGCCTGTGCACTCACTTGTCAGCTTTCCTCCCACTGTCCAATATGCCTCCTTATTGGACCAGTGTGAAACACTTCAGACAAGCTGAGCTGAACCTGAGCACCATAAGCAGACCTCACTAACAGATCCTGCTCTCTGGTAGGCGATTTAAATGTACCTGGCAATCTCTCTTGTAAGTAGAAAGACCCCAAAACTATACTCTCTCTCTTCTAGCACCTACCTAGGAGTGTGCTACACATATCTTTTGGAATTATGGCCAAAAAGTTCAACCTTGGTTTCATCACACCATAACACATTTTTACACATACCTTTGGGAGACATCAGATGTGTTTTTGCAAAATTTAGCCGGGCTTGGATGTTTTTCTTCATAAGAAAAGGCTTCCGTCTTGCCACTCTACCCCATAGCCCAAGCATATGAAGAATACAGGAGATTGTTGTCACATGTACCACACAGCCAGTACTGAGCAATAAGAGGCACTTTAAATGATAACAGGTGTGTACTGACTCCTATTTAACATGCGTTTGAATGTGATTGCTTAATTCTGAACACAGCTATATCCCTAGTTATAAGAGTGTGTGCACACTTATGCAACCAAATTATTTTAGTTTTTTTTTTTTTTACTTTTACTTCCCCCTAAAAGATTTCAGTTTGTTTTTCAATTGAGTTGTACAGTTTATAGGTCACATTAAAGGTGGAGAATTATTTATCTTTGTCTCATTTTTTTTTTACATCACTCATTTCAATCAGGGGCATGTAGACTTTTTATATCCATTGTATACAGTATACAGTAGCTTTTTTATTTTTGGATTTATTTTTGGATTAAGTAGGAAAGGGATACAACCCCTGCAGAACATTTTTTCTTCATTGCCTTAAAATTGATTTGTACGACACTGGCTGCTTGGAAAAATTATGGTTAATATTACTTTGTCCAGAGAGAAAATTATATTTCAATGCGTGGATGTAACTTGGATGGGTTGTGGAGTCAGCATAGGTCCCACATTCATTGATGTTACAATGGCTGCTATAATGATAATGAGGTGCCTGCCACCCATTGATTTAGAAAAATACTTGCATTTTCTAAGGTGAAGCTGTTAACTGGTCCTGAGATGCTGGAGCAGACCTCAGATGGTCAAAGAAGACAATAGATAGCATCAGAGTCAGGAGGTTGATGCCTACATCAAGAACAGACAAACTTGTCCTAAACAGTCCAGATTCCAGACAAGTAGACATAGCAATGACTGATAACTGCAGAGACAGGCTGACTGTTCAAACATGAGCCTAATGTCTAGCAGTTTACTTAAGTTTTTGTGAATAAAGCAGGTGTGCACTTCAGAGACCTGTATTGTAGTGCTGAGTAATGACCAGGAAATGGTAAAGGCTTAAGGCTGATCATTACTCATACACTCTTGGATGGACAAACAGATTTGGGAGAAGCCTAATAATCAAAGTCTGTATATATGATACACATTTCTTGTTATGGGCCGTTGCCCGCTGTCAGACCCAAGCTCACAAAGCCTTTTTTTCATTTTACATTAGCACTTGACTCAGGCATTGCCAAGCTCTTCACATCTTCTATTTGTAAGGTTTTTCCCAGGGGATTTTTCAAGGTCGACTCTATCCTGACCAGCTTCCTTTAGCTTTTACAAAAGATAAACATTTCATTAACTGCAAAGTTTGTTCAGAAACACTTCCAAACCAGAGCTTTCAATCTTCTGTCCAGGCATTTTATTTGGAGTTGAAGGTTTATCTCTAATATAGATGTTACATAAAAGGCATCCACAAGCTCAGAAAATATGAGGAAAAAAGAATAAATTTTCTGACCACTCTTCAAACAGAAAAAGCAAGTGCAAGGAAAAGTTACAGGCTTGTTTCAATACTTGATAGTCATGAAGAGCATCAAAATGTCTGAAGGGACAGCCATGTAAAGCTTGGTGTAGAACTCTGTGACAAGCTGTCACTTAAAATTACGTTCAAATTCTGTTTGCTGACAGTCTGTAAACTGTTGTTTTAGGACGGGTCCATCAAGAGCTTATCTCACAACCTTTGCCTTCAAAACTTCTCTGAGGGGGAATTCAGCCAAGCCCAGAACACATGGTTCTTTCCACACTAACTAGCTAGGATTAGGTATGTGCAGAGCAGGTAGGAGGAAGCCTACAGCTATACAAGTCACACTGATTCATTTCATTGCAGAGATCAGCATTTCACTCAGACCGTTTCAGGTTCTGATATACCGGTATGATGGAGTAAGTAGGCATACAGTATGCAATGACAAAAGCTCCAGGTGCAAATATAACTTGTTATTCCTCAGTCTTAGCTGTCATAAAGACTACAGTCTCATAGAATAGAAATGAATGCCACACATACAATCCATTTGAAATGATCAAACTACATATCAAAGAGAAAGGAACTAAAGCTAAAAAAATTACAGCTTTTTTTTCTGAAAAACTCAACTTTATTCCAGAGCTGTTTCTCGCAGTAATTTCTTTCTGCCACTAGATGTCCTAAGTCTTCTTGGTTCAATGATGCCTAGCTTCATTCAACCCACTTCCTCTAAGTCCAAGTTGTCATGGGCCTGCCCCCTAAGCTCTGTGTAGTAGTTTCTATTGCTTTGTATTTGTGCTTTGGATTTGCTTCCTGTCTCAGTGGCAGTTGTCCCCAGGACAGGAATTAAAAGAAAAATCTCCCCAATGGGGACCCAGTTATATATAAAAATTAACACAATTTCTAAACCTTCCTCACTTTGCAGTCTATAACACTACCTTTAACCATTGCTTTACAGAGAACAATGTGCACTTTATATCAGTCCTTGCACCAAAGGAGCCTGCAGTCTTGCATGCTAACTATGTCACATAGGGTTTATTTTTTGCTGATTGAGTAGATTTCCCTTCCTGTTGCTGAGACCACCAGGATCTAGGATTTAGGAAGGGAAATATCGTCTTAGACAATTGTCACCCAAACAGGTGTCCCCATGGAAAGGTTTCCCTTTCATTCTTGTTCCAAATATAAAATATTAAGAAATGTTGAGGGAGTGAGAGTTCCAAAATTAAATTGTAGGTCTAGTAAATCTTTATTGCACATGATAAAAGGTCACAAGAAAAATTCAACATGTTTTGGAGGCTAAACACTCCCCCTTCATGGAGACTTGTTTGCTGATAGTAAATAGGGAGAACACTGAACAACAAAGTGTAAAATAAAGGCTAGAATTTATCTCATGCAGGGCGCTGGTCAGTCAGCCACAAAAAAGGGAGAGTATTGAACCCCTAACATATGTTGGCTTTTTCTTGTGATATCCTATCTTGCAAAATAAGGATTTAATGGACTTACACTATAATTGTGGTGCTCTCACTCACTACACATTTCTTAGGCTACTTTGGGCACCCCAAAGGAGCACCTGGCTGATAGAGAGGTTTCTCGAAAAGTCAGCTCTAAAGTACTATCCTTCCTCTTTTGGTTTTAGCACTCTACCAACACACCTACTGTCAAAATAAAATGTTGGATTTACCATAATTTCCTGTCACTAGGACAGGCACCAAGCCAGGCACCCGCAATCGCTCCCCGTGGAGACAGAATGACGGTCTGCCGTTGTAAACACGGCAGATCGCTGTTCTGTCACTGATGAACACAGGGATCCTGTGTTCCTCCTATTTAGGAACACAAGTCTCTGTGTTCATGCAGCAAGCCCCCCCCCCCCCACAGTTAGAAAGCACCCCCTAGGGACACAACTAACCATCTGATTGCCCCTGGTGTTAACCACTTCCCTGCCAGTGTCATTATTACAGTAACAGTGCATACTTTTAGCACTGATTACTGTAGTAATGTCACTGGTCCCCCCAAAAGTGTCAAAAATGTCAGTTAGGTGTCTGATCTGCCCCCTGCAAAAATCGCTGATCGTTGCCATTACTAGTAAAAAATAAATAAATAAAAATGACATAAAACTTTCCCCTAGTTTGTAGACGTGATAACTTTTGCACAAACCAATCAATATACACTTATTGGGATATTTTTTTTACCAAAAATAAGTAGCAGAATACATATTGGCCTAAAATGATGAAAATTTTTGATTTTTAATTTTTCTTTTCTTATTGGGAATGTTATATAGCAGAAAGTTAAAAATGTTTTTTTTTTTTTTTTTTTTTTCAGAATTGTCACCATTTTTTGTTTATAGCGCAAAAATAAAAAGCACAGAGGTGATCAAATACAGCCAAAAGAAAGCTCTATTTGTGGGAAAAAAGGACATACATTTTTCAGCGTACAGCATTGCACGACCGCACAATTGTCAGTTACAATAACGCAGTGCCGTGTCGCAAAAAATGGGCTGGTCATTAAGGGGGTAAATCCTTCCGGTACAGAGGTGGTTAATGGTTACAGAGCTGCAATAACATGTGCTTTTTTTTTTCTTCTGCCTGGAGTTCAGCGATCCAAGTTTTCACTTCCGGCCAACAACAAAAGACATTCGTCTCCGAGAGAAAATACCGACCTGATTTCCCAGAAGCCTTGGCTTGTTTTGCAATTATAGATGTTTACACTCACTTTGATTTTAAGCAGATTAATGCCAGGAGTTCAGAGATCTGTAAATATTGGAACCGAGCCTAATGCTATCAAATGTATGGGTCATTAAGTGTAATTTCAATTTCACAGGCCAGGGCATTTACAAAGTCCCACAATTATCCGAAAGGATATTTTCTGCAAAACAGAAGCCACTGAATTAATCCATAAATCACAAGAAACAAAAACAAATTTGGATCCTTTGCTTTACATACTACAAGCAAATGTCAATTTAGCAAAGAGGATTTGGTCGATTTATGTCTGCATAATTTAGGGAATGGCAAAAGGTAGTCACTGCTTTGAATTTTCCTAAGTTTTAATTTATTGTAAAAACTTGAGGGTAGATTATTTGAAAGGTCATCTGCCATATCTACTAATCCCTGTCTCCTCTGTATTAAAGTGTGCAAATTAAAAAGCATATGCAGTACATGTACAAAATAAAAAAGCCTATGCAGTACATCTCTGCAATACATGCACATTTCCCATCTTTTATTTATTTAAACATACTGCAAGTACACAGAAATACCTGTTTATCTGCCAGAAATCCAATGAGTTCCTACAACTAACTTCCTGTTTTTTAGGCTAGTAAATCTGCTTCTGCTGCACTGAAATTCTAACCGTTTCTGTCAGCCTTGTCCCTTCCCTGTTCCTCCTCATGTGCAGACATTGATTTTTTTCTTCGCAGAACAATGCTGCTGCCTTGATTCTCAAAAGTCTCTCCATAAACTGTATGAAGGAAAATGGCTCATGGGAGATATAGTTCTGGGGGAGTGCCTACATTAAAGCGTTTGTTACCCCAAAACTTCATATTCCGAATATGTGCCTGCTGTACCTACTTGTATGAGAAAGTATTTTATTATCTTTGTATTGCTTCCTTTTGTGAAATCCCTGGTGTTCCTGCCAGTCCCTATGCCTCCTATCAAAAACTGAGCAAACTAAGCAGGAGAACACACCATGGTCAGTTCTCTACCTCTGTTGGGATCAGACTTGTCCTGACATGCGCCCGCTGCACAGCCATTCACTAGTAAGCTTAGTGTATTTTGCTTCTACCCCCCCCCCCCCCCCAGCTCTTAGGCCTGATTCACGCCTATGCATTTTTAGTGCTTTTTGCATTTTACAGATTTGCACTACAGAACGTGTTCCATAGGAAATCATGTTAAATGGACTGTATTGCATTTCTGCAAAGTGCAAAAAGCACTAAAAATGCATAGGTGTGAACAGGGCCTTATGCAGCTGAGAACAGAGGGAATGTGATCAGTCTAGTGATGTCGCGAACATAAAATTTAATGTTCGCAAACGGCGAACGCGAACTTCCGCAAATGTTCGCGAACCGGCGAACATTGCGAACCGCCATAGACTTCAATAGGCAGGCGAATTTTAAAACCCACAGGGACTCTTTCTGGCCACAATAGTGATGGAAAAGTTGTTTCAAGGGGACTAACGCCTGGACTGTGGCATGCCAGAGGGGGATCCATGGCAAAACTCCCATGGAAAATTACGTAGTTGACGCAGAGTCGGGTTTTGATCCATAAAGGGCATAAATCACCTAACATTCCTAAATTGTTTGGAATAATGTGCTTTAAAACATCCAGTGTGTGTATACGATCAGGTATGATGTTGTATCGATCAGGTAGTGTAAGGGTTACACCCACTTCACAGTGACAGACCAAACTCTGACAGACCAAACTCCCCGTTTAACGCACCGCAAACATCCGCAAACAGACCAGAACCGACCAAAATGGGACAGGAACTGGGCTTTAAGGGTTAGGGGTAGGGTTAGGTTTAGTGTTAGGGGATAGGGTTAGGGTTATGGTGAGATACTTAGGGTTAGAGTTAGTAACCCTACCCCTACGCCTCTAACCCTAACCCTCTAACCCTAAGCACTAAAAATAACCCTAACCCTAGCCCTAGCCCTAACCCTAGCCCTAACCCTAATTCTAATTTTTTTTCTGGTTCTGGACATGCTACAGAGCTGAAACCTCACAGGTACACTTTTTAGAACCCCCAGACACCAAATCACACAAAAAGTTCTTAAAAATTGTCATTTTTGATAGAGAGCCAATTATTGGAAAAATTAAAAAAATTAAAATAAAAAAAACATTTTTTTGGATTTAGTATCTGGGGGGAACCAGAAAAAAAATTACTAATTAGGGTTAGGGCTAGGGTTAGGGGGTTAAGTTTAAGGTTAGAGGGTTAGGGTTAGGATTATAGTTAGGGTTATTTTTATGGCTAGACTTAGAGGGTTAGGGTTAAGGTTAGAGGGTTAGGGTTATGGTTAGAGGGTTAGGGTTAGGTTTAGTGTTAGTGTTAGGGGATAGGGTTAGGGTTACGGTGAGATACTTAGGGTTAGAGCTAGTAACCCTACCCCTACCCCTCTAACCCTAACCCTCTAACCCTAAGCACTAAAAATAACCCTAACCTTAGCCCTAACCCTAGCCCTAACCCTAATTCTAATTTTTTTTCTGGTTCTGGACATGCTACAGAGCTGAAACTTCACAGGTACACTTTTTAGACCCTCATACAATAAATCCAAAGAATTTTTTTTTTTTTAATTTTTTTTTAATTTTTCCAATAATTGGCTCTCTATCAAAAATGACAATTTTTAAAAACTTTTTTGTGTGATTTCGTGTCTGGGGGGACTAAAAAGTGTACCTGTGAAGTTTCAGCTCTGTAGCATGTCCAGAACCAGAAAAAAAGATCATTTTTCAGTAGAGCAGGGATGGTGGGAACCCTCCTTTTATAACTATATGATCTTTTTTTTCTGGTTCTGGACATGCTACAGAGCTGAAACTTCACAGGTAGTGTTGAGCGAACACGGACTGTATTATTCGTGTTCGTACCAAATAATTGGATTTTTTGTACCCGAACACGGACACGGACACTTTACTGTATGTTCGGGTAAAAATCTGTGTTCGGTCGTTTTATTTCCGGGTTTTGCATGCTTTGGCGCTCTTTTCATGGCGGGCTTTCAACAGCCAATCAACAATTGTTTAACTGGTGTGCCTTAAGCCATCCCAGCCATGCCTGCAAATGTCTCAGTAGCTGTGATTGGCCGTCTGAAGCATGTGACCAAGTCTTTATAAGTTCCAGGCAGCCGCAGCGGCTTCATTCTGCTGCTTAGATCAGGGACAGAGCACACATACGTGCTTGCTGCTGATTAGGGAAAGACAGGCAGGGAAAACGAATTGGTGTCCGGATAGAATTGAGGGACAGGTCGGAGTGTTTAGGCAGGGCGAGTTGTAGGCATTTTAGGGATAGAGTCTGCTGAATTATAGGGTCAGTGTCTTCTACAAACTACAATCGATATTGCTGTGTGGGGGGTGGGGTCTGCACTCAATCCTGATCTACGATCTATTCTCAATCCTGTTAGGGAGAGGCTGCTGCTGAATTTTAGGGTCAGAGTGTTCTACAAACTACAATCGATATTGCTGTGTGGGGTCTGCACTTAGTCCCGATCTACGATCTCTTCTCAATCCTGTTAGGGAGAGGCTGCTGCTGAATTTTAGGGAAACTGTGTTCTACAAACTACAATCGATATTGCTGTGTGGTGTGGGATAGGAGATAGGCAGGTGTCAGTGATCCACATCCATTTTTCTGTGTGTGAGCTGCAGTGAACACAATCTTTTTGGGCTGCAGTGAACACAATCTTTTTGGGGTGCAGTGAACAACATCCTTTTAGGGTGCAGTGAACACAATCTTTGTGGGGTGCAGTGAACAACATCCTTTTAGGGTGCAGTGAACACAATCTTTGTGGGGTGCAGTGAACAACATCCTTTTTGGGGTGCAGTGAACAACATCCTTTTTGGGGTGCAGTGAACACAATCTTTTTGGGGTGCAGTGAACAAAATCCTTTGTGGGGTGCAGTGAACACAATCTTTGTGGGGTGCAGTGAACAAAATCTTTTTGGGGTGCAGTGAACAAAATATTTTTTGGGGTGCAGTGAACAACATCCTTTTTGGGGTGCAGTGAACACAATCTTTTTGGGGTGCAGTGAACAAAATCCTTTGTGGGGTGCAGTGAACACAATCTTTGTGGGGTGCAGTGAACACAATCTTTTTGGGGTGCAGTGAACAACATCCTTTTTGGGGTGCAGTGAACAACATCCTTTTTGGGGTGCAGTGAACACAATCTTTTTGGGGTGCAGTGAACAAAATCCTTTGTGGGGTGCAGTGAACACAATCTTTGTGGGGTGCAGTGAACACAATCTTTTTGGGGTGCAGTGAACAAAATCCTTTTTGGGGTGCAGTGAACAACATCCTTTTTGGGGTGCAGTGAACACAATCTTTTTGGGGTGCAGTGAACAAAATTCTTTGTGGGGTGCAGTGAACACAATCTTTGTGGGGTGCAGTGAACACAATATTTTTGGGGTGCAGTGAACAAAATCCTTTTTGGGGTGCAGTGAACAACATCCTTTTTGGGGTGCAGTGAACACAATCTTTTTGGGGTGCAGTGAACAAAATCCTTTGTGGGGTGCAGTGAACACAATCTTTGTGGGGTGCAGTGAACAAAATCCTTTGTGGGGTGCAGTGAACACAATCTTTGTGGGGTGCAGTGAACACAATCTTTTTGGGGTGCAGTGAACAACATCCTTTTTGGGGTGCAGTGAACAACATCCTTTTAGGGTGCAGTGAACACAATCTTTGTGGGGTGCAGTGAACAACATCCTTTTAGGGTGCAGTGAACACAATCTTTTTGGGGTGCAGTGAACAACATCCTTTTTGGGGTGCAGTGAACAACATCCTTTTTGGGGTGCAGTGAAAACAATCTTTTAGGGGTGCAGTGAACAAAATCCTTTGTGGGGTGCAGTGAACACAATCTTTGTGGGGTGCAGTGAACACAATCTTTTTGGGGTGCAGTGAACAAAATCCTTTTTGGGGTACAGTGAACAACATCCTTTTTGGGGTGCAGTGAACACAATCTTTTTGGGGTGCAGTGAACAAAATCCTTTGTGGGGTGCAGTGAACACAATCTTTGTGGGGTGCAGTGAACACAATCTTTTTGGGGTGCAGTGAACAAAATCCTTTTTGGGGTGCAGTGAACATCCTTTTTGGGGTGCAGTGAACACAATCTTTTTAGGGTGCAGTGAACAAAATCCTTTGTGGGGTGCAGTGAACACAATCTTTGTGGGGTGCAGTGAACACAATCTTTGTGGGGTGCAGTGAACAACATCCTTTTTGGGGTGCAGTGAACAACATCCTTTTAGGGTGCAGTGAACACAATCTTTGTGGGGTGCAGTGAACAACATCCTTTTAGGATGCAGTGAACACAATCTTTGTGGGGTACAGTGAACAGAATCTTTGTGGGGTGCAGTGAACACAATCTTTGGGGGGTACAGTGAACACAATCTTTTTGGGGTGCAGTGAACAAAATCCTTTTAGGGTGCAGTGAACACAATCTTTGTGGGGTGCAGTGAACAAAATCCTTTTTGGGGTGCAGTGAACACAATCGTTTTGGGGTGCAGTGAACAAAATCCTTTGTGGGGTGCAGTGAACACAATCTTTGTGGGGTGCAGTGAACAAAATCCTTTTTGGGGTGCAGTGAACAACATCCTTTTTGGGGTGCAGTGAACAAAATCCTTTTTGGGGTGCAGTGAACAACATCCTTTTTGGGGTGCAGTGAACAAAATCCTTTTAGGGTGCAGTGAACACAATCTTTGTGGGGTACAGTGAACACAATCTCATACTTCTGAAGATTTGAGGGTGCTGCCTGTTCCATACTCCTCCTCCTACTCCTCATCCATCCTTTTAGGGGTACAAACAATAGTAATTGGGGCCTAGTGTGGTGGTGTACGTGTGAGATACATACACTTTCTTTTTGATCATATTTTCTATTCCGCTATTCAATTAAACCTTTGGGGATCAATTAAATTGCGTGATAGTCTGTGTCGGTACGTGTGAGATCCACCTTTCCAAGTTTTTGGGGTTCATCTCATACTTCTGAAGATTTGAGGGTGCTTCCTGTTCCATACTCCTCCTCCTACTCCTCATCCATCCTTTTAGGGGTACAAACAATAGTAATTGGGGCCTAGTGTGGTGGTGTACGTGTGAGATACATACACTTTCTTTTTGATCATATTTTCTATTCCGCTATTCAATTAAAACCTTTGGGGATCAATTAAATTGCGTGATAGTCTGTGTCGGTACGTGTGAGATCCACCTTTCCATGTTTTTGGGGTTCATCTCATACTTCTGAAGATTTGAGGGTGCTGCCTGTTCCATACTCCTCCTCCTACTCCTCAACCATCCTTTTAGGGGTACAAACAATAGTAATTGGGGCCTAGTGTGGTGGTGTACGTGTGAGATACATACACTTTTTTTTTTATCATATTTTCTATTCCGCTATTTAATTAAAACCTTTGGGTATAAACAATTAAATTGCGTGATAGTCTGTGTCGGTACATGTGAGATCCACCTTTCCAAGTTTTTGAGGTTCATCTCATACTTCTGAAGATTTGAGGGTGCTGCCTGTTCTATACTCCTCCTACTCCTCCTACTCCTCATCCATCCTTTTAGGGGTACAAACAATAGTAATTGGGGCCTAGTGTGGTGGTGTACGTGCGAGATACATACACTTTTTTTGATCATATTTCCTATTCCGCTATTCAATAAAAACCTTTCGGGGAACAATTAAATTGCGTGATAGTCTGTGTCGGTACGTGTGAGATCCACCTTTCCAAGTTTTTGAGGTTCATCTCATACTTCTAAAGATTTGAGGGTGCTGCCTGTTCCATACTCCTCCTACTCCTCCTACTCCTCATCCATCCTTTTAGGGGTACAAACAATAGTAATTGGGGCCTAGTGTGGTGGTGTACGTGTGAGATACATACACTTTCTTTTTTATCATATTTTCTATTCCGCTATTCAATTAAAACCTTTGGGGATCAATTAAATTGTGTGATAGTCTGTGTCGGTACGTGTGAGATCCACCTTTCCAAGTTTTTGGGGTTCATCTCATACTTCTGAAGATTTGAGGGTGCTGCCTGTTCCATACTCCTCCTCCTACTGCTCAACCATCCTTTTAGGGGTACAAACAATAGTAATTGGGGCCTAGTGTGGTGGTGTACGTGTGAGATACATACACTTTCTTTTTGATCATATTTTCTATTCCGCTATTCAATTAAAACCTTTGGGGATCAATTAAATTGCGTGATAGTCTGTGTCGGTACGTGTGAGATCCACCTTTCCAAGTTTTTGGGGTTCATCTCATACTTCTGAAGATTTGAGGGTGCTGCCTGTTCCATACTCCTCCTCCTACTCCTCAACCATCCTTTTAGGGGTACAAACAATAGTAATTGGGGCCTAGTGTGGTGGTGTACGTGTGAGATACATACACTTTCTTTTTGATCATATTTTCTATTCCGCTATTCAATTAAAACCTTTGGGGATCAATTAAATTGCGTGATAGTCTGTGTCGGTACGTGTGAGATCCACCTTTCCAAGTTTTTGGGGTTCATCTCATACTTCTGAAGATTTGAGGGTGCTGCCTGTTCCATACTCCTCCTCCTACTGCTCAACCATCCTTTTAGGGGTACAAACAATAGTAATTGGGGCCTAGTGTGGTGGTGTACGTGTGAGATACATACACTTTTTTTTATCATATTTTCTATTCCGCTATTTAATTAAAACCTTTGGGTATAAACAATTAAATTGCATGATAGTCTGTGTCGGTACGTGTGAGATCCACCTTTCCAAGTTTTTGAGGTTCATCTCATACTTCTGAAGATTTGAGGGTGCTGCCTGTTCCATACTCCTCCTACTCCTCCTACTCCTCATCCATCCTTTTAGGGGTACAAACAATAGTAATTGGGGCCTAGTGTGGTGGTGTATGTGCGAGATACATACACTTTTTTTGATCATATTTCCTATTCCGCTATTCAATAAAAACCTTTCGGGGAACAATTAAATTGCTAGATAGTCTGTGTCGGTACGTGTGAGATCCACCTTTCCAAGTTTTTGAGGTTCATCTCATACTTCTGAAGATTTGAGGGTGCTGCCTGTTCCATACTCCTCCTACTCCTCCTACTCCTCATTCATCCTTTTAGGGGTACAAACAATAGTAATTGGGGCCTAGTGTGGTGGTGTACGTGTGAGATACATACACTTTCTTTTTGATCATATTTTCTATTCCGCTATTCAATTAAAACCTTTGGGGATCAATTAAATTGCGTGATAGTCTGTGTCGGTACGTGTGAGATCCACCTTTCCAAGTTTTTGGGGTTCATCTCATACTTCTGAAGATTTGAGGGTGCTGCCTGTTCCATACTCCTCCTCCTACTGCTCAACCATCCTTTTAGGGGTACAAACAATAGTAATTGGGGCCTAGTGTGGTGGTGTACGTGTGAGATACATACACTTTCTTTTTCATCATATTTTCTATTCCGCTATTCAATTAAAACCTTTGGGGATCAATTAAATTGCGTGATAGTCTGTGTCGATACGTGTGAGATCCACCTTTCCAAGTTTTTGGGGTTCATCTCATACTTCTGAAGATTTGAGGGTGCTGCCTGTTCCATAATCCTCCTCCTACTCCTCAACCATCCTTTTAGGGGTACAAACAATAGTAATTGGGGCCTAGTGTGGTGGTGTACGTGTGAGATACATACACTTTCTTTTTGATCATATTTTCTATTCCGCTATTCAATTAAAACCTTTGGGGATCAATTAAATTGCGTGATAGTCTGTGTCGGTATGTGTGAGATCCACCTTTCCAAGTTTTTGGGGTTCATCTCATACTTCTGAAGATTTGAGGGTGCTGCCTGTTCCATACTCCTCCTCCTACTGCTCAACCATCCTTTTAGGGGTACAAACAATAGTAATTGGGGCCTAGTGTGGTGGTGTACGTGTGAGATACATACACTTTCTTTTTGATCATATTTTCTATTCCGCTATTCAATTAAAACCTTTGGGGATCAATTAAATTGCGTGATAGTCTGTGTCGGTACGTGTGAGATCCACCTTTCCAAGTTTTTGGGGTTCATCTCATACTTCTGAAGATTTGAGGGTGCTGCCTGTTCCATACTCCTCCTCCTACTGCTCAACCATCCTTTTAGGGGTACAAACAATAGTAATTGGGGCCTAGTGTGGTGGTGTACGTGTGAGATACATACACTTTTTTTTTGATCATATTTCCTATTCCGCTATTCAATAAAAACCTTTGAGGATCAATTGAATTGCGGGATAGTCTGTGTTGGTACGTGTGAGATCCACCTTTCCAAGTTTTTGAGGTTCATCTCATACTTCTGAAGATTTGAGGGTGCTGTCTGTTCCATACTCCTCCTACTCCTCATCCATCCTTTTAGGGGTAGAAACAATAGTAATTGGGGCCTAGTGTGGTTGTGTACGTGTGAGATACATACACTTTTTTGGATCATATTTCCTATTCCGCAATTCAATAAAAACCTTTCTAGGGCAAGATCTTAAATTACAGAAATATGAGGAGACCGTCAAATAAGGGCCGTGGCCTGGGTCGTGGTGCTGCTGGTAGAGCTCCTGTTGCAAGGAGAGGACGTGGTCGATCTGTGCCAGCTACACGCACAAGTGAAACACCTTCCTCAAGTGTGAGTAGGCGACAGAACCTGCATCAGTATTTGGTAGGGCATCATACGCCTCTAGAAGTGATGAGGCCAGAACAAGTGGAGGCGATAGTAGATTGGTTTGCTGCTGACAGTGCCTCCAGTTCCTTCACATTGTCTCCCACCCAGTCTACTGCAGAAAGGTCACAGTTGGCACCTGCAGCCGATGTCCAACCGTCTTTCACCTCACCCCCTTGCAAATCAGGCAAACAGTCTGAGCCCCAAGCCATACAGCAGTCTCTTCTTCTTTTTGATGATTCTGTCAGCAGGGTTTCCCAGGGCCATCCACCTAGCCCTGCCCCAGAAGTGGAAGAGATTGAGTGCAGCGATGCCCAACCACTTATTTCTCAAGATGAGTACATGCAAGGACCATCGCAGCACGTCTCCGATGATGACGAAACGCAGGTGCCAACTGCTGCGGCGTTCAGCATTGTGGAGACCGACAAGGAGGGCAGGGGTGAAGACTGGGTGGAAGATGATGTGGAGGACGATGAGGTCCTCGACCCCACATGGAATGAACGTCATGCAGGTGACCTGAGAAGTTTGGAGGAAGAGGCGGTGGTCGCACAGAGCCACCAGCACAGCAGAAGAGGGAGCAGGGTGCAGAAGCGGAGCGGCCGTGCCCTAGACACTACGCCCGCTACTGCCCAACGCAGCAAGGGAACGAGCACACCAAAGTCAGCTCAAAGGAGTTCTCTAGCGTGGAAGTTCTTTAGAAAATGTGCTGATGACAGGACACGAGTGGTTTGCACCCTGTGCAATCAGAGCTTGAAGCGAGGCATAAACCTTCTCAACCTGAGCACAACCTGCATGATCAGGCATCTAAGTGCAAAGCACGAGCTGCAGTGGAGTACACACCTTCAAAACCAAGAAACGTCTCTGGCTCATCCTGCTTCCTCTTCTGCTGCAGTCTCGGCCGCTCCAGCCACATCTGTAGTGATACCGGCACCTGCCACCCCGCAAACAGACGATCTGTCAGCAACACCACCACCTGGGTCACCAACAACCATCTCCACAATGTCCCGTGGAAGCGTTCAGCTTTCCATCTCCCAAACACTTGAGAGGAAGAGGAAGTACCCCCCTACCCACCCGCGATCCCTGGCCCTGAATGCCAGCATTTCAAAATTATTGGCCTTTGAAATGCTGTCATTCCGTCTGGTGGAGACGCACAGTTTTAAAAACCTTATGTCGGTGGCTGTCCCACAGTACGTCGTGCCCAGCCGCCACTACTTTTCCAGGCAAGCCATCCCTTCCCTGCACAACCAAGTGGGGGAAAAAAATCAGGTGTGCACTGCGCAACGCCATCTGTGCCAAGGTCCACCTAACTACCGATACATGGACCAGTAAGCACGGTCAGGGGCGTTATATCTCCCTATCGGCACACTGGGTAAATGCAGTGGCGGATGGGCCTGAGGCGGATAGCAATTTGGCGCTAGTCCTTCCACCACCGAGGATTGCAGGGCGCTTCAGTTTGCCTCCTGTTCCTAACTCCTCCTACTCCGCTTCCTCATCCTCTACCGCCTCCTCATCCGGACAGCGTAACACCTTCACCACCAACTTCAGCACGGCCAGGGGTAAACGACAGCAGGCAGTTTTACAACTTGCCTGTTTGGGGGACAAACCACACACCGCGCAGGAGTTGTGGAGGAGCATGGAACAGCAGACAAATGAGTGGTTGCTGCCAGCGAGCCTCAAGCCCGGCCTGGGCGAAATCTCATAGCAGCTCTGGGCCTAGCCGGTTTGACGCACATCCCTTGCCTGGCGCATGTGCTGAATTTTGTGGTGCAGAGGTTCCTTAAAAACTACCCCGATATGTCAGAGCTGCTGCAGAAAGTGCGGGCCGTTTGTGCGCACTTTCGGCGTTCTCACCCTGCTGCTGCTCGCCTGGCAGCGCTGCAGAGTAACTTCGCCCTTCCCGCTCACCGCCTCATATGTGACGTGCCCACAAGGTGGAACTCCACCTTGCACATGCTGGAAAGACTGTGCGAGCAGCAGCAGGCCATAGTGGAGTCTCAGCTGCAGCACGCACACGTGAGTCGCTCTGCGGAACAGCACCACTTCACCACCAATAACTGGGCCTCCATGCGAGACCTGTGTGCCTTGTTGCGCTGTTTTGAGTACTCCACCAACATGGCCAGTGGCAATGACGCCGTTCTCAGCTTAACTATCCCACTTCTATGCCTCCTTGAAAAAACAATTCGGGCGATGATGGAAGAGGATGTGGCACAGGATGAGGAGGAGGAGGAGGATGAAGAGGTAACATTTCCAAGGCTTTCAGGGCAGTCATTCGCAAGGGGCTCCGAGGGTGGGTTCCTGCACACACAAACGCCAGGGACACAATTGTCCAGCAGGGGCACAGTTCTGGAGGATGAGGAGGATGAGGAGGAGGAGGAGCTGGAGGAGGAGATGGAACCATGTTCACAGCAGGGTGGCACCCAGGCCAGCTCATGGCCATCACTGGTGCTTGGCTGGGGGGATACAGAGGACACGGACGATACACCTCCCACAGAGGACAGCCTTTCGTTGCCTCTGGGCAGCCTGGCACACATGAGCGATTACATGCTGCAGTGTCTCCACAACGACCGCCGAGTTGCCCACATTCTAACTTGTGCTGATTACTGGGTGGCCACGCTGCTGGATCCCCGTTACAAGGACAACGTACCGTCCTTAATTCACTCACTGGAGCACGATCGCAAGATGCGCGAGTACAAGCGCACGCTGGTAGACGCCATGCTGCTGGCATTCCCATCTGACAGCGGGGCCGCAGTGGAAGCACAAGGCAGAGGAGGAGGAGGTCGCCAACGCAACCAGGGCACCGCCAGCACCTCAGAAGGCAGGGTTAGCATGGCCGAAATGTGGAAAAGCTTTGTTAGCACGCCACAACAAACAGCAGCACCAGCAGCTCAGATGGAACGTCTTAGCAGGAGGCAGCATTTTACCAACATGGTGGAGCAGTATGTGTGCACACGCCTACATGTAGTGAATGACGGGTCTGCCCCCTTCAACTTCTGGGTCTCCAAATTGGGCACATGGCCTGAGCTTGCCCTTTACGCCTTGAAAGTGCTGGCGTGCCCTGCAGCCAGTGTATTATCTGAATGGGTATTTAGCACGGCTGGGGGCGTTATAACAGACAAGCGCAGCCGCCTGTCCAGAGACAATGTGGACAAGCTCACGTTCATTAAAATGAACCAGGCATGGATCCCACGGGACTTTTCCGTACCTTATGCAGAATAGCAATGGATACCGACCTTACCCACCCATTGTTCCATTTTTGCTCTTTCTCACTCTTTTGGGGTGTACCCTCATTTAAAATTTGTGAAAAGAAGCAGTGTTGGCTACCTCGTCCTCCTCCTCAGGGCCAGATTAACGTAGGGGCTATTGGAGCTGCAGCTCCAGGCCCCTACCTTTTATATAGGCCCCGGGTTGGCCATATTCACTTTTACCGCTCTTCTGTCACTTGTAAACACAGAAGTCTGGCTTCTATGCTCGCTTCCCCAGGCAGCACCCTCAGAACCTCCCCACACAGCGCGAAGGCCGGACAAGGAGGGACAGTTGCCGATGCATGGATGTGTTTATGGGCTTCAGAGACAGCATCCCATGTTGAATTAGGCATGTATGGCTGCACCCTTCCTCCTCTGGGTGCATGCCAAGGCACGGCCCTTAAGGCCCTTCAAAATCCTCAGCACCAAGCCCATGATGCTCTTAATCCGGCCCTGGTCCTCCTCCACCGCCGCTTCCACCTAAACCGCCCATAGGTGTGCGCAGCCTATTGCATTAAGGTGTGCACCCCAAAGTTGAAATACACATGCATGTGTTTGCCTACAGGTACATGGCCCCGATACATTACTCTCCCTGCTGGCAAAGAGAAATAGAGCAGAGCAGGTCCGAGGGAGATCTTTCCCATCTCCTCACTGGCAATGCTATGTGTCCTAGGTGATTAGGGTGTGCCCAGGCACACCCGGCACACCCTGTGCACACGCCTATGTCACCGCCACATCCACCACCACCTCAACCTCCCTCCTACTCCATATGGGCCTCGTCCTTCAGAGATGAAGAAGAACATTGTTTTATTTTTCTGTTTTTTTTGTTGTTTTAAGTTATTTCCCTATCCACATTTGTTTGCAGAGCACTTGCCATGCTCTTAATTACGTTTTGCTGCCATTTGCAGCACTCTAGCCCTTTTCTTTGGTGTTTTAGAGCCATTTTAGTGCCTTAAAGTTCGGGTCCCCATTGACTTCAATGGGGTTCGGTGTCCGGGAAAAGTTCGGTAAAAGTCCGGGACACGGACCCGGACTTTTTTTTAAAGTTCGGCCGAACCCGTCGAACACGGACATCTAGGTGTCCGCTCAACCCTATTCACAGGTACACTTTTTAGACCCCACAGACACTAAATCCAAAGAATTTTTTTTTCTTTTTTAATTTTTCCAATAATTGTCTCTCTATCAAAAATGACAATTTTTAAGAATTTTTAGTGTCTGGGGGGTCTAAAAAGTGTACCTGTGAAGTTTCAGCTCTGTAGCATGTCCAGAACCAGAAAAAAAAGATAATTTTTTAGTAGAGCAGGGATGGTGGGACCCTCCTTTTACACCTATATGATCTTTTTTTTCTGGTTCTGGGCATGCTACAGAGCTGAAACTTCACAGGTACACTTTTTAGACCCCCCCCCCCCCGACACTAATCCCAAAAAAGTCATGCCTGCCTCCAAGAATGCCTGATAAATATATAGAAAAAAAATAAATAAAAGCAGACTGAAATACCAGCCCTAAAAATGGCTTTTTGGGGTGCTGTCAGGATGCTGTCCTTACAGCAGGAGTGGACACAAAACACTGGCCTAGCTAATGATTTCCCTATCAATTCAGCAGCAGCACTTTCCCTGCTCTAACTAACTCTGCAGCTTCAGAATGAATTTAAGATGGATGCTGCCCTTGCTTTTTTTATAGGAGGTGGGAGGGTCTGGGAGGGAGGGTATGCTGATTGGCTGGAATGTGTCTGCTGACTGTGAGGTACAGGGTCAAAGTTTGCTCAATGATGATGTATAGGAGGCGGACCGAACATCGCATATGTTCGCCGGGCACTGAGGCGAACATATGAGGAGCTCTGAGGAAGAGGCTGGGCCTCGAAATGCGTCAGCCATCATCTCATCGGTCATGGACAATTATATGGACTGACCCGGACATTTGAGCAGTTTAGCTCGATATGCTTTACTTTCATCTACGTCTGTGAGTAGCCATTTTTAACTTCTTCCCATCCGCACTACAGCCTATATACGGCTGCAGCATGGACTCTAATTTTCGGGAGGCCGTTTTTAAACGGCCTCCCAGTGACACGCCCCCAGCGCTCCCGCGAGCGTGCTGCGAGGAAAATCTGTGTCGGCCGTGTCCCTTGGACACGGCCAATCACAGATCGTGGTGAATGGCCAATCACAGCGGCCATTCACCACGTGATCGGGCCGTCCAATGAGCGATGATCTCATATGTAAACATATGAGATCATCTCTCATCGCCGGCGCTCCTTCCTCACACGGAGCCTGCAGTGTGAGGAAGGAGGGGGAGCCTCACAGCGCCGGGGACACAGGAGAATGTAATCAGGGCACCGATCACCAGTGCCCTGATTACTGAAGGTAAAAACACACACACAGTGCCCCCCATCAGTGCCCACAGTGCCCGCCATCAGTGCCCCCCATCAATGCCCACAATCAGTGCCCATAGTGCTGCTAGTCAGTGCCCATCAGTGCCTGCTCATCTAGGCACTGATGAGCACTGACTGGCAGCACTATGGGCACTGAGTGTGGGCACTGATGGTGCTGCCCATCAGTGCCGCTCATTAGTGCCACCCATCAGTGTCCAGTGCCATCCGCCAGTGCCCATCAGTGCCGCCTATCAGTGCCCATCAGTGCTGCCCGTCAGTGCCGCCTCTCAGTGCCCAGCAGTGCCACCTCTCAGTGCCCAGCAGTGCCACCTCTCAGTGCCCAGCAGTGCCGCCTATCAGTGCTCATCAGTGCCGCCTATCAGTGCTCATCAGTGCCGCCTCTCAGTGCCGCCTCTCAGTGCCGCCTATCAATGCCGCCTATCAGTGCTCATCAGTGCGGCATATTAGTACCTCCTCATCAGTGCCCATAAGTGCCACCTCATCAGTGCCCATAAGTGCCACCTCATCAGTGCCCATCAGTGCAGCCTATCAGTGCCCATCAGTGCCGCCTCATCAGCGCACATCAGTGAAGGAGAAAAATTTATTTTCAAAATTTACTCGCAGAAAATAAGAAAAACTTTTTTTTTTTTTTCAAAATTTTCTGTCTTTATTCTTTTTTTTTGTAAAAAATAAAAAACCCAGAGGTGATTACATACCACCAAAAGAAAGCTCTATTTGTGTGAAAAAAATGATAAAAATTTCATATGGGTACAGTGTAGCATGACCGCGCAATTGTCAGTCAAAGTGTGACAGTGCTGAAAGCTGAAAATTGGCCTGGATGGGAAGGGTGTTTAAGTGCACAGTAGGCAAGTGGTTAATGTTACACAATAAAGCCTGTTATTGAGGATAATGCGCTAGGTCGGTGCGCCCTCTTTTTGTTTTCTTTGCTTCTAGTATCGGTGGACTACCCCAGTCCGTTTTGGGCAGCAAGACCCTAGCCATCTGAGAAGCCAGGTGTGAGTCCCGTGAGGAGTGTGGTAGAGGGGCTGGGATACCAAGCGCAGGAGAAAGGTGGTCACACCTTATTGTCTTTTGGAGCATTCAGCAGCCATGATATATCGTAGTCAGTGTACAGGGGGGAGGGTAGAAACTGGCAGGATCAGCCAGGTTTTTTAGGTGTAACGAGAGGTCAAATGACACAGCACAAGGACTGTGTTGTATAACATGCTTAAAGGGAACAGGATCCATTTTATTGTATTTTTTTAGGGTAACAAACACTTTAACTTAACTGGCACGTGCTGATTTTGCAAATTGTAGCACCAATGAGCATCAATAACCTTTGGGCATGAAAGGAATAATGTGAGTTGTCTATGCAGGTTCTTATTTGTCCAGGCCATAGTATATCTAGTAGTTGTTAGCCACATTCAATTGGCCTTGGGATGTAACTTTGTACATGTTATGGAGCTTATCCAAGCAATTTCTTCACTTCTGTTGACTGTCAGGAACATATCCCAGCATTTACAGTGGGTACGGAAAGTATTCAGACCCCCTTAAATTTTTCACTCTTTGTTATATTGCAGCCATTTGCTAAAATCATTTAAGTTCATTCTTCTTCCTCATGAATGTACACACAGCTCCCCATATTGACGGAAAAACACAGAATTGTTGACATTGTTGCAGATTTATTAAAAAAGAAAAACTGAAATATCACATGGTCCTAAGTATTCAGACCCTTTGCTGTGACACTCATATATTTAACTCAGGTGCTTTCCATTTCTTCTGATCATCCTTGAGATGGTTCTACACCTTCATTTGAGTCCAGCTGTGTTTGATTATACTGATTGGACTTGATTAGGAAAGCCACACACCTGTCTATATAAGACCTTCCAGATCACAATGCATGTCAGAGCAAATGAGATTTATGAGGTCAAAGGAACTGCCTGAAGAGCTCAGAGACATAATTGTGGCAAGGCACAGATCTGGCCAAGGTTACAAAAATATTTCTGCTGCACTTAAGGTTCCTAAAAGCACAGTGGCCTCCATAATCCTCAAATGGAAGACGTTTGGGACGACCAGAACCCTTCCTAGAGCTGGCCGTCCGGCCAAACTGAGCTATCGGGGGAGAAGAGCCTTGGTGAGAGAGGTAAAGAAGAACCCAAAGATCACTGTGGCTGAGCTCCAGAAATGCAGTCAGGAGATGGGAGAAAGTTGTAGAAAGTCAACCATCACTGCAGCCCTCCACCAGTCGGGGCTTTATGGCAGAGTGGCCCGACGAAGCCTCTCCTCAGTGTAAGACACATGAAAGCCCGCATGGAGTTTGCTAAAAAACACCTGACTCCAAGATGGTGAGAAATAAGATTCTCTGGTCTGATGAGACCAAAATAGAACTATTTGGCCTTAATTCTAAGCGGTATGTGTTGAGAAAACCAGGCACTGCTCATCACCTGTCCAATACAGTCCCAACAGTGAAGCATGGTGGTGGCAGCATCATGCTGTGGGGGTGTTTTTCAGCTGTAGGGACAGGACGACTGGTTGCAATCGAGGGAAAGATGAATGCGGCCAAGTACAGGGATATCCTGGACAAAAACCTT
The DNA here is from genome assembly GCF_965119305.1 of Pelophylax lessonae. Taxonomy (NCBI): domain Eukaryota; kingdom Metazoa; phylum Chordata; class Amphibia; order Anura; family Ranidae; genus Pelophylax; species Pelophylax lessonae. Next base: position 526,830,507 of record NC_138771.1, read on the forward strand.
CTCCAGAGTGCTCTGGACTTCAGACTGGGCCAAAGGTTTACCTTCCAACAAGACAATGACCCTAAGCACACAGCTAAAATAACGAAGGAGTGGCTTCACAACAACTCCGTGACTGTTCTTGAATGGCCCAGCCAGAGCCCTGACTTAAACCCAATTGAGCATCTCTGGAGAGACCTAAAAATGGCTGTCCACCAACGTTTACCATCCAACCTGACAGAACTGGAGAGGATCTGCAAGGAGGAATGGCAGAGGATCCCCAAATCCAGGTGTGAAAGACTTGTTGCATCTTTCCCAAAAAGACTCCTGGCTGTATTAGATCAAAAGGGGGCTTCTACTAAATACTGAGCAAAGGGTCTGAATACTTAGGACCATGTGATATTTCAGTTTTTCTTTTTTAATAAATCTGCAACAATGTCAACAATTCTGTGTTTTTCTGTCAATATGGGGTGCTATGTGTACATTCATTAGGAAGAAGAATGAACCTAAATGATTTTAGCAAATGGCTGCAATATAACAAAGAGTGAAAAATTTAAGGGGGTCTGAATACTTTCCGTACCCACTGTATATCCACACAAGTAACATAGACACCTTAAAGGCTATGTTTATCTTAGTGAAAAAAATACTTTTGCATAAAAAAATGTGCATTTCTTCTGCAGGTGCATGCACAGATGTCTATTGAAATCTCCCTGAAGTCACCAAAAGTAGTGCAGGAACTACTTTTGGAAATCGGTGCAGTGCCGCAAAGTTGATTTGTATGATGCTATTGCCGGAAATAGGCTACAATTTGGCATGCGCATGTCAAAATGCCCCAATGTGAACGGGAGCTTAGGGTCGGTTCACTCTGGTCCAACATGTGCTCCGACTTCCAGAGCACAAATCGCATAACATGTCAAAATCAACGGTTCCCTGTAAGAGCCATCTTACCTGGTACCAACTTGTGTTGGTCCCAAAATGCTTCCTGGTCCGACTTGAGTACGATTTCAGCCCATAGATTTGAATTAAAGTTGGGATCATCATCTTAACTGATCCGACTTGTGGCATGTGACACGCAGCCTGGCAGGCCAGGAAAGGGGGGGCATGAGCAAACACCCCCCTCTCTTGAACCATACCAGGCCACATGCCCTCAACTTGGGGGGGTGGTCCCCATGTTTGATGGGGACAAGGGCCTCTACCCCACAACCCTAGGCTGTGGTTGTGGGGTGTCTGTGGGCAAGGGGCTTAACGGAATCTGGAAGTCCCCTTTAACAAGGGGGCCTCCAGATCCCAGCCCCTCTCCCCCATGTGAATGAGTATGGGGTACAATGTACCCCTACCCATTCACCCAAAAAAAGAAATGTAGTGTTACCAGTGGCGGCCCTCCAAAGTTTTGACCAATGGGAATAAGATTCATAGAACCATTTATTTTTAAATAAATGATAAGATGACTAACATTTTAGCATTTTAAAGCAAAAAAAATGTTAGTCATAGAATGATTTATTTTTATATAAATTTTAATATGTGTGTGCAATGCAGTGCGGTGCGCTGGACTAATAGAAATTTATTTGGTTCATCGATGTTTAAAAAGCATGTGATTTGAGCCTGAAGCTCTAATTGGATTGTTTTACAATGTGCTCTGCACCCTGAACCTGGCCACTTTTGACTTTAGCAAATCAAAATTGGCCACGCGTTACTTCCAAGTTTCACGGCCAAACAAGAGGCTGAAGATTTGGAACACAGAAACTGCTGGATGGGGATCAGGGGAGCCATGACAGCGATTGAGGCTCCGTTTGCAGGTAAGGACCTGGAGGTGTTTTCGCCCCCCCCCCCCCAAAAAACATTTTTCACCAGCTTCCACTGAATGTTACAAAAAACATAGAGACGTTTTTGACAAGTCCTTTATTAAAAATGAAAAATGACCCCCCCCCCCCATCGTAGCTCCAAGTTGTCTTCTTCCTCCTGTGTTCTCCCTCCACTGTCTTCTTCCTCTGGTCTTCTCCCTCTGCTGTCTTCTTCCTCTGGTTTTCTCCATCCGCTGTCTTATTCCTCTGGTCTTCTCCCTCCGCTGTCTTCTTCCTCTGGTCTTCTCCATCCGCTGTCTTATTCCTCTGGTCTTCTCTAGGGATGATCGAACTTTTGAAAAGTTCGGTTCAGCCAGAACATCCGAACTTCCCGAAAGTTCGGCCCGGATTTCAGAACCCCATTGAAATCAATGGGACCCGAACTTCGGTAATCAAAAAACACAATTTTTAAGCCCTAAACCCCAATAAATGCCCCTAAAAAGTCCCTAGGGTTCTGGGTCATGCCCCATTAACTATTAATCACACAAAAAAAAGTTCTTAAAAATTGTCATTTTTTGATAAAAAAGCCAATTATTGAAAAAAAAGAGAGATTTTTTGATTTTGTATCTGGGGGGTCTAAAAAGTGTACATGTGAAGTTTCAGCTCTGTAGCATGTCCAGAACCATGAAAAAAAAAAAGATAATTTTTCAGTAGAACAGGGATGTGGGACCCTCCTTTTACACCTATATGATCTTTTTTTTCTGGTTCTGGACATGCTACAGAGCTTAAACTTCACAGGTACACCTTTTAGAACCCCCAGACACAAAATCACACAAAAAAAGTTCTTAAAAATTGTCATTTTTGATAAAAAAGCCAATTATTGAAAAATTCAAAAAAAAAAAGAGGTTTTTTGATTTTGGATTTCATATCTGGGGGGTCTAAAAGTGTACATGTGAAGTTTCAGCTCTGTAGCATGTCCAGAACCAGAAAAAAAAGATTGTTTGTATTAGAACACTTTCAGCACAGGAGTTTTCACACCTTGCCGGTTTAATAGCAGGCATTTTTTTGGGTTCTTTGCAGTCAGGAAAAACATCTGAACTTGTGTATAGTGGTATTGTGCACAAGTTCTGATGTTTTGCCTGCCTCCAAAAACCCCCAAAAAATGCCAGCAAAAACACACCTGGGCATTTTTTTTTTTGATGCTAGCGTTTTTTTTTGGCATTTTTTTGGGTTCTTTTGAGGCAGGCAAAACATCTGAACTTGTGTATAGTGGTGTAAATACACACATACATATATTTATATACACACCTAGACATACATAGGTGTGATAGTAGCAGAAATATATGCTTGCGCTAATGAAATCATTTACAGTAATATATTTCTGCTACTATCACACCTATATATGGCTAGGTGTCTATATACATATAATTATGTGTGTATATATACCACTATACACAAGTTCAGATGTTTTGCCTGCCTCAAAAGAACCCCAAAAAATGCCAAAAAAAATGCTAGCGTCAAAAAAAAAAAAATGCCCAGGTGTGTTTTTGCTAGCATTTTTTGGGAGTTTTTGGAGGCAGGCAAAACATCAGAACTTGTGCACAGTACCACTATACACAAGTTCAGATGTTTTTCCTGACTGCAAAGAACCCAAAAAAATGCCTGCTATTAAACCGACAAGGTGTGAAAACCGAGAAGCCAACCCCCTGTGCTGAAAGTGTTCTAATACAAACAATCTTTTTTTTATGGTTCTGGACATGCTACAGAGCTGAAACTTCACATGTACACCTTTTAGACCCCCCAGATATGAAATCCAAAGTAAAAATAAAAAAATCTTTTTTTTTTTTTAATTTTTTCAATAATTGTCTTTTTTATCAAAAATGACAATTTTTAAGAACTTTTTTTGTGTGATTTCGTATCTGGGGGGGTCTAAAAGGTGTACCTGTGAAGTTTCAGCTCTGTAGCATGTCCAGAACCAGAAAAAAAAGGATTGTTTGTATTAGAACACTTTCAGCACGGGGGTTGGCTTCTCTTCTCGGTTTTCACACCTTGCCGGTTTAATAGCAGGCATTTTTTTGGGTTCTTTGCAGTCAGGAAAAACATCTGAACTTGTGTATAGTGGTACTGTGCACAAGTTCAGATGTTTTGCCTGCCTCCAAAAACCCCCAAAAAATGCCAGCAAAAACACACCTGGGCATTTTTTTTTTGACGCTAGCGTTTTTTTGGCATTTTTTGGGGTTCTTTTGAGGCAGGCAAAACATCTGAACTTGTGTATAGTGGTATATATACACACATAATTATATGTATATAGACACCTAGCCATATATAGGTGTGATAGTAGCAGAAATATATTACTGTAAATGATTTCATTAGCGCAAGCATATATTTCTGCTACTATCACACCTATATATGTCTAGGTGTGTATATAAATATATGTATGTGTGTATATACACCACTATACACAAGTTCAGATGTTTTGCCTGCCTCAAAAGAACCCAAAAAAATGCCAAAAAAAAATATTTACCCAATCCAGCTCATACGCATCGCATCTGGCTAACTCCTCTTTAGGATAATGGGGATGACTGAAGTACACCAAGGGACTCCCCCCCCCCTCTTTTCCCACCCCTTCCCCTTTTTTCCTTTCATTAACTGCTCCTTTTTTTTTGGAAAGGCCTCCGCTTAAACATATGATCTGATGGGTTCTAAAAATCCGCTTGAACACTGAATACCAACCAATGGACACTCAGACGTCCTCTCTTGTGTTTTACTTATTTAATTGTTAGGACACCTTATGGGAGCCACTCATATCTGTACTTTTGCGTAGAGACAATTTATAGGCTCTTTAAATAGGGCTCGTATATGGAGGCCATATCCTCCCCCCTCTTCTTCTTTTTTTTTTTTTTCCCTCTTCCCTTTCTTTATTTTACGATTGTCATAATACATATATTTCTCAATAAAAGATACATTATAAAAAAAAAATATATACACACATAATTATATGTATATAGACACCTAGCCATATATAGTGTGATAGTAGCAGAAATATATTACTGTAAATGATTTCATTAGCGCAAGCATATATTTATGCTACTATCACACCTATATATGTCTAGGTGTGTATATAAATATATGTATGTGTGTATATACACCACTATACACAAGTTCAGATGTTTTGCCTGCCTCCAAAACCCCCCAAAAAATGCCAGCAAAAACACACCTGGGCATTTTTTTTTGACGCTAGCATTTTTTTTTGGCATTTTTTGGGGTTCTTTTGAGGCAGGCAAAACATCTGAACTTGTGTATAGTGGTATATATACACACATAATTATATGTATATAGACACCTAGCCATATATAGGTGTGATAGTAGCAGAAATATATTACTGCAAATGATTTCATTAGCGCAAGCATATATTTCTGCTACTATCACACCTATATATGTCTAGGGGTATATATACAGACATATATGTGTATATATACCCCCTATACACATGTTCAGATGTCATGTCTGACATCAAACATGTCCTCAAAAAAGCACTGGCAGTGGCAACCCCTGCAGCATGAAAAATGCTTGCTGGTGAGAAGCCATATTCCTGCCCCGAAGCAACTCAGAGAAATGATCATTTCTCTATAGCGGTCACCCTGCTATGGAAGGGTTTTGTCACCCTTCCATAGCAGTCACTGTCAGTTAACCCTACACTACACTACGGTCCCCTTACACTTAACACTTTCCCTACAGAAACTACATTTTTGAAGCTAACTTAAGTGTAAAGGAGCACTCTAACTACACTAGATATCCCTTTCCTCACACTAATAAATGCTAAATGACACTTTTAAAGTAAAATTAACAGAACTGCTTCCACTCTCTTCCATGTCCAGTATAACAATGCTAGGAATATGGCGGGGGCTATCTTATATACTGGGGGGCGTATTCACTAATGATTGGTCTAGGGACCCCCTAGTCACTCCAATCACATTCCTAGTATTCTCCTGCCCCCTCAATTGGCATTTGCTAATGGTTCTGGTCCAATCACGGGCTTTTAAAGCCCATTTCCTGAAGCATTGCATTTTGGCCGGTTCTGGTTGCCGAATTCCGAACTTTTTGGGCAAAAAGTTCTAAATTCGGCCGAACCTCGAACACCCAATGTTCAGGCCGAACCGATGGTGGACCTGAACCGTTCGATCATCCCTAGTCTTCTCCCTCCGCTGTCTTCTTCCTCCGGTAATGTCTTCTCCCTCCACTGTTTTCTTCCTCTGGTCTTCTCCCTCTAGTGATGTCTTCTTCAATCGCCGATGACTTCTTATTTTCTTCTTCTTCTTCCTCGGCCGCCAACCCAAAAAATAAAAATAAACAGTCCTGCTCCGAAGCTGTCTCCCACGGTTATGTCAGCTGCAGTGTTTGCCAGTTCTAATATAGCTGTAGGGCGTGGCCGTCCGGTGACTTCACCCGGAGATCCCGGGGCATGATGGAGCTGTGATGTCACAGTGAGAGGGGTCTCTGAGTGACGTCACCAGATGGCCACGCCCCATAGCTACTGTATATAACAACTGGCAGACACCGTAGCTGACATAACTGCGGGAGCCAGCATTGGAGTAGTATCTTTTTTTATTTTGAGCGGGTTGGTTGGCAGTGGCAGAGGAAAAATGGAGAGGAAGTCATCGGCGGAGGGAGAAGACATTACCGGAGGGAGAAGACAGCGGAGGGGAAATTAAATCATTGGAGGAAGAAGACAGCAGAGGGAGAAGAGAAGAGGAAGAAGACAGTGGAGGGAGAAGACCGGAGGAAGAAGACATCGAAAGAAGAAGACCTGAGGAAGAAGACACCTTGGAGCTACAATGGGTGACATTCTTCATTTTTAAAAAAGAACTTGTCAAAAACCATCTCTTTGTTTTTTGTAACACTACACTTCTTGTTTTGGGTGAATGGGTAGGAGAACAATGTACCACATACTCATTTGCATGGGGGGGGGCGTGATCTAGGGGCCACCTTGTTAAAGGGGGGCTTCCAGATTCTGATAAGCCCCCTGCCTGCAGACTCCCACAACCACCGCCCAGGGTTGTGGGGAAGAGGCCCCTGTCCCCATCAACATGGCGACCACCCCCCCATCTTGAGGGCATGTGGCCTGGTATGATTCAGGATAGGGAGGGGGGTGCTCCCTCACCCCCCCCCCATTCCTGACTTGCCATGCTACCTGCTCGGATAAGGGTCTGGTATGGATTTTGGGGGGACTCCGCATCATTTTTTCCATTTTTTTTGGCATGGGGTTTCCCCTCAAAATCCACATCAAACTGGGGGGCAGACTGTTTTTTTTTTTTTCATTTTTGGCATTGGGTTGTCCCTCAAGATCCATACCAGACTCAAAGGGCCTACGCTGTTTCATTTTTTGATAAATTAGGCATGAGGTTTCCCCCATACCAGAAGCAAAGGAATTGTTTTGACTGGTGAAAGGACAAGTCACAATCATCTCAAAGTCGGATCCCTTTCCTTGAAGTTGTATGGAAGCCAGACATAAAATTGCAGAGCAAAGTCAGATCATAAGTCGTGCGTCTTTCGTGTCAGATCAGTGTGAACATACAGTAGCCTAATTCCATCTTTCTGCCAGTACCTCTGTACAGGCTTCATCTTAGCAAGCTGGATTAAGTGTCAATGAAATATGGGGGCATTCATCAGTGTCCTCTTAGCGTATTGAAAGCTACAATCTGTCTGTCATGGTGGAATATGGGACTTGTAGTTTCGTCATTCACAGATTGCTGTAAACAAATGGGCAGAGAAGGACAACGGGTACTGAGGAGAGGGACTCCCCTCTGCTGTTATGAGGGGGGGGTCAGGGGAAGGTGTTGGAGCATGTTACATCCTATTCATAGGTGTTATTCCTTCAAATTGCATAACTGTAGTGGAAATGTAAGTTAGGGCTGGTTACAGGTGGAAAACAGGTGCAACAACTGGAACCCCTTGATAACAGCTGCAGCAAGAGAGAGGAGACCTCAGCCGCCAGGATGATGTACCCTATAAGGAGATATTAGAAGTCAGCAAAGGTTCTACTTTGTCAGTTCAAAAAGCTTAACAACTGAAGGAAGCACACAGTAGATAGCTGCCATCGAAATGTCAGTTAGGCACATTTTCTAACCCAAATTGCTCACATGCAGTGTATTAATATTATCTTAATATAAACTTTTTTTTCCCCCTGGTATTTTAAGAACTGTAAAATCCCATTGCTACAGATATGTCGCAATGAGAAAGCCGGTTTAAAAATCTGACCTTCACTATTTTCTGAAATGATTAATGAGAGCTTTAGAAACATAAGGAAGGCTCTGGAAATAGAAGTTTCTTTGATAAGTATGTCTAACTGGATTCATTATTCTGAAGAGTTGATTTAGAAATCTCTCCTCTGCCTGGAGCTCCCTCCTACAGGCCGGCTCCGTGACTGGCTGCCTAAAGTTATGTGCTGGGGAATAATAGAATAACTCGATTAAAGTTTATAAATACATTGCCGGATATTAAAGGTTTCAGTTTGATTTATTATCGCTCACTAGGATAATCCATTTTACATGCTCAAATTAAAATTTAGAGGAAAGATGGCCACAAAACAAAGTTGTGTATTTTAATGTGGGAGTAGGTGTTTCTTAAAGGGGGGGGGACATAAAAACAAAAAAGGTCAGGCGCTGAGGATCTGTACCACTGGGAGAAAGTGTTAAGGCTGCTGACAGATTTCTGCTGTCCCAAACTCAAAACCAGTGAGATCGATGGAAGGCAACAACAATAGGGGATAAAGTGCTGTACCTGAGCAGAATTAAACGCCAGTTCTTCAAAGGTAAGACAGTAACAGTTTATTGAACATGCCACGCAAAGTGCAAACCAACTGTGAACACAAAAAACACTTGGCCATCAAAAAGTACATGGGGAGCTGGCTGCATGTGTGACAGGAAACTCTAAGGACTCCTAAGGTGACCACTCTGATGTCTGGGAAGGGGAGATGTTGAAGCCGCATGCATGCAGGGAGATGTCTTATATACCGGTGGAGGAACCTGTGCTGGAGTGAGGTCCTGTTGATGCCTAATGTGGCTGCCCAGGGCACCCAGGTGGACAGACCACCAGTAAGCACAGAGCCTACCACTAACCCACGATAGGAGCTGCACACTTCGCCTGGAAATTACATCATGGGTCTGGCGGAACTGGATGCAAGTGTCAGCGGTGTGTGGGCAGTGAGCAAGTATAACACAGGGCTGACCTTGGCATGGCTGGGGAAATGAAAAGTAGCCAGCTGCAAGAACAAACTACATGTTTCAGAGCCAAGCCCTTTCTTCAGGTCAGAAGCTGGCAAATGTGAAAGGGGCAGAGGTTTAAATAAAGAGGGATAATGGAAAAAGGAGGAAGGGAGAGGGGGACGGAAATCCATGTCACTCATGCTAGCCCCTCCCCCACGATGGCTATAAAACCAATAGTGAACACAGCTTAATGAATATTAAGCCAACAATGAAACTAAATAAAGTGAATATTACTAACAATATATTGATTGATCAAAGAAATGCAAAAAAATATGGAAAATGAAGGAATAAAAATAAAAATATTATATATATATATATATATATATATACAAAAAAATAAAAAATAATATGAAAAATATTTTGTAAATGAGGGAGAGAAACTCTCCCCAAACAGAAACAATACCCAGAACAACAACTGAATACATCTGTATTAAATTACACTGTGGGTATCTAACTCCTCATTCAGGCCTTTGGGGGGGGGGGGGGTAAAGTATTAAGCTTATATATCCAAACAATCTCTCTTTTACACAGCAAAGAAAACCCTTTGCCATCCGTCAGAGACTCCTTGGGTATGCATTCAATAGCTAGAACAGTTAAATCCCTGATGTTCTTGCAGTGATGGGTAGCAAAATGGCGGGGAACACAGTGTAAATATTTCCCTTTCTTGATGAGCATATGGTGTTCTCCCACTCGAATATGGAGGTGCCGGATGGTGCAACCCTCGTATAAGAGATTACAGGAGCACCACAGGACATATATAACAAACTCAGAGGAGCAAGTGATAAACTGGGTAATGGAATAATCATTCCCAGAACTGTCACTGAAGGAAGCATGGCCATGAGAAATAAATTGACAAGTGAGGCAGGCTCTATTCTTGCACTGAAAGATGCCCATTCGATTGTCAAAGTAGGTTCTAATGTCCATGCTTCTTTCCTGCTTTGGCCTTGTCGATTTACTGGGAGCAATTTGGTTCTTGAAGGTATGGGCTCTTCTGAAAACAACCTGGGGAGCTGATGGTAAAAGAGAGCCCAACTTGGGGTCGGAGCATAAAATCTGCTAATGTTTCCTCATAACTTGAGTAATGGCTTTGAAGTTGCTATTGAACCTCATGATAAAACTGACCTTGGGTATGGTTGGAGCCTGTTTCTCGAGGGCCTTGTTGCCAAGTTACGGGCGTGAGGGTCAAACAGATACGCAAATAGAAGAAAGTCTTGTTGAGTCTGTTTTATGCCCAAGTAAGTATACTTCTAATATTGGTTATTCTGTATTGACATGTTGAGTAGATAAAAGCAAACACCTGTTTGCTACATTAGCAAGGAGGGAAACCATAGAGTGCTTATGTAAATAGTATGTAGTGCCTTACTATGGAGATGGAGAAGGAAGAGGTGTAAGGAGCTGTTTGCATCGACAGGTAACATAATTTTTGAGCCCCAGACACAAGTGCAAAGAGAACAGAGTCTCTGCAGTGTGTACATTCATAGTATTATAGGTGTCATAAGGGCAAGCAGGTTCCACCCAACAATGCACAGGGTAGGTAATGCGATTTAATTTGGCTTAAAATTAACTTGTACAGTAAAAATTAACAGTTGTACAGTTGCAAGGATGACTGTTGATCTGTTGTAGTGTTGCTCAGAACTGGAGAACATCAAGGAGGCTGCTACTGCTTTACAGCACAGAATTCAAGACTTTGTCGACCTGCTGGCTAAATTCTAGTTTTCACTTGTGTTGTATTATCTATAAGGTTAAATTGTGTGCTTAAGGTTGTGTGTTCCCACTTTTTAAGAATATTTTATGGAAAAGTTTTAAAAGTAAAAAGTTGAGGTGCAGAACCATTTACACAAGTTTTGTTTTGCCGTATTGCTTAGTGCTGACATATTAAAATACAAAGATTGCTTGGACAGGCCACATAGCGGCATTTAAAATGCTGCTTCTCCCGAGACTTCTATATTTATTCTGCACTATCCCTACATCTATACCCAGTAGTTTCTTTGCCGCTTTAGATAGAGAGCTGCGCACCTATATTTGGAATGGCAAAAAAAAATAGGATCCCCTACACTACATTAATCAAACACAGAACTAAAGGAGGAGTAGGTTTCCCAGTGTTAAAAACGTATCATTTGGCGGCTGTTCTGGATCAAATGAAAGAATGGTTTTATCAGGACTCTGATGAAATGTGGGTTCAAATTGAGAAACATATGGTGGGTAAAGGTGGTTTTCTACCATTTTTATGTGCTAGTGCAACAGTTCACCCGATACAGGTCCCGCTTCTACCATCTATGAGAGTTTCAGTGGAAGCCTGGAATAATATGGTTCATTCTTTGTCACCGTCTGAACTGACTAAAAAGGTGTCTATACCATTAACAGCCTATGAATACCTTATCGCATCTTTTCAGACCTCTGCAGGGACTATGAGGGGCCTTTCCTACGTGTCTGACATATTACGAGACCCTTCCCTGACACGTACCTATTGTCTGCTTCAGTTACTGTCTTTTCATAAGACCCACCCTATTACCCGCATCTCGGTACCTGAGAAGGTGTGGGACTTTATGTCTACTGGCTTATGTAAAAAGGGAGGTATCTCTTGGTTTTACAATACTCTTCAGTACCCATCTAAAACTACCAAACCAGCTTTTATTCTCAACTGGGAAATGCCCTGAATAGGCAATTCCCATTGGAAATATGACATAGAGCTTTTTGTTGTAATTTCTCCTTACTCATTGCACTAATCACTGGGATATAACGCTAAAAGTATTACACAATGGCTACCTGAACCCTCTGCAGATTAACCAGGATATACCCTAAAACCTCTTCACTATGCTGGAGAGATTGTGGGCGGATTGGTACGCTCATGCATCTCCTGTGGGATTGTAAATGTGTTGTTAGCTTTTGGAGAAGTGTTTTCACGTTGATTTCATCCACTACTGGCATTCCTACTCAGCCCGCTCCACACATGGCACTTCTAAATATTCACTTAAATAACTTTCCACCTCAATATAAAACCATAGTATTTCATGTACTCATAGCATCTCGTATAACGATCACAGCTAAATGGAAAACTAAACTAGTGCCTTACATTTCTAAGGTTATTGACAGAGTCAATACTCATTGTCAATATGAAAGAGCAATAGCTTATGATACCAACTCTCTGAAAACGTTTGAACATAGGCGGTCAACATGGACGTATTTGCACCCAACCCCATAATACCCCTTCCTATATGTTACTCTTTACTATTTATGCTTGAATATCTTTTTTCCCTTGAGATGATGGTACCTAGTTCTTTTTTCCTTTCTCTCTTTCTTCTATCTTCACTTTCTTTTCTTCTTTTATTTCCTCTCTTGTTTTTTATTCTCTTACTTACATTGGGCATGTACTAACACCCTTTTCTGACCAACTTTGATTACGGTTTAAAAACTATTAATGTGTTACGGGGGGCCGGATTTAAAGAAACTGCAGCTTCAAACATCTATGACGTGTTTCAGTTTCGCCGCGTTCAAATCAATTAACTGGCGCTGCGGCGAATTGGCGAGTAAAACAGCAATAATGAATTCCGCCGTCAGCGGGATTCACTTACGATCGCGGCTTCGCCAATTCGCAAACTTATGTCTTCCTGCTTATAGCAGTTTCACATAGCGATGTGGGCTAGTGGATTAGTGCACACATCACATGTCTGTAATTCATCTCCCTCTGCTGTAGGTTCGAGGCTTACCATCTCCACCTACTTTTTTTATTTTCTTTTTTTGTTTATATTGCTAAAATGGAACGGATTACATCATATATATTGCTAAATAATGTTACACTCAGAAGCGCTTGCAAGCTTACACCATTTTAAGTTTTTTTTTGATCTTGTCTGTGTGTCGAATCGATCTTATGAAGGAAAGTACCAAAGGCAAGTGACCAAACCCCTACCCTACTTCAGGGCAAGATGAAACCTCACAATTTTACCATGGTCTTCTTCCCACATTCCATACAATGTTTAGTTCTTTAGCTATATGTGCTTTTTAGCCTTAACACACTCCATTTTTTCCACCATACAGCTTTATTCTGCACAATAGCTAAGTGCTTTGCAACTTCACTGCAGTTCACAACGTCATGGGTTCAAATCACATCACTACACTTGGGATCTCTTTTCACTCTCATTTTTTTAAACAGTTTTTTTAAACTATCTTGAATTTGGGGGGGGAGGGGGGTGTCCTACCCAAATTTCAAGCACATCAATGGAAACAACACAATTTTGATTTTATGAGTGTGGTCCTAGTTTTATCGAGATGCAATTCTTTACATATTTACCATGGTTCTTACAATTTCTTGACCAATAAACATAGGTGTCTGATATTGGACTCTCTCCATATTTCAACAACACAGGCCCTCATAGTCCAACACTACATTTGCCTCACACCTCAACACAACACTGATACATCCCTACTCTACATTACAACCCCTCACATCACCAGTACAAGCAGCATGCAAAGTGCAAAACTCCGGCCTTGGCAGCTTAATGGGCCATACACTAACAATTTGTCTAGACTTTTTCCTGTAGACTTAACCAAACCATATAATAGAAGCTCAAACCTCAACACTTTCAATTTGGATGCAATCAGGCAGGCCCTTGCACTACATAGAAAATGTCAATCGGAAGGATAAAGTCTTCTCTAAATCTTACAGTGTGGATGGCCCTTTTGTCTGTAGGCACCCACACAAAACAAAAAAACACATGTTCAATTCTAATGTATTTATTTATTTGAGAATGACAGCAGAAGGAGGGATGCAGCAAAAGAATATTGTCACTCTCCAGTCCGTGTGCCTTTACAGCGCCAGACCACGATCTTTGCTCCATGGCTACGGGATTCTGATGTCTTCCACAACTTCCGGCAGAGTTCAGAATCCATTCTGCACCTCTACCAGCTCATAGGGGACAGGCATGGCAAGGTTGCTGGGCAGCTTCCAAGCCACTTTCGAAGTTCCAGGGTGTTCATGTTGGTCATTGGCCATGTGCCTTACCAAATATCCACTGACCACAAAAGAAAATGAGTGGAGTCCATCAAGGTGGGTTTCTACCACCTACACCCGCAAGCAGTACCACTCCTGGAAAAATAAAACAAAGGATAAGACATTTCATTATGAAAATCACATCTTAATGCCTGTTTGCTTCATTCTGAACTTCATTTAATTTCGACATCACGAGTGAAATAACACATTTTATGCCAACTTACACAAACCAGAAATCATTAATGTAAACATTTGAATACACACCTGTGACGCCAGACAGCCCATCACCACAGGCTTCCCATGGTACGTGCCATGATTCCAAGATGTTGATGTTCTGGAAAATTACAACACCATAAGATACCAAGCAGCCGTTCATGTTATCAATAACTACACAGGTGGCATAGACACAAATAAACACCTGCCAGCTCTTCTCAGCCCTTTACACTATTCACAATACCAACATGTTTATGGTTAGAGGTGCATGTTTTTGCTCAAGTAACACAATTTTACCAATGTTGACTACACTTTATCTACAATGGCAAGTGTCATTGGCAGATGATAATCACCCTCTGTCTCCCTGTGAGTGGCACCTCTGCTAACTAGCTAATTAATACACATGCCCTATCTTGACCGGTTACAGTACTTACATGTAAAGTGGCTAGCAACCAGGGTATTCCGGGTGGCCATACCGGCAGCGGTGCTCCGCCGCCTGGGGGCCGCCGGCTGACGGACCTCTGGCTCCCTCTCCTCCGTCAGCTCCCAAGAATCATCCCGGGCAACGCACATGTTGTGCAACACGCAGCACGCCAGGATGATCTTGGAAGCCTTTGTAGGAGAGTACAGGAGTTCACCCCCAGGCCGGGCCAAGCAGAGAAACCGGGACTTGAGAAGACCTATGGTCAACTCAATGATACTCCGGCTTCTCCGCAAGGCCCTGTTGTAATTCCTCTCTGCTGGGCCCTGGGGGTACCTGATTGGAGCCATCAGCCACGTCAGCTGCGGGTAACCAGCATCCCCTGAAAAATAAGAAAAATATACATTAGTTATTCATATCATGTGACTTTAGATGACTCCTCAAAATGGGAGACAATTAGGCATTTTACTAAACAACCTGCTCGTCTGTTTGCAAAAAATCATATGAAACATCTCAACTCTGTCTAACTGCCTAAATCACTAATACAAATGGGAAAAAGGACACACAAAGTGGTGGGTTTCTCTTGCAAGTTACAACTTGGCCCCTATTCTGTTCCTATTACATTAGCCTAGGTCTTACTTCTGGAATATATCTGCAACTAGAGTGAGGAAACCAATATTGACTCACTTATGCAAAGTACTTTGGGGATATGGCAATACCATTGGAATCATTTGTAGGTTTTCTTTGGGTGGCTAGAGGACACCATTTACACATTGGTTAACCACCTTCATTGGACTCAAAGACAACTTTGCAAATCTTTCTTTTGTGAGCTGCTAAGCTGCTGATCTGGTTGTGTGTGAACAGCCTGACAACTAATAACACATCCATTTTAGGTAGGCTTTGCTTAAATCAGGGTGTACACCGATGTAGCTTATTCCTATGTCTATGTAATCTTACAGTTTATGTTGTTAAGACAAAATACTTTACCAATAAGCCACCCTTCGGGCATTTGTCCACTTTCAAACACCTCGTACAGAGTACTTGTTCTTAACATACTGGAATCATGGCACGACCCTGGGTGACCAGTGTTGACACTCATGATGCGCTGTTTGGCGTCACACACTAATTGGACGTTCACAGAGTGGTACTGCTTGCGGTTCCGGTATTCACTTTCGTGGCTCCTTGGGGGCCTAATGGCTATGTGGGTGCCATCGATTGCCCCTAGGATTTGCGGCATGTGTGCCCGCCGGTAGAAACCCAACTTGACTTCATTCCACTCATTTTCATTCTGTGGCCAGTGGATAAAATTGGGCACTATATCCACTATGGCATTAATGACCAACATGAACACCCTTGAAACTGTGGGCTGGCTAATGCCCATGATACTTCCCGAAGTGGCTTGGAAGCTGCCACGCCCTAAAATATACAAAGTGGCCAGCAATCTGGCCATGCCGGGCACCGCATGGCCGCGCTGTGTGTCCGGGTCAATTTTCTCTGCTATGAGCTGGTAGAGGTGTAGAATAGTTCCTCGCTCGAGCCGGAACTTCCTCCTGACATCAGAATCCCGCAGCTTGTCCAAATAGATCCTTGGAGCAAAAATGCGTGGCTGGCGAGGTAAGGGCACACGGACTGGAGGTGCTGCTGCTGGAGGTGCTGCTGCTGCTGCTGCTGCAGCTTCCCCACCTTCTGCTGCCTCCTGTGCCAGGGCCTCCTCAAACAAGGCACCAATAAATGCCAGCATTGCACCATCTAATGCGTCTGGGATATCGTCCTCCATTTTGAACGCGCAAATTCGCGAATGCGCAGATATATATAGAAACGGCCGCTAATTATCACACCTGTGAGCCAGCTATAAAAGGAGCACATGGCCAATATGGCTGCTGGATGTTATAGATCGATGTTTCTTATGTGCTAGCAAGACCCTGTGACCCACAACCTACATTATCTGGAGGTAAGACAATTGTATCTCTCTCTCCCAAAAAAAAGGAAGGAGACAATTTGTACTTATCTTGGGTGTGCTTAAGTTGTCTATGGTGAATCCCCTCCAACCCACAATAGCTTGGGAACCCCTCAAGTGTCTTTTAATCATTGGCAGTTGGCCCCATGTGCATGTGGTTTGGACATGTGTTTTCTCATGTTTGTTAAAGGTGTGCAGTCTAGATTTGGCATCTAAACCTGCCCCCTTACCTTCCCAGCTTCCAAAGACACCATTTTTGCTTTCCTGATAACTGTAATTTATTATGTGCACGTATGTAGGTCATGCGATTTCTCATGTATGTTTAATGTTTGCAGCCTCCTTTTGCCTATAAAGGATTACACCACCACCACCACCACCACTGTGTTTGTGCCATTAGGTAAGTGTTTGGAGGGCCTCGTGTGATTTGTACCCCTATGCGTTTTCTTATGTGTTTTTTTTTTACATTTCTTTGCAGCCTCTTCTGCTCTTTAACACCACCACCACCACCACCACCACCACCACCACTGTGTTTGTGCCATTAGGTAAGTGTTTGGAGGGCCTCGTGTGATTTGTACCCCTATGAGTTTTCTTATGTGTATTTTTTTTACATTTCTTTGCAGCCTCTTCTGCTCTTTGCCACCACCACCACCACCACCACCACCACCACCACTACTGTGTTTGTGCCATTAGGTAAGTGTTTGGAGGGCCTCGTGTGATTTGTACCCCTATGCGTTTTCTTATGTGTTTTTTTTTTACATTTCTTTGCAGCCTCTTCTGCTCTTTAACACCACCACCACCACCACCACCACCACCACCACTGTGTTTGTGCCATTAGGTAAGTGTTTGGAGGGCCTCGTGTGATTTGTACCCCTATGAGTTTTCTTATGTGTATTTTTTTTACATTTCTTTGCAGCCTCTTCTGCTCTTTGCCACCACCACCACCACCACCACCACCACTGTGTTTGTGCCATTAGGTAAGTGTTTGGAGGGCCTCGTGTGATTTGTACCCCTATGAGTTTTCTTATGTGTATTTTTTGTACATTTCTTTGCAGCCTCTTCTGCTCTTTGCCACCACCACCACCACCACCACCACCACTGTGTTTGTGCCATTAGGTAAGTGTTTGGAGGGCCTCGTGTGATTTGTACCCCTATGAGTTTTCTTATGTGTTTTTTTTTTACATTTCTTTGCAGCCTCTTCTGCTCTTTGCCACCACCACCACCACCACCACCACCACTGTGTTTGTGCCATTAGGTAAGTGTTTGGAGGGCCTCGTGTGATTTGTACCCCTATGCGTTTTCTTATGTGTATTTTTTGTACATTTCTTTGCAGCCTCTTCTGCTCTTTGCCACCACCACCACCACCACCACCACCACCACCACCACCACTACTGTGTTTGTGCCATTAGGTAAGTGTTTGGAGGGCCTCGTGTGATTTGTACCCCTATGCGTTTTCTTATGTGTTTTTTTTTTACATTTCTTTGCAGCCTCTTCTGCTCTTTAACACCACCACCACCACCACCACCACCACCACCACTGTGTTTGTGCCATTAGGTAAGTGTTTGGAGGGCCTCGTGTGATTTGTACCCCTATGAGTTTTCTTATGTGTATTTTTTTTACATTTCTTTGCAGCCTCTTCTGCTCTTTGCCACCACCACCACCACCACCACCACCACCACCACTGTGTTTGTGCCATTAGGTAAGTGTTTGGAGGGCCTCGTGTGATTTGTACCCCTATGCGTTTTCTTATGTGTTTTTTTTGTACATTTCTTTGCAACCTCTTCTGCTTTTTTTGCCACCACCACCACCACCACCGTGTTTGTGCCATTAGGTAAGTGTTTGGAGGGCCTCGTGTGATTTGTACCCATATGCGTTTTCTTATGTGTTTTTTTTTTTTCCTTTTCTTTGCAGCCTCTTCTGCTCTTTGCCCACTACTACCACCACCACCACGACCAAGTCTGTTTGTGCCATTAGGTAAGTGTGTTCTGTAACTGTTCACTAATTATACTGTATATGAAGAGCAATCTGCAAATCCTGTTTTTTCTGTTTTCTCTTTTGTCATTTCAGATTTAGGAGTTTGGGGCTCTTTGCTGCTGCTGGACAGCCAGATTCTCTGCCCACCTCGTGCTCCCATGGCCCCACCCACTGGAAGGATGAGAAGGGCCAGGGGGGCCAGGGGGGCCAGGGGGGCCAGGGGGGGCAGGGGGGGCAGGGTGGGCAGATCGTCTGGCTCTGGTGTGAGGGAGGCTCCAGCTGTATCCATGAGGGAGTCCACCATCCCCATCCCGGAGGAGGAAGCCGGGGGAGGTGTTAACACACCAAGTGGACAAGCTGGCTCTTCTGACAGTAGTCCTGGAGCGGGTCCGTCCACCAGAGTCAGCTTGTCCACATTACCCCGGCTTCCCCGTTTCACCCACAATCAGTGCTGTGCCCTGGTCCACGCCTATATGGCCAGATATCAGGCGATACATGGGACCAGGGCCGCGTCTTACTCAGTAACAGAGAAGAACAGATTGTGGGATGAAATCCGGGATGCTGTAAATGCACTGGGTGAAGCACCTCGCCACCGTGACAGTGTGCGGAAGAAGGTCAACGACATCTGTGGGTCCGTTCGGAAGAAGCTAATTGCATGGGCTGCGGAGGGTCTTTATGACCGTCAAGGTCGGCTGGATGAACGTGCACGAAGTTCTCTCTGGGATTATCAATTACCTTTCTTGAACATCATAGGACCCGATACCATCTTTCCCAGAGAGGACTTAGATTCGGATGCTTTGCACCGAGGTAGGATATTATCTTGGATGTCAATTGTGTGAGTTGTTTGGAAAAGATTAACTACTATCCTATGTGTGACATTAAGAGAATGTGATACTTGCCCTTCCAATTGTCCTTTTTTTGTTTTCCCCAACCTGCAATTTGTTCATCTGTAGCACGGATCTCAGCCCCTCCACAGCCCATGCAGCTTGGCGAACCAGACGGACTCACAGGTGTTGACATCAGTGCTGACCCTCCTCCTGGTAGGTCCAATATCATACTGTGCCAAACAATGTAGATGTTTTTTTTTGGCCAAGATAGCTTATATTGCTATGTCCTTTACAGAAGATCCGCAGCAGGGAACACACCCAGTGCAGCTAGGCCTGGAGGAAGGTGTTGGTATGTCTAGTCAAATAATGTTTTTTTTAATCTTATTAACCCCATTAACACACATGTTTTTTCTTAGGAAAGAGTGTTGCCTTTTAGATGTTTACCCTGCAAAACACAGTTGACAGCATTAATGGGTGCCGTCATTAGTAGGCAGACCAAGCCTTCTTAACCTTTGGGAGGGTTTAGCAAGTGTCCTATGAGCCCAGGAAAGCACTTTTGAATGTTTGGCCTAAATGCTTCATTCATGAAGCTAGGAGGGCAATCTGGCCATAATCATTACTGACTAAGGTTATGTACTAAACATGTTTTTTTTTTTTGTTTTTAAAAGAACATCAGGCCCCTCTTGACGTTGCAGCTGGAGTTGGATCAGGAGCTGGCGACGATTCTGCATCCAGTGCTGTGGTATGTGATATAAGGGAACAAGGTGCACATGTAACATTTCAATGGTAGCATTGATTTTGGACTAGATGTGGCTTACATTGTGTGTGTTAAATTAGTGCTATGACATTCTGACGATGCACCAGCACAACAAGAGTTCTATCTTGAACATCAGGGAATTATGTTATAATTTGGTGTGCCACTAATGTTCCAAAAACATCCAGGATCTTTAAAGTCCGGCCCGTCTTTGATTTTCCAGGTCCAAATTCATGGGTATCGTTTGGTTGGGTTGTCCTCTAGCCGATTGATGGCAAGATTTTAGACAACATACGTAGATGTATAAAGTCATTGGTGTAGTAACAGATTTACCAAAAGCATAAACAACCTACCACACCAGGGTTAATTGGGAACACCTTCATGTTGAATCTTTTTTGCCTTTGTCATATTAGTCCTACCAATATAATATGTACCCATTATCAGAAGTGTTGCTAGCTTGGATAATCTTACAATGAACAAGTACTCATTAGAAGCACATCAAACTTTTCAACGTTCTGCTTGGGGTGTTAAGTTGTCAAACTAATCTGAAATATTTAGTCATGATGTTTGATAATGATTTGGTCTATTTCTTCTGCTTTCAGGTAGCCTTAGATGCAGAGGGATTGTCACCTACCCAACTTCGTCCATCTATGCTGGATGTAGCCGAGAGGCTGCTTGATGAGTATCAGGTCCAAAATGAGTTAAGGAGGCGTACTCAGCAATCTACTGAGGCAGTACGTCTGCTCGGGCTCATACAGGAATCTGTAGCAACAATGGTACAGGTTCACCAGGATATGTTACAGGTTCAACAGGATATGCGTAACAGCTTGGTAAGTTTAGCAGACCAGCATCAACGGGATCGGCAAAGTGTTGACACTCAGGTGCTGGCCACACGCCAATGCCTGTTTGGATCTGAAGATGCCCCATTGGCAGAGCCCTCCCAAACATCTCACTCACCTGCCACTGCAGGTTGTGGTAGTGGGAGGGTAATGCCAGTGTTGGCCACTTGTCAGGCAGCTGGGGATGGGACAATTCCTCCTGTAGCCACTCCTAGCACTTCACACTCCGTTCGGACTCCCACACCCCTCAATGAGCAATCCTCCTGCACAACCTCAATGCGCACTGGTTCCACAGTACCCCTTCCACCTGACTACATTCCCTCCACACCTTTATCACTTCACTCCTCCCCAGGCCGTTCTTCTTTTTTGTCACCAATGCGACATGTCGTTTGCCCCCGCACCGTGGACCACAACAAACAATCAACCACCACTCCCCACACATCTTCACAACCCTTGCACCACCAGCAGCATCAAATAGCCTTGGAGCAGCAACGATCCCATCTCATGGTAATGGCACACGTTACCCAAATTCTTAGGCTGAGCACAGAGCAGATGGGACTATTGGCACAAGATCTTCAGTCTGGGACATTTCCAGGGTTCAACACCCTGCATCAGCAGCAGCCTCAGACACAAGATCTGATTCTAATGGGCCACTTTACCAGAACTCTAAGGCTAACCCCAGAGCAGATGGGACTATTGGCCCACCATTTGATGGCAGGAACCTTTCCATTGCTCACCACACTGCTTCAGTCACCACCACCACCACCAACTTAATTTCTTTTTTTTTTTTTTTTTTGGGTTTTGTTAATGATTGTTACATTGGCCAATTTGTGGGGCCATTTTTTTTTTAAATTTGAGGGTGGCACAATATGATTTATTATAGTGCTTTTTTTGGGGATGAAATAAAATTTTATGCAAAATGATTAGTTTGTGTTTGCTCTTTGGTTTTTTAGGAGTGTTGGTGGCCAAGTAATGGCCCTGGTTAATGTAGGCATTTATACACACGTGCTTCTCGATCTCCAAACATATGATTTCATGTAAATTTAGATAACTCAATGTTCACATAACGACCCAAGAAAAGGTCTCCCTTCAAATGTAGCTTCAAAACAAGTCTCAAGGCTAACATAAACCAAAGCCAACATACTAACAATTACAGACCACACCACTCAAGTAAACAAATACAACACAAAAGACATTCGATGTGTACACCAAAAAGAAAACTTGGGTAATAAAATAAATGTTTTAATAACACATGTGGGTGTCTACCAACTGTAGCGTACAAAAAATATATTACAATATATAATAGAATGAACTAAATTGCCAATGTAACATTTGTGTTGCAAAGAGCAACATACTTAAATTTAATTTAGATAAACATTTTAAACATTTTTTATGTTTTGACATCATTTTTTGGAAGGTTTTCACAAAAACAATTCTTTTTTGTAAACATTTGTGGTTTTTTCCGTTGCCATAAAAACAACAAGGCTTATTTGTAAACATTTGTGGTTTTTTCCGTTGCCATAAAAACAACAAGGCTTATTTGTAAACATTTTTGGTTTTGTCCGTTGCCATAAAAACAACAAGGCTTTTTTGTAAACATTTGTGGTTTTGTCCGTTGCCATAAAAACAACAAGGCTTTTTTGTAAACATTTGTGGTTTTGTCGGTTGCCATAAAAACAACAAGGCTTTTTTGTAAACATTTGTGGTTTTGTCCGTTGCCATAAAAACAACAAGGCTTATTTGTAAACATTTTTGGTTTTGTCGGTTGCCATAAAAACAACAAGGCTTTTTTGTAAACATTTTTTTTTTGGTTGCCAAAAACAAGGCTTTTTTTTTTTTTTTTTTGGTTTTTTTGGTCCCCAAAAAAAGGGTTTTTTCTAAATTTTTATATTTTTTTTGGTTGCCAAAAACAAGGCTTTTTTTGTTTTTTTTTTTTTTTGGGTCCCCAAAAAAAGGGTTTTTTATAATTTTTTTTTTTTTTTTTGGTTGCCAAAAACAAGGCTTTTTTTTTTTTTTTTTTTTTTGGGTCCCCAAAAAAAGGGTTTTTTATAAATTTTTATATTTTTTTTTGGTTGCCAAAAACAAGGCTTTTTTTGTTTTTTTTTTTTTTTGGGTCCCCAAAAAAAGGGTTTTTTATAATTTTTTTATATTTTTTTTGGTTGCCAAAAACAAGGCTTTTTTTGTTTTTTTTTTTTTTGGGTCCCCAAAAAAAGGGTTTTTTATAATTTTTTTTTTTTTTTTTGGTTGCCAAAAACAAGGCTTTTTTTGTTTTTTTTTTTTTTTGGGTCCCCAAAAAAAGGGTTTTTTATAAATTTTTATATTTTTTTTGGTGGCCAAAAACAAGGCTTTTTTTTTTTTTTTTTTTTTTTGGGTCCCCAAAAAAAGGGTTTTTTATAAATTTTTATATTTTTTTTGGTTGCCAAAAACAAGGCTTTTTTTGTTTTTATTTTTTTTTTGGGTCCCAAAAAAAGGGTTTTTTTTTAAACTGTTTTTGATTTTTTTGTTAGATTTTTGTTTATAATGGGCAACAATTACAAATGTGACATTTCTTTGTGTTGCAACGTGCAACATAAGTAAACAAACCACAAAAAAAAAATACTAGGATCTTTTTAAAGGTGTGACATTCCTAACGAATGGCTCCTTAGGGTCTGGATCCACGCCACAAAGGTGTTCCAAATATAGAATTCGGTCTCCGCACCACCTCATATAATCCAGGAGGACCTCGTAGGTGAGGTGGGTGTGCCCTGGGTAGAAAAAAACATGACAATTAGTTTTAGGCAAAATGATCCAAACAAGGATTGTAATTAATGTGCCTCAACAAATATGCTTAGGAGTCTATTGGTTGGCTTTTATCAACACTCTGAAGCAAATATGCTAAATTGCTGTTGTAAACCTTAAACTCAAACTTTCACAGCAAATTGTTCAAAAGGTTACATAAGATGGCTTGGAATGTTAGTAGCAGTTCCACCAAAGCTAAGTAAAATGCTTTTCTGCATGTAAACACAAGCAATCATTTTGAAGAATGTAAGGTGTTTTGGGTTCAATTGGTCAACACGATACATGTGCACACATTTATCTCTATCACCATTGGAATCTGTGGAGCGTTCTCTCTCACTCTTACTGTCTATAGATTGAACCTGACACATAGTAGAGACTCACCCTTAGGAATTTTGAGGGCCAGTTCTGGACGGAGCAGATGTGTCTGCTCCCCTGATCTCCTTTCCGCCATCCCAGCTGTGTTAAGAGAGAAGAAAAAGTTTATCAACAAATGGACTCACGCTAACTGTAGGTTACGCAGTCATGAAAACGCTCTAACACCCACTCATTACCCCTCCACATTTCCCTGAAAGTTTTATTTAGACATTGATATGGTGGTGATGCAGATTTGTACAGTGCAAGCGTCATTCTTCTGGGTGAAGCTTGTAGCGTTAAGGATACGTACTCCCTGCTTTTGTGCTGATTGTGTTTTTCTGATGTTTTTTGTGCCTCAGCCCTGCCTGTTCTAAGTGTTGGAAACATATCATTTTGGGAGGGCTGCGGAAAACTAATCAGGTTAGACTTACACTCTCTAGGTTTTTGGGGACAAGAGAAATAACAATCCTCCTTTTTACATGGCCCCTGTACACACCTCTAGGCACCTCCCTCCTGTTGTTTGACCCCACAGCAGGCAGCTTGCTATGGAGGCACATGAGATGAAGCCAAGCACCCTGTGCCTGTTCAGGCACTAGGCTGTGAGCCAGCCTTGCCCCCCTCCCTTCCAATGGTCTCAATGATTAGGAGTGACAGCATCAGGAGGCAATATTGGCATGCTGTCACCTCAGTTAAGGAGGAGGGGGAGTCTGTTCCAGACAAGTATTAGTGCAAAAATTTGGACCGTAAAAAATGGTCCCAGTAAGTCTTAGGGGGAATATGCACACCTATCACTTGGAATACTAATGCATAGAATGCATTCACATAAAGAACCCGCTGCCTTTAGAACAACTTGAAGCCTGAGCGGGGACATACACAGTTAGCATTTCTCCACTTACTAAGTAGACACATTACTGGAAAAGCACACAACTTACCATCATCAGGTTTTTTTGGGGCCCCTGAAGTGGATGGCGTGGCTGGCTCTGGAGAAACTGCACAAAAAGAACACAAATTGTGAACTGGAATGTGGTACATTACCGAGGAAGAGTATTTATGAAAGATTGACAAACACACATTTTCAGTGTTGACTAAATCAGGACATGATTAAATTACAATGTCCCCTAAAAATTGACAAGTACAAAGCACACCATTTCCAATGTAGAGAAACTAACACCAATTTAGAATAGGGTGGCTTGAGATAACTTACAAAAGATAACATGTCCTGTAAAGCTCCCCAAAACCACCTTTCAAACATGAAGGTTAAGCAAGAGTGTTTCATGACCAACCTTCCTGTCACATATAGCAAAACTACACTTGCTTTGACTCCAACTTAGATTATCCTAGATACACATCATCCTAGCACACACAATTCATGTGAGAATCTAATTTTAGGTACTTACAGACTAGTTCAGGGGAGCCTGGAGTGGGGGAGGATGGGGAAGACCCTACATGGGGGGATGGTGTCCCTTCATGGGGGGATGGCGTTGTATCTCCTAGAAACACAAAGACACAAATACAATCCTTGAACAAAAGCTATTTGATAAAGGCACACAGAAAGTAGTCTGGAAACATTGAAGGTAGTAGTTACAGTGGACTGGGTAAGCAGTGGCCCCTCTTCCCCAGTCCTCCACAACAAACATCCTCAATGTCAGCTGCTACAAAACCCCAATGTCAAAATATATATATTACAGCCCTTATATTTACCAGGACACATTGAACACACAAACACATGTAGAATACTTACTTCCCCTTTGAGGAGAGCCCAGGTCCTCATCCGAGTCGGACCAATTGGCCTCTTCTTGGCCAACAGTTTGTTCCTGGCCCGGATCCAGGCGACTTGGCCCTGCCTGAGGCTCCTCTCTTGCTGAAGTTACATCAACCACAAAAGAAAACAAAACAAACAATCATTCCTCCAAGTTCGACCTAATACACAACACACCAGCACATCCACATTACTTACAGGGGGCCTGAGAAGGCTGAGCCGCAACATCCTGATCACTGGTTTCTAAAATAAAAGAAAAACATTATATATTATTTATGGACACAAATAGGCAGTAACCTCTCATCATGCTAGCACCATACTCAATGCCCCTACAATTCAGAACATAGAAGTGCACTTACACCAATGAGATGCATTGACCATGTTTTAAAACAGGAGGGCACCATGCAAATTAAGCGGGCGCCTAAGGCCTCGCACCTACAGGGGCCTTGCGGCCAGTGGCGGAGCACCAACATTTCGAAGGGCGCAGTCAGGGAAATCTCCCAAGTAAAAGATTGCTTTCAATCCTCGGATCAAAAAGTTGCAGCAGTGTGCTGCAGTCCCTTCACTGCGTCTGCCAGGTGTCTGTTGTCCGCTGACACTTACTCCTCCTTCTCTGCCTGGGGATTGGCCGTCTGATCATGTTATCCTAAGATGTGGAGGAATCGGTAGGTGTGTACCTGCACCAGTAGGAAGTGACTGGCCGGTCAACTCACTCTGCTATCATCAGTTGTTGCTCTGGGAGGAGAGCTCCGCCCTGGACCCGGAACATACAGGTAACCAGGCCCAGACTTGATATTTTGCAGGCTGGTCATAGATTTGTTGTGTCCACTATGCAAAGTGGTTGAGTAGCCCCAGGGAAGTTGGAAGAGTCTGAAAATGGTTGGTGGAGGAGGAGGAGAAGAAGGCCCTGGGTGGCTGGGGGACAAGGAGAGGGCCCCTGGGGGTTTTCTAGAGGAGGAAAGATCCACAATGACGCCAGAGTCAATTGCCAAGGAAGAGAGTGGAGCTGAGCAAGTCCTGCCTATCTGACATGAAAGCCAAACATGGTGTAGATGGAGCCCTTTGCCCTACACAATGACAGCACCAGAGGTGGAAGGTGAGTGGTAGCGGGTCTTTGACATTATAGAGCATATGGACTCTGTCCATTATTGGTAGTTTTGTTTGGAGTTGTCCTTTAGATGTTTAACTGTGTTGTTTTTGACCCGAGCTGTGAGGGACTGAGGTATGACAGCCCACTATGCTGAGACTTATAGTGCCCTAGAATGTTGAGGACTGAGGAATCCTTAGTCCCTAACAGAGGGCACTACAAGTCTTAGCATAGCAGGCAGTATTTCCTCATTCCCCTACAGAGAGGATTACAAGTCCAAGCAGGTAGCCTTCTGCAGTGGGACTTGTTGTGCCCTTGACTGTGGTGGACTGAGGAAGGGAAGTGTAAGAGGGTCTCTGTAAGCTCAGATGTATGGGGGAGCTTTGGGGAACACAGAGTTCCCTTTTACACCAGAGTCCCCAGCTTCCCCCCTCAAATAATGGTTCCCAAACTCTCCTTATATCAGAGTCTTCACACTTCCCTCTTACAGTGTAGTAAGTCTGGAGACTCCGATGTAAAGGGGGCTCTGTAAAATGTGATTAGAGATTAGAAATTTCTAACATTTTTATTTTCTACTTACGATCCACAATTTTCAGCTGCTCAAATGGCTCGCTGCCTCTGACTGCATATTGGAGTGTGGCCGTCCTCCTCCTCCCCTTCTTCACCAAAAGCACAAGAGGGTGCCGTCCGTCCGCTTTGGCTAGAAGCAGAAGAAAAAAAAAAAACATAAAAAATACGAATGTACATAGTAGTATTAAAGGTTGTGAAGAGACACTTGATGGAGGTAGGAAAGGTAGGAGCGAGAGGGAGGGGGGGGGGGGTGTTGGTATTAGTGTTGTTGCATAGCTAAACACATGTCCACCTACCCAAAAAATTGTAACCTATCTGGTCACATGTAATGTATATTTTTACTTACCGGAGATTTGCTCCACAGCCTTTAGCAGGAGCTTGGGTGAGCGCCTTTTGGCATCACTCCAGGCCCGCTGCAGATCCACTATCTCAGGCAGAAACTGAAATCTCCGCTGCAGCCTCATCCGGAGACGACACATCATCTTGTGCTTTTGGTGAAGATGCGTATAAACTTTATCATACCCCCAGAGGAGGAGGAGCTGTGGAAAGAGCAGTGTATGTTTGAGTCCAAGTATGTCCAAAATAGTACAGTCTTCAAATAACATGCTAGGTCGTCTTTGAGATATTGTAGAACAAAGAATTCCATTTCTGGTGATACATATACATCGATGTCCAAATCTACCTCCATGACATAGGTTGCCCCACACTGGTGATTTCCTCTACATGATATAGCCATTTTCTCAATTGGCCTTTCATGACACACCCAGGGCCGCCATCAGGGGGGGACAGGCAGTCACTGTATTTACAACCTTATTGCTGTCCATTTAGCAGGGTGCAAGTAACTTTACACACATGTAGCATAGGTATCAACTTTTGTCACCATGTTAAAAGGACAGCAGTATGGGTAGCATTACAGTGACTGTTATTAGTCCAGGCTCACTAAACTAGCCAATGCTTGGAAAAGCAAGCCATGCAGATTGCTTTTCAGGTCCCTTTTAACACGAGCTGTCTGATTGGGTGTGGCTGTTAATTTTTGACGCAGACCTGATAAGCCCCTCAATTCTCCTTTATGGAGTGTTATATGTAAATGGGATTGCTTCATTTGAGATGCAGATTTAAACTGTGTATGGCCAGGCTGAAGGTACCCAAGTTGATTGGTCGATCACCTGGAGGACAACGTACAACCAGTCTGTCAGATTTTACACACACTTATCGCTAGCATCTCTTGTAGCCACTAGCAATAATCACTGTGTTTTCCTGGCAGGGGCAGCACCAGGAGAACACAATGGCTCCGCAGGAGGGTTTCCCCTGTCTGTGTTGATGGTGGAATCAAGGCAAAATGTTTTTCCTGCAAGCCACGGGACAAACAAAGATATTTTTTTAATGAATCCATGATTTTGCCAAAATGGAAAAAAAAAGATGTTTGCTTTGTATATTCTTAAGTTTGCTACATAACTAGAACATGTAACAGTGTTATATCATTGCAGGAGATTTCCCTTCACTTCCTGTCTTGGTGTCACCAGGACAGGAAGTGAGGGAATCTCCCGTGGGGATACAGCCAGCAATTCTTTCCTTTTATATATACTATGGACATTATAAGGCAACAATTGCAAGCTATTTCCCCACAGTGATATTCCCCTCACTTCCTGTCTTGGTGACACTAAGACAGGAAGTGAGGGAAAATCTCATGCAATGATATCACCCTACTAGAAATTGTAGTTCCGTCTAAAAAGTATACATAAAGTAAGCACTTGGTTTCCAAAGTGGCAAAATTATGGAGGAGTTAAAACCCCATAGTGTGATCGGGTAATCTGACGGTGTGTTCCTACACTCCTCAATGTGTCTGTTCATTAAGCTGTGCTGAATTATCCTTGATTCACAATTCCTGCAAGAGTTGCACATGGTATGTGGGAGATGCAAATTTAAGGTGGCATAATTATCCACACAATCACACATAATCCTTTTTAAAGGTCACCAGCAGAATTTGATGGCATAGTGGTTCACAGCAGTGCCATCATATTCCAGTTAGATCTGTCAATTAACAAAGCAATGGGATCTGGGGGTGTATTTAACTTGCAATGGACACCCCCATTCATTATCATATGGCAGTGTGAGATGGGTCTGTTGGGAATGTGATCCATTGAGACAAGTGATTATACACTCATGTGTTTCTTTTAGAGGTGATTTGTTCAAGGCAATCCTTTGAAGACATGACCATTCCAGATTTTTGTGATCACTGATTCCATCTCAGGTGAACCAATTAGCTGCTGTGTGCAGATCCAGCTTATGATGGTAAGAGTGTCAGACAAGACAAACGGGGCCGAGCTTGCAGTGTGTATGGATGTATGTAAGGCAATAATTTTTGGCATTATGCATTTAGGGAATATAATGTTTCTAATCTTGCATATATGAAAAGGGTCAATACATTTGTCTTTATCTAGATAGATTCCAAAGCGTCAGAGCAATCTGTCACAGATAATTGGGTTTCATTTTGTGTAAAAGTTGAAACGAATCAAATCTATCTATATACAGGCATAGCCCACTTTAAGTACACAATGGGACCAGGGCATGTATGGAAACTGAAAATGTACTTAAAGTGAAGCAATCCCTTTTTTCTTTTCTCGATGCATGAAAATACACCAGCTCCATTGTAAATTTTGGCCACATTGACATAGCCTTACTCCCAAACCATGTGGGAGCATGTTAAGGGGATCCAGGACTATGACATGATAGATTACCTAGGCAAGCTGGCCAGCCACAAAATGGATATGGTGTAGTCCTGGGTACCTGGGTACCCTGTCGTTGCTCCCTAAGTTTGTTATCCCTGTCACTTATGGTTTGTGAGCAGTGTCATGGCAAGCTGAACAAGCTGTGTCCTTACTCACGATTGTATATAAAGTGAGTGTACTTAAAGCAGGGTATGCCTATCTATATCTATATAGAAAGTTCAGAGATGTGAACCTGTTCCCTATTATATCCACTAATATATGGTATATAACATATTCTATAATGTATCTAATGTATATATATTGTATATAATATATACATAGTATATATATTGTCTAATATATATATTTTTTAGATACACATACATACATCTTTTTTTTTTTTTTTTTTTTTTTTAATATATTTTTTATTGAATTCTATACGAGTTATACAAACATGAGGTAGAAAAGAAACAAAGGGGGAGTCTCCCCAAATTATATACAGTTAAGCAGTCCCTGCTTGTCATAACTAGAACCAATGCAAAAAAGAAAAAAAAAAAAAAAAAAAAAACATACGAATATAATTTACCTACAAGAATCAATATTTCTGGGATTGTTAGATATTTTAGTCCAGTTGTTTAAGCGGGGGCTCTCCAGTGGAGAGGGGAAGAAAAGGAAGGAAGAGAGAAAGAGAAAAAAAAAAAAAAAAAAAAAGGAAAGTGGGGGGGTCCCTTGGTGTTTTGGTGTTTCACCAGTCTAGGCGTTCTAGCCTAGAGAGGCCTCTGCCATATATGAGGCGTATATGTTAGTGTGGGTGAATGTTAACCAACATGACCAAATCTTACGTGCCAGGGGTGCCTGACCTCGAAGATCCAATGTCATGTCTTCCAGATAGTAGATACGGTCAACTGCCCGCAACCATTGAGGTATCGAGGGAACTGTAGACTGTTTCCAATATTTTGGGATTAATGCTTTGGCTGCATTTAAAAGGTAAGGGGTAATAGACTTTCGATACTGGGCCGGAGGTAGTTTAGTGTCATGGAATAAGACAGACAACGGATCCCTAGCAATAGGTAAACCCTGAATTTTTTCAATTAAAGACAATACGCTAGTCCAGAAGGGTCGAATTGCTGGGCAGAACCACCATATATGTGCGTGCGTAGCTCTATGCCCACAACCTCTCCAGCAAACAGCCGAGAGAGATGGTGTCATCCTCTGTAGCTTGGCGGGGGAGTAGTGCCATCTAGTGAGAAACTTATAATTGGCTTCTGTTGTCCGCGCCGATGTTCCTGAGCTATGAGACATTTGAAGAATAACCTCCTCCTGTGTCGGCGAAAAAGTGCACTTAAAGTCTAGTTGCCACTGTTTCATAAAGTGTGGGGTGGAATTGGGGCCTAGTGCGTCCAATGACTTATAAAACTTAGATAATAAACCTTTACCTGATTCAGGGCGTACTAGAATTTGTTCAATCGGATTCAGGGAGTGTATGTTGCGTAAGGGGTGAGGCAGTTTTTTCACGAATTGCTGAAGTTGGTGGTATTTCCAGCAATCCATAAATGTCTTTGGTGATGCCTGGCATATTTTAGAGAATGGGAGTATTCCTTCCATCCCCGTTATATGATGCAACAGCGTGGCGTTGGCCTGTGGTAGCCACTGGGAGAAAGAGTGGTCTTTATGACCAGGCGGGAAGAGGCTATGGCCTAAAATCGGCATAAGCGGTGAATTATATGGAATTTTATGGAGCCTATGTAGCCGATCCCAGACGCGAAAAACCGAACTGGTTAAAGGCGAGATAGTGTCAGCAAAATTTCTAGTCTCTGGAGGTATCCAAAGTTGAGGATATAATGATGTATTTGCCAGCTTGTGCTCCAGCTGAACCCAGAGCTTTTCCTCTGTATGAAATTTCCAGTCGGCTATCCGAACCAGGGAGACGGCGTTCAGATATCTCCCAAAGTCCGGCACCGCCAACCCCCCCCGGCTTTTGTCCCGCGATAATAGCGAGAGCGCAAGCCGAGGGTGTGATCGGCGCCACACGTATGCTCTAACCAGAGAGTTCAAAGTCCCCACCAAATTGACGGGTATATTAAACGGGAGCATTTGAAACATGAAGAGCACCCTGGGCAGCACATTCATCTTGACAACATTCACCCTCCCTATCCAAGAGGTGGCTAGATGATGCCAATTCGCAAAGTTAGCTCTAATTGTGTTAAGTAAGGGAATATAATTTGCTCGTGCTAGATCCTCCACCTGGGCAGTAATGTGTACCCCTAAGTATTTAAAAGAGTAGGGTTGCCATATAAAGGGGAAAGCTGGGCTAATGTCATGTGCCATTGCCGGGGCAATTGTAACGTTT
Source organism: Pelophylax lessonae (assembly GCF_965119305.1). Lineage (NCBI taxonomy): Eukaryota > Metazoa > Chordata > Amphibia > Anura > Ranidae > Pelophylax > Pelophylax lessonae. Next base: position 526,863,104 of record NC_138771.1, read on the forward strand.
AGGATTTCCGACTTCGTTAGATTGATTTTGAAGTTAGACAGAGCACTATATCTATCAAATTCAGAAAGAAGATTAGGCAGGGATATCATAGGTTGTTGTACAAAAAAAAGAACATCGTCCGCATAAGCCGCGTATTTGTGTTGCATAGACCCGACCGTGATACCATGAATCGAGGGGTTTGCTTGAATTCTAGCCAGAAAAGGTTCCAAAGATAAAACAAAAAGTATAGGGGAGAGCGGGCAGCCCTGTCTGGTCCCATTAGAAAGCTTAATTGATTCGCTGAGGATACCATTAACCTTAATCTGAGCAGTAGGGGATTTATATAACGCATTAATCAAACGACACAGGCGGGGGCCTAGACCAAACGCCTGTAGTGTCGCCATCAGGAACTCCCAGTCCACCCTGTCGAACGCTTTTTCAGCATCCGTGGAGAGCAACAGGGTGGGCTGGGAGTGCTGGCGAACAAAAGATAAAAGTGAGATTGTGCGTGACACATTGTCCCTCACCTCACGACCAGGGATGAAACCCGTTTGACTGTTAGCGATACTAGCAGGTAAAAAGGGGAGCAATCTGTTGGCGATTACCTTGGCATATAGTTTAACATCAACATTTAACAAAGAAATGGGACGATAACTAGAACATAAAGAGGGGTCTTTACCCTCTTTCGGGATTAATGTAACATATGCATGCAAAGTCTCCGGGCGCAAAGAAGAGTCTGCCAGAATAGAATTAGCATAGGAGGCCAGGTGAGGGAGCAAGGTTTCGGTATATTGTTTATAGTAAAAGGCCGAGAGGCCATCAGGGCCCGGGGCCTTCCCCATTGGGGTAGAGATTAAAGCAATTCGAAGTTCTTCCACCGAAATTTCATCCTCCAGAGAATTAACTTTCTCTGGTGGGATAGAAGGGAGGTTGGCACTAGCAAGATATTCTGACATCAATGATCTACGCTTTTCTGGATCCGAGATGGCTTTCGGAACAGAATAGAGATTTAAATAGAATTTGTGAAATTCGGCCGCGATGGAGGTGGAGTCGTGCGCCAGGGAGTCATCATGTCGCTTGATTTTAGGAATATAAGAGGCTACTTTTTGTTGTTGCAAGGACCGTGCAAGGTGTCGGCCAGGTTTATCACCCCATTCGTATATCCTTTGGGACACCTTGCGATATGTGGCCTTGTTTTGTGAATGGAATAGGGCCTTAAGCTCCTCCCGTTTTTCAGTCAGTAACTGTAAGGTAGAAATAGCAAGGGAGGCCTTATGAGAGCGTTCGAGAACCTGTATTTCAGCAACAAGAGTTCTTTGAGATGATACGCGCTCTTTCTTCTTCCTTGCTCCTAATTCTATTAGTTTACCTCTAATATAGGCCTTATGGGCCTCCCAGCGAACAGCAGTATTGACCTCCGGCAAGGAATTATCCACAAAAAAGTTGTCTAGTTCTTTACCTATATTTTGTTTGTCCACAGGGCTCACAATTAGGGAGTCATTTAACTTCCATGTGGATTTTTTATAATGGAGAGAAGGAAGCTTCAAGGTCAAACAAATAGGGGAATGATCCGAAATAGAAGATGAAGCAATAGTGACAGAGTCAACTAGTTCGAGGTGGAAGTGGTCCACCAAGAAATAGTCAAGTCTTGAATAGAAGTTATGTGTTTTGGAGAAGTACGAGTAATCCCTATCTGAAGGATGGAAAACACGCCAAGCATCTATTAATTGAAACTCATGCAATTGTGTACGCAAATAGTTTAACCGTTTATATGAGATATAAGACTTACCCGAGGAGGTATCCAGCAAGGGGTCCATAGGGACGTTGAAATCGCCTGCCACCACTAATATTCCGTCAGCAAATTCCTGGAACCTGCGCAGGGTGGTCGTTAAATAAGACACTTGATCTTGATTAGGAGCATAAATATTTGCAAAAGAGACAACAGTGCCGCCCAGGGTACCCATCAGAAACAAATAACGCCCGAATTTATCAGCTACCATTTGTATGAGTTTAAAGGGTGAGCCTTTACGGAACCCTATGGCGACTCCCTTGGAGTTACGAATATCCGAAAGGCTATAGTACCAAATAGGGTACGTGGGGGTGGTCAATTTAAGATTTGAAGTGTGGGTGATATGGGTCTCCTGCAGGAACACTACTTCTCCTTTCAGCGCATTCAGTTCTCTATATAAGCAATGCCGTTTAGCTGGAGTATGAAGCCCCCTTACATTATAGGATAGATATGTCACCTTCGACATTGAGATCTAAACCGGATATATACTAATATCCACACCTAGACTGGTGTACACCAAGGGGGGGGAAAGGAACAATTGGAAAGATAAGAGAAGAAAAACGAAAAAAAAAGATCGAGGAAAAAAGGTTGTCGCCATCGCGACAATATGTTGGTGAGGAACACTCACCAAAGAGCGGAAAAACGGCGATCTCTCAGCCGCGGTCCCACCTGGAGACCCGCTACCTGGCGGGAAACACGGGTGAGGGAGAGCCGAGCTCCGCTCAAAAATTGGGGGGGGGGGGGGATGAGCAACGAGAGGGAGATCAAGACAAAACCAATCAGAGATAAAAACCCTGAAGAAGTCCGGGGCCCCTCCGCGGGACCTCGCCAGGTGGCTGAAAAAAAAAAAAAGAATTTATCAGATTATCACTTTTTCTCTCTCTGTATCTACAAGATAGCCCACAAAAACATACATACATCTATATATATATACACATATAATATATATATATATACATACATATAATATAATATATATATATATATACATATAATATATATACATATAATATATATATATATATATATACATATAATATATATATATACATATAATATATATATATACATATAATATATATACATATAATATATATATATACATATAATATATATATATACATATAATATATATACATATAATATATATACATATATATACATATAATATATATATATAATATAATATATATATATATATATATATATATATACATATAATATATATATATATATATACATATAATATATATATATATACATATAATATATATATATATATATATATATATATATATATATATATATATATATATATATATATATATACATATATACACATATATATATATATACACACACATACATATATATATATATATATATATAGGGAACAGGTTCACATCTAGGAAGTTTCTATAACAGGAAGCTTCTAGATCACGTCTAATAGGCAGAAAGTGCATGCGCAGATCAGCAGACCAAAAGTTTCTTGCACACCCGCTAGATAAGCGACCCACCCAGCCACCATCCCCCATCCCCCATCCCGCACCCTGCACACTCACACCCCCTCCTTACCTTACACACAAATGCCACGATTTCGGCTGTAAACAGTGCAGGAGCCATGATGCACACTTACGACAGGGCCTGGACAATTTCCGGAAACGTGTGCACGCAGCAAAAGTTTCGTTTCCGGTTTCATGTATAAATGTGAGAACGCGGTTTTGTATATTCGCGAATTCGCGAATAGTGAACATACACAACCATTAAGCAGATTTAACTTAGAAAAAGAAATACAAATACATACATTTGTGGACACCAGAAAACTTTATTTAGACACATGAAGACATTTTAAAAAAAAAATTGGAAACATGCTGTTTATTACATTTGTATTTTTCAAACCAAAACAACCTTTGTACAACATTTAGACCATATACATCGACAAAGAGCCCATAATCAACAGATGCATGTGCAGATTGACAGAATTATGTTAACAGCAATAAATACTTACAGAGAGTCAACACACAACACAGCCAAATCTCACCTCCATAAATAACAAAGGGCCAAAAATGTTACCCATAAAACATGTGACACACAAATATATTGGACCTCTTCGTAGGTCAAATCTTTCCTGATGTCTGAGTGAGCTATATATAATCCAAGCAAACACACCCAGAATGGTAACGCCCAGTCCAAAAATTAACTGTGTGTATCCTGTGTGTTTTGGAGCATGCTCAGTTGCCAAAACAAGGGAAATAGAAATGAGGAATAGAAATGTATGTAGGTGTGTATAGTATATGTGAATTGAAAAAATTCTCTCTTGAAGTTTGCTAGTCATTATTTAGAATGTTTAGATACAGGAATACATACATATATATACAATTACGTGAGAGAGAGAGAAATATATATTTAGGGAAACAATTGAAACACACCTTTTGGGATTTGAGAAGTGAGATTGTGACGATTGACCAGATATGTAAGCCAACAATCTGACTCATCACTCATGAACATCCCTAAATTTGGCGTGGCAATTATATCAGGCGTTCTTATGTGCATTTTGGCTGGCGTTTTCACAGGCGTTTTGACATGCATTTTTTGGGCAGGCATTGTTATATGAAATCACCTACAAAAGCCCCAAAAACAGACCACAAACACGTACATGTGAACGTAGCCCGTTTGGGGGCGTTTGAGGGGGATTTGTCCAGCTCAAGGATCAGCTCCCAAAACAGGCAAAAAATCCAATCCTATTCAGTTCAATGGCCCCTGTTCCCATGTGAGCATTTTGACGGCATGAGGAAAACACCCAACGCTCACTGAGAAATAGCACAATGATTAGGGAGTCTGCCTTCCTGCTGTAGGTTTGTAAGTTCGAATCCGGAAGGTGCCCTCTGTATGGGCAACACTTGGATATCTCCAATCCTCCAAATGTTGACATCATTAATTTTGTTCATGTTTGAAAAAGGCATGTGTATCAGCAAACTTTTAATCCAAAGACATGAACAAAATACAAAAGATGCCCCATAAAGTCAATATGTAGCAATATTGTGAGCTAAAGCTCTATTTGTTTGTTGGGCATACTTTGCTAATTAGCCAAGTATAAGGGATATATATATATATACCTTCAGTTAAATGTGTAGTAAAATGGTAACACTTGGCCATACCCATATGGAAGAAAAGGTAGTATTTGCAATATATTTCTAAAAACATTCTTTGGAAACACATAAAATATTGTCAAAATTGTGACATTTCCTTGATATGTGTGAAATGCTAATAATCTTTCTTTGAAATATGTTTTACATCTATTTTTTTTCTATCTGACGACCAATTCCCCAATGTAATATTTTGTGGGTTTTTTCAGAGAATGTGGAGGTTCTATATAAACACTGTAGATTTGACTGCTATGATTTCGGAGTTAGCAGGAAAGGTGTATGGAATGTGATGGTGTTTACTAAAGGATCCCTTGTTGGAAGTGTGCATGTTTTTCCAATTCCGCCGGTTTTTGCCATTTTCTATGGGCGAGACAGCGGATTTGCAAGCGGTATTAAAAAAAAAATTGACCCAAAATCGCGCTGGCGAAATTTTTTGAGCCAATTTGACGTTGCGCATGCGCACATTCGCGAGTTCGCAGCTCGCGGCTGGAGGAGCTGTTTAACCTTTCCACACTTTCGCAGATATCTCTCTTTCTAAGTCAGTTTTTGAGATTTTTTAAACGCAAGTCATCTCCAAATTGACTTCCACACCTTCCACAGTGATTTGGGATTTTTGGGGGTACAGGGGAAAATTTGGCTAAACTTTAGTCGAGCTTTTAGCTGGCGTGGTTTTAAGTCGCGCTCTGACCATATTGCATCTTAATGAATCTCACACTAGGCGCTATTTTCCGCCCGCCGTTCTTTGAATGCCAATTTCAGACTTAAATAATCGCCGCTTCGCAAAATCACGCCGAAACGCCAATTCGCCGTACTATGAATCAGGCCCACAGTACCGGTTGTAACCCATGTTTTTTATAAGTTAGGGACTCTTAGGTTGTCCCACAGGCGCACTGCATGTCGGATGGGGGCGCTGGGGGTGGTGTGCTTTGCTCTTGGGCACAGATTGATCCCATTTGAGGTGCCCGGGAGCGGGGGGCGGTTGCCTGGTGTCCTGAACGATTATTGCACCATCTGATATATACGCAAATGCAAGGCAAACTGAATTAATATATTCATAAAGGTCTCTAAATGTTATAATTGTTAGCATTGGTTATAGAACATAAGATGCAAAAGGGGACTATAGTGACCTCCTCCTTATTACTCTTAAGCCCTTTCTCATTGTTTATTTGTTCTTTACATACCCATTGTATGTTTTCATGGTTTGTATTTTTCTGTTTCTTGAAAAATTCTTAATAAAAATCTATTGAATCATGAAATACAAAGTTTGTCTGCTCAATGTTTTGACATATCTTAGTAATTGTATATGTTTTTTTTTTTTTACATGCCTGCTTAACCCAAACAAAAGCAGAAATGTGAATGAACCTAAATGTTCTCCCCCAAGATAGCTTGTTGTTAAAGCACCTTACAATATCCCCTGTGAATGTGCTTTAACTAAAAATGTGTTGACCCAACAATGTATGGCTTATTATTTCTTTGCTTAATACCTGTAATCTTACACAGTTGTCTCATTTAAGTTTACAGATGTGCTCTTAGTACATTTTGTCAAACTCATGCAAATTTTAGCTTGGTAATTAAAAAAACTGATTTGGCGTTAAAAATTTTAAGCTCAATACAAATCATGAGAGTTGACATATGTAACCAAATGCACATGTATCTTTAAGAATTTGGATTACCTTTAAGGAAAAATGTTGTGTGTGGAGCAAGTGTCAAACCAAATACACATTTTTGAATATATCTATTACACAGCGAGGAAGAGACAACAGTAGAGAAACGCACATATTCATTTACAGTGCATTGCGAAAGTATTCGGCCCCCTTGAACTTTTCGACCTTTTGCCACATTCCAGGCTTCAAACATAAAGATATAAAACTGTAATTTTTTTTGAAGAATCAACAACAAGTGGGACACAATCATGAAGTGGAACGAAATTTATTGGATATTTCAAACTTTGTTAACAAATAAAAAAACTGAAAAATTGGGCGTGCAAAATTATTCAGCCCCTTTAATTTTTAGTGCAGCAAACTCTCTCCAGAAGTTCAGTGAGGATCTCTGAATGATCCAATGTTGACCTAAATGCCTGATGATAAATAGAATCCACCTGTGTGTAATCAAGTCTCCGTATAAATGCACCTGCACTTTGATAGTCTCAGAGGTCCGTTTAAAGCGCAGAGAGCATCATGAAGAACAAGACACACACAAGGCAGGTCCGAGATACTGTTGTGGAGAAGTTTAAAGCCGGATTTGGATACAAAAAGATTTCCCAAGCTTTAAACATCCCAAGGAGCACTGTGCAAGCAATAATATTGAAATGGAAGGAGTATCAGACCACTGCAAATCTACGAAGACCTGGCCGTCCCTCTAAACTTTCAGCTCATACAAGGAGAAGACTGATCAGAGATGCAGACAAGAGGCCCATGATAACTCTGGATGAACTGCAGAGATCTACAGCTGAGCTGGGAGACTCTGTCCATAGGACAACAATCAGTCGTATACTGCACAAATCTGGCCTTTATAGAAGAGTGGCAAGAAGAAAGCCATTTCTTAAAGATATCCATAAAAAGTGTCGTTTAAAGTTTGCCACAAGCCACCTGGGAGACACACCAAAAATGTGGAAGAAGGTGCTCTGGTCAGATGAAACCAAAATCAAACTTTTTGGCAACAATGCAAAACGTTATGTTTGGCGTAAAAGCAACACAGCTCATCACCCTGAAAACACTATCCCCACTGTCAAACATGGTGGTGGCAGCATCATGGTTTGGGCCTGCTTTTCTTCAGCAGGGACAGGGAAGATGGTTAAAATTGATGGGAAGATGGATGGAGTCAAATACAGGACCATTCTGGAAGAAAACCTGATGGAGTCTGCAAAAGACCTGAGACTGGGACGGAGATTTGTCTTCCAACAAGACAATGATCCAAAACATAAAGCAAAATCTACAATGGAATGGTTCACAAATAAACATATCCAGGTGTTAGAATGGCCAAGTCAAAGTCCAGACCTGAATCCAATCGAGAATCTGTGGAAAGAACTGAAAACTGCTGTCCACAAACGCTCTCCATCCAACCTCACTGAGCTCGAGCTGTTTTGCAAGGAGGAATGGGCAAAAATTTCAGTCTCTCGATGTGCAAAACTGATAGAGACATACCCCAAGCGACTTACAGCTGTAATCGCAGCAAAAGGTGGCGCTACAAAGTATTAACTTAAGGGGGCTGAATAATTTTGCACGCCCAATTTTTCAGTTTTTTATTTGTTAAAAAAGTTTGAAATATCCAATAAATTTCGTTCCACTTCATGATTGTGTCCCACTTGTTGTGGATTCTTCAAAAAAAATTACAGTTTTATATATTTATGTTTGAAGCCTGAAATGTGGCAAAAGGTCAAAAAGTTCAAGGGGGCCGAATACTTTCGCAATGCACTGCATTACCAAAGCATCCACACAAAAAATACATGTATAACACATGCTGGAAATAAAACATTTTGCAATATGCATTTCACAACAAAACAAACAAACAACCCCCCGCCCCCCTCCCCCCAAAAAAATTTCAGGAACCCAGCACCAAACAACAAAAAACATTTAAACAGGATCTTCCAGGAATTCCTGTCAAGAAACTGCCCCTCTCCCCACAAAATACTCCATATATTTTTGGAGAAAATCACGTGCACTTCAGAAGGGTAAGCAAGCATGGGCAATTTCAATGGGCGTCATCCCCTCAACAGGCTCATGTCCTTCAGATTCTACACTAGGCCCTGGCATGGCAGGGTCCCTGTCAATTGGCAAGAGCTGACATACCTGTCTGCATGCCTGCGTAAATAGTTATGAAGGATGCAGCAGCAGAGGACAATATGATTGATCTTATATAAAGCCCTATTGATGGATGTCAGAAAGAGTCCAAAACGGTTTGCCAAAATGCCAAAAGAATCTTCTGGCATTGGAGAGTCGATAATTATAAATTCTTTGAGAAAATTTAAATGGGTATGGCTTTAGAAGATGTTCCCCAAGAGCAAATGCCTCATCTGCAACAAATAGAACATGTTCCCCAAGAGCAAATGCCTCATCTGCAACAAATACAAAATTAAGGCCATCAATATTTTCATAGCTGTAAGGCAAGTTTAAAGAGCCATTCTGTAGATAGCAATAAAACTCAGTTTCGCCCATTCTTGACAATGTCCAGAAAAATAAACTCATAATTTGTGTTAACAACAACAAGCATAACAATACTAAAAAAAACCTTTGCATTTGAAAAAATAAGAGCCATAGTTAGGCGGTGGAACAATGCGAACATGCTTCCCATTTATAGCACCCCCCACAGTTGGGAAAATCCCATTGCTGCAGAAACTGGCCAGCCACTCCCTAAATACATGGACAGGTAAGTGCCATAATATTAAAAGTCACCAGCTACAGTATTTGTATCTGCTGACTTTTTTTTAGCATAGGGGAGTGGAATATGCTTTAACATAATAAGGCCTCAAGCACACTGGATGTTTTCACAGCTAAAAAAAATCAGAAAATGCCTCAGAGAAAAAACACTGTTAACAGGCTATGTGTGCATGGACACATAGGATGACATGATGGGGAGGTTACTGGCTATAGGAAAAAATGCCTGTAGCAAAAAAGAGCAGTAGGGAAACCTTTCAGTGTGAATTAGGCCACAGAGGACAATGACAACATATTAAAATATTCTTAACCAGTTTTGGACCGGAAGGATCTGCCCCCTTAATGACCAGGCCCAATTTTGCTATTCGGCACTGCATTACTTTAACGGACAATTGCGCGGCCGTTGCAATGTTGCACCCAAATAAAACTGACGTCCTTTTTTCCCCACAAATAGAGCTTTCCTTTGGTGGTATTTGATCACCTGTGTGATTTGTTTGTTTCTTGCGCTATAAACAAAAATATAGCGACAATTTAAAAAAAAACAAAAAAAAACAATATTTTTCACATTCTGCTATATGACATTCTCAAAAAAATTTAAAACTCAAATTTTTTTAACATTTTAGGCCAATTTGTTTTCTGCTACATATCTCTAGTAAAACAAACACAATGAGCTTATTTTGATTGGTTTAAACAAAAGTTATCGCGTCTACTAACTACGGGAAAGATTTATATAATTTTTAATGTTTTTTTTTTACTAGTAATGGCGGCGATTTGCGATTTTTTGTGGGACTGCGACCTTGCGGTGGACAGATGGGACCCCTAACTGACATTTTTGACACTTTTGGGGGTACCAGTGACATTACTACAGTAATCAGAGCTAAAAATATGCACTGTTACTGTAATAATGACACTGACAGGGAAGGGGTTAACAGTATAGGTGATCAAGGGGTTAAATGTGACCCTAGGGGAGTGATAACTGTATGGGGGTTGGGCTTCTGAGATGACCATAGAGACATGTGATCCTATATAGCAGGATCACATGAGCTCTGTGATCATCCCAGGGAAGACAGTCGGCTGTGTTTACAACAGCTGACCATCTTTCTCTCTCAGCGGGGAGCGATCAAAAGTGTCAGGCGGCAATTGGAGCCACCTGACACACACATCGGCTTCCCCACTGATGACCGGGGTGGGAGCGTGCCGGCGGTGGCACGCGCTTGCCCCCTAGCTCCTCCCTGGCAAATGATGTATGCATACGTGATTTTGCCTGGGAGAGCCACTCTGCCGCCGTATATATACAGTATGCGGTCGGCAAGTGGTTAATTACAGTATCTCACAAAAGTGAGTACACCCCTCACATTTTTGGAAATATTTTATTATATCTATTCATGTGACAACACTGAAGAAATTACACTTTGCTACAAAGTAAAGTGTACAGTTTGTGTACCATTATTTTCCAGCACTGCCTTAACTCTCTTGGACATGGAGTTTACCGGAGCTTCAAAGGTTGCCACTGGAGTCCTCTTCCACTCCTCCATGACGATATCACGGAGCTGGTGAATGTTAGAGACCTTGCGCTCCTCCTCCACCTTCCATTTGAGGATGCCCCACAGATGCTCAGTAGGGTTTAGGTCTGGAGACATGCTTGGCCAGTCCATCACCTTTACCCTCAGCTTCTTTAACAAGGCAATGGTTGTCTTGGAGGTGTGTTTGAGGTCTTTATCATGTTGGAATACTGCCCTGCGGTCCAGTCTCCGAAGGGAGGGGATCATGCTCTGCTTCAGTATGTCACAGTACATGTTGGCATTCATGGTTCCCTCAATGAACTGTAGCTCCCCAGTGTCGGCAGCACTCATGAAGCCCCAGACCATGACACTCCCACCACCATGCTTGACAGTAGGCAAGACACACTTTTTTTTGTAATCCTCACCTGGTTGCCGCCCCACATGCTTGACACCATCTGGACCAAATATGTTATCTTGGTCTCATCAGACCACAGGACATAGTTCCAGTAATCCATGTCCTTAGTCTGCTTGTCTTCAGCAAACTTTTTGTGGGCTTTCTTGTGCATCATCCTTAGAAGAGGCTTTCTTTTGGGACGACAGCCATGCAGACCAATTTGATGCAGTGTGCGGCGTATGGTCTGAACACTGACAGGCTGACTCCCCAGCCCTTCAACCTCAGCAGCAATGTGATCTAACACTAACCTATCTAGCCCTGTAAAGAAGAAATCAGTATACATACCTTTTTTGAAGCCGATCCGATCCCGTGTCCAGCGGTGGAAGCTCTGCAGAGGACACAGCCGACAACAGCTGTGAAATGAATGGGGAGTGACATCACCTATAGACTTACTATGGTGCTTCCGTTGTCTGATGTATCCTCTGCAACCACCTCCACAACAAAGCCACGGCTGACAGCTCAGTGTGGAATTGGCTCAGAAAAGCTTCAAAAAAGGTATGTATACTAATTTCCTATTTACAGGGTTAGATAAGTTAGTGTTAGATCGTGGATGTCTGTAGATGCAGGGATTTTAGTGTTTAGGGTGGACTTCGACTTAAAATGCAATGTGATTTACACCCTGACTCACAAATGTACATCTACCATTTAAATAGGTTCTCTAGGATAATTCACCATTTTTTACACTTAAAGTGGTTGTAAACCCTTCCATATACCCAGTAAAGTGACTACCCTCAGGTTATTCACAGAGATGAAACAAATCCTCCTACAGAATTGTGCTTATTTATCTGCAGTCTTCTCTTCTCTACATATATTAAAAGTACAAAAGTACAGAATTTATAAAGCTTGTCTGAGCTGCCAGAAAAAAAGGGGTGGAGATATGATGTCACACTCTGCAGTGCTCAGTGAGGAGAGCTCTGAGAGTTGATTGGAGGGAAGAGACACTGCTCCTCCCCACCCCTACCCCCCCCCCCCCCACACACACACACACTTCATACAGCACACAGGAACAGAGCTGAGGCTGTCAATCTGCTAGAGAATCCCTCCACTGTAACCTTTTTTCTCTTGGTGTCAGGAAAACTTGTCAGAAGTGACTCATGCTGATAGCAGAGAAACAAAGCAGTAGACATAATTGATACTTAGCATTCCTAATTGAGACCAGTACACACTATAGACGGATTTTCTTTGTTCATTATTTACGTCTGAGGTTTACCAAACACTTTAAAGCAAAACTGAGCTTTGCTGATGTAGGAAAAATAAATTAATAATAACTTCATCCCTGATACAGTATAAAATATGAAGCATCGGTTTTAAAGCCCAGCTGCACTTTCAGCTTAAAGCAGAGTTCCACCCATTTATGTGTTTATTAAAAGTCAGCAGCTACAAAAAAGTGTAGCTGCTGACTTTTAATAAACGCACACTCACCTGTCCCAGGATCCAGCAATTCGGCCAGCGGTAGCCTCAGTTCTCTCCCTCTTCTCCCCGCATCTCTAGTGTGGGCACCCAGCTGGGACAGCTTGCGGCTTCACAGCTGGGTGCGTGTTGCGCATGCATGAGTCGCGCTGAACGTTTTGAGTGGACGGGCAATCTTCTGGGACCTGTGACATGTCCCAGAAGATTGCAAGGAGGGAGGGGGAGAATAGAACTTTTGCTCGAGCCACCTAGAGTTGACAGGTACCAGCCCCCCCCCCAAAAAAATGTCAAATGTAGTATATCATGGGGTCAGGAGGCCTTAAATCAAAAGTTAAATTTTTGGGTGGAACTCTGATTTAAATCAACTAAATACATTCCAGGTTTGTCAAAACAGAAGGTGTGCAAGGTCATACAGTCCAATTTAGAAAGGAGCCACAACCTGAGCAGAAAAGCCTGTTCCTTGCCAGCATGCTGCAAAAAAAGGACCCTTGGTGTGTGTGTGTGTAGAAGCAGTGGTCTCCTAGCAGATGTCAGACCTACCCCCTGCTGAGTCAGACCTAAACAAAGCTTCAGAGTTCTGGCACACAGAGGGTGTATGTCCCAAATAAAATGGAGTCTCTAATATTTATTGAAAGGGGGGAGAGAATTCATACTTCATAAGTTCATAGAATAAAATTAATACATGTAACTGTCACAAAAGTAGCAGTGGCAGCTATCCTAAGAATGTGTCCAACTCTGAAAGACATGAAAGAAAAAGAGGGGGAGAGGAGGCGCTAACTGAGTGTAGTATTAAAGTAATCCTTTAATATTATATGATCACAAACATTTACAAGATGCAAAGTTAAAAAGGTGCTCTTAATAGAGTACTCAGCCCGGGGTGTAGATCCATCCTGTAGGCTCCGCTGATTGCATCCTAAATGCTGGGCAGTGGATGGAAGGAGACACGTGTTCCCTTGTCTCCTTCCATCCACAGAAGTCGGGGCTGTACAAGACAAGGCTATGCACTCAGAGCCCACAGCTCCTTCTACAGACCTGTAGAAGAGCACCTTTTAAGTTTGTAAGTGTTTGTGATCATGCGATATTAAAGGATTACTTTGATACTACACTCAGTTGGTGCCTCCCCTCATTTTTCTATTTGAGTCAGACCTAAAGCCCATGCATCTTTCTGATTGGAGAGCTCTAACTTTGACTCAGAATAGGGGTTTGTCAGACCTCTACGGAGAGATTACTGCTTCCACACAAACAGCAAAGCTCCTTCTCTGCATCATGCTGACAGGGGAAAGGTTTTTCTACATGTTCACGGCTGCTTTCTAGAGAAAACAAACTGTAAGAATTTTTACACCTTTAGTTTTTAATGCACTTAGAATGCAATAAGCTAATTTAATCTAAATGTAAAAGTTGGGCTTTAAGAAAACACTGCAATGTTTTCTATTATTTTTTCATTTAAACTGCTCGTTTGCTGATGTATATGCGCTGACTCCTGACACCTAGGAAATGCCGAGATGGAAATTACTTCCCAAGAAGTGGACTCCCGTTCCTATGACTTCTTCCGTATTAAAACTAATACTGAAATAAACCTCCACCACACACAGTAATTTAAACTGATTTCCCTGAAGAGAAGCAGCTGCCGGTACCAGACCCCATTCAGGGAGGGGGTGCTACAAACTGATTGGTATCTGACGTTTATGAATGCAGTAGAACACTGTGGAAACTACTTGGATTCTTACCTTTTAAAAAAACATTTATTTTATTATATTTGCAGTTGCTTTTTTGCGAGCATAATTCATTCCAGAAACATGCTTATAATCCAAAGCACTCTTAATCAAAGCAAATTTCCCCATAACAAATAATGGAAACTCAGATGATTCGTTCCACAGCCATTTTCTTCATAAATCCTTCAGTTTATAGTCCATATAAAGATTATAGCAATGTGATATTTTGTAATGATAGGTAAAATGTCCATCCACAAATGGTGCCTCCACAAGGGGATTAGAAGCAAAATCCTGCAAGAGCTAAAAAGTATAAAAGAGAAGAGAGGTCCCTGTAAGCATGGATGCATTTAATCAAGGTTCAACATTTAGCAACTCACATGGTTGATGTTTAAAAGAGGCACATCTAAGTATGCAGGCATCCTGGGCAAAGCTGTTCACATAGAACTTCCTACTCCTACTCACCGCTGTCAGTCTGCAGTCTTGACCGGGAAAACTACCCTGCATTAGAGCGATCTGAAAGCGAGGCTTTGGAGCATGGAAGGGATAACGCAGATGGTGGTGAGGAGGATTGTCTATGTGGACAGCTTTACCCCAGATGTCTGCATACTTAGATGTGCCTGTTTTTATAAATGTTGTACCTTCATTAAATTGCTACACTTAGAGGCACCTCTCTTCTCTTTTATACTCAGTTGTGACATGACGCTACTTGTATATCAAGACATCACTTGTTTATCAACTCAAAATCTATAAAAAAAAAATTTAGCTTGTCTTGGAAAACGCTCTCAAACCAAGTTACTCACAATCCAAGGTTTTACTGTTTAAGAAAATCAGGCGAACATTTTCATCCGAGGAACGATCGTACAATTTTCTGATAGTGTGTACCCAACTTTCGACAACTGATTCTGACCTTCTGAATGAAAATTTCGAAGAGACAAATTCCAAAATTTTTCTCATACAGGAACAGAACAAACAATTTTTGTTTAATGTGTACCATTTTTATACGATTTTCATCTAGAAAAATCAGAAACGAAAGACCTGTGCATGATCAGAAACAATAAACAACAACAACAAAAAAAAGCTTTTTTGTACTATTATTAATATATGTATTATTTCCTTCCTTGGTTCCGACCTGCTGTGAAACAACAAGGAAAATTGGACGATCATTCACCCGGTTTTCTTATACTCCGCTTTACATTCTCACCTTTCGATTCTGTTTCCAGCCCTTGGGAGTGAACAATTACCCAGTACTTCTAGGTATAGGTAGGCAACTTATTGCCCTCCTTCCCTGTCCTAGCACTAGAGCTTTGTGTCCTAGTGTAAGCTTAGCTGGTCATACACTAGTAGAATTTTGTTTGAAATTTTTGGTTTTAAGAACATTCGTTCAATTTATATAACTGTAGGGTCAAATCAACATTAGTTTTTGACTGCTGTGACAAGAACATTTGAAGCAGCAGGATGGAATATTTCTCTGGAATGAGCATGTCTAAAAGTTAATGTGTTTTTTGTTCAGGAAAGTCTATTCATTCCAAAATCAAATATTAAAGTCACGATCACCTTGTAAAACAACCCATTCAGTTTAAAATTGAAAAAAAAGACACACATTTGTGTATAGATAAAATATATATATATATACAGTATCTCACAAAAGTGAATACACTCCTCACATTTTTGTAAATATTTTATTATATCTTTTCATGTGACAACACTGAAGAAATGACACGTTGCTACAATATAAAGTAGTGAGTGTACAGCTTGTATAACGTGTAAATTTGCTGTCCCCTCAAAATAACTCAACAGTCAACACACAGCCATTAATGTCTAAACCGCTGGCAACAAAAGTGAGTACACCCCTAAGTGAAAATGTCCAAATTGGGCCCAAAGTGTCAATATTTTGTGTGGCCACCATCATTTTCCAGCACTGCCTTAACGCTCTTGGGCATGGAGTTCACCAGAGCTTCACAGGTTGCCACTGGAGTCCTCTTCCACTCCTCCATGATGACATCACGGAGCTGGCGGATGTTAGAGACCATACGCTCCTCCACCTTCTTTTTGAGAATGCCTCACAGATGCTCATTAGGGTTTAGGTCTGGAGACATGCTTGGTCAGTCCATCACCTTTACCCTCAGCTTCTTTAGCAAGGCAGTGGTCGTCTTGGAGATGTGTTTGGGGTCGTTATCATGTTGGAATACTGCCCTGCGGCCCAGTCTCTGAAGAGAGGGGATTATGCTCTGCTTCAGTATGTCACAGTACATGTTGGCATTCATGATTCCCTCAATGAACTGTAGCTCCCCAGTGCCATTAGCACTCATGCAGCTCCAGACCATGACACTCCCACCACCATGCTTGACTGTAGGCAAAACACACTTGTCTTTGTACTCCTCACCTGGTTTCCACCACAGACTCTTGACACCATCTGAACCAAATAAGGTTGTCTTGGTCTCATCAGAACACAGGACATGGTTCCAGTAAACCATGTCCTTAGTCTGCTTGTCTTCAGCAAACTGTTTGCGGGCTTAGTTGTGCGTCATCTTTAGAAGAGGCTTCCTTCTGGGACGACAGCCATGCAGACCAATTTGATGCAGTGTGCGGCGTATGGTCTGAGCACTGACAGGCAGACCCCTTCAACCTCTGCAGCAATGCTGGCAGCACTCATACTCTATTTCCCAAAGACAACCTCTGGATATGACGCTGAGCACGTGCCCTCAACTTCTTTGGTCGACCATGGCGAGGCCTGTTCTGAGTGGAACCTGTCCTTTTAAACCACTGTATGGTCTTGGCCACTGTGCTGCAGCTCAGTTTCAGGGTCTTAGCAATCTTCTTTTAGCTTAGGCCATCTTTATGTCGAGCAACAATTCTTTTTTCAGGTCATCAGAGAGTTCTTTGCCATTAGGTTGCATGTTGAATTTCCAGTGACCAGTATGAGAGACTGAGAGCGATAACCCCACATTTAACACACCTGCTCCCCATTCACACATGAGACTTGTAACACTAACAAGTCACATGACACCGGGGAGGGAAAATGGCTAATTGGGCCCAATTTGGACATTTTCACTTAGGGGTGTATTCACTTTTGTTGCCAGTGGTTTAGACATTAATGGCTGTGTCTTGAGTTATTTTGAGGGAGCAGCAAATTTACACTGTTATACAAGCTGTACACTCACTACTTTACATTGTAGCAAAAAAAGGGATTCATCCGTGAAGGGAACACCTCTCCAAAGTGCCAGACACCACAGAATGTGAGCATTTGCCCACTAAAGTCGGTTAAGATGACAAACTGCAGTCAGGTCAAGACCCCGATGGGGAGGACGAGCATGCAGATGAGTTTCCCTGAGATGGTTTCTGACAGTTTGTGCACAAATTGGTTATGCAAACCAATTGTTGCAACAGCTGTCCAGGTGGCTGGTCTCAGACAATCTTGGAGGTGAAGATGCTGGATGTGGAGGATGTGTCAGGCTGGATGGATGTACTGCCAAATTCTCTGAAACACCTTTGGAGACGGCTTATGGTAGAGAAACTAACATTTAATTTATGGGCAACAGCTCTGGTGGACATTCCGGCAGTCAGCATGACAATTGCACGCTCCCTCAAAACTTGCAAAATCTGTGGCATTGTGCTGTGTGATAAAACTGCACATTTTAGAGTGGCCTTTTATTGTGGCCAGCCTAAGGCACACCTGTGCAATAATCATGCTGTCTAATCTGCATCTTGATATGCCACAGATGTGAGGTGGATGGATTATCAAAGGAGAAGTGCTCACAAATGGCTCTTTCACACGGAGCGGATCGCATTGCGATCCGCTCCGGCACTTTTTTTTTTCACGGAGCGGATGACATTTGTGTCATCCGCTCCGTATGTCCGCATATCATCCCATCCGTTTGCGGATGATATACTGACATAATGTATGTCTATGGGCATTGCGGATGTCAGCGGATGACACCGCTCACATCCAATTTTGCATCCTTTCCTGTTTTTTACACGGAACAAAAATAGTGTTCTGTTCCGTTCCAAAAAATGGAACAGAACTGAAAGGATGAAAATCGGATGTCAGCGGACTGTCATCCGCTGACATCCGCAATGCCATTGACATACATTATGTAAGTATATCATCCGCAAAAAAATAGGATGATATACGGACATGCGGAACGCCCATGTGAAAGGGCCCTAACACAGATTTAGACAGATTTGTGAACAATATTTGAGAGAAATAGGCCTTTTTTGTACATAGAAAAAGTCTTAGATCTTTGAGTTTATCTCATGAAAAATGGGGGCAAAAACAAAAGTGTTGCATTTATAATTTTGTTCACTGTATATGTATACCTTTTTTTTTTTTCCCTTTTTTATAAGTATCACAATCCTTCTGTTCCCGCTGTTCTCAGTTGCATAATTGCTGGGGGAGGAAAAGCAACAGCTCACCAATCTTCCCTGTGAATGGCTGTGCAGTGGGGGCATGTCAGGAGAGCAGGCTGACTTCACAGCACAGCTAGGGAACTGACCATGTTGAGCATTCCTGCTAGTGTGGTCAGTTTTTAATAGGAAAGCAGAGGGACTGGCAGGAACACCAGGGATTTCACACAAGAGGAAGCAATACAAAGAGAACAGGATACTGTTCTTGGATACCAAGTACATGGTACAGCAGGCAACTATCAGGAATTTGAAATGCTGGGGTAAAAAACACTTTAACAGCAAACAAAATTTTGAACTTTCAAATGACATTTGTCAAGTCATCGAATGTTCTGAAAAATTTTGTACAAATGTTCATCTGAAAATCTATTGGTATACGGCCTACTTTAGACTTGAGGGTCTCGGAGGTTGAATAGTCTTCCTGTCCTCTCGCCCAGCGGCTGAACAGAGCGGTTGACAATTGAAGAAAACATTTGTGTGTCCTTTTGGAGAGGTGCAATTAAAATAAACCTGTTGATTTGCATGGTGGCTTCTTTTTTCAGTTTAAAAGAGAAGTCCAGCTTTTGAACTAATTTTCATAGTTTGTTTGGGCCAAGCTGGCCCAAACAAACTATGTCTCTCCCTTAGCTGTCAGCCCGCTGCATGTGTGGTAAAACTGTATGTAGCTGCGGCTACACACAGCATACCGCACTGTGTTCCGAGTCGGTGACATCAATAGCCCGCCTCTCTGAATTCATTAATTACTTGACGACCACCCACCGCAGATTTACTGCGGCAGGTGGCCGCTCCTGGGCAAACCGGCATAGTACTACGTCGCTGGCTCAGGAGACTCTAGGGGGCGAGCATACGCCGCCGGCGGCACATTCCCGCTCATCAGCTGGGGAGCCAGTGCGTGTGACAGGTGGCTCCGATGGCCGGCGGCCATTCACAAACTCCCCCCGCTGACAGAGGAGGACGGATGGCTGATGTAAACACAGCCGTCTGTTATTCACCCTGAAGTGATCACAGAGGTTATGTGATCCTGCTATATAGGATCACATGTCTCTGTGATGATCTCACAAGCCACGCCCCTCCACAGTTAGAATCACTCCCCTAGGCTTACATTTAACCCCTTGATCACTAATAGTATTAACCCCTTCCCTGACAATGGCATTATTACAGTAACAGTGCATATTTTTAGCACTCATTACTGTGGTAACGTCACTGGTCCCCCCAAAAGTGTAAAAAATGTCAGTTAGGGGTCTGATCTGTCCGCTGCAATGTCGCAGTTACTCAAAAAATTGCAGTCGCCGCCATTACTAGTTAAAAAAAAAAACAAAACAATAAAAATGACATAAATCTTTCCCGTAGTTAGTAGAAACAATAACTTTTGCGCAAACCAATCAAAATCCGCTTACTGTGATTTTTTTTAACAAAAGTATGTAGCAGAAACAAATTGGCCCAAAATGTTAAAAAAAATATATTTTTATTTTTTTTTGGGGGATGTTATATGGCAGAATGTGAAAAATATTGTTTTTTTTTTTTTTTTTTTCAAAATTGTCACTATTTTTTTTGTTTAAAGCGCAAAAAATAAAAATCGCAAAGGTCATCAAATACCCCCAAAAGAAAGCTCTATTTGTGGGAAAAAAAGTATGTCAATTTTATTTGAGTACAGCGTCTCACGACCACGCAATTGTCCGTTAAAGTAACACAGTGCCGAATCGCAAAATAGGGCCTGGTCATTAAGCAGCAAAATCCTCCGGGGCTAAAGTGGTTAATAGAATACATTGCTCGCTGTTCTTGGCTGAGCGCCACTGAAGACTAGACTCTAGACTCGTCTGTGTTTCGGGAAGTCTGAGCTTGTACCCGGAACACACTGCGGTATGCTATATGTAGCTGCAGCTACATACAGTTTTACCACACATGCAGCGGGCTGACAGCTTAGGGAGAGACATAATACTATGTTAATTAGTTCAAAAGCTGGACTTAGAGATTGTAGGGCTAGGAGTATTCAAAATAAGTATATTTTCTGTGCATGGTCACTTGTCTTTGCTTCAGTAACAAAGTTCCCTTTAATACCTGCCATGTAAAAACTGCGTTCATGTAGCATTTCTCTGAAGAGTGTTGGTAAATTTTTATGGAGGTTACTGGAGGAACTCAATACAAATGTTATTTATTTAGTTTAATATTTTAGCATTTTATGAACAACAAATCCAGCATAGGACAGGCTGAAGCTTAGATGTATCTCGGGAGGCTAGCCTTCATCACAAATGATTAATATTGATGAGGAGAGCAAACGATGCACTTCACGGGAATGAGAAGCTTGTTCAGTTAATCTCTACAGACACACTTCCGGGTCTTCAGGACCATTATGAATAATCATTAAGAAGGTTTCCCCCACTACACCTGGAGCATTGTATGCTTTGTGAATATGCTAATTGTTAACCCTAGCTTTTATTAAACCAAAAGAACACAAAAAGCATTGAATGAGATATTCAAAATACCTTCCATATCCTTTGTAGGCTTTATATTACAAAAGAGCGGACATAAGCTTGCACCTATACAAAACATGAGTAAGATGAAACAAAATAATGTCGTGGAACAGGAAATAGTGCAGGGAGGAGGACCTACATTTAAAAGGGGCATAGTGGTAAATATAGTGATAAATAAGGGTAATATGAACACTTTGTATAAATACATAAACAGTCCATATAGTAAATTCATTTTTTTATTTTATTTTATGAACGTTGCAGATGATACAAGGGAACTCTTCGTAACTGGAGGAATAAAGTTTTAACCCCCCACACAAGGAAAGGGTTCTTTACTGTAAGAGCTATGAATGTGGATGTGCTTCTAAAAGCACATACTATAAATGTGTACTGATATTTATCAGAAAAAAAAAACATGCAAAAGGTTGATCTAGGCTAGGGAGTATGCAGTTGCCTTTGGAATGAGTTACTGCTTTATAAAAGTATTTTACTTTTGTCTGTATTCACTGTGGATTTATGAAACTAGGTCGCTAATTAAACAATATTTTACTTATATAGCCCGAGATTGCTTAGTTTGTTGTTTTCTATTTTACTTAGATCTTTGCTTCTCCACCCCCTTTCCTCTCCCTTCCCTCCCCCTCTTCTCTCTTTCCCTTTCACTTCCCTTACGCTCTTCTCTTCCTCCCCCTCCCCTTTCTCTTTCTTTCACCTCTGCTCTTCTGTCCCCTCTTCTCTCCTCTCTGTTCTCCTCTTCTATCCAATCTCTTTTAATTCTCTCCCCTCCTTATCCTTTCCCTCTCATTTCCTCGCCTCTCTCTCCTTTTCTTCTCCTTCTCCACTCCTTTTCTTCTCTTCTCAAATTCCTTTTACTTACTTTTAATTTTTTTTATCTTTCTTTTCCATTCTTTCTATCCTCTCTCTTCTTGGCTTTTGTTTTTCTCCCCAAGCTTTTGCTCTTTCTTCTCTTTTTCCTTTTACTCTCCTTTTCTATTTTTGCCCTTATTTAGAGTCTTGATTTCCTTGCTCCCTCCTAACCAACAATCTCCTCTTTTTCTCCCTCTCCTCTCCGTTCCTCTTTTCCATTCTTTCTCCTCTCTCTTCTTGACTTCTTTTCTTCTCCCTCAGCTTTTACCCTTTCTTCTCTTTTTCCTCTTACTTTCCTTTTCTATTTTTGCCCTTCTTGTCTTGATTTCTTCTTGTCCTCTCCTCTTTTTCTCCACTTTATCACTTCTTTTTTTCAGTCTCCTATTCTTTTCCCTTACCTCTATTTTTCTTTTGACCATTTCTCTCCTTTCCACTTCTATCATCTCTTTTTCTGTAACATATAAGGATGTTACAGAGATGTTGACAGGACAAAAGGAAAATCACTAATGTCATACACAGGCAAGCAGGGAAGAAGACAAATGAACGGTTCATTGACCAGGGTATTACATAGCTTTCCCTATTAGTACACATGACCCAAGAAAATCTTTATCTGGACACATGAGACAAGCAGATTCTTCAGAAAAATTCATCATTCTGAAAAACATTATAGTTGAAACTGGTGAGGAAGGACAGAAAAACAAAATCACAAAGTTTAAGCAACTTTTAGACACAATCTGAAGACTGGACATTTTTGTCTCTATGTTCAGCAGGAGTCGACTCCGATGGTAGCTAACACACTTTGAGTTCAATCATTTCCTCTATCTTTCTTTTCCCTCTCATTCCTTTTTGTTTCTTCTCTTTTATCCTTTACAGTTCATCTGATGTTCCTTTTCTCTTGCCTCCCCCTCATCTCCCTGTTCTCTGCACTTCTCTCCCCAGTTTGACTTCATAATCCTTTGTAATACATACTTTTATACAGCTATGCACCTTTGAAATGCACTTTCCACACATCTTGTCAATTGTGTACAAATAAGGTTCACACTTGAAAAGGTTAAAGTGACAGTAAACAGTATACTTATTCTCTAAAAATAATCCTTACACATCTACTACGTAAAAAAGAAGCTCACTGTTTTAAGGCACGGATGCTGAGAAAGCGTTTGAGCGGATGAACTGGAGGTTTATGTTCTCGGTTCTGCACAGTATCCGTCTGGGGGAAACCATGTTAAAACGGATCACCAAGATATATTTCAACCCAACAGCTCAAGTCAAGGCCAACAGAGTTCTTTCTGACTCCTCCTTTACTAATGGGACAAGACAGGGGTACCCCTTATCTCCTCTTCTTTTTGCTTTATCTCTTGAACCTTTCCTCTGCAAAGTTAGTTTAAATCCAGGCATAATGGGGTTAACTGGACATGGACTCCTATCCAACTTGAAGAATAATTTCAGTAAGTCAGAAGCAATAGGGATTGAGCTTCCTCCTCCCCTTCTCCAGACTTTGAGATTGAATTTTAAGTTTGAATTTACAAACTCGGCTTTAAAGTATCTAGGCACGTTTATACTGTATCTTCCAGATTGACCCATACTTTAAAACTCAACTTCCCCCCTCTTTTGAGCATGGCTCGCATCTTGTTGGAGACTTGACAACATGGTTTTCACTCATGGTTGGGTCGCTGTAATCTCATTAAAATTAGTAAATTGGCAAAATACCTTTATCTTTTTAAAGCGCTGTTGATTGTGATACCTCCCATTACTTTAAGCCTATCATATTCATTTGGGCGCATAAATACCCTTGCCTACCCTACCATAAACTTTCAGTCCCCAAGCAGTATGGAGGTCTAGCAGTCCCAGATGTCCTGAAATATTACCAGGCAATCTATCTTGGTAGACTGACTGGTCCCACCATTACGTTGCCAAACTCTGGGCCCAAATTGAACAAGCTCAAAGTCATATTCTATTGCAGAGTGCCCTGTGGTGCTACAAAGCTCTACCACGTGACTTGAAATCCCACCCCTTGCTAGGCCCCACAACTCGTATATGCTCACACCTATTTACTCTCCATTATTTCCAATTTTAGGGAACCCGCAATTTCATCTGGGCCTTCATGACAAGACTTTATGTGCCTTACGTCAAGCTGGTCATTATCTTGCGTCCCACTTTCTGACAGATGATCATTGGCCTTCTACTTCATCCCTAATGGATGTCTCTGGCCCTTTTCATCTACTGTAAATTTGTGGAGAGCTCTTCAACTGCATCATTGTCTACACTCACTAGTCACGACCAAACCCATGGGCCTTTGGTCGTCCTTTAACAATTTATGAGGAATACTGTTCCGATGAGGGAACTTTATCCCAGGTCCTTTCTAGAACCCACAGTCTTCTGATCACTCCTCCTGAACAACTGCATCTACCTTGTATAAAGATTTGGGAAGTGAAATGAAATTGTACTTTTACATCAAGCCAACAACAAACATTATCAGATTTTTTCTTAAATCGTCTGTTTGTACGAAGATTCAGGAAACCAATTTTAAAATTTTTTCCTGGTGGTACAATCCTCCCTTCTTACACCTTGCTACATAAATTTTACATACATTTTACTCTCTTACCTCTGATTGCTGTTGGAAATGTTAGGAGGGAAGGGGAATGCTTTTGGTCCTGCTCCAAGCTTGAATTCTTCTGGAAAGAATTATTCAAATATTCACTGATTATGAGATTCCTGACAATCCAGCCTTTTTCTTATTGAATGTTTCAGTAATCCCGGCACAAAGTTATAAAAAAAGATTATACATTACCTTTTGAACGCGGCCAGATCTTGTATTCCCCTTAATTCTCACAAACTCACAGCCACCAACCGTTGGTGGTTGGCTTCATAAGGTGGAGAAAATAAAAAAGATGGAAGATGGAAGACCTAATTCTCACAGCACAACACAAATGTGAAAAGTAATCTAGGACTTGGAGGTTATGGAACATGTTTGCCTTCTCTAAAGAGGGGGCAGCTCTCCTTAGTTCATAATTTACTCATCAGAGAACCCTCAGACTCCCTCTATTTTAACTTGCTATCATATCATCTCAAACCCCCCTCACCCCCCCCCCCCCCCCCCTTTATTCTTCTTCTCTCCCTCCCCCCTTTCTCCCCTTTCCTCCCAATCTCTTTTCTTTTTCCTCTCATTTCTATCTTTTAGGAAAAAGGAAAATGGAGTGGGCGGCCACACATCCGTTGATGTCCTCTTTGTTGATTCCTTGAAGTATATGTGTCTTCATCGATCATTTGCTGGTTTGACATGCTTTATGCTATGCAACTGATGCCAATATCTATGTTGTTGTTGTTCAGTTGTTTAGTCATGTCCGACTCTTCGTAACCTCTTATGAGGTTTTCTTGGCAAGGATACTGGAGTGGTTTGCCATTTCTTTCTCCAGTGGGTTACCTTTTCTCAGAATTATCCGCTATGACCTGTCCATCTTGGCTTAGCCTACATCGTTCCAATGCTGCTCTGCAGTAAGAATTGAGTAATCAAACATCACTGATCACTCAGTTCTCCCCCTTTTCTCTAAGCAGTCAGTCAGTGGCTCTCTTCACTCTCCTTCTGTGCTCACTAGAGTGCTGAGCAGAGGGGCTGGCTCAGGCTCAGCAGGTCACTGGGAGACTGAGCCAGCTGTCGGTCCAGGCTTCTGGGCGGGTTCCTACCATATGACCAGGGTTGTTCCAGAGCCGGGATTAGCTCTTTGACATCAGTCGATAGCAGGCTTCAGCCCACTGTCACCTGAAAACGGGTCACAGAAGTACAGAACAATCAGCACTCCTGTGATCCATAGGAGAAGTATGGCCAAAAAGGCTTTGAAATTGTCCCATACTTTGTATTTCTGCCATTTAACTTCCTTGTTGAGTTTTTGAACCATTCCTTTTTTTTCCCCTCACATACGTTGTTTATTTATTTTTATTTCAAGTACTTATATGGCACCTTCAATTAACACAGCTCTTTTACATACTGTATATATTGAAAATGCCTAAAAAATCTGCGCTAGATCAAATTAAATAAACAAGCAGCTGCTTATAAAACTGTGATACCAGTCCAATTACAATGCAAAATGAGGATTAGCAGTGCTAAGAATACACAAATTAAGAAATAATGTGACATATAAACATATCAAATGCATATAAAGTGCAAGTGCAACTCATAAGTGCATATAAAGTGAATATGCAAATCATAAGAACCAAACAGGTCAAATTAGAGTCCATATAAACCTAACCAGTACATAAAGTGCAAAAAAGACAAAAAGGTGATCTAAAAAGGTGCAATTATGCATTAAAGATGAAGGGGAATCCACCACCAGGCATATAATGTTGTCAGATGCCTCTTACTAGATCCGTAGGACCAAAGATTATAATGGTCAAACTCGCATGTATCTCTATATAAGAAACCGACATCCAGTGTCCAGCAGAGGTAAATAACACTTAGCATCAAGACTAGGGATGGGCGAACAGTTTGGCCCAAGCACGAGTTCGGGTCAAACATTTGCCTGTTCGGCCATTCGCCGAACACCCGCATTTGCAGGGTGTTCGCCAGATGGTGCTCTGGGGTCTGTGGGCAGGGGGCTTATCAGAATCTGGAAGCCCCCTTTACCAAGTGGGCCCACTCAATCCCACCCCTACCCCTACTCAGTCAGTCACCAAAAAAAAAAAAAAGTAATAAACACAAGAAACAGCTTTGACAAGTCCTTTATTAAAAAATAAAATATAAATCTATTGTTAATCAGGACACCTGCCGGACCCGAAAAAAAAAAAAAAATGAAAAAACGCTCTCACCTCCTGGGAGGCCTCCCACTGTCTTCCTGCTCTGTGCTATGACTTTATTCTTATATAGGCAAGGGGCGGGCCACACAGCTACGGCACCCAGCTACATTACCTGGTGGCACCGCTTCCTTCTGACATCACGTGACTGTCAAGGTCTTACCTTGCCTTCCTGTTGACAGCCATCTAGAACATGTGCAGTCTGCTGTCTCTTATAAACTCTGTTTGCATCATCACTTGTCTGCTGCCTGGGCGTCGCTCAGTGATGATGTTGCACACTGACCTGACTATACAGTATACAGTGGGTACGGAAAGTATTCAGACCCCCTTAAATTTTTCACTCTTTGTTATATTGCAGCCATTTGCTAAAATCATTTAAGTTCATTCTTCTTCCTCATGAATGTACACATAGCACCCCATACTGACAGAAAAACACAGAATTGTTTACATTGTTGCAGATTTATTAAAAAAGAAAAACTGAAATATCACATGGTCCTAAGTATTCAGACCCTTTGCTCAGTATTTAGTAGAAGCCCCCTTTTGATCTAATACAGCCAGGAGTCTTTTTGGGAAAGATGCAACAAGTCTTTCACACCTGGATTTGGGGATCCTCTGCCATTCCTCCTTGCAGATCCTCTCCAGTTCTGTCAGGTTGGATGGTAAACGTTGGTGGACAGCCATTTTTAGGTCTCTCCAGAGATGCTCAATTGGGTTTAAGTCAGGGCTCTGGCTGGGCCATTCGAGAACAGTCACGGAGTTGTTGTGAAGCCACTCCTTCGTTATTTTAGCTGTGTGCTTAGGGTCATTGTCTTGTTGGAAGGTAAACCTTCGGCCCAGTCTGAGGTCCAGAGCACTCTGGAGAAGGTTTTTGTCCAGGATATCCCTGTACTTGGCCGCATTCATCTTTCCCTTGATTGCAACCAGTAGTCCTGTCCCTGCAGCTGAAAAACACCCCCACAGCATGATGCTGCCACCACCATGCTTCAATGTTGGGACTGTATTGGACAGGTGATGAGCAGTGCCTGGTTTTCTCCACACATACCGCTTAGAATTAAGGCCAAAAAGTTCTATTTTGGTCTCATCAGACCAGAGAATCTTATTTCTCACCATCTTGGAGTCCTTCAGGTGTTTTTTAGCAAACTCCATGCGGGCTTTCATGTGTCTTACACTGAGGAGAGGCTTCCGTCGGGCCACTCTGCCATAAAGCCCCGACTGGTGGAGGGCTGCAGTGATGGTTGACTTTCTACAACTTTCTCCCATCTCCTGACTGCATCTCTGGAGCTCAGCCACAGTGATCTTTGGGTTCTTCTTTACCTCTCTCACCAAGGCTCTTCTCCCCTGATAGCTCAGTTTGGCCGGACGACCAGCTCTAGGAAGGGTTCTGGTCGTCCCAAACGTCTTCCATTTGAGGATTATGGAGGCTACTGTGCTCTTAGGAACCTTAAGTGCAGCAGAAATCTTTTTGTAACCTTGGCCAGATCTGTGCCTTGCCACAATTCTGTCTCTGAGCTCTTCAGGCAGTTCCTTTGACCTCATGATTCTCATTTGCTCTGACATGCATTGTGATCTGGAAGGTCTTATATAGACAGGTGTGTGTCTTTCCTAATCAAGTCCAATCAGTATAATCAAACACAGCTGGACTCAAATGAAGGTGTAGAACCATCTCAAGGATGATCAGAAGAAATGGAAAGCACCTGAGTTAAATATATGAGTGTCACAGCAAAGGGTCTGAATACTTAGGACCATGTGATATTTCAGTTTTTCTTTTTTAATAAATCTGCAACAATGTCAACAATTCTGTGTTTTTCTGTCAGTATGGGTTGCTATGTGTACATTCATTAGGAAGAAGAATGAACCTAAATGATTTTAGCAAATGGCTGCAATATAACAAAGAGTGAAAAATTTAAGGGGGTCTGAATACTTTCCGTACCCACTGTATATCACCTGATGGCTTTCAGACCTTGCCCTTGCGTTTGTGCTCCAAGGGGCATCACTGCTAGCAGCCCTCTGGTCTCTGTGGTTTCCCCGTGCATGACTTGGCTAGGCTGATGATCTTCCTGGCTCTGGATTCTGCATCAGCAGATGACCCTGCATCAGACGACCACCCAGCTTCGGCAGACTACCCGCTTCTGGACTCTATCTTGACGTGGATGACTACCTGTTCGTGGACTCGATCCTGGCTTGGATGACTACCCACTTCCGAACTTGACCCTGACTATTCTTGATTTTGCTCCTCTCTCTTGCTGTGCGATTATAATTGTTGCATAGAAAAATCGCTTTATTTTACTTTATCTTCGTGTGGTCTTGTTTCCTGGCACCCTGACAGTACTCAAGGGCCATGAATCCTGACGATGCGAGTGCTCCTACGCTTCCCATGCTGGTTACCAGGCTCGATCAACAAGATCACCTTTTGGGTCAGTTCACTCAGGCATTGCAGACGTTGCTTGCACGCACAGCACACCTTGCTCCTAGTGCTGCTGGGATGGTGGTTCCTCCTGTTGTTGCATCCGCTACTGCTCCTGTTGCCGCTCCTGCAGCTGAAGTCGCTGTTACCAGAGGGATGACTGGTTCAGCCCCCTCCCGCAGCGCTATGGAGGTGAACCGAGTCAGTTTTGTGGCTTCCTAAACCAAGTGGGCATTTATATTGAGATGGTTCCTCAGGCGTTTCCCTCTGACAGGTCCAAGGTGGGCTTCCTAATCTTGTTGCTCTCGGACAAGGTCTTGGCGAATCCCTTATGGAAGAATGATAATTCCGTGATTCTCAATTACCCGGGTTTTGTTGCCTCCTTTCATAGAGTATTCGATGTGCCAGCTCGCTCTGCTTCTGCTGCTAAGCTGCTCCTGTCCATTCAACAGGGTATTCGAACTGTTGCCGAGTATACCATCAAATGTCATAACCTGGCAGCAGAGGTGGGCTAGGATAATGAGACTCTGGTGTCCGTCTTCTCTCATGGTTTCTCCGATGCATTGAAGGATAAGATTGCGGCCAAGGATCTCCCTGATGAGCTTGAGGCTCTCATTTCCTTCCTGGTTTTGATCGATACCAGGCTTACGGAGAGACCATCGTTTAAGGAGTGCTTGTGGAGGCCTCCTACTAGATTGGCTCCTACGTTTTCTTTCCCACCCATTTCTCCCTCACCTCCCACGCCTCCTGGGAATGGTGCGTCTGGCTGTGAACCCATGCAGCTAGGGTTCAATCACCTTTCTGAGGTTGAGCGGGCCTTTAGAAGGAAGGAGGGCCGGTGTCTGTATTGCTGCCTTGGTGGACATTTCCTGAAATATTGTCCTACCCATCCAGGAAATGCTTGCACCTAAGATCCTGTCAGGGGCAGATCTTAGGTGGAATTTGCTCGTCCCCGGTTTCCTGTGAAGATAAACTGCTAATCACAGTTGTTCTCTCTACCGGGCAGCAGGCTCGGTGGTTACCCAGGCGTTGGTAGACTCTGGTGCTGGAGGTTACTTTATTGATAGTACGTTTGCTGCTGCGAATTCCCATTCCATACCCTTGTAGCCCCGTGTTGCTCCACTGGTCATCGAGACGAATGATGGCAGACCCCTGCAACCAGCACAGGATACCCACAAGACTGTTCCAGTTGACATGGCTATAGGGGCTGTTCACAGGGAGTCAGCCTGTTTCCAGGTTATATCATCCCCACACTACATGGTCGTTTTAGGGTACCCTTGGCTTCAGAAGCACAATGGGACCTTTGATTGGCAGTCGGTTGAGATCCTCTTTTGGTCTCCACAGTATGCCGCTGTTTGTATCCATAGGCCTGTTAAGGTACTTTGTACCTCCTCAGATTCAGTATTACCTACTGAATATCATGAGTATCAAGATGTATTTGACAAGGTGCACGCTGGTACTATTCCTCCTTATCGTCCGTACGATTGTGCCATAGGCTTGCAACCTGGGGCCATTCCCCCTTGTGGCAGGGTTTATCCTCTCTTGGTTGCAGAGAATAAGGCCATGGAGGAGTACATGGTGGATGCGCTTGCCCGAGGACACATTTGCAAGTCCACACTTCTCCAGCAGGTGCCAGATTTTTCATCATAAAAAAGAAGGGGGGTGAGTTGAGACCTTGCATTGATTATAGGGGTCTCAATCGCATCACGGTCAAGAATGCATACCCGATTCCGTTAATTACTGAATTGTTGGACCGCCTCAAGGGAGCAACGGTCTTTACCAAGCTTGACCTAAGGGCCATGTATAACCTTGTAAGGATCAAGGAGACCACGTTTAATACCAGAACCAGTCATTACGAATATTTAGTAATGCCCTTTCGCTTGTGCAATGCGCCCGCTTTCTTCCAGGAGTTCATCAATGATGTCTTTTGTGATATGTTGCAGCAATGCATGGTTGTCTATTTGGATGACGTCTTGATTTACTAAGACTCAATTGAATCACACTACCTGGATGTCAGACGGGTGCTGCAACTGTTAGGCGAGAATGGGCTTTTATGTAAGCTTGAGAAATGTGAATTCCACCTGTCTCAGGTTGCCTTCCTGGGCTACATCATTTCTGCTGAGGGGTTCTCTATGGACCCTCAGAAGGTTTCGGCTGTTCTACAGGGCCTAGCCCTAGTGGTCTCCGTTCAATTCAGCATTTCCTTGTTTGCCAACTACTATCAGAAATGTATCAGGAACTTTCCCTCTTTGGCCAAAACTATCTCCGATCTGACCAAGAGGGGCAGCGATCCCAACGTTTGGACGCGTGCTACTATCCAAGCTTTTGAGGCCCTCAAGTCTGCTTTCACTTTGGCTCCCATTCTGTCTCATCCCAATCCTGGTTTGCCCTTTTTCCTAGAGGTGGATGCATCTTAGATGGGAGTAGGCGCCCTCCTGTCTCAGTGTCGGACACCTGATGAACCCTTACTTCCTTGTGGGTTCTACTCCAGGAAGCTGTCTCCAGCTGAATGCAACTACGAGATTGGAGACAGAGAGCACTTGGCCATTATCCTGGCTCTCAAGGAGTGGAGACACTTGCTTGAAGGTACTGTGGTTCCAGTGCTCATTCTCACCGTTCATAAGAATCTGATATATCCCTCGGAGGCCAAGAGGCTCACACTCGTCAGGCCAGATGGGCCTTATTCTTGTCTCATTTTAACTATGTGGTCTCCTATTTGCCCGGCTCCAAGAATGTTAAAGCTGATGCCTTGTCTCCCCAGTATTCTGAGTTGTCCAAGGAGGACTCCATGCCCACACCAGTCAAACCTTCAGATCATATCCTGGCTACCATCCGCACCAACTTAACCTTTCCTTCTTGAGGAACAGATCTTGGCTGCCCAACCTGTTGCTCCCACTAAGAGACCTGCTGGCAAATGTTTTGTACCTGAGGGGGTTGCGTATCAGACTGTTGTGCACATACCACAATTCCAAGACCGCCGGTCATCCTGGTAAGAACCAGATGTCCTGGGCTATTTCCTGTCAGTTCTGTTAGCCATCTCTCCGCACTGATGTTGCTGCGTACGTGGCTGCTTGTTCAGTCTGTGCCCAGAACAAATCTCCACGGCACCATCCCTTGGGCCTACTCCATCCCATTCCCAATGGGTAGCGTCCCTGGTCTCACCTGGTCATGAATTTTATTGTGGAACTTCCCGAGTCTCGAGGTTACCAGGTTATCCTCATGGTTGTCGACTGGTTTTCCAAAATGTGCCACTGTGTTCCTTTTAAGCGGCTGCCTACCGCTCAGGAGCTTGCCACAGTGTTTGCCAGGGAGGTTTTTTGCTTACGCAGGTTGCCTAAGGAGATTGTCTCGGACCGTGGGAGTCAGTTTGTCTCTAGGTTTTGGCGCACTTTTTGCTCTCAGTTGGGTATTCGACTCTCCTTCTCCCGGCTGTTCTTGATTTTTCTCCTCTCTCTTGCTGTGTGATTATTATTGTTGCATAAATAAATCGCTTTATTTTACTTTATCTTCATGTGGTCTGGTTTCCTGGCACCCTGACAGTGATGTGGGGGACCCCGTTTTATTTTTTACATTTTGGCGTGGGGTTCCTCTTAAAACCAATACCAGATCCGAAGGGCCTGGTATTGACTGGCGGGGGTAACCCCATGCATTTTTCTTTATTTTTTGAGATTTGACTCGTTTTTTTTTCTTTAGAAATATAATTTTTGCTGCAGCATGTTCTATGTATGCTACAGATGCGCCACTCATTAGGGGGCCCCCGGGCACTATATTTAAAGGATTTTTTCATTTTTATTGTTATTGTTTTACTTATTTAGCATATTTTAAAATCACTGCTCCTAAAAAAAAAAAACATTGTTTTAAAAAAAAAATGTTTATTGACGCTCAGGGCAGTACCAAGACCCCCATACCCTTTTTATGGTCAATTACTTGCATATAAGCCTTCTAAATGGGCACTTGATTTTTCCTGTTTGGCTCCCAAAAACTCCAATGGGGTTAGCCATTCAGGTTTGAACATTTTCCCTGTTCAGGAGTTCTGCTGCTGGGTTGTTTGGCCCATCCCGACCCATCCCCAATCAAGGCATCAAACCAAAACATAAAAAAGAGGTCCGCCACGGTGTAGCCTGTTCAAATATTTTTGTTTATTGTCAAAAAAAGCTCCATATACTCAAATAGAACGAGATTTAGTACAGTATAAAACCTCCAGCAGGCTGACGCTCGCCAATTTCAAGAGCTGGGAGTATCAGCAACAAAGGATGCGTGATGGCGTCATACTTAGGCCACTTCCTACGCATTTTGTCATCAATTTAACTGTATATATTGTACATCCACATTAGACCATTCCCTCAAGGATCTTACAATCTAAGGTCCCTAAATCACATTCATACATACGAAGGCCAATTTAGACAAGAGCCAATTAACTTACCAGCATGTCTTCAGAGTGTGGGAGGAAACCACAAAGGCACAGGGAGAACATGCAAACTCCAGGCAGGTAGTGCCATGGCAGGGATTAAAATTAATAACCCTAGTGCTGCCAGGTGGAAGCACTAATCACTTAGCCACTGTGCTGCCCTTGAACTGTTCATGTTAGTTGTGGTCCTATGCACTGCTATTAGCACACAACACATCCCATAGTCCCTAGTCCATTTCGGCTAAGCAAAACTGAAGGTACTTTTTATGAGTTAGGAACACATTCTTGAATGGCATTTTTTTTTCCAGAGTTAACTGTCACCTTAATATGAAATACCATTTGGATTTCACAATAGCTTGCAATTAATTCCTATTTTATACTGACAATTCATCTTTTAGAAGCTTCAGATTTTATGGTTAGGAAACATATTTCACTAGTAAAATGAACGGAGTGTATGCAGGGACCAGAACACGGGTGTCATCTTCATACCAAACAGCCCCGTCTAGGCGATTATATGAAGCATCTATGTCAGTTCCCATCAAACATGAATTCATTATGGTGATTATGCAATTCCTCCTAGTGCTGCTGTTTTATTACAGAAAATGAAATCTGGGCTTAAAGTATTTAGAGATCTATGGAGATAAATTCCCTTATGTAGCTAGTTATGATTTAATTTCAGGAAATTATATAGTTCACTGCTACTGTAGGGATTTCACTGATAACTTAACCGGCCCTACCACAGAGGTTTAAAAAGCATATTACTCTTTTATCCAGCGGCTTAAAGAGAACCTGTCAGATTTCGGCTTACCCTCTAAGTACATAGTTCTTAGTGTGCTGTGTACTCTTCGAACAGAACTATCCCTCTTCATGCCATCATTTGTGGGGGAACAAAACTGTAAATTTAGGTAGGTTGACTTATGGTAAATTCATCCTTATGCTCACCCCAGTGCTTTAGAGCTGAATGCATTTATTCTTGCTGATAGTGACATCACCACTGCGCAATACCTTAATGGCACCCCAATGCACCTTGTCAATGCACGATTACATACTACTGTGCATTGTGGTGTGCGACTTTAAAAAAAAAGTACATTTTTTGGAGCATTTTAGTGCACGGTGAGCTCATTCAAATGAATAGGCAGTGCACCCGTAAGATTTCTCTACCTTATGTCTGACAAAGCTCTGCCTTAAAAGATAGGTTCAGTCCAGAATGAAATATTCATCACAACCCTCCCTAGACCTCTACTGTTGGAGTAAGTCCTCGTTCAAGTCTATGGAGACTTACTGCACATGTGACGATAGCACCGATGTGTCTGAACCAAGGGTGTAAACATTGCAACAGATCACTGCCATTGGAAAGAGGTAAGTGGGCGAGGGCTAGCTTAGAATAGCTTAGAGGGCTGGGAAGGAAGTAAATCTAAATGGAACCTGTTCTTTAGATATACTGCAGCAGGCTGGCTCAGCTGCGCAATACGGCGGTTAGCAGGAGTGCTCCTGGGGGCGCGCGCCGCCGGAGGCACGCACCTGCCCCCATTAGGCAGCGGGGAAGCCGATCCACGGGGCCGGCGGCTGCGATTGCTGCCGGACACCCGCAATTGCTGCTCGTGGAGAGAGAACAAATGTCTGCTGTTTTAAACACAGCAGACCGTTGTTCCCTCTGGATTGAACACAGATCCTCCTATTTAGGATCACAGGTCTCCGTGTTGATTCCATAAGTCCCTCCCCCATACAGTTAGAAAACACCCCCTAGGCTCACACTTAACCCTTTGATCACCCCTGAGTTAACTCCTTCCCTGCCAGTGTCATTAGTACAGTAACAGTGCATATTTTTAGCACTAATTACTGTAGTAATGTCACTTGTCCCCCCAAAAGTGTAAAAAAATGTCAGTTAGGGGTCCGATCTGTCTGCCGCAATGTCGCAGTCCCGCTAAAAATTTCAGATTGCCACCACTACTAGAAAAAAAGAAATAAATAAATAAAAATGACATACTGTAAATCTTTCCCCTAGTTTGTAGTTGCGATAACTTTTGCGCAAGCCAATCAAAACACGCTTTTTTGGATTATTTTTACCAAAAATATGTAGCAGAATACAAATTGGCCTAAAAGGATGAAAAAATAAGATTTTTTTTTTTTTTTGGGAATGTTATATAACAGAATGTGAAAAATATTGTTTTTTCTCCAGATTTGTCGCTCTTTTTTAAATTTTTTAAATAAAAATCGCACAGGTGATCAAATACCACCAATAGAAAGCTCTATTTGTGGGGGAAAAAAAGACATCAATGTGAGGTGGGGTGGGGGGGGGGGGTGCCACAAGGAAATGAGGGGGGAGAGGATTTTTGTTCGAAGGGGGGATTTGGGAGATGTCAGGGGGTAAGTATTGTTTATGTTCAGGAAATCTGAGGGGGAGTGCTAAGAGTGGTGATTTAGGGAGATTTGTGTAGGGAGAGGGGATGGAGGAGGAAGAAGATTTGTGAGGGGGGATTTGGTGGGAATTTTTGCTGGGAAGGTGGATTTGAAGTAGGGCGAGAAGATGTGTACTAGATGGGGGAATTTTAGGGGTAAAAGATTTGCGCTAGGAGTAGTGATTCTTTTTTTTCTGGGGGGGGGGGGGGGGGGTAGAGTTGTACTGAAAAGGGGAATTTCTGCGGGGGGGGGGGACAGATTTGTCCTGGGAGAGGGAATTTATGCTTAGGGGGTATGCTTGCATATTGCTCAGTGTTTTTGTGGGGGGATTTTGGTGACACATATTGCTCGTACATCTAGGGGGGTGCAGTTTATCATTTTCGTCCTGGGCTCTATATGACCTTGTCCCGGCACTGTCAATGATGTCTATGAGATACAGACTTATTTTACTGTTGTGGGTTTAGTAACACTTTAACTCAGCGCTGTATGCATTGATACATTATTATTATTAATATTGTTTTTTAAATACAAGCAGTGCGTGTACCGGAATTTGACCTGCTTTCAGCCTCTTGCGGGCCCTGTACAGCAAAGCTTGACTAGGAGAGGGAAAAGCAGCACAAGGGGCTAATCAGCTGTGCTGCAGTACCCATGTGATAAAAAGGAGCATGTTGATAGGAGGAAGGAGCATACTGACAGAGAGATGAGCTCATTAGTCTGCTGATTTTCTTTTCACTGGGGGGAGGGACATGACCTGCAATTATTATTGAACTGCAGCAGAGAAAAAACAGATTTCCTGCCCTGCCAGACATGGCTGTGCTGTGTGGTAGAACTGTATAAATCTCAGAACAGGATGGACAGTGACAGAAATCATTTGACACCTAAAACAGCACTAGTGTACTTAATGCATTTCATCTTTGTGTTTAGCATTAAGTTTACATTTTCCTAAACAGATGTTTCTATCTGATTTTGTGGTAGTATGGCAGCAGGTCTGTGCCAACAGGCTTTGTGCTTGTGTTGGTATCAGTGTGAGGTAAGTTTGAGACACTACTGAGATCATTTAGAATTCATTGAAAGGTGCATTTGACCTCCTACTTACCTGCATTTGATCTGCATTAAGCAAATTTTTTATTCTAAACGGAGTAGTAAAAAAGTGCAAAACCCCTTTGAAGTGAAGTAAAGCCCTGAGACTCGTATTATGGCTTGTTGGCATTTGTAGTTCCTCATTAGTATCTTCTTTCCTTGCTTACATTATTTAACCACTTTCCCTTCCGAAGATTTACCCCCCTTCATGACCAGGCAA
Source organism: Pelophylax lessonae (assembly GCF_965119305.1). Taxonomy (NCBI): domain Eukaryota; kingdom Metazoa; phylum Chordata; class Amphibia; order Anura; family Ranidae; genus Pelophylax; species Pelophylax lessonae. The sequence goes on from NC_138771.1 coordinate 526,900,499, forward strand.
TTTTTTTGCGATAAGGCACTGCATTACTTTAACTGGCCATTGCGTGGTCATGCAATGCTGTACCCAAAAAAATGTATGTCATTTTTTTCCCCAGAAATAGAGCTTTCTTTTGGTGGTTTTTGATCACCACTTGGTATATATAGGTATTTGATCACCACTGTGTTTTTTTTTTTTTTTTTTTTGTACTATAAACAAAAAAAGATGGACAATTTAAAAAAAAAAAAAAACAATATTTTTTAAGTTCTGCTATAAAACATATCCATTAAAAAAAATGTAGGGAAACCTCATTTCTTCATATATTTATGATGTCCAATATGTATTCTGCTACATATTTTTGGTAAATAAAATCCCAATAAGAGTACTGTATATTGATTGGTTTGTGCAAAAGTTATAGCATCTACAAACTATTGTGTATATATACTGGAATTTTTATTTTTTTATACTAGTAATGGCAGTGGCAGACAATTGGACACTAACCGACATCTTGTGGAAACCAGTGACACTAATACAGTGATCAGTGCTAACTGTCACTGTACGAATGACACTGGTTGGGAAGGGGTTAAACATCTAGGGCGATCAAGGGGTTAAATGTGTGCCTAACCATGTTTTTATGTTTGCTATGTGGTGCTTTCAGTAAGGGATGTGCTGGATTTTATATCCTACTTATCACATCCCCACTGACAGGATGGAGCAGTTTATTGTTTACATAGACAGAGCTCCATCTCGTGTATATCCTACCTGATCAGCGGGTGCCAGCACCCACTGATCGGCTTCTGCTGTGGCTAATCATAACAGAAGCAGTGCACGCCCTCTATGTGGCCCTCTATATATATATGTGTGTGTATATATATATATGTGTGTGTATATATATATATATATATATATATATATATATATAGTGTGTGTGTGTATATATATATATATATATATATATATACACAGTATATGTGATTCTGCAGAGAACGGCCGCCCTGTAGCAGTAAATCTGCTATAGGGAAGTCGGGAACTGGCTAGTGCATACAAAAACTGCAGCTAATAAAATGTCCCCATTTGGCTAATGAGTGTGTTTCACATTTAATAAAGTGGATTTCGTAGTAAACATTAAAAATAGATCACAAGATTCTTTGAAGATGGGTACAGTACATACGCATGTTCTGAACCACAGACAAAATCAACGAAATCCCTGCAGAAATGAGCAATGTAAGAAAAGAACATAATTGAACAGCCAGCAGCCAGTAAAATAATGGAACACATACTATGTGTGTCTATAGATGCACACAGCCCAGCTTAAGAGCAAGTCTGCAGATGCACTCCCATAGGAAGCGGCTTCCTATGGTGGTGTGCAAAGAAGAGGAGGAGTCTAGAACACTGGGGGGGGGGGGCAGAAGAGGAGGATTGAGGCCATACTATTGTACAGAGCAGGTATGGTAAGTATAACATGTTTGTTATTTTAGAAAAAAGAAAGCCTTTAAAATGGCTTTACCTTAGAAAATGGGTGACTTTTGGGTGAAAACATTGATAAACAGACCACTAAATTTACATAAACTAAACTATGAAAAATAGCACCCCCAAAACACACTCTAATAAAGGGAAAAATCAGTAGATTTTTTTCTTAAGCAAATTTTACCTAAGAAGCTCAGTTTGTACAGCAAAATTTCTATGCTAACAAAGTGCAATGATGTGTCTTTATAATGCAGTGTTACACAGTTTTGTACTAAAAGTGCAGCGCTGAACAACAATATGTAAAAAAACAGTGATACAGAATACACACAAAATCCTATCTCATATGAACAATAAAGTGCAATGTGCAAATGCCAATATGAATAAAAAGCCCAGTTTATATTGGTGAAAAAAGCCCAACATAGAAAAGTCCCAGTCAGGGCCGCTGATAGGGGGGGACCACCAGTCCTCCCGTAGGGGACCTGGGCACACAGGGGGGGGACGACCCAACAACATGGGGAATTGGTGGATGTGGCAATTACAGAAGGAAGCCCTGTGCTGCTCTCTGCAGCAGCTGAAAGCCAGTTTCTCCCCCTCCTGCTAGCTTTCAGCCGCTGCAGGGAGAGACAAAGACACAGGGCATCATTCCCGTAATAGCTTCTCTGACACCGATCCCCCTCCCTGTTCTTCTCTGTGTTGGACTTTTTCACAATTATAAACTGGACTTTTTAATCATATTGTCATTTGCACATTGCACTTTATTTTTCATATGAGATAGGGTTTTGTGAGTATATCACTGTTTTTTACGTATTGCACTTTTAGTATATAAGCTTGTTCACAATGGTTTGACAATTGTAGTGCTAGCAGCTACAAAGTTTTGAATGTATTTAGCATGGTATTTCATACCATAGTATTACACAGTTGCAATGAATAATCAATGTATCAAGCTATTACGGGAATAGCGGAAATTGATTTCACTGAAAAATTACATACTTCGGCACTGGCCAAAGTGAAAACTCTCAGCTTCACTCACTGAGCTGCTTAGATAAAATATACCACACAGACAGGTCCAGGATAGGTAAAAGGGACTTCCATACCCCACACACGCCATTTAAAACCCATAGCAATGTTACAAAATTATCAAAAAACATTTTCATTTTAACTTCCTATTGACTCATTGACTTACATATGTAGCACTGCCCCCTAGAGGCTGCTGAAGATTACACCTTATGGATTCCCCTGGGTTACCCGTAGCAACTGCAATCAGAAACCTTAGTACTTTCAGTTCTTGGCTCAGTCAAAGATTAGTTCAGGGGATGTTGTTTTTGTGGTTTTATTGTAATTGGAATGGGAGAAGTGATGAGTGGGATACTCCAACAGTTAACTATTCACAATGCTGAGGACTCTAAACTTGAGAATGTGGCAAAGCCGCTGCTTCTTCCTGCCACTTGATTAAAGATAAGGTAAGTATTTCCATTACATTTCTCTTAAGGGCACTCCCCTAGTTCCCCCTTTCTCTCTGGGCTAGCTGACACCCGTCCACTGACTCTACACTCCAGAATGGTCCCCTTCCTGGGCAAACCCCTGGGCAAGTTCCTCTGTACTCATGGACACTGTTTTTCCAGATTCTGCTGTGCTCCGACTCCTGCAGTCATCTTCTCCTGGACCTCTGGGTTCAGCCTCACACCACCGGTACACTAGGCCGACTGCCTGTGATCACCACCAACTGCTGCAGAAGAGGAGGCAGCCGCCACCCTCCTTCTGGGACCTGGCTTCCCGCCTAAAGACCTCTACCTCATGTGCCCATGGCTTTTTATACCCTGTCCCACAATGCACCACTATTTGTGCCAACCCCTGGGACAGTACTAAAAGCCTCTGTGTCATTGGTCAGGTTTCCTCCAGCATCCAACGTGCCTCCCCATTGGATCAGCCGGGGACACTCCCTGAGACCAGATGAATCACACACTGGGCACACTGAGTAGACCTAACTATCAATCCTGCTCCCTGATAAGCAGAGTGCACATTTGTTTTACCTGCTACTCTTCTGATAAGCAGAGAGAGACAAAAAATACACTCTTACCTAGCACCTGAATAGGAGGGTACGTCACATAATTTTGCTGCCATCTCCAAATTTTTGCCAAAATTGTAGGAACATGCAAAAAAATTTCCCTCATCTCTAATTATTACTGAAACAGGGACAAGTATTTCAAAGTTCTAGCAGGAGAACACACAGACACATATATCCCCTAGATGTTTAAAGTGAAACCTAACTCTGCCCCTCTCTGTTTTTTTTCCTTCTCCCCTCTTACCTGTATATGTAACTCGGTTGTGCAGAACACGCATACTCATAGGCTCGGCGATCCAGTGGTGTTTTCTAGGGATCCACTGCTTCACCATAGCACATCAGGTCCTGTGCTGCATCTTCTGACATCACCAAGGGGTTTCTCCTCTGGATTGTGAAGTGGCCCTGTGATGACACGCACATACCAGGTTGCACCATCAGGGAGGTGGCTGCAAAAAAATCATTAAAAGACAACCAACATCCCTGATTACAAGGTGTAGTGCATACAGTGTAGAGTACTATGCAGCCTCCTGGGACCAGTGACGTGGGTATCCCAGGAGGCTGCGAGCACTGCACACGTAATTCTGGCCTTAACCAGATATAAGAAAGTGCAGAAAATGGTCTACAAAAAAGGTTTTTTTTTTCCCATAATTTTTTTGGAGGTTAAAGCAGTAGGGCAGGAAGAGATTGGTATAAAGTGGTTTGGGAGGGTAAAGTTCCACTTTAAGTGAGGGTCTCCAGTACATTAATTTAAACTTTGGCAATGCTGCAGCGGTTGCACGTGCAGCAGAGGGCCATCAACAAGTACCTGTGTGAGTATGGCACAAAGACAGGCTCGAGGGAGCTCGGCTTGTTTTCCCAATGCCAATGGCTGCTGATAAAGGATGCATGCACTGTACTATTACCATTTAAGGAGGCGACAAGGATAGTGAGCCGTGACAATGCGTGCATCAGTGACACTATCCATCTTGTGTTCCTGCTGGAGCATACTCTGCGTGGCATTATTGACAGGGCACTCACGGCAGAGTAGCGGGAAGAAGAGGAGGACTTCCTCTACGCCCAAGGCACGCTTAATGCAAAAAAAGGGGGGCCAATGCGCTACCAATGAAGTATAAGAAATGTGATAAAAAATGTGTATATAATATATCAAGAAAAAAATGTTTTAAGAAAAAAGCTGCCAATTGGGTAGTGTCACCACATACCATGTGAAAAAATATAAATAATAAATATATTGGCGCTGATTTCTCAGTGAGTCGAAGCTAACCAGTGATGAAGTGAAAAAAAATATATATTCATATTCCTGTGTTCAATGATAATATAACATGACAACAATAAATAGGTAAAAAAATATATAACAATGAATCACATACTGAAAGTGACCATGTGCAGAAAAATGTGCAAATATCACAAAATAACTAAACATCCAATGTGCAGGTGCAAACTTGATGAATAGATAAGCTCATTAAAAAAAAAAAAAAAAAACACTATTGGACAACAAACAAATATAGATATACAGTATATATAATATATTGCACTAATGGTGAATAAACATTCATCAAAGAAAAGTGTCCATGTGCAGAGTTCAAAATCATAAATAAAATGCTTCAACTGCGTGGAGTCATTCTTCAAATGCCAGCAAAATGTGTCACTAGTGTGGGAAAAAAATCCCAAAACCGCTATCCAACAATGAGTGCAATGGCCGCTCACCTCCACATACACTCAAATGAGCATTTGTATAAAGCAGGCTTGGCTCAGGGTCTTCCACCTCATAGGGACTAGTTTGGCTCACTAGTCAATCACCCCACTCATATAAATGGACTGGTTGGTTGGTTGTGCCACATCGCTCCCATAAGATAAGATAATCTTCTTAGGTCTCCCCCTCATATCAGAGAGCAGGATCTGTGAGTTAGGTCTGCTCAGTGTCCGAGACACTTTTCTTTGTGATATTTGCACATTTTTCTGCACATGGTCACTTTCAGTACGTGATTCATTGTTATATATTTTTTTACCTATTTATTGTTGTCATTTGACACAGGAATATATATATATATATATATATTTTTTTTCACATCATCACTGCTGAGTTTCGACTCACAAGAGAAATCAGTGCAGATTTATTTATTATTAATAATATTTTTTTACACTTAATGCAGACACCATTCTTGCGACGCCACAGAACACACAAGAGGAAAGAGAGGAGGTTAATGACATTGAAGCAGAGGAAGACATACGTCAAACCTTAATCAATGGTTTTCAGTCCCTAGAAACCTTGTGAGTAGTATGTGGCTGGGAGGAGGCAGTTCCAGATAGTGTAATCCTCAGTGACCCGAGAACTCTGCTTCTTATGCTTCTGCAAACTTGCAGTGCATAGGCTCCCATATTCTTCAAAGCCTGCGAAAGGACCCGAGAATTCGTGGCATCAAGGAGAAGGATCATTATTGGTTGGCAATCCTCCATGACCACCGTTACAAGAGGAAAGTCTCTGAACTCATCCTGCCCTCACAGAGGGAGCTCAGGATAAAATATCTTGAAGACACCTTAAAGAGGAGTTTATGCAACATCTTTCCAGACTCTGGTAGGTTACAGTCTCATGGAAAAGGTAATTTTGAGGCTTCTGTTGGTCAAAAGAGGAGCGGAGGAGAAGGGGGCTGCATCTACATCCCATCGGCAGCCTCTATATCATATGGTGGAAGATTATCTAGGGGCGAAAATAGACATGGAGAGCTTTCCAGTAGAAGATCCACTGTGTTACTGGGTCATGAAAATAGACCACTGGCCAGAACTTGCTCAGTATGCAATTAAGCTGCTGAGCTGCCCTGCATCCAGCGTGCTTTCTAAATGGGCATTCAGTACTGTTGAAGGTTTTGTGACAGATAAAAGAGCATGTCTGTCCTCAGACTCCATTGACCTGCCTAGCTTTGTGGGTGTTGATTTTATCTTGAAGTTATTTTTTGGTATAGGTTTCATGGGCACAATTAACATCCAAGGACCAAAATAAAGCAATATTCAAATTAGATTTGTAAATTTATTTTGAAACTTCTCTGAGGTTATTGTTGGACATTGTTTTAGGGTTACGATGTGAAGGCACTACCAACACCCAAATCCCAATTTTTCTGCACCTGTTACTTCTATCCAAAGTCTGCGAAAGAGACACCAAACTTTATCTAAAAAAAATTGTTAATCTTTGGCTGAGTGTACTATAATTTGGCTTCTTCACATAAGGTTTGCTCATTGTGGTGCAAATTTTGTTATGTCGAACCAAAGTCTGCCAAAGGAGACACCAGAATTTATTTAAAAAATCTCTAAATTGTGGCCTCATCATACAGACTGGCCCCCCAAATCGTTGTTTACAAAATGAAGAAAGCTTTTAAGGGTTAGTGATATATTTTTTTCCCCCCTCCCCCTTTCCACCCCACACCTCTCACCGCCTTCTCTCATTTCTGTTTCCAACCTTTCTTCTCTCTTTCCTCTCCTTTGGCTTATTCCAACTCTGCCTCTACTATATGACCCTCCCACTCTGGGGAGGCCTGGTTGGTCTCTAGACCTACCGACTATTACTATACAGGTTTATTTTTTCTTCTGCACAAATTCTTTTATGTCCACACCATAATTTTTGATAAATGTCATATGACTTTTTAGTCCTTCTTAATGTTTTGAATATACACCTTTCCGGTTTAAAGGAATGACTAAGGAATACTTATTTATGACCTGTTCATTGAAAATGTTACATGTGTTATAAAAATGTATACACGTGTTTTCTTTTTGTTTCACCATTACTTGTAACTCCATTTTTTTCTAAATAAAGCACTTTATTGTGAAAAAAAAGAAAACTTGGAGGGAAAATCAACTTAAATGTCTTTTTTTTCTTTATAAATGTCAGTTTTGCTGCAGCAGGTTCTCTACATGGTACAGATGTGCCACTTTACAGGTAGACTAAGGGGAACCCCCCCCCCCGCACTATATTTAAAGGAATTCGTCATTTTTAGTTTAGTTTTCAGTTTTAGTTTTAGTTTCACTTGGTATCACCCCTTTTGGAAAATACAGAACCAAGTATCATTTTGTGGTGCTACGTTGGAAATCAGTAAAATAGATTACCTAAAGCCAACAATAGACCTTCCCCCAAAAACAATATCACCACCTAGCAAAATAGATCCAACCCAGCAACAATCGATCTCCCAGCAGCCAGCATAAAGAGACTCCTCCCTCAATAGTAGGTCTCTCCCAGCAACAATAGATCCCACACCATTAACAATAGTCCCCCCTGGAACTATAGATCCCCTTCAGAGATAACAAAACACTCCAGCACACCCCAGCACTTTTTGCCATTACATACATTCAGTGCTAGAGATGCCGGAACTGCATCCCCCCCGCGTTCCTGCTGTAAAAAAAAGCCCTGAGCATAATTAAAATCACTGCTGCTTTAAAAAGGATCTTTTTAAAAAAGCAGTGGTTTGAGTCCAAACTTTTGCGATGCTCGAGAGTTCTGGTGCAAACCAAACCAGGGGATGTTCGGCCCAACTCTACTGCAGATGAACATTACCACCTTCAGGCTGCAGTGTTCATCTGCAGGGGCCATTTATTAATAGTGTAACTGTCAGAATCTGTTGCAGTATTAAAAAAAATATAATAACTTTAATTTTAACAACTTAAAAACTTTTACTTTTTTACATTTTTATGCTTCTGAAATCAGAGCTTTTTAAATTAAATATTGTAACAAAGAAAACCCTTAAATATTCTTGAACATTATTTGAAAAAATGTTTTGAGATGTAGCCTGGGAAACTAGGAATCAATGATCTCTGGTCACAAATGGGTTAAATCACAAAATGGCTTGTGAAGCAATTATATATCAATATCAATGTGGTATTCTGTAAGTGCGAACCTTTCATACATACTATGAACTATTCATACTGGACTCCTACTGTTTCTTTATTCCATATAAAAACGTGACTGTGAGGTAAACAAACGATTTTTTTTGTTCAGTGTTGATAGTCAAGATAATAAGCTCAGAATTTCCCATGCTGTGTTGTAAACATTTTCAATCTCAGTTATACCCAGAAAGCCAAGGAAATGGTTCTCAGCGACAGTTCCTCATCCTCTAAATTGCAGATAGGGGAAACACAGATTACCCACAGTTTGTCGCTACTTATCCCAAGTGGCGTATGCTGAGAAGGAACCCCGTCAATGCTAAGGATACATCGGTAAAACAGGGCGCTCAAACAGTTTTCATAACACAGTGGCTAGTAGGACCGGAAAGGAGAGAAAATCTTTCTAGCATGAAGAGTAATAATATTTTTCTTTGTCTGTTTTGTTGTCCATTGGAAAAGACTTCTCTGTATGGTTGTTATTGCTGTGTGCTTAATCATTGGTAAAATTGAATTTTACCTCCTGTTCTGGAGATAGTCCAGAGGAACAGGAAGTGAAGGGAAATCATCCTACTTGGGGCACAGATGGCAAAGTTAATAGAGGTTCAAGTTCACTGCTACCATGGGTTTGAAGCGAATTCCCTGCATTCACCAAGTTTGTGACTTCACAAACTTTTGGCTAAAAACTTTGCAGACTCACTACTAGAAAAAAAAAGAACAACCTACAGTATATTGTGTATATTGGGTCTTCCCACACTTCTGCCCCACAGCCAGGCACACAACAGGCTCATTCAATCTTTCTTCAAGGATCAGTATAGGGGATGTTTTTTTTTTGTGGTTTTTATTTTTGGAGAACTGGAATAGGGTTGAGGGAAGTGGTGGGCTACTCCAAAGATAAGAACCTTGTAAAACTTGAGGATTTGGTATTCCTTTCTGAGCAAGCTATAATATAGTCTGGGCTTGTAACCAACAGTAGACTTCAGCTTACGTAGTAATTAGAGCGACAAGAGCAGAGTCCTTTAAGTAGGGGATTATCTGGACTAAGCTCTTCAGGACACCAGGCGGTGACCCTTTAACAGACCCACAGCTGACTATAAAGCATCAGAGGGGTAGCTAAAGGACAAGGTCCCCAAGATCTCTCAGTGTCTGCACCCACAAGTCCCAAGGACAGATGGTAGCCTTCTTCCAATCTCCAAGCAACATCCAGTAATACCAGACAGATCTTTGGCAGACAGCTCCCCTCAGTCAGCTTTTCCTTAGTATCTGGGTCTCAGCATTCCTTCCCTCAGGTCACCCACCTGTGCCCTCATCAAAAGCAGCTTCTGCCTAGTAGAGCAGCGTGCCTAGTAGGCTGGACTAATCCACTCTGGGAGAAGACCCTGAGCTCTGTGTGCTCCCAGAATATATGCAGTCTCCAAGAATGCCATCAGAGCCTGCTTCTCTGTAATAGGCCAGTGCTGTATCAATATCCAAGCTGCCATCTGCATTACTCCACAACTATCATCCAGAAATTTCTCAAGTTACCTTTGCAAGTTACCTGGATACAGAGGTAGCTATCAGACAGACTAGCAGAAGCAGAGCACAAGGAACAGACCTACAGTGAGGGGAAAAATAATTGCACCAACTGTTGCTGCTCGGTGATGGACTAGGAGCCCATTCCAGCCTTGTGTAGGTCTACAATCTTGTCCCTGACATCCTTGGACAGCTCTTTGGTCTCGGCCATGGTGGAGAGATTGGAATCTGATTGATTGATTGATTGCTTCAGTGGACAGGTGGCTTTTATACAGGTATCAAGCTGAGATTAGGAGCACTCCCATTAAAAGAGTGCTCCTAATCTCAGCTTGTTACCTGATAGCAAGAAGAATAATCAGCGCAATCCCCAATTAAATCCAAATAGTGATAATTGAAGGCGGCTTACATTAAGTGTTTCCACTGCACCCAGATGATACTAAAAAATACAATGCGGCGCCACTCAATAAATAATCATATAAAAAATATTAAAAAAAAACTGTGAATTAGTGCATCAGAAATACTCTGTAATCAATATTATATTGTATGAAAATTTAAATAAATACATTCATAACTAATTAATTAATTAATTAATTCAATCTTCAGTGCTGCATAAAGTGCTGGTGGAGGTGACCACTCTACATTCCAAAAATCAAATTGATAAAAAAAAAGTTTGTGAAAAATATCAAAGTCTATATATAACTGAATAAATAAATGAATCTTCAGTGCTGAATAAAGTGCTAGTGCAGGTGTCCACTCCACACTCTAGTGATCCTTGTGACAATGTGCTTATTAGCAGCTCACCTCAATGAGTCAAACAAGCTTGCGACACTCTGGCCATACAGTGATGCACCTCCTTCATCTTCCAGATTACAGTATGCGTGATCTCCGATAGGGATCTCCACCAGTGATCCCTAATACTCTGACTCCTCCACCCTCCTCTCACAGGGTTTCAGGAGGCAGGTCATGTTCAACAATAATGTATGGAAAATAAAGGAAGGACAAAAGAGTTCCTGTCACACTCACCAACTTAAAAACTGCAAGCAAATGTACAGAAAAATCAAGTATTTTAAAACCTTACTTGTAGCACTTTTATTTCAATAGTTTATTAACTTGCAATGTGCCTTGCTAAGGAATTTGTCTACTCCATAAAGAATTAATTCCCTAGCACAGCCCCCTCCCTCCATTCACATCGCCACCCTCTCCGCTTTTGGGCGTGTCTTAATTACTCTTTGTTCTATCCTATGCCAGCTCCTCTGCTCCTCCCCTCACCTCCCTACATAATTATTTTTATATAGCAGTCGGGGGGGACGATCTTAGGGGAATAATATAGTCACACGAGTAACAGCTCTGAATCTGTGAGGTTGCTGATATCACATCCATGCTGAGTCTCAGGGCTTCTGGATGTTTATACAAGAGAGCATTTACAGGTAAATACAGTGCATCCGGAAAGTTTTCACAGTGCTTCACTTTTTCAACATTTGGTTATGGTATTGACTTATCCAAAAATGGATTACATTCATTATTTTTTTAAAATTCTACAAACAATATCCCATAATGACAATATAAAAGAAGTTTGTTTGAAATCTTTGCAAATTTATTAAAAATAAAAAAAAAAATCCAATGTACATAAGTATTTACAGTCTTTGCTCAATACTTTGTTAAAGCACCTTTGGCGCCAATTACAGCCTCAAGTCTTTTTGAGTATGATGATACAAGCTTGGCACACCTTTTTTTTTGGGCAGTTTCCCCCATTCTTCTTTGCTATATCTCTGAAGCTCAATCAGGTTGGATGGGGAGCGTCGGTGCACAGCCATTTTCAAAAATGTTCAATCAGGTCCAAGTCTTGGTTCTGGCTGGGCCACTCAAGGACATTTACAGAGTTGTTCTGTAGCCACTCCTTTGTTATCTTGGCTGTGTGCTTAGGGTCGTTGTCCTGTTGGAAGATGAACCTTCGCCCCAGTCTGAGGTCCAGAGCGCTCTGGAGCAAGTTTTCATCAAAGATGTCTCTGTACATTGCTACAGTCATCTTTCCCTCGATCCTCTTCCAGTTCCTGACGCTGAAAAAAAAAACTCACAGCATGATGCTGCCACCACCATGCTTCACTGTAGGGATGTATTGGCCAGGTGATGAGTGGTGCTTGCTTTCCTCCAGGCATGGCGCTTGCCATTCGGACCAAAAAGAGTTCAATCTTTGTTTCATCAGACCAGAGAATTTTGTTTCTCATGGTCTGAGAGTCCTTCAGGTGCCTTTTGGCAAACTCCAGGGGGGGGCTGTCACGTGCATTTTACTGAATAGTGGCTTCTATCTGGCAACTCTACCATACAGGCCTGATTGGTATAGTGCTGCAGAGATGGTTGTTCTTCTGGAAAGTTCTCCTCTCTCCACAGAGAAACACTGGAGCTCTGTCAGAGTGACCATCTGGTTCTTGGTCACCTCCCTGACTAAGGCCCCTCTCCCCTGATTGCTCAGTTTGGCCGGGCAGCCCACTCTAGAAATAGAGTCCTGGTAGTTCCAAACTTCTTCCAATTGCCAATGATGGAGGCCACTGTGCTCATTGGGACCTTCAATGCTGCATACATTTTTCTATACCCTTCCCCAGATCTGTGCCTCAATCCAATCCTGTCTCGGAGGTCTACAGACAATTCCTTGGACTTCATGGCTTGGTTTGTGCTCTGACATACACTGTTAACTGTGTGACCTTAAATAGACAGGTGTGTGCCTTCCCAAATTATGTATAATCAACTGAATTTACCACAGGTGGACTCAAATCCTGTTTACTCTAGGTGGTCTCCAATCATCCCAAGGATTATCAGTGGAAAAAGGATGCATCTGGGCTCATTTTTGAGTGTCATGGCAAAGGCTGTAAATACTTATGTACATGTGATTTTTTCATTTTTTATTTTAATAAATTTGCAAAGATTTCAAACAAACTTCTTTCATGTTGTCATTATGGGATATTGTTTGTAGAATTTTGAGGGAAATAATTAATTTAATCCATTTTGGAATAAGGCTGTAACATAACAAAATGTGGAAAAAGTGAAGCGCTGTGATGCTTTCCGTTTGCATTGTAAAATGAATAAAATGTATTAAATACATCAACTATCTTATGGGAAGAATGCTGTTTAAATTTATGGTCTCTTGACAGGGCCTCTTTGGGTTGTACGCACCCCGGGGAAGGAACTGAGGCCATTCCTTTTATGTTCCTTGTAAAAGTCAAAAGTCATGCATCCGCGCTAAATATAGTAAATAAAATACATGGCTGTACATATTTATACTTCCTCTCACCGACCCTCAGGTCACTACAGGACACAGAGGTAGAAGGAGTCAGCACTGCACACAGAAGTGTTGGATGCTGAAAAGATTTTGAGGAGGATTTCTCTCTATCAGAGCAGCATTTGGCAGCACAGGCAATGGGAGAGATAAGTATTTACTTTTCTCTTTGTAGAGACCGCTTTTTTTTTTGCATTTTCTTGTTTGAGACAATGTCCCTTTAACCACTTGCCGACCGCCGTCAGTATATTTACTGTGGCGGTCAGCCCCTCCTGGGCAAAGTGACGTAGGGGTACGTCGCTCGCCCCCGAGCCTCTAGAGGGCGAGCGCACGCCACCAGATGCGTGCTCCCGCCCCCGCTCGTTCACTAACATCCCCACGTGAGTGTCTGCCGGCCACTCGCGATCTCCTGCTGGAGAGGGAGAAAGGCAGGCGGCTAATGTAAATAAAGCCGTCTGTCATTCTCCCTGGTGTAACTGCAGAGACTATACGATCCTGCTATGTAGGATCGTATTTCTCTGTGGTTACATCACAAGCCACGCCCCCCCCACAGTTAGAATCACGCCCCTAGAGATACATTTAACCCACTGTTTACCAATAAAGATAACCCCTTCCCTGCCAGTGTCATTTTTACAGTAACAGTGCATATTTTTAGCACTGATTACTGTAGTAATGTCACTGGTACCCCCAAAAGTATCAAAAATGTCAGTCAAGGGTCCAATTTGTCCAGGGTCCAATGTCGCAGTCCCACAAAAAAAATAGCAGATCGCCGCCATTACTAGTTAAAAAAACCAATAAAAATTACATAAATCTTTCCTGTAGTTAGTAAACGCAATAACTTTTGCGCAAACCAATCAAAATACGCTTATTGCAATTTTTTCCACCAAAAATGTGTAGCAGAAAACAAATTGGCCTAAAATGTTCAAAAACTTAGATTTTTTAAATTTTTGGAGGGGAATTTCATATAAAAAAAATGTGAAAAATATTGTTATTTTTTCAAAATTGTCGCTCTTTTTTGTTTATAGCACAAAAAATAAAAATTGCACAGGTGATCAAATACAACCAAAAGAAAGCTCTGTGGGATAAAAAGGACATCAGTTTAATTTGGGTACAGCGTCGCACGACTGCCCAATTGTCCGTTAGTCATGCAGTGCCGAATCGCAAAATAGGCCCTGGTCTTTGAGCAGCCAAATCCTCCAGGGCTTAAGTGGTTAAGTACCCCTAAGTGGCCTCATCTAAAACAAATAAAAATTATCATCATTTACCATTTGCCCTTGTTATCTTCAGGTTAGATATAACGGAAAATTGATATCAAATACTTACCGTAATTTTCCTTTCCTGATGGACTCCATGGCAGCATACGTTCGGGTAGGCTCCGCCTCCTCTCCTACCTCATAGGACCCCACTCCCATAAACCTTTGCTCCCTTTCAGCATCAGTGTTCTGTAACTAGCCTACTCAGGAATTGGGAGGGGACTCCTGCTGCCATGGAGTCCATCAGGAAAGGAAAATTACGGTAAGTATTTGATATCAATTTTCCGTTTTCCTGACAGACTCCATGGGAGCATACGTTCGGGAAATAACTCGCTATACACTCCCGGGTGGGAAGATGCTGAACAAAGAAAACTTTAATTGGCACTGTCAACTGACAAGACTTGTACGCCAAAATTAACGGAAGATAAAGCAGCAGGTTCAATACAATAATGGGAAAGGAAAGTATTGACAGATGACCAGGATGCTGCTTTGCAGATCACGTCAGGCGCGACGTGTTCGGAAGCTGCCCAAGACGTAGCGACGCTTCTTGTAGAGTGAGCTGTAATCGCCTCTGGAGGAGCCAAGCCCTTCGCTCTATACGCCCATTGGATAGCCTGAACGATCCACGCAGCCACTGCTCTAGAAGATGCACGCATTCCTTTCTTTTTGCCATGGAGCAGAACAAAAAGGAAATCCGATTGGCGGAAGGAGGATGTGGCCTCCAAATATTGACTTAGAGTGTTGCCCACGTCTAGAGGATGGACTGAAGATTCCTCATCAGTTCTGAAGGTGGGAAGAACTATCTCAGCATTTTCGTGGAAGACAGAGGTCACTTTTGGATTTGACCCCAGCATAGGGATTAAGACCACCCTGTCTTGAAAAAAGGTCAGAAAAGGCTCTTTGTGACCCAAATTGTGTATCTCAGAGACCCTCTTAGCGGAGGTAATGGCCACCAAAAATGCTGTCTTCAACGTAAGTTCCTTGATAGACATGGAACCAACATCCTTTGAAGAAAAAAAGTCCAAAACTAATGGAAGATCCCATTTTGGAAATCTCGGCCTTCTCTGAGGCCTAAGCCTGACTGCGCCCTTAAAAAATTGCTGAATCAGATGATGACTTGCCCACTGAATTCCGGTGAAGGCTGAAATGGCGGATACTTGCACCCGAAGAGAACTAACCGAGAGGGACAGATCCAGACCAGATTGCAAGAAACTTAGAATCTGCTGAATAGTAGGTGAACCTACTGGACCTGACCTCTGGGCCTGATGACTCATGAACCTGGCCCATATCCTTTCATATACCCTGTTGGTGCTAGGTCTTCTTGAACTCATGAGAGTCGGGATCACCTCTTCTGGACATCTGAGAGCTTCCAACCTCCCCCTCTCAAGAACCAAGCCCTGAGGTGCAGCCGTGCAGGGCATGGGTGCAGAGTAGGACCCTGAGATAGAAGGTCCGACCTGAGAGGTAGAGGGATTGGATCCCTGAAGCTGAGAAGGGACAGCAGGGGAAACCATGGCCTGTTGGGCCAGAAGGGGATTATTGCCACGATCTCTACTTCCTCCATCTTCAGTCTCCGCAGGAATTGGAGTACTATTGGCACTGGTGGAAAAGCATAAGCAGACTGGAAGTTCCACCTGTCCCTGAGGGCATCCACTCCGAAGGCTCGAGGATCTCTGAATCTCGTGTAGTACTTCCGAAGCTTCTTGTTGCGTGGACTCGCAAACAGATCCACTTCTGGCGAAATCCCCAGGGACAGCACCCAGTTGAACACCTCCTGATGGAGGGACCACTCGTTGTTGTCTAGTTGGAAACGGGATAGGAAGTCTGCCTCCACATTCAACACTCCCGGGACAAAGACCGCTGAAAGATTGGCCAGATGATGCTGAGCCCATGTCATGATCGGCTCTGTTTCTTGGAGGAGAGACATACTGCGTGTTCCTCCCTGCCTCTTGACATAAGCCACTGCCGTGGTGTTGTCCATCCTTAGCAGCACTGAGGCCCCCTGCGTTAGATGGTGAAAAGCCTGAAGGGCTTTGAGGGCAGCTCGTAGTTCTAGAATGTTGGACACCACTCCGTGACCGGGAAAGTTCCATCTGCCTTGTGCCACTTCGGACAGACAGTGGGCTCCCCAACCGGTACTGCTGGCATCGGAAGTTATCGTAATCCAGGAAATTGGAGCAATTGAGTGGCAGTTGGTCAGATTTGTACGGCGTAACCACCAGGGAAGGCATCCCTTCATGAATGGGGTCAGGTGAATAACTTGTGACAAATTCTCCGTCGTCCACTGTTGGAGAAACCCCTTCTGGAAGGGTCTGAGCTTCCACATAGCCCACTTCACCATGGGCGAGGTGGCTACGAGCGTCCCTACTACCATTAGACACTGACGGGCAGTGAGACGAGAGGCAGCGAGAGCGTGAGACACCCTGCTCTGGACTACAGGAATTTTCTCTTCTGGCAGGGAAATGGCACACTTCACCGTGTTGAACAGTGCCCCAAGAAACACCAGCGACTGCGTAGGCACCAGATGGCTCTTTTCTAGATTCAGAATCCAACCGAATTCCTGAAGCGTAGAGATCACTTGCTCCAGATGTAAGAGTAACTGATGTCTGTCCTGGGACAGAAGGAGGAGATCGTCCAGATAATGATGCAATCTGATGCCTCTGGTCCTGATGAGAGTCACAACTGCCAGTAAGGTCTTCGAGAACATGCGAGGCGAAGTTGAGAGCCCGAAGGGAAGACACGTAAATTGCATGTGAGCATGACCTACAGCAAACTGGAGGAACTGATGGTACTCTCTTGCCACAGGAACGCGTCACTCCCGCGCATGCGCACTGAATCTAGTGCCCGGCGGCTACTGCGCATGCGCAGAAGCGCCGCGCAACCCGGAAGCGGCGGCCGCGATAGCGGCCGTGGCGGGACCGGGAGCCACCGGACAATGCAGAGAAGGAAAACACGGCAGACAAAACACCAGCAGTAAGTAAGAACGGCCTGACATATGCCTAAACAATAACCTCAGACTAGCACACAAAAGGCACAGTAACCATAAGAATAAACAAATAAAAAAGGTCCCATCACAGGGCTTACCACCCTGCCCAAGCAGAGAAGGGTCCCGGAGGCACATCACCGGACTGTATCTTCGGGCAAAATTAGGCCACCCGCGGCAGCTGGGCTCTCTCGGCAAGACCACAGCGATCCTGCTGAGGGTCTCTTCCATTGCCCCCTCCATACCCTGCTAATAGCCAGGGCTTAGCGGAGGCTCCACGACCCATTCTGCTTCCAGGTATAGGACTGAAACAGTAGGAACATAAAAACCATATGTATGAGGAGGACGAAAAAAGAACACTGATGCTGAAAGGGAGCAAAGATTTATGGGAGTGGGGTCCTATGAGGTAGGAGAGGAGGTGGAGCCTACCCAAACGTATGCTGCCATGGAGTCTGTCAGGAAAAACTATTTATAGGCTTTCATAAAGAGTTTTGCTCCTGTATCTAAATTAGTCACTTTTAACATCTACATGCGAGTGTGACCAAGACGTAGTGTTTTTTCCTGCCTTTAAATGTCCTCAGTCTGATGGCCAGCATCATTCAACCCACTTCCTCTGAGCCCAGGTCATATTGGACTCTTCCTAAGTCTTCTTTTCAGCACATGAACTGATCGTGCTGCTTCTTTATCCAACTCTTCAGTTTTTCTGTACAGTGACTGTAAGAGGCTAATGCCAGATTACATTCAGATACCTACATGGCTAGCATTATAAACAGACATTTATTGATGCATTAATGAAGGTGAGAGAAGGTGCACATTCTCAGTTTGGTGTGTATTGCTAGAGTTTTTTTTTTTTGTTAGGAGAGTGCATTTGATCAGCAATTGGCCAATCAGCACTGTCCAGGCAGAGGGGCGGGGCTCCTGTAACCCAGTGTTTCTCAACCTTTTTTCAGTCACAGCATCCTTTAAAATTATGATTAATCTCGAGGCACCCCATTTTAAAATGTTAAAAATAGTGCTAATAGCTTTAGAGAATGCAGCAACATCCACATGTAGGACACCCAACCATAGAAGTGATTTATTCTTTCAAAGAAATACCATTTTGCACACTGGTACTGACTAGTATTCCGTTGTTTCTTTTCTTCCTCAATTTCTCTCCATCAGTCAGCTTATGTCACCCCAGTGCTGAAGGAAAGGAGCACATGAGGGACAAACAAGGATGCTGTGGAAGCAAAAGACACCCTACGTATTAACTGATGTCATTGGTTGTCAGGATGCCAGTGTCTAGAAAGGCTTTGTGTAACTAAAAGGCAGGCTTGATCCACCTGCTGGCTTGTATACAGTTTTTGATACATTTTAGGCATTTTGCCAAGACACCCCTGAAAAAACCTCAAGGCACCCAGGTTAAAAAGGCTGCTGTAGTCTTAAAGGACAATCACAGGAGAATGAAAACTCCTCCTACAAGCCTTTTTTTAACATAAAAGAAAACATAAGAGAAAACAATATGTCAGTTTGAATGATACACAACATTAGGAGTAACATAATCAACAAAGTTATCAACAAGTTATGCAACAAAGTGCAAGGTTTCCACACTTTGTCAAAGATATGACACCTAGACATATTAATCACAAGGAGTCTTTCGTATGTGAAGTTGGTGTGGATGATGTTGACAGTATCAGATATGTTTGGTGCATCTAATGATTTTCATTTTCTGGGGATGGTATTTGGCGCTGCTAGTAAAATATGCGTGACTATGAGTCTCATGGGGTTTGGAAAGTGGTCAATTCCTAGGCGGAGTATGGCTAGGTCTAGGGTGGGGGTAGTGATAATACCTATAACTTTAGATATTAGACTAAACGTTTGTCTCCAGAAGCTTGTAATGTTCGGGCATTCCCATAAAATGTGTATAATATTCCCTATTTGCCCACATTGGCACCAGCAGTCAGGGGAATTGTCTGGGCTAAGTTTGGCCAGTCTGTATGGCGTGTAATGCCATCTGTGCAGGATTGTCAATTACATTTCCCAATGGCTATTGCAGTGTGAGAATTTGTTGGTGGACTGTATTGCCTCTTGACATTGTTTCACAGAGTATGTGGATCCTAGTTCGCTTTTGCATCTAAGTATAGGTGCAATTTTTTGAGGAAGGTTTTTATCCTGTAAGAGGTCACAGAAAAGGGAAATACCCTTAGTGAGGGGGTTGGGTTGGGATAGCAAATCCCATGCTTTAGGAGGGATTTAAATTTTTGGTAAGGTTGGATGGTTGAATAGGAAACTCCGGATACGGAGATATGTAAAGTATGCGAGGATTGGGAGTTGGTTATCTGCTTTCAAGTGTTCCCATGTTTGGAGTTTGGATTCTGAGAAGAGGTTTTGGATTTTATGTAGACCTTTCAGTTGTAAGGGTTTAGTATATAAGAAGGGGACAATGGCTTCTATTGCTTGTAGGGGAATATCTGGTAGCGTAATTTGGGTAAATTGTTTGGAGATGGTGGGCAGTAGTCGCCATACCAGTATGGAGGCAGCTATAGGGGGAGAGAGGGATGAAGTATCCCACTGTCTCCAGGAATCAAACATTAGTAGAGATGTGAGGTCTGAGGTAGGGACTAAGGATTTTTCGGTTTCAATCCAGAGTGGTGATTTTGGAACCAATGTTTGAGTTGAGCAAGAATTGCTGCGCCGTGGTAGTCTAATAAATCCACCATGCCCATACCTCCAACCCTTCTGTGTTTGAGTAGGTTTGAGCGGCTGCATCTCTGTTTTTTACCCTGCCATATAAAGTTGTTCATAAGGGACATTAAGGTTTTGAGATATGTTTTTGGTACAGTGATGGAGAGTACTCTGAAGATGTAGAGGATCTGAAGTAGGATTGTTATCTTAAAAGCTGTCAGTCTTCCTGTCCAGGAAAGCTTGCAATGGGACATGTGGCTTAGCTGTTGTTTAATTTTGTGTATCACTGGTGGGAAGTGGGGTAGTGTTTTAGTTGAATTGGTTAGGGTGATTCCTAGGTATGGTATTTCCTTCGCATTCTATGTGTAAGGTAGATTGTCTTGTAGAAGTTTCTGGGTCCCGGGGGGTGGGGGGTCCCTGAGTTTAGTATGAGTGATTTGGAAAAATGAATCTTGTAATAGGAGATGGCACTGAATTTCGTTAGTGTTGAGTGGGCGCGGGTCAGGGAAGTTTCCGAGTCAGTTAGCAGAAGAATGACATCGTCCGCGAAGAGGTTAATAGTGTGTGATTTGCCATTAAAATGGAAACCTGTGATAAGGGGGTTTGTGCGGATGGATTCTGCTAGGGGTTCTATTACCAGGTTGAATATAGAGGACGATAGAGCGCGTCCTTGCCGTGTACCATTGGATATGACAAATGTTTTAAATAGAACGCCCGAAGTGTAGACTTGTGCTGAGGGATGTGAATATAGGGCAAGAATTGCCAATTTGATACTACCCTGGAAACCAAACTTAGACAGCATGTTGGTCATGTATTGCCAGTGGACCCTGTCAAACGCCTTCTCTGCATCCACAGATAAATGCAGAGAGGGCGTTCAAGACTTTTCAACATAATGAATAATATTAAGAATTCTTCTAGTTGCATTGGATGGTTGTCTCCCTCTCATAAACCCCATCTGGTCGCTTTGGATTAGGGAAGGTAATATGGTAGATAGTCTGTGGGCTAATATCTTTGCATATATTTTGATGTCGGAATTTAGGAGCGAAATGAGCCTAAAGTTAGCTGGAGTAGTGGGGTCTTTCTCAGGTTTTGGTAGGGTCACCACATAAGCCTTCAACATTTCTTGTGGAAAAGAAGAAGTGAAGGTCACTTTGATGTATACTTGTAGCAGATATGGAGTTAATGTTATGTCAAATACTGTGTAATACTCGTTGGATGGACCATCTGGTCCTGGAGACTTGCCACTGGGCAAAGATGCTATGGTCTTCTTTATATCACTAATGGAAAATGGTGAATTGAGATATGTAAGTTGTGCTTCTGTTAGTGAAGGTCTGTATTGCCTTAACTCTCCTAGCCAGAAGCTTGTCCGCTTGATTACCATTGGCATAGGAGTTGAGCTTGAGACATTTTAGGTATTTGTCATATTTGTGCATGAGTAGGATTCTCAGCTCTTCTCTAAGTTTTTGGAGAGAGGCAGATGTAGTGTAGGATGTGTTAGTTTTGTTGGCGATTTCTAGAGTGTGGAAGTCTTTGGCGAGATTCGCTAGTTGAAGGTCATAGGATCTTTTGGCCCTGGCTCCCTGTTGAATTAGGATTCCCCTTATGGATGCTTTATGCGCATTCCATAAGGTGTATGGGTCATCTACTGAGTTAACATTGTTTAGGAAGAACTGTTGGAGGGGATAGGTTATTAGTTGGGAACTTTAGGGTTCTTATATCAATCTTGTACTGCAGCGCCAGATGGGGGTTGAGAGGGAGGCACCCAGTTCCTCAATCACAATTGAAATTGTGGTGTGGTCGAACCACGTTATATCATGGATATGTGAGGTTGAAATCCTCTGCAGCAACTATTTATCAGCAAGGTACAAAATAATGTGGGAGTACGTGCAATGCCTAGGGGAAAAGTATGTAAAGTCTTTTTCATTTGCATGTTGGCACCTCCAGACATCGTATAGTTCCTCTGCATGTAAAAGCTTACTTAAGGAGGCTCTCTGTGTCGAAGTATTGGAGGAAGAGTCTAAATGGGAGTCAGATACAAGATTAAAATTGCAACAGATCAACAGGTGACCATATTTGATAGAGAGTACTCTCTTGAATAGTCTCTTGAGGAACCTTGTTTAGTGTCTATTGGGTGCGTAAAATGCCACCAGGGTGTATGGATTTTCATTTATTTCACACGTGAGTATGACAAATCTGCCTTCACTGTCCAAGATAGCGTATTTGAGCTGGAATGCCAAAGTATCTACTATTGCTACGAGTACCCCTCTTTTCTTCTCCGATGCGCATGCAGAGAAAATATGTGGGTATTTGACATGGGAACATTCGGTGGTCTTAGATGCAAGGAAGTGTGTTTCCAGTACACTTAGTATGTCCACTTGGTTTTTTAAAGCTTCTTTCCACATGGAGTGGCATTTAGCCGGGTGGTTCAAGCCCTTAACATTAAGGGACATGCATTTTATGGTCATATTGGGTGTGTGTAACCAGGTGTGAAGAAGGAGAATTAACACTTACGTTGTAGCTTTGCAACTTGGGTAGGTATCTTTCACCCTGCTTTATGAGGGTGTCATCACTTGTTGGGTTGACGGTAGGTCAACGGAAAATGGTGGAGGCCCAGCCTGGCCAATGGGTAGGTTTTGGGAGGAATCCGGTGGTAAGTTGGGAGTACTCTTTTTGAAGTGACATTGTACCATATACAAAAATAAAAGAAAAAAAATTAAACAATTTTGAGCAGAAATAAGTAGAACAAACTTGTAAAAAGGAATCCTGTATTGGATTCGAGAACAACATATCATTTTCATATGAGCTTTTGTGGGATATGGATGATACCATGAGTGGCTATGGGGGGGGGGGGGGGGGATCCTGCTATATTGGAGTTAAACATTATGTTCCACCGTGAGAGTTCTTTTTTTTTAGAGGTTTTTTTGTGAGAAACGATTTCCCATTCTGTTTGGGTGATGGGAGGTTTACTGACAAAGGTGGGGTGAGACATTTGTTCAGGAATGATACCCCATTGTCGGAGGGCATTCAGACCCTCGTCAAGGGATGCTACTGAGGTGGTAGAGCCATGGTGGGTAATGGATAGTAGAGCTGGGTACTTCAATTTGTGTGGAATGTTGTGATTTCTTAGGGCTTTAGTAATGGTCCCCAAGTTACATCTGCGTTGCAGTGTGTGTCTGGAGAGATCCGGTAGGAGTTGTAGTAAGGCATACTGAGCTGGTCTTTGGTCTGGTTTTTGGAATGTCTCTAGAAGGAATTCCTTTGTACGGTAGAAATATAATCTGAGGAGAACATCCCTGGGTACATCATCTGCTAGGAAAGTTGGTTTGGGTACTCTATGCACTCTGTCTACTGTGAGCTCTATTGCTGGCAACATGGTTGCAAGAGAGAACAGTTCTTGTACAACCTGTGGCAGTTGATTGGCTTGGACTGATTCAGGTATGTCTCTAATTTTCAAGTTGTTTCTCCTGGATCTATCCTCTAAGTCAGCTAATTTGTCGTTAATCCAGAGAATTTCATTGTTATGGGCGTTGTGGGAGTCCACCATTCTGTTGAAGGATGTGGAGTATGTACCCATGTTTTGCTCTATATAGTCTATCCTATCTCCTAGGTTTAGGACCTCTTGCTAATATTTGTGAGTTGTGACAAGCATGTCATTGTGCAGGGATGATATGTTGGATGACAACATCTCCTTGAGTATGGTGTCTGATACAGGCTGGCCTGTGGTGGGGTATTCAGAGAAGGGACCATGTGGGGCCTGACAATGATGGCCCTGTGAGGCCTGTCGTTCACTCACCTCAATGTCCAGGGCCCTGTGTGCAGTGGTCAGCGAGGAGGTATGTTTTTTTGTTTTGCAGGGCTTCTGGTCAATGGTGTAGATGCTGCAGAGGAGGATCCGCTGAGTGGTAGTGCCTGCAGGTCCCCATTTTCATCTGGGTGAGCGGGTGTGGCTTTCCCGGTCTGTTGATATGCACGAGGTCCGCCGCCATCTTGCCATAGCCTGCCATCGGCTGATGAAAAGAAGACGGGCAGTTTATTTAGTTGTTGTGGTGGTTCTTTCCATCTGTGGGGCATGGTCGATTCTCCTTGTGTTTCTTGGAGTGGAATGCGGCTTGTCGCTGGTCGGTGGAGTGAGGATGGACTCAGATTCCCCCGCCGGTCTGTCAGGGCTCCTCGACTAAGTGGCCATGCAAGAGCTTGGTGGCCACGCCCCCCCCCTCCTACAAGCCTTAACCAGACATTGATAGAAGGCACAAGACTGCTATATACTGCTGATGAGAAAAGGTATTTAACAGTTTATAATTACTAAAACTATTACATTTCCATGTTGTGTGTATTGTGGGAGACCAGTTATAGTGAATGAAGGGTCCTGGGTTTAGTAACACTTTAAGTATGTCGTATTTTGTTAGGCCTTTTACAAGAAAAGGACAAACATGTTGGCTTTCCATTTTAAGGGATTGTGCTCTTTGAATTTGGAAAGGGGCCTGAAATAGGTAACCTACACACCTCTTGACTCTTACAGAAATAAATAAGCAGAAATATAGCTGAGCAAATCAAAATATCCCCTGCAACAACAACTTTAACCAAATTCTGACAATATAAGACTTTCAAGAGAGGTGCAAAGAATTGGCAGTAGACGTTCAGTACTGTGTAGACAACCTCCTGCGGTCCTTTAATAAAGAAAGGCATGCAATCTGAAATCTCCAGCATCACACAGGGTACGGTGGAGTGACTTGTTATCTGAACTCATTAACAGTGACATCTAAGGGAAAGATCTCAGTGCTGGGACAAGAGACAAACATGGGGTTTGTTTCCTGTAATAATGGGGTGTTGACGTGATCTCTGGGAGTAATACAGAATTACTTCTATTTCTATGGCGGTGGGAGGGCACAGAACAAAAACACAATTGATGCTGTGCAATGCGCTGACATGGTGTCACTGCTCCCTATTGTGTGGAGGTTATATATGAAGCTAATAGAAACACAAAGCAGTTATACAAGCTCTCTAATAGATATTGTATCTTGCTTTGTTTTAAAAGAGTCAGCAATCCTCAGTCCCCTTTATGTTAAAGTCCTACAGAACCATGACATGTAATTAGGTTTTATGTACACAGGACGTTTAAAAAAAACTCTCCTGAAAGCTGAAACTTGACAGCTAGTAACCGACAATTAAAAATGTCCGTTGTGCCGCGTTTACACGCCATGTTTATGCCTGTTTAGCGGCGTTTACGTTTAGAAGCATTTCTACATTGTAAAATGGTCAGAAATGTATTACCATTGAAAACACCTATAAAAGAAATGCATATAAATGGGCGTTACCGCGTGTAGACGTGTTTGCACGCTGTTACAAGCGTTTGGTGTTTCAAATGGCAATAAACTTCCGTCTGCACGCATTTTTTTGCTTTAAAAAAAAAAAAAAAATTACTAAGCAACTCTAACTCTAAGCAACTATAAATGACTCGGTGTACATGTACAGATAAGATAACATAGAGGAGAGTTCAGGGGCAGCTGCCAGTAACTAAACGTATCTAACCTAGCACCTATCTAGGAGTGTGCTACAAGTAAATGCGTATAAAGGCTGTTGTAAGCTCTTTATTGCTCCATCTCTCATGTCACAGCTCTCTAGCAATCCCTAGATAGCAGCTGTGAAAAATCTGGTTAGGAATCGACATTACCTTCAGAAATTTGATGGAGTCTGTTGAGATACAGTAACACCCCAACTTTCCTGGTTGGCTGAAATGTTTTTTTTTTTATTTCTTTTTTATATTGTTTGTACTGTTAAAGTGGTGGGTGCAGGTCTTCATCAACATCTCTAGTAATGGCAGATGTATTTTAATGAATAGTAGGTCTAAATCTAATAATAAAGTGGGACTCCAACTTCATAAAAAAATATAATAGCATATGTAGCTAATGAACCCTGCCCTGGTGTTCTTTTCCACCACAGATAGTCAGCATGTCCACAATTCAAATCTAAATATTCTTTAGAGTTTTACATGAATACAGTAGGTGTTGCACAGCCACTTCCTGATGTTTGCCAGGCTGTTTTACTCCCCTTTGTATTTAAAAAGACTACAGAGATGATGCCATGACCTTAATAATTTTGTTTCTAGATTGAATAGTTATCAATGAAAAAAATATTTTGTATGGCGATACAGGCAGATATTATAAAAATGATAAATTGAGTAGGTACCATATTTAAGGGAGGTGAGTTAATTATAGATTTGGGCTTTAGAGTATATTTAAAGTCAGATTGCCCCACCTCGTTTTTTTACCATCTAGGTCCCATTGGGAAGACTTCCTCTGCTGCAGACCCAACAGGAAGTGAGAGGAAATCATTTCAATTTAAGAAAATTTTTACAAAAAAAATATAATAGTTGGCCTCCATTGTTAGGGCGGGGTCATACATGTGCTGATTATTGCTGGGGAAGGTGTAAACAACCTTTCTTTCCTGATAATGGACCTTTGTACAACCACTTTAGAATGCATGGTGGTTGACGTAACCTCATCTTATGCAAGATAATTATCCAAAGTAGACCGTGCTTGCTTAGAGATATGATTGGTAATGGCTTTTAAGCTGGAATGTAATTACTATCAGCACACTACACGGACTCGTTGTAATGAAATGTATACAGCAGGGGAGGGGGAAGCAATATGTACAGCTTAAAGATAATGAAAGTGGAACAACTAGTTAACCAGAGATACAAGCTAGATACAGAGGATAATTACTACTGCTATAATGGAAACGACAAAACAACAGAAAAAAATTAGAAGAGGGAGACACAATCCCATAGAAAGATAACAAAGCTTTTATGTTATGAAAGATCCATTAAAGAAAATCTAGAATGTTTCTAGTGTTGTTTAATTTTAACAGTGAGATCAGGAAATAGCGGGATTTATGAAGAGCAGCAGTGGGGGAGAGGCAGTATAAGTACATAAAGACACAGGAGGGGGCCTACAGTAGTGTGGTGGAATGGTTTAAATTTTAAATTTAATTATGACAGCTTTGCTTTAAAAGGGGAAATTCTATTATTATTATTATTATTATTAAACTTTCATTTTAGATATAATAAATTATATCACCTCTATTTTGCATAAGAAGTAAATACAGGTGACATAAAAGAAGAGAAATAAAAGTAGAACGGTTAGATGAAGGTTTTGAAAGAGCCTAAAAAAGATGAATAATATAAAAATAATATAAAAAATAAAATAATATAAAAAATAATGATGTTCATGGGAAAAAAGAGAACTCCAGAATTTTGTGACATAATGGGAGGAGGCCCTATCCCCAAAGAGTGTAGATGAATTTGAGAAGACCCAAAGAAAACCAGAATTAGAAGATCAAAGATAACAAGGGGGGGAGTAGGGTATTAAAAGTTCAGACAGATAATGGGTTGTCAAACTGTGCACAGCCTTATGGGTGAGCATGAGGATTTAAAGACCAACGCAAAGCCTGACAAATAGCCAGTACAAGGAGGAATAAAAACACTTGCGCTATACCTAGTTATGATTCTGGCAGCCAAATTTTGAATATACGATAGTCTGTTTGGGATGGATTAAGGTACCCCAGCAAGTAGAGCATTACAGTAGTCAAGTCAGGAGAACATAAATGTATTAATCCGCTTTTCAACCACAGTGTATAATAACATAGGGTATAGTGTAGTAATGTTCCTCAAGTGAAAAAAAATTTCTGAGAAAATTGTATATATGTAGTTCAAGTATTAACCTAGTGTCAATAATCACCTCCAGATTTTTCAATTTTGACTGAAGCTCAAGTACATTACCATCAAAAGAGATATTAAACTTATTCTCTCTGGAGAAGAGACACTTAAGAGGTGATATGATAGCGAAAATATACAGTAAATACCTATATGGCGATTCTGGCATAGGGAATAAACTATTCAGTCTCAGGGAGTATAAGAAGACCTGGGGCCACTCAATATAACTGGAGGAGAAGAGGTTTAACCTTTAATTGCGTAGGGTTTTTTTCAAGGTCAGGGCGGTAAGGATGTGGAATGCACTTCCACAATCGGTGGTGTCAGCGGGAAGCATTGGTAGTTTTAAAAAACTCTTGGACTGGTATCTTAGCAAACACAGTATAGAGGGATAGGGGAAATTATTTTTGAGGATATGAACACACACACACCCACATAGGTTGAACTGGATGTGCTAGTGTCTTTATTCAACCTTACCAACTATGTAACATACATTGTATGTAGGGAAGCCCATTCATTTCAATGGTCTGCTAACGAATGAGAAACATGGAAGAAAAGTCCCCGACACTTTTCTAAAAATGTGCCGCACTGAATCCAGGACAGTCCCTGGTGATGTGGCAGGAAATGCATTGAACAGAGCTAGCTTGTGATGTCACTGCACATGCCGCCGGTCGGCTATGTTGCTTGCCACATGCTGTTTTTACATTGGATGTTTTTGAGTACATTTTATCTTAATAAATCCTGCTGGTTTGAGATATTGGGCCATGGTCTGTTGTTTTTTTCTCTCTAATTCCTGCAAGGACATCCCTGATGAAGTCAAGCGAGTTTGGAAGTCTTAAGGAGAGCTACCGACTGGGAGTTTTCACCTGTTGCTGTGGACTCCATGAGTGTTTCTGCTGTGTTAACCTCTTATAATCTGTAGGTTAACTACCGTATATGATAAGCAGGCAAGTTTGAAGGTGATGCTTCCCAGTGGTGGAAGACAGTGAATACTCACAGGACTGTGATATTCGATAAAAAAATTGCTATGGACTTGGGATCATCACCAATTATTTGTGTTGCATTCGAGCACTTTGTGAATTGGTTGTATATGCACATTTGCACTTTGCATAAGTAGATGTATATGAATTTATTAATGTACATAAGCACTTTCTACAATCAAATATTTGTTTATTCACACTTTTGTATTGAGGCACCTTATGATTGAATTTAAAGGGACAGCACCCGCTCTTTGCCCAGTATATAGCTTTTTGCCTGGAGTTTTGCTTTAAGCCAATCTTGTATGCATTTCATTCTAAAAAATAATTATAAAGGCTATAAATTCTCATTAAAAATCCCAAAGTGTAAAAAAATGCTAAGGCATGGAAAATTAAACTGTTGCACAGTAACAGTTTCTATATTTTTTCAGCATTAGCCAACCGGAATCTGAGCGATCTAAAGTGGATTTCTATGTAGAAGAGACCTGTAAAATGTTGGTTTGGAAATAAAAAAAACCTAATTACATCGCCGTCTGCCAGAGTCTTCATTATCTGACACTGCGAATTGCACTCCATGCCTTTTCGGGCCTATTGTGCATTATCAGCTGTCTGCAACGATAAGACCAACCTATGATTATCCTTCACACAAGCTGGGCCAAGCGACACCTGACCATTCTCCTCCATTATAGAGCCAGATCCATTAAGTAATTGCACCATACAAAAGGTTAGCACAATTATGTCATCCCAAATATGTCAAAGAAATGCTGCCCTTAGAAGCATTTCTTTCTTTTAATGGATTGTAAGTGAAAAAAAAAACATATTTTAGAACATCCTTTCAGTTGAGTGGGAAATGGGGACAGCTGTACTCTGATTTAGGGTCAGTGATCATCATGAAAGCTGAGATTTCAGGGTAGGTCACAAAGATGCCCAAATAGATCTTTGCAGGCATAATATTTTCATGCAATGATGCCCCTCAAAATCATAAACATGCAGTAGAAGAAAATATTTACAGTATAATTTTCAACTTAGTCATGAAAGCTATGATATGACATCCTTGGGGCCGAGTCCAGATCACATTATATATTTTTTTTTAAAAATGGAGATTTAAGGATGCAGCGAGGCTTAGTGTTAGGGTAAAGTGTGTAGCACTGACCCCTAGAGGGCTGCTGGAAATTATACTTTTGGGATTCCCCTGGGTTACCCGTAGCGTAGCAACTGTTTGCAGAAAACTTATCACTTTAAGTTCTTGGCTCAGTCAAAGATTAGTCCAGGGGTTTTTGTTTTTGTGGTTTTATTTAAATTGGGATAGGAGAAGGGATGAGTGGGATACTCCAACTATTAACTATTCACAATGCTGAGGACTTCCAACTTTAGAATGCGGCAAGGCCGCTACTTCATCCTGCCACTTGAATGAAGATGAGGTAAGTGTTTCTATAGTATTTCTCTTCAGGGTACTCCCCTAGTACCCCCTTTCTTTCTGGTCTAGCTGACACCTGTCCAATGACTCTACACTCTGGAGTGGTCCCCTTCCTGGGCAAGTTCCTCTGTACTCATGACACTGTTTTTCCAGATTCTCCAATGCCCAACTCCTGTAGTCAGCTCTCCTGGACCACCGGGTTCAGCCTCACACCACTGGTACACCAGGCCGACTGCCTGTGACCACCACCAACTGCTGCAGAAGAGGAGGCAGCTGCCACCCTCCTTCTGGGACCTGGCTTCCCGCCCAAAGACCTCTTCCTCATGTGCCCGTGGCTTTTTATACCCTGTCCAATAATGCACCACTCTCTGTGCCAACCCCTGGGACAGTACCAAAAGCCTGTGTGTCATTGGTCAGGTTTCCTCCAGCATCCAACGTGCCTCCCCATTGGACCAGCTGGGGACACTCCCTGAGACCAGATGAATCACACACTGGGCACTGAGTAGACCTAACTACAAATCCTGCTCCCTGATAAGCAGAGTGCATAAAGATTTTGCCTGCTGCTCTTCTGGTAAGCAGAGAGAGACAAAACTATACTCTCTACCTAGCACCTGACTAGGAGGGTGCTACAAGTGTTTACAGGGAAGGATAGTGTTTAGATTACAGGAAAAGTTAGTGTTAGGGTTAGAGGCAGGGTTACAGGAAAGGTTAGCATTAAGGTTGAGGTATACAGGCAGGTTAAGTGTTATGGTTAAGGCTATAGGGAAGGTTAGGGTTAAAGTTACCATGCGAGTTAGTGTTAGGGTTACCTGGAAAGCTACTGCTAGGGTTCAAGAAGAGTTAATGTCAGAGTTAAAAGAAAGGTTAGGGTTACAAGCAGGGTACTATGGTTCAACATACAGGCAGGTTTAGTGCTAAGTCCAAGGGAGGCTTGATGCTGGGATTGGGGCCACAGTCAAAGTTGGGGTTCAGGAGTTACAGCACAGTCTTGGTTTACAGGAAAGGTTATTGTTAGGGTTGAAGTTAGAGAGGTTCAGTGTTAAGGTTACAGAAAGGCTTAATGTTAGGACTGAGGTTATATGAAATATTAATGCTAGGATTAGAGTTACAGAAAGGGATAATGCTAGAATTACATGAAGGGTTAGTGTTAGGGTTACATGGGAAGTTAGTGGTTACAGGAAGGGTTAGGTTTGAGGTTACAGGAAACTTAGGGTTAAGGCTACAGGCAAAGATATTGTTAGAGTGAGACTTATAGTTAGGGCTTGGAATTTCAGAGAAGCTTACTGTTAAGTAAAGAATTAGGATGAGGCTTAGTGTTACAGTTGGGGGTAATGTTAGGTTTACAGGGTGGATTTGAGAGAAGGAGCCTTATAGTTAATAATTACTGAGACCTACATAAACAATGAACAACTCCAATTTCCTGCTATCAAACATTAACATACATTTAATGCATATCATTTGTTGAGAATCCTGGGCTTTCTGATATGACATCAGGGTGAGAAAAAAACTCAGGTGAGCAACATTTGTGACAGTTGGGTGTTGTAGGGGTTAACGCTGGAGTGTCATGAGAAGCTTTCACCTCATTCAGAGGTTTTATATGTTGGAAATAAACTTTTCACCTTGTGTGTGCTGCTAAGAGAACATCTGATTAAAGGTAGCATCAGGTCTGTCTGTGCGATGATGTGAATGAGCATTGGCAGATGACTCACCGTCTGTCTTTCTCAGTGTGATCACCTCACATATGATGACCCTAAAGGTATCTTCAGGCACTGATGTGTGTCTTATAACTTCATCATTTAAATCCATTTTTTTTCTTCTTCACATAAGTTTATTTTGTACACAAGTTTTATTTTTAAATTTTTGATCATATATATATATATATGTATATATATATATATATATATATGTATATATATATATATATATATATATATATATATATATATATATATATATATATATATATATATATATACACACACACACTACTGTGCATTGTGCAAACGTTTTAGGTAGGTCTCCCTGATGGTATGGCATGATGGAGAAGTATCTGCCTGTATTTCTCACCATTGGGGACACCATTGATTCAGACCAAATACCCAACTCCAATTTCAGAAATGCAGCCCGAAACTTCCACCATGCTTCACTCATTATTTTACCACTCTCAGGGCCGGCCTTAGGTGTTCAGGCGCCCTGTGAGAGCTAATCCTGAGCCCCCCCCCCCCCCCATACTCACCCCTCGCCCCCCTAAACATGGCTGTATCTATTGAAAAACTATTTAAGAGTATAATTGCTAATAATTGACTGCGAGTGGGTGCAGCAGCAAGATAAAAACAGGGAAAAAATCAGTGCAAAGTATTTACCCTAAAATGATATATAAATATATCACCCAAATCTGTTTCTTTTATAAAAAGTGCACACAGAGCCCCCCTTACATCAGAGAACCCCGCACAGAGCCCCCTCTTACATCAGAGACCCCCAACAGAGCCCCCTCTTACATCAGAGACCCCCCCCACAGAACCCCCCTTACATCAGAGAACCCCGCACAGAGCCCCCCTCTTACATCAAAGAACCTCCCACAGAGCCCCCTCTTACATCAGAGACCCCCCACAGTGCCCCCTCTTACATCAGAGACCCCCCCACAGAGCCCC
The DNA here is from genome assembly GCF_965119305.1 of Pelophylax lessonae. Classification (NCBI taxonomy): domain Eukaryota; kingdom Metazoa; phylum Chordata; class Amphibia; order Anura; family Ranidae; genus Pelophylax; species Pelophylax lessonae. Next base: position 526,933,300 of record NC_138771.1, read on the forward strand.
CACACATAGAGCCCCCCTTACTTCAGAGAACCCTACACAGAGCCCCCTCTTACATCAGAGACCCCCCCACAGAGCCTCCCCACACACAGAACCCCCTTACATCAGAGAACCCCGCACAGAGCCTCCTCTTACATCAGAGACCCCCCACACACACACAGAGCCCCCTCTTACATCAGAGACCCCCCCACAGAGCCCCCTCTTACATCAGAGACCCCCACAGAGCCCCTTCTTACATCAGAGACCCCCCCACACACAGAGCCCCCTCTTACATCAGAGACCCGCCACAGAGCCCCCTCTTACATCAGAAACCCCCCACAGAGCCCCTTCTTACATCAGAGACCCCCCACAAACCCCCCACACACAGAGCCTCCCTTACATCAGAGAACCCTGCACAGAGCCCCCTCTTACATCAGAGACCCCCCCACACAGAGCCCCCCCTTACATCAGAGAAGCCTGCACAGAGCCCCCTCTTACATCAGAGACCCCCCACAGAGCCCCTTCTTACATCAGAGACCCCCACGGAGCCTTCCCACACACAGAACCCCCTTACATCAGAGACCCCCCACAGAACCCCCCTTACATCAGAGACCCCTCACAGAGCCCCCTCTTACATCATAGACCCCCCACAGAGCCCCTTCTTACATCAGAGACCCCCACGGAGCCTTCCCACACACAGAACCCCCCTTACATCAGAGACCCCCCCACAGAACCCCCCTTACATCAGAGACCCCCCACAGAGCCCCCTCTTACATCAGAGACCCCCCACAGAGCCCCCTCTTACATCAGAGACCCCCCACAGAGCCCCCTCTTACATCAGAGACCCCCCACAGAGCCCACTCTTACATCAGAGACCCCCCCACAGAGCCTCCCTTACATCATAGACCCCCCCCTACAGAGCCCCCCTTACATCAGAGACCCCCTTACATCAGAGAGCCCCACCTACATCAGAGACCTCACACACACAGAACCCCCCTACATCAGAGACCCCCACACACAGAGCCCCTCTACATCAGAGACCCCCACACACAGAGCCCTCCTTACATTTGTTTTATACTGAGGCAGGAGAGAGTTTACTTACCCCAGTATGGAGCCTCAGGATGTCTGCTGTTTTTCTTTTCTTCTGTTTAAACTTCCTGCCCACACATCCCCATGTACCCACTGGCAAGGCACCTGGCCCAGATGGACTGCCCAATGAATATTACAAAATGTACAGTTCTGCCATATCTGAATCCCTAAAAAGAATCTTTAATAAAGCAATGTATGCGGCAGCATTCCCGCCCGAGATGTTGAGAGCCTTGGTGGTCACCTTACCCAAACCAGGGAAAGATCCTGTATCTCTAGCAAATTTTTGCCCGATTTCACTACTTAACAGAGATATTAAGGTCTACGCTAAAATTCTGGCTCTGTGTCTGATGAAGGTTCTTTCCTCTCTAATCAAAACAGATCAAACTGGATTCATATCGGGCAGGAAATCATCGGACGCAACCAGAAGAGTCTTGAATATAATTCACCACGCTAGATGGACACAAACTCCTTCTCTGCTTCTTGCTATAGACACAGAGAAGGCGTTTGACAGGGTGAATTGGCTTTACATGGAAACATGCTTAAGGAAATTTGGCTTACAGGGCCACATACTGACAGCCATCTTGGCCCTATACTCCAACCCTTCAGCACAGGTCAATACGTCAGGTATCATATCTAGACAGTTCAAGATCACGTATGGCACTCGCCAGGGCTGTCCACTTTCCCCCACTATTTCCAATTTAATGATAGAACTTCTAGCAGAAGCAATTAGATCCAATCCGGAAATTCGGGGCTTCCACCTGCAAACCTCCTGTCATAAAATTCATTTATTTGCAGATGATATTATTCCATTTCTCACCAACCCTCAATCGTCAGTAGTAGCGGCATTCCAAACTCTCACTGACTTCGGGAAGATCTCCTATTACAAGGTGAATGCCTCAAAATCCTTGGTCTTAGATCTGGGACTAAACAGGGACATCAGGGACTCCCTTCAAAAACTACTGCTGTTCACTTGGCAGGATGAGGGTGTCCTATATCTGGGTATCACACTCACATCTTCCATACAAGCTACCCTTCTGGCAAATTATAAACCCCTCCCTTCTAAGATAACAAGAGACCTTGACCGTCTCTCCAAATTTGAAATATCCTGGTTTGGCAGAATAGCAGCAGTCAAAATGTTCATAATCCCAAAAATATTGTATGTTTTTTAGATCCCTACCACTGCCAATGGCCAAATTCTACATCAACGCCCTAGCGAGTGCCATCAAATCTTTCATATGGAAAGGCAAAAAGGCTAGGTGTCCCCATTCATCCCTTATAAGACACACTCAAATAGGGGGTGTCAGTCTCCCGGATGTGGACTACTTCTGGATGGTCCAGTTGGACCACACCAAGCACTGGTTCTCGCACAGTGAGCTTCCTAGGTGGGTGGAAGTAGAGACTGCCACGAACTTCAATACTGAACTAAAATTACTTTTATTTGTAGACTTATGGGGACATATTCAATTAAAAGACCTGCCTACAACTACCAAATCATCTTTACTGGCATGGAGATATTTTCAGGCACTAGCATCTCTTTCCCCTCCTCCCTCCAAGTTCCCCCTGAATATCGAGATCTTCCAATGCCTTATATTTTACATCTCTACCCAGCCACTTAAACAACATGGTATTACATACCTGGAGGATGCCCTCATCAATATCACTCCCCTGACGCTGACGGAAGCGACCAATAGATTCTCACTATCCCCTCAAGCCCAATTTACGGGTATGAGAATACTCCACTTTATAAAGGCTCACGGTTTGTCTAATTTGCAATAGCATCCCAAATTATGGGATATCATCACTGAAAGGAATTATAAATAGACAGTCGACCACCCTTTCTTGGCAACCCACCAAGACCCTTCAGGATCCTGGAGACTCTCATTGAACACTGCACAGGCTTAATGGTTCAAACAAGTCTGAATCCTTTATTGAAAATTGTAACTAAAAAAGACAAAGAAGCAGGAAACAGGGGAAGGATATATATATAATATCATATTATATAATATATATAATATATATATTTTTTTATATATATATATATATATATATATATATATATATATATATATATATATATATAATATCCCTTCTGACATATACAATTCTGTTTAACCACAATCTTACAGTTGGTAAGGGTGTTAAAGAAACAGCTTATGTTGCAAAAGATAAGAACACATTGCAGGATGTAGCTTAACCACTTGCCGACCGCCGCACGACTATTTACGTCGGCGGTCAGCCCCTCACAGGCAGAGTGACGTAGATCTACGTCGCTAGCCTGTGAGGGTCTAGGGAGCGAGCGCGCGCCGCCGGAGGCGCGTTCCCGCTCCCGCGTGGTCACGGACCCCCCCGCGCGTGTGACCGGCGGACCCGATGTCCGCCGGTCACTCGGCGATCGTCGGTGCAGAGGGACAAAGGCAGGCAGCTGATGTAAACAAGCCGCCTGTCATTCTCCCCTGTGTAGAAACAGTGATCATACGGTTTTACTATGTAGGACCGTTGATCACTGTTTCTACACCTCAAGCCACAGCCAATCACAGTTAGAATCACGCCCCTAGGGATACACATAACGCCTCCCTCTCAAAAAAAGTTAACCCCTTCACTGCCAGTGTAATTTTACAGTAACAGTGCATATGTATAGCACTGATTACTGTAGAAATGTCACTGGTAACCCCAAAAGTGTCAAAAATGTCAGTCAAGGGTCCGATCTGTCCGCCGCAATGTCGCAGTCCCGCAAAAAAAATCGCAGATCGCCGCCATTACGCGTTAAAAAAAAACAACAAAAATGACAAAAATCTTTCCCTTTGTTAGTAAACGCAATAACTTTTGCGCAAACCAATCAAAATACGCTTTTTGCGATTTTTTTTTACCAAACATATGGTAAAAAAAAAAATTGGCCCAAAATGTTAAAAAATTTTGATTTTTACTTTTTTTTGGGGGGATTTTCATATAAAAAAAATGTGAAAAATATTGTTATTTTTGCAAAATTGACGCTGTTTTTTTGTTTATAGCGCAAAAAGTAAAAATCGCACAGGTGATCAAATACCACCAAAAGAAAGCTCTGTTTGTGGGAAAAAAAGGACGTCAAATTCGTTTAGGTACAGCATTGCACGACTGCTCAATTGTCCGTTAAATTCACGCAGTGCCGAATCGCAAAATAGGCCCTGGTCAGGAAGGGGGTAAAATCTTCCGGGGCTTAAGTGGTTAACCACAGTAGTCCATAAGGGAGGGGTTTCAGAGTAAGTAGAACAGAAATGCAAGGTAAGACCCTACATTCTAACTTTAAAATATACTGACTGTAAAAATGGATGCTAACTTGCAAAATGGAGTCACAGATGATCATATGCCCTATTACAATCACATCGCCCGTACCCTTCAAAAAAAAAAATTTCAGTGCTCTATAACCTACTACAGTCCAAAACTCAGTTCATGAAATCGGTGCCATGACCAAATGGGACAGGGACCTCAACCAGAACTTCTCCCAGAGAGAATGGAAGCAGGCCATAAAATCTATATCCCAATCGACGTATTGCTCTGGCCATAGAGAATTGACCATTAAAACCCTGAACCACTGGTATTACAGCCCGTATAGGTTGGCGAAGATGTCTCCCTCCCAATCTCCACTTTGCTGGGGATGCGAAGATGCGGCCAAATCAGAAACCTTTACCATTCTATATGGTCCTGTCCCAACCTCTTTAGCCTCTGTAATCAAGTGTTCAAACTAATAGCCTCACGCACGGGACTGATACATAAACCCAACCCAGCACTAGCAACCCTTAACCTAGGGATTGAAAAAACTCCCTTGGAGTATAGAACAGTTATTACCCACATTCTCCTAACAACCCGCCTACTGATTAGGAGAAACTGGAAATCCACCGTAACTCCCAACCTATCTGATGTTGTAACTTTGGTCAATCAAAATTGCATATTTGAGAGGGGACCTCAAGGGGTCTTCCGTCGCTTATGCTACTCTCTCTAGGAAATTTGGGGCGCTCTCTGTTCCCTCAAGTTCCTCCCCCGCCAAATATTTCCTTGATGATAGGCAGCAATGTATTGTATTGTATTATATTGTAGGGTAATGTTATTGTTAATGTTAGTGACCCACAGCGGTATCTGTGCCAAGTACTATCTGACTCGTTTATTCTAAGTGAACTGATCCGTACAGAAATGTATTATGATTTTTTATTGTTAATATCTCTACTGCATTTCAGCAATGTTTTGTAATATTTTCAAAAATTGAATAAACCACCAGAGCCTCATTATTCCAGCCCGCCTCTGCTGCCAGGGTACGAATTTTGATGGCATACTCGGCAACGGTTCATATACCCTGTTAAATGGACAGGAGCAGCTTAGAAGCAGAGGTAGAGTGAGCAGGCACATCGAATACCCTACGATAAGAGGCAACAAAACTCAGGTAATCGAATATCATTGGATTGTCATTCGTCCATAAGGGATTCGCCCAGGCCAAGGTCTTGTCCGAGAGCAACGAGATTAGGAAGCCCATCTTTGACCTGTCAGAAACAACAATAAACGCACAGCAAGAGTGAGGAAGTGAGAGCAGGAACAAGCCATGGGTCAAGTCCAGAAGCAGGTTGTCATCCAAGTCAGGGTCGAGTCCATAAGAGGGTAGTCTGCCGATGCCAGGTCATCTGCTGAAGCCGGGTTGTCTGCCGATTCGGAGTCGAGAGCCAGGAGAGTCATTATACAAGCCAGGTCATACACAGAGGAACACGGAGAACAGAAGACTGCTAGCACACAAGAGCAAGGACTTCAATCCTTCAGGTGATAGATATAGCCAGGTGTTCAGCATCATCACTGTGCGGCACCCAGGCAGCAGGAAAGTGGTGATGCAATCAGAGTTTATAAGAGGCAGAAGTCTGCACATCTCCAAGATGGCTGCCAACAGGAGGGCAAGTCAAGACCTTGACACCTGTGCGTGCCCATATCAATTCCCAACCTGTGCAAAAAAATGGCAACCACCTTAATCTATAACTAGCCTTTGGCACCCCAAACTGGGGTAGCAGTTGTGTGTTTTGTCACGCATTTTTCACACAAGTAAACGCTCAAAAACATGCTTGGCTCAGTGCCAAAAAATGTTACTTGAATTTCTTTGAAGTGTGTTTGACAGATAGCCCATTCAAGTCAACAGGCTGTTGCATGGCAGATTGCTCAAGAGTAAATTCAGCCTTATTGTTCTTTTTATCTCAATGCAAGTCCGTGGGTCGGGTTAACCTAACAAAAAAAAAAAACTTTTTTTGTCAAATGACTATATTACAAAGGTACAGATAGTTTGTCCAAGTTCTCATAGCAAACAAAATTACAATACAATTTTATTTTAAAGTCAAGATAAACTGTAAAGCAAAGAACTAGATGCAGTCTAGGCCAGGGGGATGCTGGGGAGTTGATCTACTTTGATCTGATAATGTACAAACCAAATAAAGAGGAGGAAAATCAATTTGAGTCTGTTAGGTGGAATCCCTAGGCAGAATGTGTGGCAATGTAAATAGCAGATATTCACTGAATCATTCATCACCTCTGGGAAGTGACATACAGAGGAATGAGCATTGGATGGAATTAACCTAGAAATCCAAAATGTTATAGCTGGAATGCTGAATAGAAGAGCTGTTGTAAACTGTAGTTTAAAGCAGACATCTGAACTGGACTATTGCAAAAAAAAAAAAAACCTCTAGTTCTCAGATGTGAATGAGCCTTAAACATCCTTGATAAGATTATTTGCTTTAAAGTACATGTAAACCCAGTCACTAAAATCGTATAAGCTTTCATATTAATTACGTGCAGTAAAAAGCAAGGTCCACTTAATTTATTAGAGCTCCATCACGCATTTTAAATAGCAGGATGAATGTAAGAAAAAAGTTAATAAATCTACTTACCTTACCTTCCTGCTTCAGTCTGTGATGCGGGGGTTATACTACCATATTTTCATCAAGATCCTTTAAAAGAACTGTGTGCATGAAATATCGCTGGGGCCTCGTCTCACAAAATTTCTAGTACCAACCATTCCTTGAGATCTCAGTGGAAGAATGGGTATGTCACTCCCTGCTGTAGGGAAGTCAGGTAAGGCAAGGGCGTAACTACAGGGGTTGCAGGGGTTGCAATTGCAACCGGGCCCCATGCTCCAGGGGGCCTGTGTGGCCTTGAACTGGATAGGAGATGTGGCGGGGGCAGCATGTAGAGAAATCACTGTCCTCCTTTTTCCTCCTGTAGCTGCAGGGGGAAAATGGAGGAGAGTGGTTCCTCTGTATGCTGCCCACACCACTGCTCCTATTCAGTTAAATTGTGTTCTGCTGTCTCTGGGCCCCTGTGTACTCCCCTGGTCCCCCCCCCCCCCACTGTGCTCCCTCCCCTCTCCTGCCGGCTGCTGCAGGGGATGTGTCACAATAGAGAACCAGGAAGGGGTCGGTAAATATTTAATTTACCAGCTCCTTCCTTTTCTGAATGGACAGAGTCATAGTCAGTGACACTGTAAAAAAAAAAAAAAATATAAAAAATAATACAATTAAAATATCAAAAAATAAAAACTACTGACACCAGTGGGAGAACTTCCAGGATCGCAAAGGTCACACTTGTGACCAGGCCCTGGCATTCCACCACCGTGGGTAGGCCCCAAGATGGCAGGAAGGGATCCCACTGCAGAACTTGTGAAAGGGTCCCGCTGCAGGACTGTATTAAAGGGCCCCAGGATCAGTGGGAAGAGCCCCAGGCTTGAAGGGAAGGTCCTTGGCCAGGGGTCTCGCAGGCCCTTCATGGTTTTTTGCACCGGGGCCCTGAAGGTTCTAGTTACGCCTCTGAGGTAAGGTCAGTATATTTTTTAACTCTTTTTCCTATTATTTTTACATTCATGGCATTCATGTTGTGATATACAATATGGGGAGGGGACCCTAATATATTAAGCAGGCCTTGCTTTTATTGCAAAAATATTTTAGTCTTTTTAAATTTGCAGAATTCATTAAAATAATACCTAGAAATCCTGCTACGAAAGTCCTTGATCAGGCAGTTCCTTTTATGGGGTAACAAATATCCCCCAATTGTGTGAATGTTTTGTCACCCTGATGCATGTTTTCCTTGTGGAGATTACAAGCAGCCTGCTATAGGGTGACAACTGTCTCCCACCTGTGCTCTGACTTTGTCAAGCTGATGCATGCTATCCTGGTGGAGAATACAAGCAACCTGCTATAGGATGACAACTGTCTCCCACCTGTGCTCTGACTTTGTCAAGCTGATGCATGCTATCCTGGTGGAGAATACAAGCAACCTGCTATAGGGTGACAACTGTCTCCCACTTGTGCTCTGACTTTGTCAAGCTGATGCATGCTATCCTGGTGGAGACTACAAGCAACCTGCTATAGGGTAACAAATGTCTCCCACCTGTGCTCTGACTTTGTCAAGCGGATGCTTGCTGTCCTAGTGGAGACTACAAGCAACCTGCTATAGGGTGACAACTGTCTCCCACTTGTGCTCTGACTTTGTCAAGCTGATGCATGCTATCCTAGTGGAGACTACAAGCAACCTGCTATAGGGTAACAAATGTCTCCCACCTGTGCTCTGACTTTGTCAAGCTGATGCATGCTGTCCTAGTGGAGACTACAAGCAACCTGCTATAGGGTAACAAATGTCTCCCACCTGTGCTCTGACTTTGTCAAGCGGATGCTTGCTGTCCTAGTGGAGACTACAAGCAACCTGCTATAGGGTAACAAATGTCTCCCACCTGTGCTCTGACTTTGTCAAGCTGATGCTTGCTGTCTTAGTGGAGACTACAAGCAACCTGCTATAGGATGACAACTGTCTGCCACCTGCGCTCTGACTTTGTCAAGCTGATGCTTGCTATCCTGGTGGAGACTACAAGCAACCTGCTATAGGGTGACAACTGTCTCCCACCTGTACTCTGTCTTTGTCAAGCTGATGCATGCTATCCTGGTGGAGACTACAAGCAACCTGCTATAGGATAACAAATGTCTCCCACCTGTGCTCTGACTTTGTCAAGCTGATGCATGCTGTCCTAGTGGAGACTACAAGCAACCTGCTATAGGGTAACAAATGTCTCCCACCTGTGCTCTGACTTTGTCAAGCGGATGCTTGCTGTCCTAGTGGAGACTACAAGCAACCTGCTATAGGGTAACAAATGTCTCCCACCTGTGCTCTGACTTTGTCAAGCTGATGCTTGCTGTCTTAGTGGAGACTACAAGCAACCTGCTATAGGATGACAACTGTCTGCCACCTGCGCTCTGACTTTGTCAAGCTGATGCTTGCTGTCCTAGTGGAGACTACAAGCAACCTGCTATAGGGTGACAACTGTCTCCCACCTGTACTCTGTCTTTGTCAAGCTGATGCATGCTATCCTGGTGGAGACTACAAGCAACCTGCTATAGGATAACAAATGTCTCCCACCTGTGCTCTGACTTTGTCAAGATGATGCTTGCTGTCCTAGTGGAGACTACAAGCAACCTGCTATAGGTGACAACTAGTGTTGAGTAGTGTTGAGCGAACACGGACTGTATTATTCGTGTTCGTACCGAATAATTGGATTTTTTGTACCCGAACACGGACACGGACACTTTACTGTATGTTCGGGTAAAAATCCGTGTTCGGTCGTTTTATTTCCGGGTTTTGCATGCTTTGGCGCTCTTTTCATGGCGGGCTTTCAACAGCCAATCAACAATCGTTTAACTGGTGTGCCTTAAGCCATCCCAGCCATGCCTGCAAATGTCTCAGTAGCTGTGATTGGCCGTCTGAAGCATGTGACCAAGTCTTTATAAGTTCGAGGCAGCCGCAGCGGCGTCATTATGCTGCTTAGATTCAGGGACAGAGCACACATCAACGTGCTGGCTGCTGATTAGGGAAAGATAGGCAGGAAAAAACCATTTGTGTCCGGATAGAATTGAGGGACAGGTCGGAGTGTTTAGGCAGGGCGAGTTGTAGGCATTTTAGGGATAGAGTCTGCTGAATTATATAGGGTCAGTGTCTTCTACAAACTACAATCGATATTGCTGTGTGGGGGGTGGGGTGAATCTGCACTCAATCCTGATCTACGATCTCTTCTCAATCCTGTTAGGGACAGAGTCTGCTGAATTTTAGGGAAACTGTGTTCTACAAACTACAATCGATATTGCTGTGTGGGGGGTGGGGTGAATCTGCACTCAATCCTGATCTACGATCTCTTCTCAATCCTGTTAGGGACAGAGTCTGCTGAATTTTAGGGAAACTGTGTTCTACAAACTACAATCGATATTGCTGTGTGGGGGGTGGGGTGAATCTGCACTCAATCCTGATCTACGATCTCTTCTCAATCCTGTTAGGGACAGAGTCTGCTGAATTTTAGGGAAACTGTGTTCTACAAACTACAATCGATATTGCTGTGTGGTGTGGGATTGGAGATAGGCAGGTGTCAGTGATCCACATCCATTTTTCTGTGTGTGAGCTGCAGTGAACACAATCTTTTTGGGCTGCAGTGAACACAATCTTTTTGGGCTGCAGTGAACACAATCTTTTTGGGCTGCAGTGAACACAATCTTTTTGGGCTGCAGTGAACACAATCTTTTTGGGGTGCAGTGAACAAAATCTTTTTGGGGTGCAGTGAACACAATCCTTTTTGGTGTGCAGTGAACACAATCTTTGTGGGGTGCAGTGAACAAAATCCTTTGTGGGGTGCAGTGAACACAATCTTTTTGGGGTGCAGTGAACAAAATCCTTTTTGGGGTGCAGTGAACAACATCCTTTTTGGGGTGCAGTGAACACAATCTTTTTGGGGTGCAGTGAACAAAATCCTTTGTGGGGTGCAGTGAACACAATCTTTTTGGGGTGCAGTGAACACAATCTTTTTGGGGTGGAGTGAACAACATCCTTTTTGGGGTGCAGTGAACAAAATCCTTTTTGGGGTGCAGTGAACAAAATCATTTTTGGGGTGCAGTGAACACAATCTTTTTGGGGTGCAGTGAACACAATCTTTGTGGGGTGCAGTGAACACAATCTTTTTGGGGTGGAGTGAACAACATCCTTTTTGGGGTGCAGTGAACAACATCCTTTTTGGGGTGCAGTGAACACAATCTTTTTGGGGTGCAGTGAACACAATCTTTGTGGGGTACAGTGAACAGAATCTTTGTGGGGTGCAGTGAACACAATCTTTGGGGGGTACAGTGAACACAATCTTTGTGAGGTGCAGTGAACACAATCTTTGTGGGGTGCAGTGAACACAATCATTGTGGGGTGCAGTGAACTCAATCTTTGTGGGGTACAGTGAACACAATCTCATACTGAAGGTTTGAGGGTGCTGCCTGTTCCATACTCCCCCTACTCCTCATCTAGCCTTTTAGGGGTACAAACAATAGTAATTGGGGCCTAGTGTGGTTGTGTACGTGTGATATACATACACTTTTTTGGGATCATATTTTCTATTCCGCTATTTAATCAAAAACCTTTGGGGATCAGTTAAATTGGGGGATAGTCTGTGTTGGTACGTGTGAGAGAGATCCACCTTTCCAAGTTGTTGGGGTTCATCTCATACTTCTGAAGGTTTGAGGGTGCTGCCTGTTCCATACTCCCCCTACTCCTAGCCTTTTAGGGGTACAAACAATAGTATTTGGGGCCTAGTGTGGTTGTGTACGTGTGATATACATACACTTTTTTGGGATCATATTTTCTATTCCGCTATTTAATCAAAAACCTTTGGGGATCAGTTAAATTGGGGGATAGTCTGTGTTGGTACGTGTGAGAGAGATCCACCTTTCCAAGTTGTTGGGGTTCATCTCATACTTCTGAAGGTTTGAGGGTGCTGCCTGTTCCATACTCCCCCTACTCCTAGCCTTTTAGGGGTACAAACAATAGTAATTGGGGCCTAGTGTGGTTGTGTACGTGTGATATACATACACTTTTTTGGGATCATATTTTCTATCCCGCTATTTAATCAAAAACCTTTGGGGATCAGTTAAATTGGGGGATAGTCTGTGTTGGTACGTGTGAGAGAGATCCACCTTTCCAAGTTGTTGGGGTTCATCTCATACTTCTGAAGGTTTGAGGGTGCTGCCTGTTCCATACTCCCCCTACTCCTAGCCTTTTAGGGGTACAAACAATAGTAATTGGGGCCTAGTGTGGTTGTGTACGTGTGATATACATACACTTTTTTGGGATCATATTTTCTATTCCGCTATTTAATCAAAAACCTTTGGGGATCAGTTAAATTGGGGGATAGTCTGTGTTGGTACGTGTGAGAGAGATCCACCTTTCCAAGTTGTTGGGGTTCATCTCATACTTCTGAAGGTTTGAGGGTGCTGCCTGTTCCATACTCCCCCTACTCCTAGCCTTTTAGGGGTACAAACAATAGTAATTGGGGCCTAGTGTGGTTGTGTACGTGTGATATACATACACTTTTTTGGGATCATATTTTCTATTCCGCTATTTAATCAAAAACCTTTGGGGATCAGTTAAATTGGGGGATAGTCTGTGTTGGTACGTGTGAGAGAGATCCACCTTTCCAAGTTGTTGGGGTTCATCTCATACTTCTGAAGGTTTGAGGGTGCTGCCTGTTCCATACTCCCCCTACTCCTAGCCTTTTAGGGGTACAAACAATAGTAATTGGGGCCTAGTGTGGTTGTGTACGTGTGATATACATACACTTTTTTGGGATCATATTTTCTATTCCGCTATTTAATCAAAAACCTCTGGGGATCAGTTAAATTGGGGGATAGTCTGTGTTGGTACGTGTGAGAGAGATCCACCTTTCCAAGTTGTTGGGGTTCATCTCATACTTCTGAAGGTTTGAGGGTGCTGCCTGTTCCATACTCCCCCCTACTCCTAGCCTTTTAGGGGTACAAACAATAGTAATTGGGGCCTAGTGTGGTTGTGTACGTGTGATATACATACACTTTTTTGGGATCATATTTTCTATTCCGCTATTTAATCAAAAACCTTTGGGGATCAGTTAAATTGGGGGATAGTCTGTGTTGGTACGTGTGAGAGAGATCCACCTTTCCAAGTTGTTGGGGTTCATCTCATACTTCTGAAGGTTTGAGGGTGCTGCCTGTTCCATACTCCCCCTACTCCTAGCCTTTTAGGGGTACAAACAATAGTAATTGGGGCCTAGTGTGGTTGTGTACGTGTGATATACATACACTTTTTTGGGATCATATTTTCTATTCCGCTATTTAATCAAAAACCTCTGGGGATCAGTTAAATTGGGGGATAGTCTGTGTTGGTACGTGTGAGAGAGATCCACCTTTCCAAGTTGTTGGGGTTCATCTCATACTTCTGAAGGTTTGAGGGTGCTGCCTGTTCCATACTCCCCCTACTCCTAGCCTTTTAGGGGTACAAACAATAGTAATTGGGGCCTAGTGTGGTTGTGTACGTGTGATATACATACACTTTTTTGGGATCATATTTTCTATTCCGCTATTTAATCAAAAACCTCTGGGGATCAGTTAAATTGGGGGATAGTCTGTGTTGGTACGTGTGAGAGAGATCCACCTTTCCAAGTTGTTGGGGTTCATCTCATACTTCTGAAGGTTTGAGGGTGCTGCCTGTTCCATACTCCCCCTACTCCTAGCCTTTTAGGGGTACAAACAATAGTAATTGGGGCCTAGTGTGGTTGTGTACGTGTGATATACATACACTTTTTTGGGATCATATTTTCTATTCCGCTATTTAATCAAAAACCTCTGGGGATCAGTTAAATTGGGGGATAGTCTGTGTTGGTACGTGTGAGAGAGATCCACCTTTCCAAGTTGTTGGGGTTCATCTCATACTTCTGAAGGTTTGAGGGTGCTGCCTGTTCCATACTCCCCCTACTCCTAGCCTTTTAGGGGTACAAACAATAGTAATTGGGGCCTAGTGTGGTTGTGTACGTGTGATATACATACACTTTTTTGGGATCATATTTTCTATTCCGCTATTTAATCAAAAACCTTTGGGGATCAGTTAAATTGGGGGATAGTCTGTGTTGGTACGTGTGAGAGAGATCCACCTTTCCAAGTTGTTGGGGTTCATCTCATACTTCTGAAGGTTTGAGGGTGCTGCCTGTTCCATACTCCCCCTACTCCTAGCCTTTTAGGGGTACAAACAATAGTAATTGGGGCCTAGTGTGGTTGTGTACGTGTGATATACATACACTTTTTTGGGATCATATTTTCTATTCCGCTATTTAATCAAAAACCTCTGGGGATCAGTTAAATTGGGGGATAGTCTGTGTTGGTACGTGTGAGAGAGATCCACCTTTCCAAGTTGTTGGGGTTCATCTCATACTTCTGAAGGTTTGAGGGTGCTGCCTGTTCCATACTCCCCCCTACTCCTAGCCTTTTAGGGGTACAAACAATAGTAATTGGGGCCTAGTGTGGTTGTGTACGTGTGATATACATACACTTTTTTGGGATCATATTTTCTATTCCGCTATTTAATCAAAAACCTTTGGGGATCAGTTAAATTGGGGGATAGTCTGTGTTGGTACGTGTGAGAGAGATCCACCTTTCCAAGTTGTTGGGGTTCATCTCATACTTCTGAAGGTTTGAGGGTGCTGCCTGTTCCATACTCCCCCTACTCCTAGCCTTTTAGGGGTACAAACAATAGTAATTGGGGCCTAGTGTGGTTGTGTACGTGTGATATACATACACTTTTTTTGATCATATTTCCTATTCCGCTATTCAATAAAAACCTTTGAGGATCAATTGAATTGCGGGATAGTCTGTGTCGGTACGTGTGAGAGAGATCCACCTTTCCAAGTTGTTGGGGTTCATCTCATACTTCTGAAGGTTTGAGGGTGCTGCCTGTTCCATACCCCCCCTACTCCTCATCTAGCCTTTTAGGGGTACAAACAATAGTAATTGGGGCCTAGTGTGGTTGTGTACGTGCGAGATACATACACTTTTTTTGATCATATTTCCTATTCCGCTATTCAATAAAAACCTTTGAGGATCAATTGAATTGCGGGATAGTCTGTGTCGGTACGTGTGAGAGAGATCCACCTTTCCAAGTTGTTGGGGTTCATCTCATACTTCTGAAGGTTTGAGGGTGCTGCCTGTTCCATACCCCCCCTACTCCTCATCTAGCCTTTTAGGGGTACAAACAATAGTAATTGGGGCCTAGTGTGGTTGTGTACGTGCGAGATACATACACTTTTTTTGATCATATTTCCTATTCCGCTCTTCAATAAAAACCTTTGAGGATCAATTGAATTGCGGGATAGTCTGTGTCGGTACGTGTGAGAGAGATCCACCTTTCCAAGTTGTTGGGGTTCATCTCATACTTCTGAAGGTTTGAGGGTGCTGCCTGTTCCATACCCCCCCTACTCCTCATCTAGCCTTTTAGGGGTACAAACAATAGTAATTGGGGCCTAGTGTGGTTGTGTACGTGCGAGATACATACACTTTTTTTGATCATATTTCCTATTCCGCTATTCAATAAAAACCTTTGAGGATCAATTGAATTGCGGGATAGTCTGTGTCGGTACGTGTGAGAGAGATCCACCTTTCCAAGTTGTTGGGGTTCATCTCATACTTCTGAAGGTTTGAGGGTGCTGCCTGTTCCATACTCCCCCTACTCCTCATCTAGCCTTTTAGGGGTACAAACAATAGTAATTGGGGCCTAGTGTGGTTGTGTACGTGCGAGATACATACACTTTTTTTGATCATATTTCCTATTCCGCTATTCAATAAAAACCTTTGAGGATCAATTGAATTGCGGGATAGTCTGTGTCGGTACGTGTGAGAGAGATCCACCTTTCCAAGTTGTTGGGGTTCATCTCATACTTCTGAAGGTTTGAGGGTGCTGCCTGTTCCATACCCCCCCTACTCCTCATCTAGCCTTTTAGGGGTACAAACAATAGTAATTGGGGCCTAGTGTGGTTGTGTACGTGCGAGATACATACACTTTTTTTGATCATATTTCCTATTCCGCTATTCAATAAAAACCTTTGAGGATCAATTGAATTGCGGGATAGTCTGTGTCGGTACGTGTGAGAGAGATCCACCTTTCCAAGTTGTTGGGGTTCATCTCATACTTCTGAAGGTTTGAGGGTGCTGCCTGTTCCATACCCCCCCTACTCCTCATCTAGCCTTTTAGGGGTACAAACAATAGTAATTGGGGCCTAGTGTGGTTGTGTACGTGCGAGATACATACACTTTTTTTGATCATATTTCCTATTCCGCTATTCAATAAAAACCTTTGAGGATCAATTGAATTGCGGGATAGTCTGTGTCGGTACGTGTGAGAGAGATCCACCTTTCCAAGTTGTTGGGGTTCATCTCATACTTCTGAAGGTTTGAGGGTGCTGCCTGTTCCATACCCCCCCTACTCCTCATCTAGCCTTTTAGGGGTACAAACAATAGTAATTGGGGCCTAGTGTGGTTGTGTACGTGCGAGATACATACACTTTTTTTGATCATATTTCCTATTCCGCTATTCAATAAAAACCTTTGAGGATCAATTGAATTGCGGGATAGTCTGTGTCGGTACGTGTGAGAGAGATCCACCTTTCCAAGTTGTTGGGGTTCATCTCATACTTCTGAAGGTTTGAGGGTGCTGCCTGTTCCATACCCCCCCTACTCCTCATCTAGCCTTTTAGGGGTACAAACAATAGTAATTGGGGCCTAGTGTGGTTGTGTACGTGCGAGATACATACACTTTTTTTGATCATATTTCCTATTCCGCTATTCAATAAAAACCTTTGAGGATCAATTGAATTGCGGGATAGTCTGTGTCGGTACGTGTGAGAGAGATCCACCTTTCCAAGTTGTTGGGGTTCATCTCATACTTCTGAAGGTTTGAGGGTGCTGCCTGTTCCATACTCCCCCTACTCCTCATCTAGCCTTTTAGGGGTACAAACAATAGTAATTGGGGCCTAGTGTGGTTGTGTACGTGTGATATACATACACTTTTTTTGGATCATATTTTCTATTCCGCTATTCAATAAAAACCTTTCTAGGGCAAGATCTTAAATTACAGAAATATGAGGAGACCGTCAAATAAGGGCCGTGGCCTGGGTCGTGGTGCTGCTGGTAGAGCTCCTGTTGCAAGGAGAGGACATGGTCGATCTGTGCCAGCTACACGCACAAGTGAAACACCTTCCTCAAGTGTGAGTAGGCGACAGAACCTGCATCAGTATTTGGTAGGGCATCAAACGCCCCTAGAAGTGATGAGGCCAGAACAAGTTGAGGCGATAGTAGATTGGTTTGCTGCTGACAGTGCCTCCAGTTCCTTCACATTGTCTCCCACCCAGTCTACTGCAGAAAGGTCAGAGTTGGCACCTGCAGCCAATGTCCAACCGTCTTTCACCTCACCCCCTTGCAAATCAGGCCAGCAGTCTGAGCCCCAAGCCATACAGCAGTCTCTTATTCTTTTTGAGGACTCTGTCAGCAGGGTTTCCCAGGGCCATCCACCTAGCCCTGCCCCAGAAGTGGAAGAGATTGAGTGCAGCGATGCCCAACCACTTATTCCTCAAGATGAGTACATGCAAGGATCATCGCAGCACGTCTCCGATGATGACGAAACGCAGGTGCCAACTGCTGCGGCGTTCAGCATTGTGGAGACCGACAAGGAGGGCAGGGGTGAAGACTGGGTGGAAGATGATGTGGAGGACGATGAGGTCCTCGACCCCACATGGAATGAACGTCATGCAGGTGAACTGAGTAGTTTGGAGGAAGAGGCGGTGGTCGCACAGAGCCACCAGCACAGCAGAAGAGGGAGCAGGGTGCAGAAGCGGAGCGGCCGTGCCCTAGACACTACGCCCGCTACTGCCCAACGCAGCAAGGGAACGAGCGCACCAAAGTCAGCTCAAAGGAGTTCTCTAGCGTGGAAGTTCTTTAGAAAATGTGCTGATGACAGGACACGAGTGGTTTGCACCCTGTGCAATCAGAGCTTGAAGCGAGGCATGAACCTTCTCAACCTGAGCACAACCTGCATGATCAGGCATCTAAGTGCAAAGCACGAGCTGCAGTGGAGTACACACCTTCAAAACCAAGAAACGTCTCTGGCTCATCCTGCTTCCTCTTCTGCTGCAGTCTCGGCCGCTCCAGCCACATCTGTAGTGATACCGGCACCTGCCACCCCGCAAACAGACGATCTGTCAGCAACACCACCACCTGGGTCACCAACAACCATCTCCACAATGTCCCGTGGAAGCGTTCAGCTTTCCATCTCCCAAACACTTGAGAGGAAGAGGAAGTACCCCCCTACCCACCCGCGATCCCTGGCCCTGAATGCCAGCATTTCAAAATTATTGGCCTTTGAAATGCTGTCATTCCGTCTGGTGGAGACGCACAGTTTTAAAAACCTTATGTCGGTGGCTGTCCCACAGTACGTCGTGCCCAGCCGCCACTACTTTTCCAGGCAAGCCATCCCTTCCCTGCACAACCAAGTGGGGGAAAAAATCAGGTGTGCACTGCGCAACGCCATCTGTGCCAAGGTCCACCTAACTACGGATACGTGGACCAGTAAGCACGGTCAGGGGCGTTATATCTCCCTAACGGCACACTGGGTAAATGCAGTGGCGGATGGGCCTGAGGCGGATAGCAATTTGGCGCATGTCCTTCCACCACCGAGGATTGCAGGGCGCTTCAGTTTGCCTCCTGTTCCTAACTCCTCCTACTCCGCTTCCTCATCCTCTACCGCCTCCTCATCCGGACAGCGTAACACCTTCACCACCAACTTCAGCACGGCCAGGGGTAAACGACAGCAGGCAGTTTTACAACTTGCCTGTTTGGGGGACAAACCACACACCGCGCAGGAGTTGTGGAGGAGCATGGAACAGCAGACAAATGAGTGGTTGCTGCCAGCGAGCCTCAAGCCCGGCCTGGTGGTGTGCGATAACGGGCGAAATCTCATAGCAGCTCTGGGCCTAGCCGGTTTGACGCACATCCCTTGCCTGGCGCATGTGCTGAATTTGGTGGTGCAGAGGTTCCTTAAAAACTACCCCGATATGTCAGAGCTGCTGCAGAAAGTGCGGGCCGTTTGTGCGCACTTTCGGCGTTCTCACCCTGCTGCTGCTCGCCTGGCAGCGCTGCAGCGTAACTTCGGCCTTCCCGCTCACCGCCTCATATGTGACGTGCCCACAAGGTGGAACTCCACCTTGCACATGCTGGAAAGACTGTGCGAGCAGCAGCAGGCCATAGTGGAGTTTCAGCTGCAGCACGCACGCGTGAGTCGCTCTGCGGAACAGCACCACTTCACCACCAATAACTGGGCCTCCATGCGAGACCTGTGTGCCTTGTTGCGCTGTTTTGAGTACTCCACCAACATGGCCAGTGGCAATGACGCCATTCTCAGCTTAACTATCCCACTTCTATGCCTCCTTGAAAAAACAATTCGGGCGATGATGGAAGAGGATGTGGCACAGGATGAGGAGGAGGAGGAGGATGAAGAGGTAACATTTCCAAGGCTTTCAGGGCAGTCATTCGCAAGGGGCTCCGAGGGTGGGTTCCTGCACACGCAAACGCCAGGGACGCAATTGTCCAGCAGGGGCACAGTTCTGGAGGATGAGGAGGATGAGGAGGAGGAGGAGCTGGAGGAGGAGATGGAACCATGTTCACAGCAGGGTGGCACCCAGGCCAGCTCATGGCCATCACTGGTGCGTGGCTGGGGGGATACAGAGGACACGGACCATACACCTCCCACAGAGGACAGCCTTTCGTCGCCTCTGGGCAGCCTGGCACACATGAGCGATTACATGCTGCAGTGTCTCCACAACGACCGCCGAGTTGCCCACATTCTAACTTGTGCTGATTACTGGGTGGCCACGCTGCTGGATCCCCGTTACAAGGACAACGTACCGTCCTTAATTCACTCACTGGAGCGCGATCGCAAGATGCGCGAGTACAAGCGCACGCTGG
The DNA here is from genome assembly GCF_965119305.1 of Pelophylax lessonae. Classification (NCBI taxonomy): domain Eukaryota; kingdom Metazoa; phylum Chordata; class Amphibia; order Anura; family Ranidae; genus Pelophylax; species Pelophylax lessonae. Next base: position 526,953,186 of record NC_138771.1, read on the forward strand.
TAGACGCCATGCTGCTGGCATTCCCATCTGACAGCGGGGCCACAGTGGAAGCACAAGGCAGAGGAGGAGGAGGAGGAGGTCGCCAACGCAACCAGGGCACCGCCAGCACCTCAGAAGGCAGGGTTAGCATGGCCGAAATGTGGAAAAGCTTTGTCAGCACGCCACAACAAACAGCAGCACCAGCAGCTCAGATGGAACGTCTTAGCAGGAGGCAGCATTTTACCAACATGGTGGAGCAGTATGTGTGCACACGCCTACATGTAGTGAATGACGGGTCTGCCCCCTTCAACTTCTGGGTCTCCAAATTGGGCACATGGCCTGAGCTTGCCCTTTACGCCTTGGAGGTGCTGGCGTGCCCTGCAGCCAGTGTATTATCTGAACGGGTATTTAGCACGGCTGGGGGCGTTATAACAGACAAGCGCAGCCGCCTGTCCAGAGACAATGTGGACAAGCTCACGTTCATTAAAATGAACCAGGCATGGATCCCACGGGACTTTTCCGTACCTTATGCAGAATAGCAATGGATACCGACCTTACCCACCCATTGTTCCATTTTTGCTCTTTCTCACTCTTTTGGGGTGTACCCTCATTTAAAATTTGTGAAAAGAAGCAGTGTTGGCTACCTCGTCCTCCTCCTCAGGGCCAGATTAATGTAGGGTCTATTGGAGCTGCAGCTCCAGGCCCCTACCTTTTATATAGGCCCCGGGTTGGCCATATTCACTGTTACCGCTCTTCTGTCACTTGTAAACACAGAAGTCTGGCTTCTATGCTCGCTTCCCCAGGCAGCACCCTCAGAACCTCCCCACACAGCGTGAAGGCCGGACAAGGAGGGACAGTTGGCGATGCATGGATGTGTTTATGGGCTTCAGAGACAGCATCCCATGTTGAATTAGGCATGCATGGCTGCACCCTTCCTCCTCTGGGTGCATGGCAAGGCACGGCCCTAAGGCCCTTCAAAATCCTCAGCACCAAGCCCATGATGCTGTTAATCCGGCCCTGGTCCTCCTCCACCGCCGCTTCCACCTACACCGCCCATAGGTGTGCGCAGCCTATTGCATTAAGGTGTGCACCCCAAAGTTGAAATACACATGCATGTGTTTGCCAGCAGGGAGAGTAATGTATCGGGGCCATGTACCTGTAGGCAAGGAGAAATAGAGCAGAGCAGGTCCCAGGGAGATCTTTCCCATCTCCTCACTGGCAATGCTATGTGCCCTAGGTGATTAGGGTGTGCCCAGGCACACCCAGCACACCCTGTGCGCACGCCTATGTCACCGCCACATCCACCACCACCTCAACCTCCCTCCTACTCCATATGGGCCTCGTCCTTCAGAGATGAAGAAGAACATTGTTTTATTTTTCTGTTTTTTTTTGTTGTTTTAAGTTATTTCCCTATCCACATTTGTTTGCAGAGCACTTGCCATGCTCTTAATTACGTTTTGCTGCCATTTGCAGCACTCTAGCCCTTTCCTTTGGTGTTTTAGAGCCATTTTAGTGCCTTAAAGTTCGGGTCCCCATTGACTTCAATGGGGTTCGGTGTCCGGGAAAAGTTCGGTAAAAGTCCGGGACACGAACCCGGACTTTTTTTTAAAGTTCGGCCGAACCCGTCGAACACGGACATCTAGGTGTCCGCTCAACCCTAGTGTTGAGCGAACACGGACTGTATTATTCGTGTTCGTACCGAATAATTGGATTTTTTGTACCCGAACACGGACACGGACACTTTACTGTATGTTCGGGTAAAAATCCGTGTTCGGTCGTTTTATTTCCGGGTTTTGCATGCTTTGGCGCTCTTTTCATGGCGGGCTTTCAACAGCCAATCAACAATCGTTTAACTGGTGTGCCTTAAGCCATCCCAGCCATGCCTGCAAATGTCTCAGTAGCTGTGATTGGCCGTCTGAAGCATGTGACCAAGTCTTTATAAGTTCGAGGCAGCCGCAGCGGCGTCATTATGCTGCTTAGATTCAGGGACAGAGCACACATCAACGTGCTGGCTGCTGATTAGGGAAAGATAGGCAGGAAAAAACCATTTGTGTCCGGATAGAATTGAGGGACAGGTCGGAGTGTTTAGGCAGGGCGAGTTGTAGGCATTTTAGGGATAGAGTCTGCTGAATTATATAGGGTCAGTGTCTTCTACAAACTACAATCGATATTGCTGTGTGGGGGGTGGGGTGAATCTGCACTCAATCCTGATCTACGATCTCTTCTCAATCCTGTTAGGGACAGAGTCTGCTGAATTTTAGGGAAACTGTGTTCTACAAACTACAATCGATATTGCTGTGTGGGGGGTGGGGTGAATCTGCACTCAATCCTGATCTACGATCTCTTCTCAATCCTGTTAGGGACAGAGTCTGCTGAATTTTAGGGAAACTGTGTTCTACAAACTACAATCGATATTGCTGTGTGGGGGGTGGGGTGAATCTGCACTCAATCCTGATCTACGATCTCTTCTCAATCCTGTTAGGGACAGAGTCTGCTGAATTTTAGGGAAACTGTGTTCTACAAACTACAATCGATATTGCTGTGTGGTGTGGGATTGGAGATAGGCAGGTGTCAGTGATCCACATCCATTTTTCTGTGTGTGAGCTGCAGTGAACACAATCTTTTTGGGCTGCAGTGAACACAATCTTTTTGGGCTGCAGTGAACACAATCTTTTTGGGCTGCAGTGAACACAATCTTTTTGGGCTGCAGTGAACACAATCTTTTTGGGGTGCAGTGAACAAAATCTTTTTGGGGTGCAGTGAACACAATCCTTTTTGGTGTGCAGTGAACACAATCTTTGTGGGGTGCAGTGAACAAAATCCTTTGTGGGGTGCAGTGAACACAATCTTTTTGGGGTGCAGTGAACAAAATCCTTTTTGGGGTGCAGTGAACAACATCCTTTTTGGGGTGCAGTGAACACAATCTTTTTGGGGTGCAGTGAACAAAATCCTTTGTGGGGTGCAGTGAACACAATCTTTTTGGGGTGCAGTGAACACAATCTTTTTGGGGTGGAGTGAACAACATCCTTTTTGGGGTGCAGTGAACAAAATCCTTTTTGGGGTGCAGTGAACAAAATCATTTTTGGGGTGCAGTGAACACAATCTTTTTGGGGTGCAGTGAACACAATCTTTGTGGGGTGCAGTGAACACAATCTTTTTGGGGTGGAGTGAACAACATCCTTTTTGGGGTGCAGTGAACAACATCCTTTTTGGGGTGCAGTGAACACAATCTTTTTGGGGTGCAGTGAACACAATCTTTGTGGGGTACAGTGAACAGAATCTTTGTGGGGTGCAGTGAACACAATCTTTGGGGGGTACAGTGAACACAATCTTTGTGAGGTGCAGTGAACACAATCTTTGTGGGGTGCAGTGAACACAATCATTGTGGGGTGCAGTGAACTCAATCTTTGTGGGGTACAGTGAACACAATCTCATACTGAAGGTTTGAGGGTGCTGCCTGTTCCATACTCCCCCTACTCCTCATCTAGCCTTTTAGGGGTACAAACAATAGTAATTGGGGCCTAGTGTGGTTGTGTACGTGTGATATACATACACTTTTTTGGGATCATATTTTCTATTCCGCTATTTAATCAAAAACCTTTGGGGATCAGTTAAATTGGGGGATAGTCTGTGTTGGTACGTGTGAGAGAGATCCACCTTTCCAAGTTGTTGGGGTTCATCTCATACTTCTGAAGGTTTGAGGGTGCTGCCTGTTCCATACTCCCCCTACTCCTCATCTAGCCTTTTAGGGGTACAAACAATAGTAATTGGGGCCTAGTGTGGTTGTGTACGTGTGATATACATACACTTTTTTGGGATCATATTTTCTATTCCGCTATTTAATCAAAAACCTTTGGGGATCAGTTAAATTGGGGGATAGTCTGTGTTGGTACGTGTGAGAGAGATCCACCTTTCCAAGTTGTTGGGGTTCATCTCATACTTCTGAAGGTTTGAGGGTGCTGCCTGTTCCATACTCCCCCTACTCCTAGCCTTTTAGGGGTACAAACAATAGTAATTGGGGCCTAGTGTGGTTGTGTACGTGTGATATACATACACTTTTTTGGGATCATATTTTCTATTCCGCTATTTAATCAAAAACCTTTGGGGATCAGTTAAATTGGGGGATAGTCTGTGTTGGTACGTGTGAGAGAGATCCACCTTTCCAAGTTGTTGGGGTTCATCTCATACTTCTGAAGGTTTGAGGGTGCTGCCTGTTCCATACTCCCCCTACTCCTAGCCTTTTAGGGGTACAAACAATAGTAATTGGGGCCTAGTGTGGTTGTGTACGTGTGATATACATACACTTTTTTGGGATCATATTTTCTATTCCGCTATTTAATCAAAAACCTTTGGGGATCAGTTAAATTGGGGGATAGTCTGTGTTGGTACGTGTGAGAGAGATCCACCTTTCCAAGTTGTTGGGGTTCATCTCATACTTCTGAAGGTTTGAGGGTGCTGCCTGTTCCATACTCCCCCTACTCCTAGCCTTTTAGGGGTACAAACAATAGTAATTGGGGCCTAGTGTGGTTGTGTACGTGTGATATACATACACTTTTTTGGGATCATATTTTCTATTCCGCTATTTAATCAAAAACCTTTGGGGATCAGTTAAATTGGGGGATAGTCTGTGTTGGTACGTGTGAGAGAGATCCACCTTTCCAAGTTGTTGGGGTTCATCTCATACTTCTGAAGGTTTGAGGGTGCTGCCTGTTCCATACTCCCCCTACTCCTAGCCTTTTAGGGGTACAAACAATAGTAATTGGGGCCTAGTGTGGTTGTGTACGTGTGATATACATACACTTTTTTGGGATCATATTTTCTATTCCGCTATTTAATCAAAAACCTCTGGGGATCAGTTAAATTGGGGGATAGTCTGTGTTGGTACGTGTGAGAGAGATCCACCTTTCCAAGTTGTTGGGGTTCATCTCATACTTCTGAAGGTTTGAGGGTGCTGCCTGTTCCATACTCCCCCCTACTCCTAGCCTTTTAGGGGTACAAACAATAGTAATTGGGGCCTAGTGTGGTTGTGTACGTGTGATATACATACACTTTTTTGGGATCATATTTTCTATTCCGCTATTTAATCAAAAACCTTTGGGGATCAGTTAAATTGGGGGATAGTCTGTGTTGGTACGTGTGAGAGAGATCCACCTTTCCAAGTTGTTGGGGTTCATCTCATACTTCTGAAGGTTTGAGGGTGCTGCCTGTTCCATACTCCCCCTACTCCTAGCCTTTTAGGGGTACAAACAATAGTAATTGGGGCCTAGTGTGGTTGTGTACGTGTGATATACATACACTTTTTTGGGATCATATTTTCTATTCCGCTATTTAATCAAAAACCTCTGGGGATCAGTTAAATTGGGGGATAGTCTGTGTTGGTACGTGTGAGAGAGATCCACCTTTCCAAGTTGTTGGGGTTCATCTCATACTTCTGAAGGTTTGAGGGTGCTGCCTGTTCCATACTCCCCCTACTCCTAGCCTTTTAGGGGTACAAACAATAGTAATTGGGGCCTAGTGTGGTTGTGTACGTGTGATATACATACACTTTTTTGGGATCATATTTTCTATTCCGCTATTTAATCAAAAACCTCTGGGGATCAGTTAAATTGGGGGATAGTCTGTGTTGGTACGTGTGAGAGAGATCCACCTTTCCAAGTTGTTGGGGTTCATCTCATACTTCTGAAGGTTTGAGGGTGCTGCCTGTTCCATACTCCCCCTACTCCTAGCCTTTTAGGGGTACAAACAATAGTAATTGGGGCCTAGTGTGGTTGTGTACGTGTGATATACATACACTTTTTTGGGATCATATTTTCTATTCCGCTATTTAATCAAAAACCTCTGGGGATCAGTTAAATTGGGGGATAGTCTGTGTTGGTACGTGTGAGAGAGATCCACCTTTCCAAGTTGTTGGGGTTCATCTCATACTTCTGAAGGTTTGAGGGTGCTGCCTGTTCCATACTCCCCCTACTCCTAGCCTTTTAGGGGTACAAACAATAGTAATTGGGGCCTAGTGTGGTTGTGTACGTGTGATATACATACACTTTTTTGGGATCATATTTTCTATTCCGCTATTTAATCAAAAACCTTTGGGGATCAGTTAAATTGGGGGATAGTCTGTGTTGGTACGTGTGAGAGAGATCCACCTTTCCAAGTTGTTGGGGTTCATCTCATACTTCTGAAGGTTTGAGGGTGCTGCCTGTTCCATACTCCCCCTACTCCTAGCCTTTTAGGGGTACAAACAATAGTAATTGGGGCCTAGTGTGGTTGTGTACGTGTGATATACATACACTTTTTTGGGATCATATTTTCTATTCCGCTATTTAATCAAAAACCTCTGGGGATCAGTTAAATTGGGGGATAGTCTGTGTTGGTACGTGTGAGAGAGATCCACCTTTCCAAGTTGTTGGGGTTCATCTCATACTTCTGAAGGTTTGAGGGTGCTGCCTGTTCCATACTCCCCCCTACTCCTAGCCTTTTAGGGGTACAAACAATAGTAATTGGGGCCTAGTGTGGTTGTGTACGTGTGATATACATACACTTTTTTGGGATCATATTTTCTATTCCGCTATTTAATCAAAAACCTTTGGGGATCAGTTAAATTGGGGGATAGTCTGTGTTGGTACGTGTGAGAGAGATCCACCTTTCCAAGTTGTTGGGGTTCATCTCATACTTCTGAAGGTTTGAGGGTGCTGCCTGTTCCATACTCCCCCTACTCCTAGCCTTTTAGGGGTACAAACAATAGTAATTGGGGCCTAGTGTGGTTGTGTACGTGTGATATACATACACTTTTTTGGGATCATATTTTCTATTCCGCTATTTAATCAAAAACCTCTGGGGATCAGTTAAATTGGGGGATAGTCTGTGTTGGTACGTGTGAGAGAGATCCACCTTTCCAAGTTGTTGGGGTTCATCTCATACTTCTGAAGGTTTGAGGGTGCTGCCTGTTCCATACTCCCCCTACTCCTAGCCTTTTAGGGGTACAAACAATAGTAATTGGGGCCTAGTGTGGTTGTGTACGTGTGATATACATACACTTTTTTGGGATCATATTTTCTATTCCGCTATTTAATCAAAAACCTCTGGGGATCAGTTAAATTGGGGGATAGTCTGTGTTGGTACGTGTGAGAGAGATCCACCTTTCCAAGTTGTTGGGGTTCATCTCATACTTCTGAAGGTTTGAGGGTGCTGCCTGTTCCATACTCCCCCCTACTCCTAGCCTTTTAGGGGTACAAACAATAGTAATTGGGGCCTAGTGTGGTTGTGTACGTGTGATATACATACACTTTTTTGGGATCATATTTTCTATTCCGCTATTTAATCAAAAACCTTTGGGGATCAGTTAAATTGGGGGATAGTCTGTGTTGGTACGTGTGAGAGAGATCCACCTTTCCAAGTTGTTGGGGTTCATCTCATACTTCTGAAGGTTTGAGGGTGCTGCCTGTTCCATACTCCCCCTACTCCTAGCCTTTTAGGGGTACAAACAATAGTAATTGGGGCCTAGTGTGGTTGTGTACGTGTGATATACATACACTTTTTTTGATCATATTTCCTATTCCGCTATTCAATAAAAACCTTTGAGGATCAATTGAATTGCGGGATAGTCTGTGTCGGTACGTGTGAGAGAGATCCACCTTTCCAAGTTGTTGGGGTTCATCTCATACTTCTGAAGGTTTGAGGGTGCTGCCTGTTCCATACCCCCCCTACTCCTCATCTAGCCTTTTAGGGGTACAAACAATAGTAATTGGGGCCTAGTGTGGTTGTGTACGTGCGAGATACATACACTTTTTTTGATCATATTTCCTATTCCGCTATTCAATAAAAACCTTTGAGGATCAATTGAATTGCGGGATAGTCTGTGTCGGTACGTGTGAGAGAGATCCACCTTTCCAAGTTGTTGGGGTTCATCTCATACTTCTGAAGGTTTGAGGGTGCTGCCTGTTCCATACCCCCCCTACTCCTCATCTAGCCTTTTAGGGGTACAAACAATAGTAATTGGGGCCTAGTGTGGTTGTGTACGTGCGAGATACATACACTTTTTTTGATCATATTTCCTATTCCGCTATTCAATAAAAACCTTTGAGGATCAATTGAATTGCGGGATAGTCTGTGTCGGTACGTGTGAGAGAGATCCACCTTTCCAAGTTGTTGGGGTTCATCTCATACTTCTGAAGGTTTGAGGGTGCTGCCTGTTCCATACCCCCCCTACTCCTCATCTAGCCTTTTAGGGGTACAAACAATAGTAATTGGGGCCTAGTGTGGTTGTGTACGTGCGAGATACATACACTTTTTTTGATCATATTTCCTATTCCGCTATTCAATAAAAACCTTTGAGGATCAATTGAATTGCGGGATAGTCTGTGTCGGTACGTGTGAGAGAGATCCACCTTTCCAAGTTGTTGGGGTTCATCTCATACTTCTGAAGGTTTGAGGGTGCTGCCTGTTCCATACTCCCCCTACTCCTCATCTAGCCTTTTAGGGGTACAAACAATAGTAATTGGGGCCTAGTGTGGTTGTGTACGTGCGAGATACATACACTTTTTTTGATCATATTTCCTATTCCGCTATTCAATAAAAACCTTTGAGGATCAATTGAATTGCGGGATAGTCTGTGTCGGTACGTGTGAGAGAGATCCACCTTTCCAAGTTGTTGGGGTTCATCTCATACTTCTGAAGGTTTGAGGGTGCTGCCTGTTCCATACCCCCCCTACTCCTCATCTAGCCTTTTAGGGGTACAAACAATAGTAATTGGGGCCTAGTGTGGTTGTGTACGTGCGAGATACATACACTTTTTTTGATCATATTTCCTATTCCGCTATTCAATAAAAACCTTTGAGGATCAATTGAATTGCGGGATAGTCTGTGTCGGTACGTGTGAGAGAGATCCACCTTTCCAAGTTGTTGGGGTTCATCTCATACTTCTGAAGGTTTGAGGGTGCTGCCTGTTCCATACCCCCCCTACTCCTCATCTAGCCTTTTAGGGGTACAAACAATAGTAATTGGGGCCTAGTGTGGTTGTGTACGTGCGAGATACATACACTTTTTTTGATCATATTTCCTATTCCGCTATTCAATAAAAACCTTTGAGGATCAATTGAATTGCGGGATAGTCTGTGTCGGTACGTGTGAGAGAGATCCACCTTTCCAAGTTGTTGGGGTTCATCTCATACTTCTGAAGGTTTGAGGGTGCTGCCTGTTCCATACCCCCCCTACTCCTCATCTAGCCTTTTAGGGGTACAAACAATAGTAATTGGGGCCTAGTGTGGTTGTGTACGTGCGAGATACATACACTTTTTTTGATCATATTTCCTATTCCGCTATTCAATAAAAACCTTTGAGGATCAATTGAATTGCGGGATAGTCTGTGTCGGTACGTGTGAGAGAGATCCACCTTTCCAAGTTGTTGGGGTTCATCTCATACTTCTGAAGGTTTGAGGGTGCTGCCTGTTCCATACCCCCCCTACTCCTCATCTAGCCTTTTAGGGGTACAAACAATAGTAATTGGGGCCTAGTGTGGTTGTGTACGTGCGAGATACATACACTTTTTTTGATCATATTTCCTATTCCGCTATTCAATAAAAACCTTTGAGGATCAATTGAATTGCGGGATAGTCTGTGTCGGTACGTGTGAGAGAGATCCACCTTTCCAAGTTGTTGGGGTTCATCTCATACTTCTGAAGGTTTGAGGGTGCTGCCTGTTCCATACTCCCCCTACTCCTCATCTAGCCTTTTAGGGGTACAAACAATAGTAATTGGGGCCTAGTGTGGTTGTGTACGTGTGATATACATACACTTTTTTTGGATCATATTTTCTATTCCGCTATTCAATAAAAACCTTTCTAGGGCAAGATCTTAAATTACAGAAATATGAGGAGACCGTCAAATAAGGGCCGTGGCCTGGGTCGTGGTGCTGCTGGTAGAGCTCCTGTTGCAAGGAGAGGACATGGTCGATCTGTGCCAGCTACACGCACAAGTGAAACACCTTCCTCAAGTGTGAGTAGGCGACAGAACCTGCATCAGTATTTGGTAGGGCATCAAACGCCCCTAGAAGTGATGAGGCCAGAACAAGTTGAGGCGATAGTAGATTGGTTTGCTGCTGACAGTGCCTCCAGTTCCTTCACATTGTCTCCCACCCAGTCTACTGCAGAAAGGTCAGAGTTGGCACCTGCAGCCAATGTCCAACCGTCTTTCACCTCACCCCCTTGCAAATCAGGCCAGCAGTCTGAGCCCCAAGCCATACAGCAGTCTCTTATTCTTTTTGAGGACTCTGTCAGCAGGGTTTCCCAGGGCCATCCACCTAGCCCTGCCCCAGAAGTGGAAGAGATTGAGTGCAGCGATGCCCAACCACTTATTCCTCAAGATGAGTACATGCAAGGATCATCGCAGCACGTCTCCGATGATGACGAAACGCAGGTGCCAACTGCTGCGGCGTTCAGCATTGTGGAGACCGACAAGGAGGGCAGGGGTGAAGACTGGGTGGAAGATGATGTGGAGGACGATGAGGTCCTCGACCCCACATGGAATGAACGTCATGCAGGTGAACTGAGTAGTTTGGAGGAAGAGGCGGTGGTCGCACAGAGCCACCAGCACAGCAGAAGAGGGAGCAGGGTGCAGAAGCGGAGCGGCCGTGCCCTAGACACTACGCCCGCTACTGCCCAACGCAGCAAGGGAACGAGCGCACCAAAGTCAGCTCAAAGGAGTTCTCTAGCGTGGAAGTTCTTTAGAAAATGTGCTGATGACAGGACACGAGTGGTTTGCACCCTGTGCAATCAGAGCTTGAAGCGAGGCATGAACCTTCTCAACCTGAGCACAACCTGCATGATCAGGCATCTAAGTGCAAAGCACGAGCTGCAGTGGAGTACACACCTTCAAAACCAAGAAACGTCTCTGGCTCATCCTGCTTCCTCTTCTGCTGCAGTCTCGGCCGCTCCAGCCACATCTGTAGTGATACCGGCACCTGCCACCCCGCAAACAGACGATCTGTCAGCAACACCACCACCTGGGTCACCAACAACCATCTCCACAATGTCCCGTGGAAGCGTTCAGCTTTCCATCTCCCAAACACTTGAGAGGAAGAGGAAGTACCCCCCTACCCACCCGCGATCCCTGGCCCTGAATGCCAGCATTTCAAAATTATTGGCCTTTGAAATGCTGTCATTCCGTCTGGTGGAGACGCACAGTTTTAAAAACCTTATGTCGGTGGCTGTCCCACAGTACGTCGTGCCCAGCCGCCACTACTTTTCCAGGCAAGCCATCCCTTCCCTGCACAACCAAGTGGGGGAAAAAATCAGGTGTGCACTGCGCAACGCCATCTGTGCCAAGGTCCACCTAACTACGGATACGTGGACCAGTAAGCACGGTCAGGGGCGTTATATCTCCCTAACGGCACACTGGGTAAATGCAGTGGCGGATGGGCCTGAGGCGGATAGCAATTTGGCGCATGTCCTTCCACCACCGAGGATTGCAGGGCGCTTCAGTTTGCCTCCTGTTCCTAACTCCTCCTACTCCGCTTCCTCATCCTCTACCGCCTCCTCATCCGGACAGCGTAACACCTTCACCACCAACTTCAGCACGGCCAGGGGTAAACGACAGCAGGCAGTTTTACAACTTGCCTGTTTGGGGGACAAACCACACACCGCGCAGGAGTTGTGGAGGAGCATGGAACAGCAGACAAATGAGTGGTTGCTGCCAGCGAGCCTCAAGCCCGGCCTGGTGGTGTGCGATAACGGGCGAAATCTCATAGCAGCTCTGGGCCTAGCCGGTTTGACGCACATCCCTTGCCTGGCGCATGTGCTGAATTTGGTGGTGCAGAGGTTCCTTAAAAACTACCCCGATATGTCAGAGCTGCTGCAGAAAGTGCGGGCCGTTTGTGCGCACTTTCGGCGTTCTCACCCTGCTGCTGCTCGCCTGGCAGCGCTGCAGCGTAACTTCGGCCTTCCCGCTCACCGCCTCATATGTGACGTGCCCACAAGGTGGAACTCCACCTTGCACATGCTGGAAAGACTGTGCGAGCAGCAGCAGGCCATAGTGGAGTTTCAGCTGCAGCACGCACGCGTGAGTCGCTCTGCGGAACAGCACCACTTCACCACCAATAACTGGGCCTCCATGCGAGACCTGTGTGCCTTGTTGCGCTGTTTTGAGTACTCCACCAACATGGCCAGTGGCAATGACGCCGTTCTCAGCTTAACTATCCCACTTCTATGCCTCCTTGAAAAAACAATTCGGGCGATGATGGAAGAGGATGTGGCACAGGATGAGGAGGAGGAGGAGGATGAAGAGGTAACATTTCCAAGGCTTTCAGGGCAGTCATTCGCAAGGGGCTCCGAGGGTGGGTTCCTGCACACGCAAACGCCAGGGACGCAATTGTCCAGCAGGGGCACAGTTCTGGAGGATGAGGAGGATGAGGAGGAGGAGGAGCTGGAGGAGGAGATGGAACCATGTTCACAGCAGGGTGGCACCCAGGCCAGCTCATGGCCATCACTGGTGCGTGGCTGGGGGGATACAGAGGACACGGACCATACACCTCCCACAGAGGACAGCCTTTCGTCGCCTCTGGGCAGCCTGGCACACATGAGCGATTACATGCTGCAGTGTCTCCACAACGACCGCCGAGTTGCCCACATTCTAACTTGTGCTGATTACTGGGTGGCCACGCTGCTGGATCCCCGTTACAAGGACAACGTACCGTCCTTAATTCACTCACTGGAGCGCGATCGCAAGATGCGCGAGTACAAGCGCACGCTGGTAGACGCCATGCTGCTGGCATTCCCATCTGACAGCGGGGCCACAGTGGAAGCACAAGGCAGAGGAGGAGGAGGAGGAGGTCGCCAACGCAACCAGGGCACCGCCAGCACCTCAGAAGGCAGGGTTAGCATGGCCGAAATGTGGAAAAGCTTTGTCAGCACGCCACAACAAACAGCAGCACCAGCAGCTCAGATGGAACGTCTTAGCAGGAGGCAGCATTTTACCAACATGGTGGAGCAGTATGTGTGCACACGCCTACATGTAGTGAATGACGGGTCTGCCCCCTTCAACTTCTGGGTCTCCAAATTGGGCACATGGCCTGAGCTTGCCCTTTACGCCTTGGAGGTGCTGGCGTGCCCTGCAGCCAGTGTATTATCTGAACGGGTATTTAGCACGGCTGGGGGCGTTATAACAGACAAGCGCAGCCGCCTGTCCAGAGACAATGTGGACAAGCTCACGTTCATTAAAATGAACCAGGCATGGATCCCACGGGACTTTTCCGTACCTTATGCAGAATAGCAATGGATACCGACCTTACCCACCCATTGTTCCATTTTTGCTCTTTCTCACTCTTTTGGGGTGTACCCTCATTTAAAATTTGTGAAAAGAAGCAGTGTTGGCTACCTCGTCCTCCTCCTCAGGGCCAGATTAATGTAGGGTCTATTGGAGCTGCAGCTCCAGGCCCCTACCTTTTATATAGGCCCCGGGTTGGCCATATTCACTGTTACCGCTCTTCTGTCACTTGTAAACACAGAAGTCTGGCTTCTATGCTCGCTTCCCCAGGCAGCACCCTCAGAACCTCCCCACACAGCGTGAAGGCCGGACAAGGAGGGACAGTTGGCGATGCATGGATGTGTTTATGGGCTTCAGAGACAGCATCCCATGTTGAATTAGGCATGCATGGCTGCACCCTTCCTCCTCTGGGTGCATGGCAAGGCACGGCCCTAAGGCCCTTCAAAATCCTCAGCACCAAGCCCATGATGCTGTTAATCCGGCCCTGGTCCTCCTCCACCGCCGCTTCCACCTACACCGCCCATAGGTGTGCGCAGCCTATTGCATTAAGGTGTGCACCCCAAAGTTGAAATACACATGCATGTGTTTGCCAGCAGGGAGAGTAATGTATCGGGGCCATGTACCTGTAGGCAAGGAGAAATAGAGCAGAGCAGGTCCCAGGGAGATCTTTCCCATCTCCTCACTGGCAATGCTATGTGCCCTAGGTGATTAGGGTGTGCCCAGGCACACCCAGCACACCCTGTGCGCACGCCTATGTCACCGCCACATCCACCACCACCTCAACCTCCCTCCTACTCCATATGGGCCTCGTCCTTCAGAGATGAAGAAGAACATTGTTTTATTTTTCTGTTTTTTTTTGTTGTTTTAAGTTATTTCCCTATCCACATTTGTTTGCAGAGCACTTGCCATGCTCTTAATTACGTTTTGCTGCCATTTGCAGCACTCTAGCCCTTTCCTTTGGTGTTTTAGAGCCATTTTAGTGCCTTAAAGTTCGGGTCCCCATTGACTTCAATGGGGTTCGGTGTCCGGGAAAAGTTCGGTAAAAGTCCGGGACACGGACCCGGACTTTTTTTTAAAGTTCGGCCGAACCCGTCGAACACGGACATCTAGGTGTCCGCTCAACCCTAGTGACAACTGTCTCCCACCTGTGCTCTCACTTTAAAGCTGATGCATGCTATCCTGGTGGAGACTACAAGCAACCTGCTATAGGGTAACAACTGTCTCCTACCTGTGCTCTGACTTTGTCAAGCTGATGCTTGCTGTCCTAGAAGAGGCTACAAGCAACCTGCTATAGGGTGACAACTGTTCCCCACCTGTTCTTTGACTTTGGCAAGCAGATGCATGCTGTCCTTGTGGAGGCTACAAGCAACCTGCTATAGGGTAACAACTGTTCCCCACCTGTGCTCGGACTTTGTTAGGCTAATAAATGCTGTCCTGGTTGAGGCTTCAAGTGGCTGTGCCGACACACATTACATAGGCATGGTCAACCTTTATCTCTGCTGGAGTGAAGGCATACAGACATGAAGTGGCTGGAGGAGATCAGCAGCTCCAATAGGTATATCAGGAAAATAGGTCAAAGCAATATTTTATGTAAAAAATGATGGTAATTGTTTATGATACTTGTGTTTTAGGAAACTAAAGCCTGGTACACACTATAGTTTTTTTTTCCATTCAACCCCGGGGGGTTGGCTAAAAAAAAAAACATGTCAGCTCCAGTCAAATTCGCTGTACTAACCATCCGACATTAGTACAGTGATCTCTCCCGCTGAGCTATTGTGTTCTGACAGTCGGCTGCTGGTTTTTCAGAATGCTCGTCCGACATATACAGGGGCCGAATGTCGACAGTTTTTTTTTTTGAACCGGCAAATGTCTCCCGACATTTGGCCTGTGTGTTCCCGACTTACTGTCATCCAGTTGGGGTTTAGATCTTCTTTAGGCACCCTGTCCTCTAATTTATCAAACTTCTAACGCAGGTAGAGAAAATCCCAATGGTTTTACAAAGAAATGTTATTGTCTTCAGAAATCAAAGTACATTTATCAGGATCACTCTGCACAGATTGCACTGAGGTTAGACAAAGAAAACTGTGCTCTATCCAGTTAAGGTTTTTGATTGTATGACCTGGGGCCGTTATACACATTGATACATGTCTCTCACCATTCTGTTGGTATCAGGCCCCACAGAGATACACTGTCTTTTCTGTTTTATAAAATGTGTGCTTTATATACGTAGATATAAAAAGCCATGCAGAAGTCTTACACCTTTTATCTCTCTTTATAATCGGTAGCCTTGCATGATATGAATTAGAACTTTTGTCTGGAGATACCTTAAAAGGTTTGAGCTTTAATTAATTTCAATGGCCAGAAATGAATTAACGCCCAAGCTCTTGACGCCTGTAAACACGCCTAAAAGCTTGTAAAAGCTTGCTTTAGATACTTATGCCCCATACACACGTGCAGATTATCTGCAGACTTTTGTCTGCAGACTTACCAAAACCATATAATATGAGGTCAAACCTAAACACTTTCAATTTGTATGCAATCCGGCAGGCCCTTGCACTACATAGAAAAGGTAAGTCTGCAGACAAAAGTCTGCAGATAATCTGCACGTGTGTACGGGGCATTACAAGCATCATGCTTTTTTCTGTCAAAACCCTACTGGAGGAAAGGCTTCTAGGAGGATTTGCAAAAGGTCCTGTGTGCATGAGAACTTTTGGTTAATTACTTCTAAAGAGATGGAGACCCTGCAACTTTTCTCATCACAATTGTGAGAGTGCACCAGTTGATAATGATAAACGAGTCCCTCCTATTCCGATTTAGTATCCAAAGGACATGGTCAAATAAACAGCTATTTCTTAACCACTTCTGGGCCAGAAGGATTTACCCCCATAATGACCAGGCCATTTTCTGCGATTCGGCTCTGCTTTATTTTAACGGAAATTGCACGGTCGTGCGATAATGTACCGAAATAAAATTGATGTTCTTTTTTTCCCCCACAAATAAAGCTTTCATTTGGTGGTATTTGATCACCTGTGCAATTTTTACTTTTTGTGCTATAAACAAAAAAAAGAGTGACATTTCTGAAAAAAAAACAAAAAAAAAACAATTTTTTTCATATTCTGCTATATAACATTCTCCAAAAAAAATGTCATCCTTTTAGGCCAATTTGTATTCTGCTACATATTTTTGGTAAAAAAAAAAAAAAAAAAAAATTGCAATAAGCATATTTTAATTGGTTTGCGCAAAAGTTATCACATCTACAAACTAGGGAAAAGATTTATGTCATTTTTATTTATTTATTTCTTTACAAGTAATGGCGGTGATCTGCGATCGGACCCCTAACTGACATTTCTGACACTTTTGGGGGGACCAGTGACATTACTACAGTAATCAGTGCTAAAAATATGCACTGTTATTGTAATAATGACATTGGTAGGGAAAGGGTTAACCTAGGGGTGATCAAAGGGTTAAATGTGAGCCTAGCGTGTGTTTACTAACTGTGGGGGGGGATGGGCTTGTGAAATGACCATAGATACCTGTGATCCTATATAGAAGGATCACAGGCGCTCTGTGATCATTTCAGAGAGAAGAACGGTCAGCCGTGTTTACAACAGCTGACTGTTCCTCTCTCTCAGCGGCGAGCGATCACAGGTGCCCGGCGGCAGACGTAGGGCTACGTCGGTTCGCGCATGAGAGGCAGCCTGCTGCAGTAAGTGTGCGGCGGGCGGTCTTAATGTGGTTAAGAATAGAAAAAGGTAGGCATGTGCGACAAAGTTTGTTCAAATCCTTGCACTATATATTGTTCACCCGCAGGGGATGGTTTGCTTGTTTTTTTTTCTTATCAAAAGTGTACTTACGCTTTAAAATACAGTTTCTTTTAATGGAAATGTTCTTGAACTCCCACTCCAGTGCTCTGTGCTAGCATAGGTGAGTGCCAGCCACACCTATCCACACAAGCCTTCCTGTGCAGACTTGTGCTGAGTATATGAGGGGGGCATGTTTGACCAGGTCTATTTGACTTTGAAGTGCATTGGGCAATGCAGTCACACTCTGGTGCATAATGAACTCTGCAGTCATATTTAGACTCCTTGTGCAATTGCTTAAAGAAAAATGTATTAAAAACTGTGAAAATGGAGAGTGATTATACAATGTCTATCTGGCTGAATATCTATTTCTGGGACTTCAATTGGGCTTCAAAGTAATTTACTTCTCTATTTTAGCTATATAATTATTTTTCCTAAATAAAAATAAACATAACGAGAATCAGAATTAGGACATGGCAAGAACTTTCACATTCAGTCTAAGGGTAAAACTATATCTATAAAAGACAATTTAACTCCAATGGGGTCCAGAATCACAAGGAAGTCAGCACTGTCTTCCTATAAAGTTTTTTTTTTTTTTTAAATAATGATTTCAAGTCCCAAAAAAAATATATAGATGTAAAATACTTAGAAAAGTAAAAATAAATGTGTCCAAATGCAATAGTAATAAATAACCAAAAAAAAAAAAAGTCTATTGATCCATGAATGCTGTGATCCAAAAAATAGTGACAAAGGTGCTCCTTCCCCACAACCGATATCCAACACTAAGGCAATGTCCTCTCCCCTTAAGGCAAATGATATTGCGTTTTTATGGAAACCAATCGTTGGCTGAAGAGGTTCACTCCATTGCAGGTAAATCTCAGCTCATATAAAATAAGGGGTCTCCATAAGTAGCGGCCCGCCCATAGAGGGCGCAGGGGCGCCGCCCCCCCAAAACGTAGCAGAAAAAAAAGATTAAATTAAAAAAAAAAAAGTTTTCACCCACTAGGGGCACAGGACACTGTGCTGGGTATGGGGGGGTGGGGTTTTTGACCCCACCCTCGCCCGGCAGAGGCGCCGATTGGCGCTCTTCTAGGGGTGTGTCGGGGCGCAGAGCAATGCGCCCCAACACACCCCACTTTAACGATGTCCGGGCTGTGATTGGTCCAGAGTCCAGCCTGGACCAATCACAGGAGGACATTGGACCTGGTGACGTGACGCCTGGGGGCGGTGCACCGCCCCGGCGTCACGTTCACCTTCAGTTCCCGCCCGCCGGAGAAGAGGAGACAGGAGAGCCGCCGCCGCGCGTGAGGAAGAAGAAGATCACACCGCACCGCATCCCGCCCCCCGCCGCCCCGGGCTGACTCAGAGCAGCACGCCGTCCATGGAGGTAAGTGTCTGCTTTGAAAAGGGCACGCACGCTGATCTCTGCATTGGGGACATGTACGCTGGTCACTGCATTGGAAGCACGCGCGCTAAACTCTGCATTGGGGACATGTATACTGGTCACTGCATTGATTGGAGGCAAGCACACTGAACTCTGCATTGGGGACATGTATACTGGTCACTGCATTGGAGGCACGCACGCTAAACTCTGCATTGGGGACATGTATACTGGTCACTGCATTGATTGGAGGCACGCACGCTGAACTCTGCATTGGGGACATGTATACTGGTCACTGCATTGATTGGAGGCACGCACGCTGAACTCTGCATTGGGGACATGTATACTGGTCACTGCATTGGAGGCACGCACGCTAAACTCTGCATTGGGGACATGTATGCTGGTCACTGCATTGGAGGCACGCACGCTAAACTCTGCATTGGGGACATGTATACTGGTCACTGCATTGGAAGCACGCACGCTGATCTCTGCATTGGGGACATGTACACTGGTCACTGCATTGGAAGCACGCACGCTGATCTCTGCATTGGGGACATGTATGCTGGTCACTGCATTGGAGGCATTTACGCTGATCTCTGCATTGGGGACATGTACACTGGTCACTGGCTGCATTGGGGGCATTCACGCTGATCTCTGCATTGGGGACATGTACACTGGTCACTGCATTGGAGGCACGCATGCTGATCTCTGCATTGGGGACATGTACACTGGTCACTGGCTGCATTGGAGGCACACATGCTGATCTCTGCATTGGGGACATGTACACTGGTCACTGCATTGGAGGCACGCACGCTGATCTCTGCATTGGGGACATGTACACTGGTCACTAGCTGCATTGAAGGCACACATGCTGATCTCTGCATTGGGGACATGTACACTGGTCACTGGCTGCATTGGAAGCACGCACGCTGATCTCTGCATTGGGGACATGTACACTGGTCACTGGCTGCATTGGAAGCACGCACGCTGATCTCTGCATTGGGGACATGTACACTGGTCACTGCATTGGGGACATGTACACTGGTCACTGGCTGCATTGGAGGCACGCACGCTGATCTCTGCATTGGGGACATGTACACTGGTCACTGGCTGCATTGGAAGCACGCACGCTGATCTCTGCATTGGGGACATGTACACTGGTCACTGGCTGCATTGGAAGCACGCACGCTGATCTCTGCATTGGGGACATGTACACTGGTCACTGGATGCATTGGGGGCACGCACGCTGATCTCTGCATTGGGGACATGTACACTGGTCACTGGCTGCATTGGAGGCATGCACGCTGATCTCTGCATTGGGGACATGTACGCTGGTCACTGCACTGGAGGCACGCACGCTGATCTCTGCATTTGGGACATGTACGCTGGTCACTGCACTGGAGGCACGCACGCTGATCTCTGCATTGGGGACACGTACACTGGTCACTGCATTGGGGACATGTACGCTGGTCACTGCATTGGGGACATGTACGCTGGTCACTGCATTTGGGACATGTACGCTGGTCACTGCATTGGGGACATGTATGCTGGTCACTCCATTGAAAGGGGGCATGTACTGTGGGGTTTGTGCTAGGGGGCCTGTACTGTGGGGTTTGTGCTAGGGGGTCTGTACTCTGGGATTAGTGCTAGGGGGTCTGTACTGTGGGGTTTGTGCTAGGGGGCCTGTACTGTGGGGTTTGTGCTTGAGGGGTTTGTGCTGGGGGGGGTCTGTACTGTGGGGTTTGTGCCACTCTCAGTCAGTGTATCCCATAATAGGGTGTCTCTCACAGTATATCCCATAATAGGGCCCCTGCTCCCTATTATGGGATATACTAGTACTGATGGACCCCTTAATATGTGATATATTGGGAGAATTTGTTCACGCAAGCAAAATACAGGGGACAAAATGGGTGGAGTCTATAAGGGGTGGGGCTTCTGATAAATGGGATGGGTCAAAATGGAAGGGCGGGGTCTTGCGCCCCCCATCTTAAAACTTCACCAGCCGCCACTGCTCCATAGTGTAGTATGTAAAATGCAACTTTAATAAAAACAGTAGTAACTTACAATCAAGTAGAATAATGCAAGTGTAGAAAAGAAACTGGATGATAACAGAGTGGAAATTCCGAACTTCCAGTCTCGGCCATAGAACAGAAGTAAATTTAAATAAAAATAAAAGTAAAAATAAATGTAATAAAATATGAAAAATAAACATAAAAATAAAAATAAATATAAATAAAATAAAAGTAGAAAAATAAAAAATAAAAATAAACAAACATACTGTGAAATGATAGAATAACACCCTCCAACACATGTTGGATTAAAGGCACAGTCCAACAAAAAAGACACAAGATGAGAGAATGGCTCAATAATCAGAAATAATGCAAATAAGATTGAACTCAATAATGCGGCTCAATGGCACAAGGGTCTGTATCTTGTATATCCACCGAGATTCAGCCTTTCGAAGAGTAATCATTTTATTACTCCCTCTCCGATGGGATTTATAATTCTCTATACCTCAAAAAAGCGGGGAGGAAGGATCTTTCAGATGGTACTCAGCATAATGCTTTGAGATGCTATGTTTTGGATAGCCTCTTTGTATATTTTGGATATGCTCTTTGATGCTTCCATAGTGGTCTTTTTGTTCTCCCTATATATTAAAGGTGGAAAGGACATTCCAAAACATAAACAGCTCCCTCTGTCTTGCATGATATAAATCCTCTGATATTATATATTTTTTCTGTGGAAGTTGAAGAAAATTCTTCTTTTTTTCTCTTATTAAAGTTGGTATGCCGACATGCAAAACAGTTTTTACATGGATAGAAACCTTTTCCTTTTTCCTACCGTTTTATTATTCTCAGTGTATGTAGTGACACTACAAGGATTGGCTGCTATATCCAGCTTTATATATTTGAAATATGTTATATAGTTTTATTTTTGTTTGCTTTTCACTTTAACACATATTATCTATTCTATTACACCTGTGCAGCAACCATTAAAGTGTTTGAATTTTTAGAAAGTGGGACCATTCGTTTGGAAGAGATGTTTGTTAAACAGGATAACAAACAATTAGGTGATATGGAAAGTAGTTTTAGAAAAATGGGACACCTAATGGAAAAATATGATGAATGCATGGTGGGACATTGTGACCGACAAAAAGTACATAAAGGTAAGAAAGTACCAAGAAGATTATACTGGGATGTCCCTATTAATGATGGATTATCTGATAAAGAATCCACTGAAGAATGGTTTAATTTTTTAATAATAATAATAAGGGGTTAGATGTCCTGCATTTTTTAATGAAGAGAAAACAATGAAAAATTAAGAAGATTGATGAGCAATTAGCAGAATTAAAGGAGAACCACTGAAAGAACTCCCTGGTTTTATTTCTTTGGATAAGGATAAAGATAAGGATAAGTATACTGCATCTAGAAAGGACAGAAAATGTTCGAGAGACATCAATGGTTATCAAGAAGAAACAGCTTATAAATGGCAAAATAACCTGAATGTGGCATCTACATTTACTACACCTGAAAATGATGTTAATTTGGTAACTGCAAATACTAATGTGGAGCACCCAGTTAACCCTAACCAGTGGGAATGTTATCCTAGAACTCCTAGAAATTAATCTAGAAAAAATCCACCAGTTTATAGAACTCCTAATTGGCAAGGTAAACCAAATTGGAATAATCATTGGAAAAAGCCACATAGGAAGAATATTTGGAACCATAAGAAAAGAACCTTGTAGAGGAAATCATCAGCAACAACATCAGATTCATTACCACCAAGAGAGGAGAACCCCACCCCGCAATAATGATCATCACCATTATAACCAGGAGAGAAGAAGAAGCCCTGTTTGAGATTATAATTATGGGAGGAGAAGTCTTGCTCCCCATACACACCATATCATAATCAACAACAATATTATGATGAAAGGAGAGAACCTGTCCCTGTATCAAACAGATATGAACCCTTAAGAAGAGAAGAAGATTATGAAAGGATTATGAAATGATACCACAGCATCATCAAAGTGAGAGATATAGAGAAGATAATGATCATATCACAGATCATAATTTTTTAGGGGACAGACAACATGGACCCAAAGAAGATCAGGTGAAGGAAACGGAAA
Organism: Pelophylax lessonae; assembly: GCF_965119305.1. Classification (NCBI taxonomy): domain Eukaryota; kingdom Metazoa; phylum Chordata; class Amphibia; order Anura; family Ranidae; genus Pelophylax; species Pelophylax lessonae. The sequence goes on from NC_138771.1 coordinate 526,975,726, forward strand.
CAGGAGATCACCACCACCAGAATCAAGATGGAGAAAAAGCCCAGAAAGACGAGAGGATGTCCAGCAGGGTTCAAAAAACAACAGTTGCATTGTCAGCCAATTCTGGTCTGACAATTGCTACACTACCAATTTAATGATCTCATGCTGATAAATATCCCAGGTTCCTGAGTGTGGATAATAGTATCAGATCCCAGGAGGAAAGTGCACAAAGAAAAATACCAATGAGAAAAAGGAAAAATAAGAGTAATATAAACAGTTGAGATGGTCTTTATTACATGCTGCAGTTACACACACTCAGGAACCTGGAATGAGCATATGATATCAGTGTAGGATCAGGCATTTGACAGGAAAAGAACAGTGAGGCCTTAGGGGTCTTTTTAGTTCTGAATATCTGCTCCATAGTAATCTTCCAACAAAGAAGCCAAAGCTATGGTACATAGGACGGCTCCATGAAGATAAAAACAAATACCCAGGCAAGCCAAGCATTTGTGGTGGCAAGGTAACATCTGCCTGGCCAACTATGTTTCTGTGTCAACTATTTCCTGGGAATGCAGCAGAACATGTTTGGCTGATAGTGATGACCCTCTTTTCCCAAACCAGCTGTTCAATCAAGACAGTATAAAACAGACTTCAGGCACATATAATGGCTGTGTTAAAATAATGAAAATAATTAAAGTCCAACCTTGGGCCCCAACCAACCCCCCCCCCCCCACCCCCACGCCTACGCCTTTTTCCCTTACTTCCCATTGAAGCACTCCCTGACCCTTTGAAAAAAAATTGTATACATCCCTTTTTTTCCTGGTGGTCCAGTGGTGTCAAAAGTCCTTTCCCACTTTTTGTCCCTGTGTATCATTCTCCTGGGGATCCAAGGTGGAGGGCAAATCTTTGACATCCTGGGCACACAGCAAGTTTATTTAATGATGCTACAGTTATGTAACAGGAGCCATGTGCTTGGCTGCATTCCTTTCTAGTGATCCATGGCGAGAGGCGAGGAGCACCTCTGCTGTTTAGCCCTTCACTGCCCAAACTCACCCTGCATATGCAGTCTTTTGGCATGTCCTAACATGGGGTTAGCTGGGTTCCCAGATAATTTAGCCTATTGGAGAACACTACGAATGGCTCCGAGCCTGGTCTTACCAGGGTAACTGCAGAGTAAGTTCATAGCTTAAGGATCTGGGAACCAGACCACAGTGAAGCCCAACACAAAATGGTCAGTTTCAGAAGACTTTCCCTAATAGCTGATCAGGATAATGGCATATCCATACCTTGAATGCCTTTGGGGTAATTTCATTACAAAATAAAATATAACTTACTTACAACCAGGTCGTTTTGCTTTCAAGGTGAAGGTGACACACCCTTAGTTACAAATAGGAATGGGCCGAACGATCCCCTGTTCAGTTCGCACCAGAACTTTCAAACATCGTGAAAGTTCGGAACCAAATAACGAACCCTATTGAAGTCTATGGGACCCGAACTGTAAAAATCAAAAGTGTCCATTTTGAAGGCTTATATGCAAGTGTAGCAAGATTTCCAAGCCTGTGGGTTTGCCATTGTTACCGGTTACCTTTCCAGCCCATGTGAGCTGCGACCCTGGGTGTGAGAACTGAGACATTGACAACTCTGGCATCTTTGTTTTGTGGTTTTATTGTAAATAAGGGGATGGGATAAGGAAATGAGTGGGATACTCCTTAGGCTCAACTAAATACACTTGGGACTTTATACAGGAAAAATGTCTGTTAACGCTGCCTTGACGCCAGCCGACGCTAGCAAACGCTCACAGACTCTCAGAACACACTGTAACTTGATAGAAGTGCTGAAACCTCGACTTTAAGTCCAGAAGATCCAGGACTGTGGATTATAGAGCTACTGACACTATGGTACTGTAAAGTCACTGGCTACTTCCCCTCCTCAGCCTTGCATGGCTTGAGGTAGTTTGTTGTAGGTTCCTGTATGGCTTGTAACTCTCAACTGACACTCTGTACAATTCAGGGCCCAAACTGCAGGTGCCCCCTTTAACCTTGAACTCTTCGGGTTTACTGACTCTGTACCCCCTTAATAACTTCAGGGTCCTCAACCTAGGTACCCCCTTTCCTCAGCTAGCTGACACTGGATCCTAGAACCTCTTCCGGAGCGGTCCCCTTTGACTCTAGGCAGACCCCCAGGGGCAGTCCTCAGTACTCACGACCCGTGAGGCATTCCTGGGACTGGACCCCTCTCGCTCTCCACAGGTTCTAGGCACACCGGATCCTCTCAGCTCAACTCAGCACTCTCTGGATTCCCAGGCGATGTCCCGAGACATCCACTTCCTCAGACAGAAGGAGAGACAGACGTTCTCTCCCTCCTGGGACTCTACTCCCGCAAAAAGACACTGTGTCATGCACTTCCCCCAAACTTATATCCACTCCCAGAATCCTTTGCAGCATAATCTGCCTCCTGGGGTAGTTACAAGCTTGAATGTGTCCCCTGATTGGACTTCCTCCACTACCCTATGGGAAGCCTCTCACAGGAGCCAGTGGGGAGTCTTCCCCTTCAGCAAACACATCTGGAACCCATGACACCCTAACTAACTGAAATCCTGGCCCTGCTGTTAGGCAGACAAGGCCCGCTATACATTTACCTAGCACCTAACTGTAGGGTGCTACACTAGTAATTGGGCATAGAATGGTTATGGGGGTCCAGGTACTGCCCTGGGGGACATGTATCAATGAAAAAAAAGTTTATAAAAAATGTCATTTTTAAATGAGCAGTGATTTACTGATGCTTAAAGTGAAACCATAAAAATGAGAAATAACTAAAAAATGAAAAATTCCTTTCAATATAGTGCCTGGGGGTCCCCTTAGTCTACTTGTAAAGTGGCACATCTTTACTGTTCAGCAATAATTGCATTTATAAAGCCAAAAAAATAACATTGTCCCTGCAAGCTTTCTTGATTTTGTAAATAATGGCTTGGAGAGCCATTCTGTTTGATAAGGTCACAATTTAGTGCACTGGAAACGCGATTAGAGATTTTTTGGATAAATGGAAAAATTGGTCTTTGGGTGTCGGAGATGCCTCCACACTGTAACCCTATAGAGGTACTCTTGATGAAAGCAAGAATTGGCCTTGCTGTCAAAAATTTAAATGATATGTACCTGTCAAACAGGTGTGGGAAATTTGGTCTTTGGGTGTTAATTGTGCCCATGAAACCTACACCCAAAAAATTCTTCCAGATTAAATCAACACCCACACCACTAGGCAGCCTAGAAGTTTTGCAGAGATTCCACATCCCAAAAACACCTAATCAGTGACATTGGCATCAGGCACTTCATAGCTGCTGGTAATTCAGGACTGATTCATTTTGATAAATGTCAGACGATCCACAGAGTCTGTGGACTGGCACGTTCTATTATCAGTAACAAAACCTCCAGCAGCACTGAATGCCCGTTCGGAAAGCACGCTGAATGCAGGGCAACCCAGCAGCTCAATTGCATACTGGGCAAGTTCTGGGCAGTGGTCTATTCTCATGACCCAGTAACTCAGTGGATCATCACCCCTAGATAATCGTCCACCATATGATGCAGACACTGCCGATGGGATGTGGAAGCTGTGAGCCCTGGGCTCGAGGACTAAAAAAATTGTGAAATGCATCACTTAGGCGGCCCCCTTCTCTATGGCTCCTTTCTTGACCAACAGAAGCCTCAAAACTACTTTACACGACATTGTAACCTACCAGAATCTGGAAAAGTATTCGATAAACTCCGCTTTAAGGTGTCCTCAAGACCCTGCACCCTTTGTGGGAATGGGATGAGTTCTGAGACTTTCCCCTTGTAACAGTAGTCAACGAGGTTTGCCAACCAGTACTGATCCTTCTCCTTAATGCAACATATGCTTTGGTCCTTTTGCAGACTTTGAAGCATGAGGGAGCCCATGCACTGCAAATTTGTGGAAGCATGAGAAGCAGACTCCTCAGGGTCACTGAGGATTACAGTATCTGGAACTGCCACCTCCCAGCCACTTACTGCTCCCAAGGGTTCTGGGGACAGAAAACCATCTCTTAAGATTTGACTTATGTCTTCCTCTGCTTTAATGCCTTCAAAACTTCCAGAATCTTCCCCCCTCTCCTCTTGTGTGTTCTGTGGCGTAGGAAGGATGGTGTCGGCATAAAGCGGGCTTTGAGAGGAATGGAAGTCCTCCTCTTCCTCCCGCTGCTCTGCCTCAAGTGTCCTGTCCATAATGCCTTGCAGAGTTGGCTCCAGCAGGGACACAACAGAGATTGTGTCACTGATGCATGCATTGTCATGGCTCACCATCCTTGTGGCCTCCTCAAATGGTGACAGTATGATGCATGCATCCTTTATCAACAGCGATTGGCGTGGGGAAAAAATGTCAAGCTGGCCTGAGGTTGTGGTTGTGCCATACTCACACAGGTACTCGTTGACGGCCCTCTGCTGCATATGCAGCCGCTGCAGCATTGCCAATGTCGAGTTCCACCTGCTGGGCATGTCACAAATCAGGCGGTTTCTGCCAACCAAGCACTGGCTGTGTATCACCGCCTGAAATGGCTACAGACTCTTCTGGCCTGCTTTAGCAGATCTTCCAACCCTTGGTACCAATTTAGGAAACGCTGCACCACCAAATTGAGGACATGTGCCAGGCATGTCAACTTTCCCTGTCTAAGGGCAGGCAGGTGTAAGATCCTGGTACTCTCAGTGCCTTTCTATCACCTCACTTCCGGGTTGCGTTCCACCACTCAGGTAGGTGGAACGCATATAGGTGTGTATTCCTTTAACAGGGTTGACATCATCATCAGGCGCCGCACTGAGTGGCTATTTCAACTGACGGTCTGCACTCACACATTGTTCGTGCAACCGCTCTCAGCAGTGGGTTATCCTGACGCTGCCAAATCTACCAGCGACCCTGTACCTCATTGCTGGACCTGACCGGAGCTTCTGCCTGTAACCCAGTACCTCATTGCTGGACCGACCGGAGTTACCCTGCTTTCTGCTAAACGCTGCTGCTCACTCCTATGAGGATAAGTACCCCATAGGGGCCCCCACCTTATCAACAACACTTGCTACCTAATGCTTAAACCTAATTGCTAGCTCTTGTGCTTACCGCTTGCTACTACCTATCACCTGCATTACCAAACTAGATTGCTAGCTCTTGTGCTTACCGCTTGCTACTACCTATCACCTGCATTACCAAACTAGATTGCTAGCTCTTGTGCTTACCGCTTGCTACTACCTATCACCTGCATTACCTCTGAACACCGCATCGGCTACCAGCCTTATCCGATTCTCACATCGTTTACCAGCCTATCTGATTCTCACATCGGTTACCAGCCTATCCGATTCTCACATCAGTTACCAGCCTATCCGATTCTCGCATCGGTTACCAGCCTATCCGATTCTCACATCGGTTAACAGCCCTATCCGATTCTCACATCGGTTACCAGCCTAGCTGATTCTCACATCAGTTACCAACCTACCTCCACACACCTACAAAGAGACTAACATACCTGTGTAACATTTACTTCTACCTATCATCATCTACTATCACTCTTCAAAGCCTATACCTTCAGTGTATCATTTCACTGCTACTTGCATAATTACCTATCACTCCTGCAACATCATTAACTGAGTGTTTGTGTATGTGCATACTGAATCAGGCTGAACCACTGTGATGAGTCAAGAGTGTTGGATCAGGTGATTTAACATATCTCTACAAGACTACTGAGTGGAATTCTGCAGCTGTAGATCCAGCCCCATTGAACTAAGAACCCAGAGCGTTGCACGAACCTGAACAAAATGGATCCAGCAGATATGGCCACTCAAGTCAAGCATTTAAGCCAAAAAGTGGAGGCACTTGTACACACAGTCTCTAAAGTACAAAAAGAGAACCACACCCTAACACAGCAATTAGCTTGTGTATCACAGCTTACTGCTGCCCAACCCCCAGAACCCTATGTCCTGTTACCTGATAGATTTGATGGTTCCCGTTCCGCATTTTCAACTTTCCGGATGGATTGTGAGCTCCTGTTTGTTCTTAAGCCCAGGACCTACTACAATGATTTCATCAAGGTTCATTCTGCTATTAATTTGCTTTCCGGAAAGATGAAAACATGGGCATACAAAAACCTGCAGGAGAAAAGTCCTATCTTGGACAATTGGGAGTCATTTTTAGCTGCTATGGACTCTCAATGTTTTTCCTCCCAGAAAGTTACTGCCAAGCCTGCTCCAGGTTCCCGCAGACCCCGGGTACCTAGAGAAAAAAGAAAACCATATGAATATAATGGCTCTGCCTGGTCACGGTACAAGCCTGCCTTTAACAGTCAGCCTTGTCACCCTGACACACCTCCAATAAGTCCTGATCCTTTAGAGGAGGAAGAAGAGCCTATGGAGATCGGTGCTGTGCATACCAGGCTGTCTTTAAAAAAAAAAAGACCATAGGAGAAACTGCGGCCTTTGTTTCTATTGTGGAGAGGGGGGACATTTTATTACATTTTGCCCAACTCGTCCATCTAGGCCTAAGGCTCTCCCAGTGGGGACCGTGCAGATCCGTCCTGTTTTCCCAGTAAAACAGCCTGGAACCTGCCAAGGTTGTTGTCAGCCCTGTCCTCGTTCTGTGTCTAAAAAGGGCACCCAGACTTTGGCAACTGTTGAACCCAATGACCTTGGGGAAGCCCCTCCTTCAGCTCCAGTGAACTCTGTACCTCGTTCTAAAAACCCTCCTGTACCTCTTTCTAAAGAAATTCCTGTTTTGGTAAGCACCCTTATTGCTTCCAATCAAAATAATGAAGTTCTTACACCTGACTGCACACACGCTTCTAATGGCACAGTGGTACGTAAGGAGGATCTGAAATTGTTCGAAGAAGCATTGAAAGCTATGACTACTACTGATGTTCATGCGTCCGGATTTACTCGGGGGTCCTATAGCAGACACCCTAAAAACCAGCTTTAGAGGCCTTCTGGAGCCGGCCTTACGGGGGGGGGGGGGGTGTACTGTAAGATCCTGGTACTCTCAGTGCCTTTCTATCACCTCACTTCCGGGTTGCGTTCCACCACTCAGGTAGGTGGAACGCATATAGGTGTGTATTCCTTTAACAGGGCTGACATCATCATCAGGCGCCGCACTGAGTGGCTATTTCAACTGACGGTCTGCACTCACACATTGTTCGTGCAACCGCTCTCAGCAGTGGGTTATCCTGACGCTGCCGAATCTACCAGCGACCCTGTACCTCATTGCTGGACCTGACCGGAGCTTCTGCCTGTAACCCAGTACCTTATTGCTGGACCGACCAGAGTTACCCTGCTTTCTGCTAAACGCTGCTGCTCACTCCTATGAGGATAAGTACCCCATAGGGGCCCCCACCTTATCAACAACACTTGCTACCTAATGCTTAAACCTAATTGCTAGCTCTTGTGCTTACCGCTTGCTACTACCTATCACCTGCATTACCAAACTAGATTGCTAGCTCTTGTGCTTACCGCTTGCTACTACCTATCACCTGCATTACCAAACTAGATTGCTAGCTCTTGTGCTTACCGCTTGCTACTACCTATCACCTGCATTACCTCTGAACACCGCATCGGCTACCAGCCTTATCCGATCTTCTCACATCGGTTACCAGCCTATCCGATTCTCACATCGGTTACCAGCCTATCCGATTCTCACATCGGTTACCAGCCTATCCGATTCTCGCATCGGTTACCAGCCTATCCGATTCTCACATCGGTTAACAGCCCTATCCGATTCTCACATCGGTTACCAGCCTAGCTGATTCTCACATCAGTTACCAACCTACCTCCACACACCTACAAAGAGACTAACATACCTGTGTAACATTTACTTCTACCTATCATCATCTACTATCACTCTTCAAAGCCTATACCTTCAGTGTATCATTTCACTGCTACTTGCATAATTACCTATCACTCCTGCAACATCATTAACTGAGTGTTTGTGTATGTGCATACTGAATCAGGCTGAACCACTGTGATGAGTCAAGAGTGTTGGATCAGGTGATTTAACATATCTCTACAAAACTACTGAGTGGAATTCTGCAGCTGTAGATCCAGCCCCATTGAACTAAGAACCCAGAGCGTTACAGCAGGAGGCTTGTGCTATTATCGCACACCACCATTCCTGGCTCCAGCTGGCATGGCATGAACCACCTCTGGGCCTGCACCTGCAGAGCTGCAAGGGGCAGGCCCAGAGGTTTGGTTCCTATCCCCTAGACACACCAACTGAAGCACTGCATGGCACCTTTTAGCCTGACTCATTGAATAGCCTCTTAAACACCTAAGGGGTACTTGTGGTTCATGGGACAATGCAACATAGGAGGGCATGGAGGAGGATGAGGGGTAGAGCTGACAAATCTCCCATCATCTACACTAGCTGTATGGAGACCAGGGGCAGATCCAGAGTCTAATCTCGGGAGGGGCACTGTCATTTTAAATTTTTTTACTAGTAATGGCGGCGATCAGCAATTTTTAGCGGGACTGCAACATTGCAGCAGACAGATCGGACCCCTAACTGACATTTTTGCCAGTGAGTGACATTACTACAGCAATCAGTGCTAAAAATATGCACTGTTACTGTAATAATGACACTGGCAGGGAAGGCGTTAACCCAGGGGCGATCAAAGGGTTAAGTGTGAGCCTGGGGGGTGCTTCCAAACTGTGGGGGGGGGGGGGGGTGGGCTTGTAATATCTAATATAATCTAATATAATCTAAATAGGAGGAACACAGGAGCTCTGCAGTGATTCCTGAGACAACAACGGTCTGCTGCGTTTACCACTGCAGACCGTCGTTCTCTCTTCACAGGGAGCGATTGCGGGTGCCCAGTGCCACTCGCGGCTGCTGGCCCTGCGCCTCGGCTTCCCCGCTGGCAAGTGGGCGCGCACGCCCCCAGGATCGCTCCCGCACACCACCGTACAGGTACGACGATTTGCGAGAGCCTGCCGCCATATAACCGTGGCGGCTGGTCGGCAAGTGGTTAAAACAGTGACACTGTTTTAAAGTGTTACATGCATCCCCATGCCGGCATGCCATTTATTTGTATTCTGACACATGGCTGCGCAGTGTCCTGATATGACATGCTGGTGCAGGTCCATGAAAGCACTCTGCATGCACACCCGGAAGCATGACATATTGGGACACAGTGGCTGTGTGTCTCAGTAGAAATAAATGGGATGCCGGCACAGGGATATATGCAACACTTTATGCATCCTAAAGCCATTAAATGACAGCCCTGCATGTTAGACTCATGTCTGCAGCACACCCTGTGTAAAGGAGGCAGAAAGATTATTTTCACTGTCATTCTATATCATCATTATCATCATGATAATCACACAATACAGGTGCTGTGGCTCAATGCATCTGTACTGTGTGATTATCATGATGATAATGATGATGAAAGCATTTAGCTGCTGTCTAATTCCTCATGGTGGCTGGGTAGCAGCAAGGACATGGCATAGGTGAAGGATGTTACTGTACCTTTTTGGAAACAAATGAATTCATTGCAGTCTAGATGTTTTCCTCACTGCCCCTGTCTGCTGTGAAGACCCTCTCAGTGTGTTCTGTTCACACACACACAGACGCACGCTGCTGTGTCTCCGGCTAATTCCCCCTCAACCTGAACCTGCCCTCTCCTCTTTGCACCCATTGGCTGCAGGAGTCAGGCAGTGATGAGGCTGCTGACTGATATCACTCCGCCTGGCCGGAACCTTCATTTTATTGTCGTAAAATGCGGCTCCTGGTGGTATTAATCCACCTGAGCAGGGAATTAAAAAAAAAACTCTCTCTATGAAACAGCATCATGGGCCCCTCTAAATTAACTGATGGGGCTCAGGGATTATATTTTAGGTCTCCTGGGAGCCGGGGAAGCAGAAATAAAGTACCTGCAGCTGCATTTAGATAATGCCTCTGTAAACTTAAATCTGGTACTATTTTCTCGGGGGGGGGGGGGAGGGGGGCAATAGCCTCGATGCCCCCCCCTGGATCCGCCACTGATGGAGACGTATGGCACAACAAGCTGCAGCACTGAGCCCTGTCCTGCATCCATCTGAATTGCAAGCAGAGTTACCCAGTGTGCTGTGAACGAAATATAGCATCCCTGACCATGCCCGCTGGACCATGTATCAGCAGTACCGAGGGCTTTGCAGCTGACCTTGCCCAACGATGTCTCAACATTGCCTTCCACGTGACGACACAGAGCTGGAATGGCCTTACGTGAAAAGACATATCAACTGGGAACCTGCCATTGTGGTACAGCATATTCTGCAAATTCACGGAAGGGGGCAGAATCCACCAGACCGAAAGGCAGAAGTTGTAAAGCCAGCAGCTTTGACAAGCTTGCATTTAGAAGCATGGCATGTGGGTGGCAGTGACTGTATTTCTTTTTCGCTGCAGCAGATGGGGCAGAGAAATTTTCTGGCTATAGTCTACAGCTGTTACTGGCAGGTGTGCCGCAAGGACCTGGGACACCCTGCGCTACACCATAATTCCTGTCAGTGGAGGCTGCTGAAAGGTCTTGAGGTATAGCCAGGGTAGACTGAAGTGAGTAAGGAGTAGGAACAGAATTGTGTCCCTTTTGTGTGGCTTTCAGGTGTTCTTGCCAACAGGTACCCAAATAGCTGGTGTTTTTGCCAAAGCTTGCAAATTGCAACAGTGTGATTGACTGCACATGTGCTAAAAAATGCCCAGACAACTGAGCTGTTAGAAGTGGGCAGGGAGATAACAGCTCAACAATATGATGGAATAGGGTGGCTGCTCTCTACTCTTCCATGATGGCTGCCTCGTTGGGATTGTGCCTCACCCTCTCTTTCCTCCTCTGCTCTATCCGGCACCCACGTGGCGTCAGTGACCTTATCATCATCATTTTCTCCATCCTCTCTACTACTGGAAACAACAAGTAATGGCTGTGCATTGTCAAATAGCAAGTGGCTGACGCTGTGTTCAAATAACTCAGCTGACTCCTCCATCCCTGATGCTGGGGCTATGGCAGGAATAGCTGTGGACAAGGAGTTAGATTTAGCCACTCTAGCAGCTGCAGTGGACTGGGCACTAGTCTCTGCTTGGGTGATGGAGGATGAGGAGGATGAGGATGATTTAGTAAGCCAGTCCATCACCTTCTCTGCATGGTGTGGCTGGATAGCACGGGCAACATCGCTAAACAGCATTTTATTAGGGGGAGGGGGTTAGCATTGTATTAGGAGGAGGGGGCTGGGGGGTACAGCATTGTATTAGGGGGAGGGAGGATCAGCATCATATTAGGGGGAGGGGGCTGGGGGGTCAGCATTTTATTAAGGGGAGGGGGGTCAGCATTGTATTAGGAGGAGGGGGCGGGGGGGAACAGCATTGCATTAGGGGGAGGGGGGGTCAGCATTGTATTAGGAGGAGGGGAACAGCATTGTATTAGGGGGAGGGGGGATCAGCATTGTATTAGGAGGAGGGGGCCAGGGGGGATCAGCATTGTGTTAGGGGGAGGGGGGATCAGCATTGTATTAGGGGGAGGGGGCCGGGGAGAACAGCATTGTATTAGGGGGAGGGGGCCAGGGGGAGGGGGTCGGGGGGAGGGGGTGGATCAGCATTGTAATAGGGGAAAAGGCCTGGGGGGGACAGCATTGTATTAGGGGAAGGATCAGCATTGTATTAGGGGGAGGGGGCCAGGGAGGGTCAGCAGTATATTAGGCAGGTGGGAGGAGGATTGGCAGTGTATTAGGGGGAGGGGGGAATCAGCATTGCACTCATTAAGTGTGCTTTAAAATGCATGATTTTACCTTTTATGAACAAGAAATCATCGTTGTGCTGGTATGATGACGCAATGCTATGGGGCTGGTATGTCATTATTTCCAGGGCTGGTTTTCATACCCAGTCTGGCCCTGCCTCTATCTTACTGTCTTTGGCAACCAGAAGAGAAACAAGGTAAGCAGAGCAAGGCAAATCTTTGGCCCCACACTACTTTGCTTGTCCCTCAACCCTGAAAAACAGCATCACTGGATCAGTGGGTCTTCCAAGAACTAACCCAAATATCGGTGAGTGTCAAGAGTGAAATACTGATGGGGAGTTGTATTTGTCCAAGCTGGACTTGGGCTTTAGGAGGTAACCATATAAGTTTTATTCTTTTTTAATTTGCTAGCAGTTGATCTTTACCAGTCGATGAAGGATAAAAGACAGTCAAGAAAGGTCCTGCGGAAATGAAAGGTTGTATTTAAGAGCATGAAATGTGCATCAAGAGGGGACCCAGAAATGCTGCCTTTTACCATTTGTGCCTTTGAACAGATCTATCCTGCACTTTAATGTTTAACCACTTCACATTAATCATCCAACATGAAGGCCTCCGGAGAAAAAATATGACCCACATAGAAACATAATGAAGGCTATTTCTTAAAACTCTGGAGTGTTACAGATACAGCAACACAGAAAATGGATAGGGAACTAAGCATCAGAGCATCAACAACTGCACAGGATGGCAATAACAAAAGATGAAGCGAGAACCCTGGGCAGAGCTTAAAAGTCAGTAATAATATACATGGCTACTAGCTATTTCCACCATCCGCTTTTGGCTTTTGGATGCAGAGCTTATTCTGTAAAGCAGGGCCATAACTGTGAATCATGACCGGGCTTCCTAATGGGGACCCCCATCCTATCCCAGGCCCCATAGAAGCCATCAGTACGACCAGTTTTGCAGTTTCACATAAAAATATTTCTATTTTTCCTGCCACAGTCTTCACAGACAGGAGAGTGTCACTGTTAGACATAACCTTTTGGAGCTAAACAAAGTACAGGTAGACAGTCTGTTGTTTCACTGAACACTGCTTTTGTTCGGAGCAGGAACTCGTTTATTCCTTTTGAGGCATAGACAAAAACATGAACTCACGAATGTAACACTGCCATCTAGTGGTCATACAATGTAATAGGCACACAGTAATGACATACAGTGGTTGTTGCTGATTAAATACAAACCTTGTATGCTAACACCCCCACTCAACAACCACTATCTATGTCAATCCCATTTCTGATCTAAGATCCACAAATCTGGTTCTAGCTAGTGGCTTTGTCAAAGCATCAGCAATCATTTTTTCCGACTCACAATACACAAGTACAATCACTTTCTGATCAACTAAGTCATGAATGTAATGATGTCTGACATCGATGTGCTTGGTTCTTCCATTAATTTTCTCACTTGTTGCAAGCTTAATGCAAGCCTGATTGTCCTCAAATAAGACGGTAGGTTCTGATGTTGCTTCTCCAAGATCCTTGAGTAATTGCTGTAACCACACAACTTCTTGACTGGCATAAGCTGCAGATATGTATTCAGCTTCTGTAGAGGACAATGCCACTGACATCTGTTTCTTGCTGGACCATGATATAGGACTGTCTCCCAATTTTAATAAGTAACCACTTGTGGATTTGCATGTGCTGTGATCACCTGCCCAATCGGAGTCCACATATCCTACGAGGTTTAAACTACCACTTGCTGACAGTTTCAAATGTAAGTCTTTTGTCTGTTTCAGATATCTCATAACTCTTTTGATCACATTCCAGTCTCTTTGACGTGGTTTATCAACTCGCCTGCAAAGAAGAGACATGCTGGCTGCAATGTCTGGACGTGTAGTGGTTGCAATGTAGAGAAGTGCCCCCACTGCTTGTCTGTATTGTTCATTGGATGTGAGAAGATCATCTTCTCCTTCTAACTTTGGATAGACTGTATCCATAGGTGTGCTTGCTCTTTTCGCCTCTGTCATGTTGAATTGCTGAAGAATAGATTCAATTTTTGCACTCTGATTCAACAGGAAACTTCCATCTTTCTCACGCTGGATGTCAATTCCAAGATAATATGTCACTTCACCTAGATCTTTAGTTTCAAAGTGCTTGTTGAGTACTCCTGTTAACTTTGCAATTTCATTGTTGTTTTTGTGAGCAATGATCAGGTCATCTACATAAATTAGCAGATACATCCACTCAGTGTCTACTTGTTTAGCATATAGGCACGGATCAGCTTTGCTTCTTGTAAATCCTTAATTTAGTAGAACTTGATTAATCTTCAGGTTCCATGCTCGAGCTGATTGTTTAAGGCCATAAAGAGATTTATTCAACTTGCAGACAAGATGCTCTTGTCCCTTTTTCAAATATCCTTTTGGCTGTGACATGTAAATTTCTTCTTCAATATCACCATTAAGAAAAGCTGTCTTAATATCGTGATGTTTCACAATCATTGTACGCATGGCAGCCACTGTCATTAGTGTTCTGAAAGTACTTTGTTTAGCAACTGGAGCAAAAGTAGCATCATAGTCCCCACCAAACTTCTGTGAGTAACCTTTAGCAACCAGCCTTGCCTTGTACTGACAGACTTTCCCTTCAGAGTTACATTTGGTTTTAAAAACCCATTTACATCCTATGGCATGTTTACCTTGAGGTAGCTCTGAAAGTGTCCATGTCTGGAGATCTTTGAGTGATGTCATTTCTTCATCAGCGGCTTTATTCCATACTTGTTTCTCATGCATTGGCAGTTTCTGCATCTCTTTCCATGAACCTGGTTCAGTTTGAACAGCTCTGCGAGCTATGTAAGATAAACATTCAGCTGGAACACCTTTATTGATTCTGGTTGATTTTCTGACTGAAGGTATTTCTGGTTCAGTTTCAGGTTTTAAATCTTCTGCAGAAATTTCTATTTCTGTATCACTTTCCTTATTTTCTTGAGTGACTGATGTTGATTCTTTCTCAGTTTGAATAGTTTGTTCAAACTTTGAGCACACAGAACTTTCATCAATGTTTACACTTCTGCTGACTGTTACTTTGTTCGTGTCTTGATGTAAAATCCTGTATCCTTTTTGAGATTCACTGTACCCCATAAGTACACCTTCTTTTGCACATGCATCCCATTTTGTACGTTTTTCTTTTGGAATGTGTACATAGGCTTTACTTCCAAAAATTCTGATGTGTCTTAAATCTGGTTTCCTTTTGTTCCACAGTTCATATGGAGTTTTTGTTGTTGCTTTTCCCGGCAAACGATTTTGAAGATAACATGCAGTTGTGATAGCTTCTCCCCAGTATGTAGTTGGCATATCAGCATCAAATAGCATGCTCCTCCCACTTTCACACAGTGTGCGGTTCATTCTCTCTGCAACTCCATTTTGCTCTGGGTTATATGGAACTGTTGTCTGGAACATAATTCCATGCTTCCTGAGAATGGCTTGTGTTTTACCACTTGTATATTCTGAGCCATTATCTGTTCGTAGCACTCTGGGCATTCCGCCAAAAATATTATTTACTTGAGAGAGATACTCTTCTAATTTCTCTGGCACTTCATCCTTACTGTGAAGTAGAAATACTGTGGTTTATCTGGAGTAATCATCAATGAAGGTCAGGAAGTACTTTTTCTTTCCTGGAGTCATAGTTTTCATTGAACCACAAAGATCTGAATGTATTAAGTCCAGAGGTTTTTGGGATTTGCTGTTGGTCTGCTTGGGAAAAGGTGTCCTTGCCATTTTTCCTTTAATACAGCTTGTACAAATCATTATGTGATCACATGGATTAATCTTAATACCACTTGCATAGTTATTCTCAACTATTTTCTTTATTGTATCAGAATTTCTGTGCCCCAATCGTCTGTGCCAAGTGTGGATGCAGTTTGAATGTTTATCCTCTTTGGCTATTTTAACCATTTCACTGCAGTTCAGCTGATACAGTTCATCTATGATTTTAGCCTTTGCAAGCAAGCAATCCCCTTTTGTTATGATACAACTGTCACCCTGAAATGTGACTACATTGCCTTGGTTAGCGAGTTTCTTTACTGACAAAAGGTTGCTTTCAAGATCTGGCACATACAGAACATTCCTCATATGGATCTTTTTAGTGATATCTGGAGAGATAGGACAGTATAAAAAGCCATCTCCTATTCCCACTGATTTCATAAATTGTCCATTAGCTGTAGTTATCCCTTCTGTTTTGCTTTCATCAAGCTGAGTGAAGAAACTTCGGTCATTTGTCATCTGACTTGTAGCACCTGAGTCCACACACCATGCTTGCACAGAGGTGACACCATTTTTGGATCCGAATGCATACTCCTTTGTTTCTATGACATTCTTAGCTTGTTGCAATGCACTTTGTTTTTGCATTCTAGCTTTCCAGATTCTACAACCTGCTTTTAGGTGTCCTGGTTTCTTGCACACAAAGCATTCCCGCTTTTCTAAGTGCACGTTACTGTGTTTATTTTTGATTTTTGTCTTTAAAGCTGTCTCTGAACACACACTCACATTACTCATGCTTTCAGTTTTGCGCTTGTATTCATCCACAAGCTTGCCTTTAACATATTCCAGTGTCAGATCATCATCTGGACGTGCATCTAGTGCTGTGACAAGTGTCTCATAACTTTCAGGAAGTCCACTTAATAACAGCGCTGCAACATGGAAATCTTTTATCTCTTCTCCAATCCCTCTCAGTCTCTCCACCATCTCTAAGGTCTGTCTTATATAGTCCTGCATGTCCTGGTCTTTCTGTAGCTTAGTCTGATAGAGCTTTCTGATTAAATACAGTTTATTGCTGAGATTAACTCTTTCATGTGCTTTCTGTAACTCTTCCCACATGTCTTTAGCAGTCTGACAGTGTAACGCTCCTGCGTTTTATGTATAATGTGGATTTACAGCTGCAGAAATATTCCACTTCAGTAGTCATGTAGAGAAACGCTGAGACACCAATCCCAACTCCCAAGACTCATCATGTGTGGATAGTCTCAATTCAGCAAGTAGATACACACACTCAATAAGATGTTCCTAGAGTGACTTATATGTATAGTAATATAGTGATGATAGGCTGAAGAGACAGGTTGGGTAGAGATGGTAGATGACAGACACTTGAAAGGAATGTTCTTGAAAGTAAGATAGTAGCAGATGGGATGCAGATAGGTTTAGCAATCATGTATGGTAGCAGATGATAGAGTAGCAGGTGAACATACAGGATAGACCAACCCAGTGCAAGAGCAGATGGTATTAGGCTCAAGAGCTAGCAATCTTAGTTAATGCAGATGTAGTAATAGTCCTTAGTATGCAGAGCTAGATAGTGTAAGCTTTAGTATGAAGGTTATAGAGGTTTCCCCTGTGGGGTACTTATCACTAGTAGCAATGTAGTAGAGGAGAGGTTCGGCAAGAGCGGATGATCCGGTAGCGGGATACAGGGATCAGCAGAGTGGTTCCGATAGCGAGGTATGCTTGCAAGCATGAGAGCTTCAAGGCAGATTATGCGGCGTTGAACGAACATGTGAGTGAGACCGCCGGAGGTTGAAATAGCCGCTCCAGCGGCGCTCAGTGATGACAGCATCGGTCTTAAAGGTGTATGCGCACCTTACCAAAAGAGAATGGTGGGGCGCATACACTTAGGAAAAGTGGAATTAGGGTACCAAAGGTACCAGAACATTACAGACAGTTACATATATGTATGATTTGATCATCATCTATGCACAGGGAGATTGTGCTCTGTGCTTTCTGATCTCTGTCTAACCACTCCTCTGTGGGCTGTCCAGGTCTTGGTTCATTTATACATTTCCACGTACCTTCTCTTATAAGCAGCATTTTCATCTTGAATTTCCAAGATTGGTAGTTCTGATTTGTCAGATTTGCAATGGAGAACTTCGCTGAGGGGATGGCAGCAGCCATTTCTGCTGTTCGTCTTTCTGTTGCTGTCTCCTGCACTTACTTGCTTTAGCTCACTGTATCTGGCTATATCCGGGGGTAATCTGTATTATATCCTAGAGGGGGTTTTTTGATCTCTATGACCCTATGTGTAGTCGGGTTTGCCGTCGTCCCTGGTTGAATATTGTATCGGTTTGTTGGTACCTCAGGCCAATAAGAAGTGGGACTTTTAAGGCAGGTATGGAATATACGAGAAAGTACAAGCAAAAATTGCTAATAATAAATAATAGTAATAATAATAATAATAATTGTTTAATTCTTAAAACATATGTACAGTGAAGTACAGTTGCGTGAAAGGGTTATAGACCCTTGTGAAGTTGTGTAATAGAAGGAGGGTTAGTGACATGTGAAAAAATAGTGACTTTTAAGGGTATATCTCTGTCTTTCCCTGCTGTTAAGCTTGGGTTGCTCAGATCAGAGATGTCTCCTATATCCTACGCGTTTCGGCCCCTTAATGGGCCTTTTTCAAGGTTGATTGTCACTATTTATATTATTTTCTTTAAATCCTTGTGTGTTGAAAAGGCTCCCTCTTTAGCACAGCGAGAACCTATGCGGTTTCATGAGCCGTGTCTCATATCTGGGGTAGATCATGTGAATCTCCCCTAGTAGTTAGTTTTGGTTCCGGTGTGTATGAAACCGGTTCTTAGCAAGGATGTCCTTGTGCCTTTAAATGGTGCAGTTCTTCATTCTTAATTATTGCAACAAAAGGAGTCCCATGCGGTTTTCAGCCGGGTCACAATTTTTCTGTGCGCCGCTCTTAGTCCTCTCCCATCCCCGTTCGATTGGGGATTCCAAAACTAACTACTAGGGGAGATTCACATGATCTACCCCAGATATGAGACACGGCTCATGAAACCGCATAGGTTCTCGCTATGCTAAAGAGGGAGCCTTTTCAACACACAAGGATTTAAAGAAAATAATATAAATAGTGACAATCAACCTTGAAAAAGGCCCATTAAGGGGCCGAAACGCGTAGGATATAGGAGACATCTCTGATCTGAGCAACCCAAGCTTAACAGCAGGGAAAGACAGAGATATACCCTTAAAAGTCACTATTTTTTCACATGTCACTAACCCTCCTTCTATTACACAACTTCACAAGGGTCTATAACCCTTTCACGCAACTGTACTTCACTGTACATATGTTTTAAGAATTAAACAATTATTATTATTATTATTACTATTATTTATTATTAGCAATTTTTGCTTGTACTTTCTCGTATATTCCATACCTGCCTTAAAAGTCCCACTTCTTATTGGCCTGAGGTACCAACAAACCGATACAATCTGTATTATATCCTGGGCTTCTGTAACATGTCCTGGGCCCATAACCTGTTAGACATAACCTTTTGGAGCTAAACAAAGTACAGGTAGACAGTCTGTTGTTTCACTGAACACTGCTTTTGTTCGGAGCAGGAACTTGTTTATTCCTTTTGAGGCATAGACAAAAACATGAACTCACAAATGTAACACTGCCATCTAGTGGTCATACAATGTAATAGGCACACAGTAATGACATACAGTGGTTGTTGCTGATTAAATACAAACCTTGTATGCTAACAGTCACCTTATCCAGTTGTTTTTCAGCAAGATCCAAAAACGGGAGTCTTATTACTGTGGGTAGTGTACATCAAATTGGACCTTTCAGTAATTTTACAAGCCTGTTTGAGTAAATTCCACAGAGCTTGCACATGTATGGTCTGGCACAGTGCACATAAAAGCAGTTGCTGTTCGTCATTTCTTTTTTAGAAAGAAAGAAAAAAAATTGCTGCTAATTTAAATTTCCCTACCAGCTTCTTTTTTTAAATAAAAATGACATGGGGATCCCCCCGGTGGTCTCCCAAAGAACTTACTATTTAAAAGGTCTGTTCATTTTTGGGGGCAGGGAGGTACCCATTTTTTCTACAAAGAACACAAGCTGTCATGGAGCTGTCATTTACCAGTAATTTGAATGGCATTTTTTCTTTGGAAAAGTCAGTACTATATAGTAC
Organism: Pelophylax lessonae; assembly: GCF_965119305.1. Lineage (NCBI taxonomy): Eukaryota > Metazoa > Chordata > Amphibia > Anura > Ranidae > Pelophylax > Pelophylax lessonae. The sequence goes on from NC_138771.1 coordinate 526,995,389, forward strand.
ACTGCATACACTGCACAGGTGCTATCAAGTACCTGATAGCAGAGCCTGGAATTATAAGGAAGGCCTCTCTTATGGCGCTTTTCCACTGCATGGAACCGAATGGTTCGGCTCGCTTTTGTGCTTTTCCACTGCTGGTACCGCATGGTACAGTGTAGGAACGGTTCGGTACGGTACGTCGGCGCTTTTCCACTGCATGGAACCGAATGGTAAGGCTCTCAAAAACAGTACCACCTCGATTGTGGTTCCAAGAGGTACCATACCCGGTACCATATCCCACAATCCTTTGCATGCAGTTACTACTAGCCACTGATTGGTCAGAGAATCGTTGTTATCCCACCCACTTAACTTTAGTACTACTTTAGTGGAAAAGCAAACCCTACCGTACCGTACTGAACCGTTCCAACAACGTACCATGCGGTAACAGCAGTGGAAAAGCAAACCGGGCCAAGCAGGGCTGAGTAGAGCCGAGCCGGTACTTGCAGTGGAAAAGTGCCATTACACCTCTGACTTGGGGCCCCTGATAGTGTGAACAGAAGGTGCTGGAGTACAGAGTGACATGAGTGCCTATAATTCTTGCCAGCAGCAGAGCGGGTAACCACACCAGGCAGGAGAGATTGTCAGTAGTCCTTAGTGAAGCAAGTGGGCTGGTAGACAGCTGGTGGATGGCAGACCAAAGCAGGCTGGTACTAGCAACACCTGGCAGGAGAGGCATGCACTGGTAGCAGAATGCAGAACAGCAGGCACAGCAGGATGTGTCAGGAAGCAGAGTGAGGCAAGCCAGGTCAAATACTGTCAGGACAGATCAGGTACAGAGGAGCAGGCAAGAGCATGGCTTGGGTACAAGCTGGGTCAGGAGCCAATCGGTGGAAGAGAAGCAAATGGAGCAGACAGAAGCAGAGGCCAAGGACAAGCCAGGGTCAGTGCAGGCTAAAAGAATGGTCAGACAAGCCGTGTCAGCAACTGGAATCAGGATAAAAAAAACAGGATCACAGGATACAGGGAAGGCTGAAAGACAAAGCAGCACTGATCCTGAGCACTGACCGAGTTCAAATCGCCCGTTTGGCGCCAACATTTGTCACAGGTGCATGCGTGTACACGGACGTGAGCATGCGCATATGCATTAGCCAACACCCAATTCTTGTGTGCTCAAAGGGGAAATATGTTTTACCCTGTGCACAGAAGTTCATCTAGAGGAGTCATCTCATTTTTTTTTTTTTTATATAAAAGCAAGATTTATTTGTAGCACTTAACCTGAATATACAAAGTAGTGGTCAAGCATCAACTAATGAGGTATACGGTTATATAATAACAAGAAGACTGTCTATCCTCAGAAATCTCCACCATACACACTTCCATAGTACATTAGGATACAGAGAAAAAAAATTTACATAAAGAATCTTAAAATTTCCCCAAACTTCTGCTTTTTTTTTGCACCACAAACTATATAGTGAACAATAATCTGAGAGTCCAAAGATCTATACAGAATGCCCAGCTTTCCCTTCCGGGGATCTCTTTGGCCTTCTTTGCATATGAAGAACGTTCTATTCTAAACACCGTTATATTACAAGAAGGCAGCTTCACTCCCAACACACGCGGCCACTCCCCCGCCACCCGCCGCTTCATAGATGGACAGAGAAATCAAGCAAAGCTTTACTAACCACTGAAAACAAAAAAAAAAATTCAGATCTTTTTTTTTTTTTATTGTAGCAATCAACCAGTACAAACAAAGAACCAATAAATAACATTTTACAAAATAAAACCTTAGCGCTATCTTGGCGGTGATGATGGTAAAGGTCCTCTAGTGCATGTGGGTTTACAGTATATAAAAATTAATCGTCCCATAAAATGTACAGATACAAAGCACGTCCTCTACAAGTTAAAGTCAACCATGTCACTTAAGCTATAAAATGTCTGGGATGGGGGGAGGGGATGGAATTAGGCAGACTCTTTCACTTCTGCGGAATCTCCGTTTTCTGTCTTCTGTTTTTTAACTTCGGTTTCCTTCTCTTCTTCTTCTGCTGCACGTTTCACAGGATGTCCATCAGATTCAGTCTCATCATCACCTTCCTCCTCCTCTTCTTCATCTTCACCCTCACCCTCTCCTTCTACTTCATCCTCCTCCTCTTCAGCATCCTCGGGGTTATCTTTGCTGTGTTCTGTACCGTTCTTCTCGGTTCCGTTCTTCGCTTTGTCGCTCCCAATCTCTTTCTTTTCTTTCTTCTCTTTCTTCTCCGGCTCCTCTACTACTTCCTTCTTCTCTTTAAGATCCTTGGCGGCGGGAACCTCGGCGGGGGCGGTGGTGGTGTCTACCTCTGTATCTGCCATGATTCCCGGCGGAGCGGAGAGAAGAATAGAGCGTGGAGAATACAGAGGATGAAATCTGACAGAGAGTGAGGTGAGGAATGAAACGGAGTCATCTCATTTATTGGCAAGCCTTTCCTTACAGTTGCTCCACTTCAAAGGCAGCTTTAGGGCATTCCCCAAGCATGTTATTTAAACAGATATAAAGTGGTTGTAAACCCTTTTATATGCCTATTAAATTGATTGGCCTCAGGTGATACACAGATATGAAACAAATCCTCCTACATGTGTTGTACCTGTTTATCTTTAACAGTCATTTGTCCTGTACATCCTTGTAAAACTCAGAGATGGAAAGGATTTTTAACAGACTCTATAAAAGGGGGTGGGGAGCTGCAGTACGAAACTGTACAAGAGCTCTGAGAGCTGATTGGAGGGAAGGGACATGCTCCCCTTCACATAGCAAACAGGAATAGAGCTGTGGCTGTCAATCACAAATGAATCGCTCTCCTGTTGTGTTGGAAAATCTTGTCAGAAGTGACTCATGCTAATAGCAGAGGAATGAAGCAGCAGACAAAAAATGACACTTAAAGGTTGATTTCCTAAAACTGAACAGTGCAAAATCTTATGCAGCTGTACATGGTAGCTTTTAACTTCAGCTTGTTCAATTAAAGCAGATTCCAGTCTGGGGGAAAAAATTAAAAGTCAGCAGGTACAAATACTGTAACTGCTAACTTTTAATATAACGACACTTATTCGCTATTCGTTATTAATTATAACGACAAGCCAATTTGCCCATCAGCTTCAGATGCAGGCGTCATCCGAAACCAGCAGTGAAGCCTTGAGGGTTCACAGCCATTTACTACTGCACGTGTGCGAGCCACGCGTTGCTTTTTGAATGGTCCTGCCATCTTCTGGCACACACACAGGTCCCAGAAGGCAGTGGGGGAAGGAGGAGGGGCTGGACAGGAGGTAGATCGCCGTGCGGCGATCTTATCAGGAAGTGGAATCGGGTATCTGTCAAAACCAGGTACTTGCTCCCCCCTCCCCCAAAAAGTGCCAAATGTGGCAGTGGAGGGGTGGAAAGGGGGGGGGGCAGGAGGGAGGGTGCGAACAAGCGGAGCTTCCCTTTTTGGGTGGAGCTGCGCTTTAAGCTTTGACAAAAATAACTGGAAGCTGATTGGTTTCTATGCAGAGCTGCACCAGAATTTGCACTCTCCAATTTTAGTAAATCAACCCCATAGAGAGGCAAGTACATACTATAGGTATAGAGGGATATGCTTTATTCAGATTTCATGTCTGAGGTTTACAACCACTTTAGCCACTTTACCACCGGAGGATTTTGCTGCTTTATGTCCAGGCCACTTTTTGCGATTCGGCACGGTGCGACTTTAACTGACAATTGCACGGTCGTGCGACGCCTCTGCGATTTTTACTTTTTGCGCTATAAACAAAAAAGTGCGTAAATTTTGAAAAAATAACAATATTTTTCACATTTTTTTATATGAAATTCCCCCCAAAAAATGTAAAAATCTAAATTTTTTTAAATTTTTGGCCAATTTGTTTTCTGCTACCTATGTTTGGTAAAAAAAAAATCACAATAAGCGTATTTTGATTGGTTTGCGCAAAAGTTATTGCGTTTTCTAACTAAGGGAAAGATTTCTGTAATTTTTGGTGTTTTTTTTTTAACGAGTAATGGCGGCGATCTGCAATTTTTTTTGCGGGACTGCGACATTGCGGCGGACAGATCGGACCCTTGACTGACACTTTTGGGGGTACCAGTGACATTACTACAGTAATCAGTGCTATACATATGCACTGTTACTGTAAAAATGACACTGGCAGGGAAGGGGTTAATTTTATTGGAGAGGGAGGGGTTAATGTATGCCTGGTGCTTACTACCGTGTGTGGGGGGAGGTGACTGAGTGACACAGGGACAGATCGCAGGTTCAGCTATGCTGAACCCTGCAATCTGACCCTGTCTGTCACTTAACCACTTGCCGACCGCCACAAGTAGATATACTGCGGCGGTCAGCCCCTCACAGGCAAAGTGACGTCCTGGTACGTCACTAGCCTGTGTGGCTCTGGGGAGCGAGTGCGCGCCGCCGGAGGCACGCTCCCGCTCCCGCGCGGTCACGGACCCCCTCCCCGCGCGTGTGACCGGCGGACCCGATGTCCGCCGATCACTCGACGATTGTCGGGGGAGAGGGAGAAAGGCAGGCGGCTAGTGTAAACAAGCCGCCTGTCATTCTCCCCTGTGTAGAAACAATGATCATACGGTTCTACTATGTAGGACCGTTGATCATTGTTCCTACACTTCAAGCCACAGCCAATCACAGTAAGAATCACGCCCCTAGGGACACACACAGCCCCTCCCTCTCAAATAAAGTTAACCCCTTCACTACCAGTGTATTTTTACAGTAACAGTGCATATGTATAGCACTGATTACTGTAGAAATGTCACTAGTAACCCCAAAAGTGTCAAAAATGTCAGTCAAGGGTCCGATCTGTCCGCCGCAATGTCGCAGTACCGCAAAAAAAAACGCAGATCGCCGCCATTACGCGTTAAAAAAAAAAACAACAAAAATGACAAAAATCTTTCCCTTTGTTAGTAAACGCGATAACTTTTGCGCAAACCAATCAAAATACGCTTTTTGCAATTTTTTTTTACCAAACATATGTAGCATAAAACAAATTGTCCGAAAATGTTAAAAAATTTTGATTTTTACATTTTTTTTTGGGAATTTCATATAAAAAATGTGAAAAATATTGTTATTTTTGCAAAATTGGCGCTCTTTTTTTGTTTATAGCGCATGTTTAAAAAATCGCACAGGTGATCAAATACCACCAAAAGACAGCTCTGTTTGTGGGAAAAAAAGGACGTCAAATTCGTTTAGGTACAGTGTCGCACGACCGCGCAATTGTCCGTTAAAGTCATGCAGTGCCGAATCGCAAAATACCCCCTGGTCAGGAAGGGGGTAAAATCTTCCGGGGCTTAAGTGGTTAGGAGATCCGCTCGCTTTGTTTTCACATCTCCAGACTCGATTCCCCGATGATTGGAGAAGAGCGGCGGTGATCACCGCAGCTCCTCCCCTGGCCCGACTCCCGCTGTGACTGAATACTGAATACAGCGGGAGCGAGCCTCCCGCGGCGCGCGCGCACCGCCCACAAGGGGAGGAGTCCAGCGATGTAGGTCTACTTCGCTGGACGGGAACGAGCCACTTTGCCGCAGTACAGTCAACGTGACTGGTCAGCAAGTGGTTAAACATGTACACCATGCATGTTAATTAATTACGACATTTTTAATAAAAGCCAGTCAACTAGTATTTTCAAAGAAAGACAGCAAAGATAGCCCCATATTTGTCTCGATTCCTTTAACACTTCCCACATTAATAATTGGAAACAGACTGATGTGCGACAGATTTTGAAATTCCACTCTTCAGCCTGTAGGTGCTGCTGTGGCAAACAACTGAAAAAACAAACAACTGCACCCAAATAATATAATGTAAGGTTACGGGTCTTTTATTATTTTTTTTTTTTTACCTAGCTGGAATTTCTAAAGGTTATATTTATTTCTTTTACAGAAAATAACATTTGCCAACTCTTCATTTATTATTTTTGCAATAAAAATAAGCTCACAAGTTGAAATTGTTTATTTTCTGTCCTTTACTTAGTCATCTGTAATTAAATATTTCTTGTGATGGAATATTTTCAAAGGAAAAACATTTTCAATGACCGAAAAATAACTTTAGCCTACAAAGTAACAATAATAATAATAATAATAATAATAATAATAATAATAATAATAAATAGTAACCAATTTTCCCCTACTTTAAACAATGCAAAAGGACAAACACCTGATGGTACTGGAAAAACAAAACACGCTCTGGGAAACTCAATTATTTATCAGTTTTACTCATTAATACTGCACTGAAATATTCTGTAGCAACAGAGAATAGTGAATGGTTGATGTTAGCCCCTGAAGGAGTTTACAGTTTATTGTTCCCGTCTCAGTCATACTGGGGCTGTAAAGCAAACAATCTGGACACTCAGCCATGAAGCAGTACATGTGCTTTTAAAGCTGGACATAAATGCATTTACTGTATGTGAAAATTTGATTGGAGTAATCAAACTTTCAATTACATTGTTTTGTCAGAATTGCAAGTTGCAGACTTGAAATGGTGGTTTTCACAACTAGATGGGTTACAATAGCACTGATTGAGCGCAATGGAAAAATCGATCTATTTCAGTGCATTTGACAAACCTAATTATACACTAACGATGAGCAAACTGGTCAAAGTTTGGTCCGATGGAGGTTGCTGAACAAATGAAAAAAATCCGCAGACCCTGCACATAGCACCTGGACACCACTGAAGTGAAGGCTAATTTGTACCTTTTTGAGAGAAAAGGTATGGGTAGCTGAGCACTGCAATGGAGGACATGTGTCAATACATTGTTTTCAATGCATTTTGACCCTCTTTCAGATGAATGATATTGTAAAGAGGACTATGACTAGGCAAGTGTTGGCATCAAACTGTGCAAGGCTCCGCCCCGCTTCTTCTCGGATAGGACAACCACCCACCTGTTGTTGAAAAACTCTACACTATCTTGTGTCATACTACTGGCCTAAAGCCCGCTAATGACATCCCTGGCCAGAGGCCTTAATATTTGAGAATAAGTGCTGGTTCACACTTTAGGGATTTCTTGAGTTTCAAAGAAACGCATGACAAGGTAATTCATTATATTTGTAGCCCGGAGCGGACTATAATTATACGACACTGCAGACTTATTCGCTGCTCTCTCAGACTGTCTGTGTGCTCCCCTAGTGTTGGTCTCGGATTTCATGCATCATACTCCTGAGACTGGAAGAAAGTATTGTGGGAACTATAGTCTTCCAGAATGATATTACTGCAATGCTGAAATGTTTATGAACAACATCTCCCAGCAGGCCATTCACTCCAGGGAAGAATTGTGGGAGAGACTATAAAGGGATCGGCTGACCACACCCACTCTCTCTTGTTTCCCGGGATTCATTGTGTGTGCATCGGTCTGCGGCTGAGGCCTACTGCACGCCACCCAGTCATCTGCAGACTCAGCCCAGGCGGGACGGATGACACTCGCTACATTGCAGACATCTGTGCAGCATTGCTGATCGAATTGAAGTCGATGGGACTCACTGATTCCGCAGAGCACAACGATTTCAGTGTTTCACAGCATGGAGAGTTGCTTTTGCTTGTTCTTACAGGATTTATAAGAGGGACATTAGGATTGGTGAGAGAGCACCTGCTCAAAGTCCAGTTATCAATTGCTACAGCATCTCTTGAACACTGTATACAGACACCTTACATTTGGATCAGTTAGTGGATCATCATTAATCAGAACCAGCTATCTTGCATTGCTTTCCTCACACTGTGCTATAGTGAAAATAATAGCAAGGCCTTGCATTCTGAACACTGCTATTTTATTGCTTTTAAAGGCGACACGCTACTGGTATCTAGATTACCTCATCTCCCATTAGGATACAGGTACTATACTATACTATACTATACTATACTATACTATACTATACTATACTATACTATAGGCCAGCCTGGGATTTTCCTATAGTAGGAGTATTTCATATAGCAATTTATAGCTTTCTGAGAGATTAATTCACTTACTGTCAGCTACTGTGTATATTGGTGTATTTGCTTGTTACTATAACTGGTTATTTAAGTGTTCTTTAGAATTTTTTCAACTGAGCCTTGGCTGTTTACCCAGGACCTAGTTGATTAATACCTCCTTTAAGCCTTCTTTTTGAGTGAAGCAAATCCAAAAAGTTAAAACAGATCTGCATTGTGTCAGTGTGTCATTTAAAGGTATACACAACATGTCTGAACCTAGAGTGTCAGGAGGGCTGGACCGTTCCCAGGGTCAAAGCGGCACAGAAGAACAACCACAAGCAACCCTCAAGGGGTGCTACACACTTAATGATGCCCGTTCTCATTAGTGTGACTCAGCATGGTGTGAATTTGGAAAAGGTTCCTGTGCTACATTGGTGCACTGAAAATCACAGCTAAATCACATTGCAGTGGTGTGAACCGAGCCTATAGGCATGTCCACATATAAATGCAGATTCTACACTTTACTGTAACTCCACCACATCACATAACTTTCCCATGACATATCACCTTGATATACTAGCAAAATCTTCTGCAGTGCGCAAGCACACATCTTTTAAGCAATCTTTCCTTCACACCTTCATTCCTCTCTTAGACAGCACCATAGAGTTGGAACCATGTCCCTATGTATTCCAATTCCACAGCATTAAGCTTTCATCACCAAGACTCAGGACCAGCAACTAAGAGTGAGGGGGTCAAGGCAGAGGCGGATCCAGGGGCAATTGCTCCCCCCCCCCTGAGAAAATATTACTGACTCTCCCTCCTGCTCTGGGATGGTGGGTCGGCAAGCCCAGATTGCAGATTCCCAACCTGCCATCCCCGAGCATCACTGTAAATAATGGAGCCGGCTCAAGAGGAAGCAGAGCCAATTCTTCTTGTATAGTGCCAGCTCCTGTCACAGGCGGGGTAATACCAAATGTACTCCACCTGTGACAGGAGCGATACAGGAAGCATCGGCTTCCTCCAGCATGGCTCCTGTCACACTGATGCTCAGGAATGGTGGCTTGAGAACCCACCAACAGTACAAAGGGTCATGTGACTGCAGATTCAGGTTGGAAATTGGGGCAATTAGTTGTTTTAAAAACAAAATACCCGTGCATCCCATGCAAGCAAGCATGGTCCTTTGCACAGGTGTACACATAAGTACGCATGTACAGTGCATCCTGGAAAGTATTCACAGCGCTTAACTTTTTCCACATTTTGTTATGTTACAGTCTTATTCCAAAAAAAGTTAAATTCATTATTTTACTCAAAATTCTACAAACAATACCCCATAATGATATTGTTAAAGAAGTTTGTTTGAAATCTTTGCAAAAAATAATGAAAAAAAAAAATAAATCACATGTACATAAGTATTTACAGGCTTTGCCATGACACAAAAGCTCAGGTGCATCCTGTTTTCACTGACTGTCCTTAAGGCCCCTTTCACACAGGCGGACCGTTCAGATCTGCCTGTCCGTTTTTTTGGCGGATCTGAACGGTCCCCCCATGCATTCCTATGGGGGATCATATGTCAGCGGAGACATGTCTGCTGACATCCTATCCGATCCGATCCGATCCGTCAAATCTGGACAGATGCAAACCCTATTTTCCATCCGTCCAGCGGATCGGATCGGATGGGAACCAACGGTCCATTCCCCTCCGATTTCCCCCATAGAGATGCATGGGGAACTGACAGCTGTGTCTCCGCACACAGCGCAGAGACACAGCTGTCATCCTCCTGCTCAACGGGGGATCGGCGGCTCGATCCCCCGCTGAGAAAAACGGATAGTGTGAAAGGAGCCTAAGACGTTTCTTCAGCTTGATTGGAACCCACATGTGGTAAATTTAGTTGATTGGACATGATTTGGAAGGGCACACACCTGTCTATATAAGGTCCCACAGTTAACAGTGCATGTTAGAGCACAAAACCAAGCTATGAAGTCCAAGGAATTGTCTGTAGACCACCGAAACAGGATTGTATTGAGGCACAGATCTGGGGAAGGGTACAGAAAAATTTCTGCAGCATTGAAGGTCCCAATGAGCATATTATCTGTAAACCACCAGGACTCTTCCTAGAGCGAGTTGCCAGGCCAAACTAAGCCATCAGGGGAGAAGGGCCTAAGTCAGGGAGGTGACCAAGAACCCCATGGTCACTCTGACAGAGCTCCAGAGTTTCTCTGTGGAGAGAGGAGAACCTTCCAGAACAGCCATCTCTGCAGCACTCCACCAATCAGGTCTGTATGGTAAAGTGGCAAAACGGAAGCCACTCCTCAGTAAAAGGCACGTGACAGCCTGCCTGGAGTTTGCCAAAAGGCACATTAAGGACTCTCAGGCCATGAGAAACAAAAGTATCTGGTCTGATGAAACTAAGATTGAACTCTTTGGCCTGAGTAGCAAGTGTCATATCTGGAGGAAACCAGGCACCACTCTTCACCTGGCCAATACCATCCCTACATTGAAGCACGGTGGTGGCAGCATCATGCTGTGGGGATGTTTTTCAGTGGCAGGAAGTGAAGTGGAAGACTAGTCCAGATTGAGGGAAAGATGGATGCAGCAATGTACAGAAACATCCTTAATGAAAACCTGCTCCAGAGTGCTCTGGACATAAGAATGGGGCAAAGGTTCATCTTCTGAAATGAAAAAATCCGTGCTTAGGATAATTTTTAACCTAAAAAATGGTTGTTGATGCTGGCTGCAGCCCACCTATACACTATATTCCTAGAAATATAGTAAGATTAGAAAATGAGCTCTCTCAGCCTGGGAAATCAGACAACATTTTTCTATGAGAGCAGAAGCTTATAAAGAAGCTCTAGTCATGAGTGACTGACAATACCACAGGATCCTGAAATATATTTCCTCATATACAGGACCCTGACACGGAGGACTCGGGCAGGATATTGGACCACACTAGTGACACAGTAACCAGACAAGGGGACCCCCAGGATTATATATCCAAGGCCTGATACCCCTGCAGGGGTGATCAACTCTGGTGAGTGCGGTCCAGGGGGTGCGGGGAGCACTGAATGGTCACCGGCATCCGAGCACCACCATAACTTCTGCTAGAGCACCTGCACCAGTCACTTTTGCACCCCTAATTTTGGGAGTGGTTTACCATAGTGGGACTCACCTTTCTTTTAGGACTATAGCCATCACGGACTAACCAGTACCTGGATTTCTGATGTTATATTTTAGAGTGGTTTTACAATTTATATACCTGCGTTTTTTATAGTTTTATGTCAACATATGATTCTTCTTATTGTATAGTTTACACTTTTTAAAAATTTCACAGTTCACATATGTGTTATTATATGCTTTTAGGTTGATCCACCAGAGTTTTATCAATTTTTATTTATTTATAGGTTTGACTTCACTCAATTTTATGTTTTTACTCACTTAGTAATTTTATTCATCTATTTATATTTGTAGTTGGTACCAGCACCATTGTGCACTTTTCACAGAGCTAGATCACTTATCATTTTTTGCACTTACCATAGACTCTCCACAGGTTATGAAGCACATCACACTTTATTAATTTTACATTCACATAAGAGACGCATACCGATTTAACATTTATTTAGCATCATTAAAAGATACACGGAATGGCAGGTATACTCTGGCAGCGCCATTAACCTTTTCTTGCATTTTCAAAGGTTCATCTTCTAACAATGACCCTAAGCACAAGATAACAAAGAAGTGGCTACTGAACGTCCTTGAGTGGCAATGCCAGAGCCCAGCCCAGACTTGAACCTGTTTGAACATCTCTGACGAGATCTAAAAGTGGCTGGGCACCAACGCACCCCATTCAACCTGATGGAGCTTAAAGGGGTTGTAAAGTCAGAAGGTTTTTTTTTTTTTTTACTTTCAAACAGTTACTTTTATTGAAAATTGTACATGTTAAAGAATACAGACAATGTGCATTGAACGAATTGACAATAAAGTAACAAAACTTTTCAGCAATCTTTCATCCTTTATTGGTACAAGACATAGTACTACATAGGGTAGGGGATAGTTGTTAACACAGGATGATATCCCCTCCAGGACTCTCGCTGTGTCAGCTCCCGCTGGACTCGTCTCCCCAGCCACGTCACCACCATCTTGTGCCAAGGGGTCTTTGTCCTGCTGGCAGAATTTATCCAGTTTGGTCACAGTATCTGTGACTTTCTTAGGTGGGGACATGTCCTGGTGGATTCCAAGGCACACTAGAACAGAGGCAGACCATTTTGCAGTTTGTGAAGGAGTTTATGCTGTTGGAGCTCTTCTCACTCATGTCCTACCGCATACTGCTCCAGGCCATGCCCCACCAAGTCAGAAGGTTTTTTTATCTTAATGCATTCTATGCATTAGGATAAAAAATCTTCTGTGTTCAGCAGCCCCCCTCAGCCCCATAACACTTACCTGAGGTCCCTCTCTGTCCAGTTATATCCACGAGTGTCTCAGCCGTCCGAGATTCTCCCTCCTGACTGGCCATTGGCTGCCACTGCTGTCAATCGAAGTCAGCTAGGCAATCAGGAGAGATGGGGCGGGGCTTCATGTCTAAACAGACACAGGGAGCTGTGACTTGCCTTGGGTGCCCCATAGCAAGCTGCTTGCTGTGGGGGGAACTCAAAAGGAGGGAGGGGCCAGGATCACAGAAGAGGGACCCGAGAGGCGGAGGATCAGGGTTGCTCTGTGCAAATCCACTGCAAAACAGCAGGTAAGTATAACATGTTTGTTATTTTTATAGGAAAAAAAAGGAGACTTTACAATCACTTTAAGAAGTCCTGCAAAAATGAATGGGAGATACTGGCCAAAAATAGGTGTGCCAAGCTTGTAGCCTTTGAAATCAAAAAAGACTTGCGGCTTTTGTTGAAGCACCTTTGGCACCAATTTAGTATTGAGCAAAGGCTGTGAATATTTATGTACATGGGATTTGTTTTTTTTTTTCCGTTTTTTATTTTTATTAAATTTGCAAAGATTTCAAACAAACTTCACATTGGCATTATGGAGTATTGTTTATAGAATTTTGAAGAAAATAATGATTTTTTTTCCTTTTTGGAATAAGGCTGTAACATAACAAAATGTGGAAAAAGTGAAGGGCTGTGAATACTTTCCAGATGCACTGTATAAACAAGGCCTTAAACATGCCCAAATGAACATTACAAACTACAAGGAAAAATGCATGAGAACAGAAAAGGATAGATGTTAACAGGGCCCAGGGGCAGGGCTGCCATCAGGGGGGTACAGCCCATACACATGTAGGGGGCCCGGGCATCCCGAGGGGCCCATAACAGGGTAGGGTTGCCACCTGCCCTCGGAATAACATTCAGTTGTAAGCTCCGCCGTTCCCTTGCAGACTGGCACTATGTGGGGGGTCCTGCCCCTCACTAGCCCTCACACACAGCAGTAGGCCCGGCCCTCCCCTGTTCTCCAGCTGTTCACTATTGGAAAGGAGGGTCGGCATTTACTAGAACCGTTGACCTTTATTTTCCTGGGATGGAGGAGATGGGACTAGAGGAAGATGACGACACATGGTAGGTGGGCCCTGGGGAATGTTGGTGGTCAGGTCTGGGGGGGGGGGGGGCAGGCCTAAAACGTTGTAAGGGGCCCCAAAATTTCTGATGGCTGCCCTGCCCAGGGGACACAAACTGATTTTTGTCGCACTCCCTGGTGGTTCAGGCATCCCAGGTTAGGAACCTTGGATCTATGTTATCCCACTTTGTCTTGAAAAGCTGAGTTTTCCTTTCATTTCACATTTGGTGGGTGTATTCCTTTAATTTATAAACACCAAATTGATACAAACTTTCTTTTTCCCAGGAGACACACCCGTACAGACAACACAAAAGCTGAATGGCATTTTGCAATGTTACCAATACGGCTCAGTTTAATTACACCATTTGTTACAATAATTGGCCAGAGATTTTACTTTCTAGACATAACAATCGTTTGGGAAATTAAATCTCTCCAGAAGTCAAATACTGAAGTTTTGCCAGATCTGTTCCGCATACGATTAATCTTATTGAGTGGGCTAAAGGCAAAATTGGATTATTCAAGTTAAAAAAAAAAGAACAAACAAACATTAAGTTGTTATTTCTGCTACTTGTACAGTAGATTCGCGGAAAGTAATTATAAATGTTTTCAAAAGGCACATGTTTAAAGCACACATTTCTTACATGTTTTTGGTTACATGGACAAATTTACAGAAAAAATAAATAATTATTTCTTATCTGCAATATATGCCTATGGTGAAAAGGTGTGTATTGGAAATTATTTTGAGGAATCTATAAAGTAAAATTAAAGGCAAAACTTTTTTCCCCTTTGGCTATAGTAAGGAAGGGTTATGACCCCTGTCTTTTCTTTTTTGCAATCTAGGGAGATTTATTTTTACTTCCTGTCCCATATCCCAAACAGGAAATCAGAGGAATCCCTCCAAAGTGAGGGCATCCCTGAATGTCACCAGAACTAGTGTCTTCATTGGTAGATTTCCCCTCTATTACTGTTGAGTGACAACCCAAAATTTGGGATTTGGTGATAAGACACCAGTGATACCAAAAGCTGAACTTTAACCATAACAACTTGATAAAAAATAATGTTCTTTAGCAAGGAACATACATTCCACATTTAATAATTATGCTACCAATATAAGTGTGTGCTGTAAATTGCCTCCAGCTTTGCTCCTGTATCTTCTTGCTGGAGGTTGCCATTTTGCTAAAGCCCTAGGCCCCTGAACAGCAGTAACGAGGAAATATAGCCATCAATTTAATGGTTTAAAAAAACAGCTACATTTCTGGAATGCCTGGGTTGCTGTCAGGGCTGGCGCCACCATAAGACAGCTTAAGCCTTAGGGTGCCAGGGGTAGTAAAATGCACCTTCCCCTGTACAGACAAACATCCATGCACCTGCCCTGACAGCCAGCGATAACAGGGGAGGTGAGAAGTGTCAGCCCGTCCTCTGTGTGCATACACATCACCCGCGGAAGATGCTCTGCCTTCTGCAGAACCTGCAGATAGGTGTATCAGAGCACTGACAGGTGGGGGTGGCCAGCAGCAGGGTAGACAGCTCACAGGCTGGTCTTGAGACCAATGAGCCACAGACTGCTGAGTTGACTGGCAGAGGGAAGCCCTGACCCCAATGGGTGTTGTGGTTTCACCCAGCAGCACAGAGGCTGTTCAGGGTGCCACTGAAGACGGCAGTCTGAGAAATCCGGGGATCGGGGTGAGTCCAATGAGTGCACACTTACAATCTTCAAACTGACACAGGACCGCTCTGTCCCTCACCCTGTGGCTACATGTCTTCCATGTGCCTGGACGGGTCTAATACTAATCCAGCATATTTGTAAGCAATTTGCTTTCAATCCTCCACACATTGAATGCATTGCTAGTTTTGAAATGCTTTTATTCACATTTGAGTGTACCCATTAAAATAATTTTGGCAGTAGTATTCTATAACTGGAACTGGTACCTAAGTGGTTGTAAAGGAAAAAAATAGAATTGCACAGAGCACCCACAAATCTCCTTTTCTCGGGTTCCTGCTGATGCCCCTGACTCCTCCCCTCCACCAAGTGCCCCCAATTGGAAGCCACTTCCCATAGGGGTGCTTCTGAGCCCTGCTTCTGACACAGACTGTGAGATTCAGCCCCATCCCCCACTCCCTCGTTACTGGCTTTGATTGACAGCAATAGGAGCCACTAGCTCCTGCTGCCTCAGCAAAGCCTGTGAAACCAGGAAGTGAGGGGAGAATAGAGCTGCAGATATGCACAGCACTGGATCAAATTAGGGCTCAGGTAAGTATAAAGGGGCAGGGTCATGGTCAGCATAAGGTAGCCTAGGCAGCCGATAGGTTGGTGGCGTTAAAACCTTAATCCTCAGCCACTCTTTCGTGCCCCTAAGCAGGCAAACAAAAAAACTTCCATGCTGCTCTCAGCAGGAGAGAGGGCGCAGCGTGGAAGTTTTAGTTTGTCTGCTGTTTACTAGGCTGCTGTCAAAGCATGGACAGCTCAGTAGGTAGGTGGGGCAGTCTGCATCTCCTACTGTCAGAGTGGACCTGCAAAGATGCAGAGGTTGGCAGATCCAGGTTTGTGCGGGGAGCAGTTACGGCCCACTGTCATGCAGGCTCTAATCAGGAATGACAGGGTACGCCCAGGTGTGTGGGGTGGCCCAGGCCAGGGGGTGCTGGTGGAGGGCCCATGGAGGAGAAGGAATGGTGATCTTCTCCTGCCTGCCTGGGACACAGCCACCACTTCTGGCACCAGATCCTCTACACCATGAGTGATCAAACTATGGCCCAAACTATGGCCCAAACTGTGGCCCAAACTGCGGCCTTCCAGCTTTTTTTGTGGCCCCATCATGCCTCTGCCTTTGGGAGTCATGCTTGTAACTGTCAGCAGCCTGCAATGCCTCTTGAGACTTGTAGTTCTGAAAAAGCTGGAGGGCCATAGGTTGAGCACCAATGCTCTACACTGACACTATCTAGAGGAGCTGCTGCAGGATAGGTGAGATCTGGGAGGACTGGTCATTCCCAAAATGTGTGTGTGATCAGATTGACACTGCCACCCTCCTGTGATATTGTCCCCCTTCTATTATGCTGCCCCCCTCTTGGCACACTGCCCCCACCTAGGAGGTTTGGTAATTTTGCAAGGTGTGTGTGATCAGATTAACACTGCCCCCCCCCCCCTTATATACCACTGCCTCCACATGTCCCATTGCCCTACCCCAAGTCCCGTTACCCCCATATGTCCCACTGAAACTCACCTATCCCACTGAATCTCTCTTGCCCCACTGCCCCCTCCTGTTCCACTGCAACTGTCATGTCCCATTGCCCCCCTCCTGTCCCACTGGCCAGATACCTCTCTCCTGTCACAATGCCCTCCTTTCACAATGGTGTGGCAGGAGGATGGTGTGGGGAGGGGTGTCAAAATACACTTTCACCTAAGTAGACAAAATCCTTGCACCGGCTCTGCTAACTGTCACATTTGCTTGTGTCTTCAAGCATGCATGGTTGAAGTAATGGTAAAACTAAATAAATAAATAAATAAAAATTCCAATAAAAATATCCCATAGTTTGTAGCTATAACTTTTGCGCAAAACAATCAATATATACGTTTATTGGTTTTTTTTATTTTTTTACCAAAAATATGTAGCAGAATGCATATTGGCCTACATTGATGAAGAAATTTGATTTGACATTTTTTTATTGAGTATGTTTTATAGCAACTAATAAAAAATATTGTTTTTTTTTTTTTTTTTCATAATTGTTGTTTTTTTTGTTCCTAGCGCAAAAAAATAAAAATCACAGAGGTGATCAAATACCATTCAAAAGAAAGCTCTATTTGTAGGGAAAAAAAGACATCAATTTTATTTGGGTACAGCATCACACGACCGCGCAATTGTCAGTTAAAATAATGCAGTGCCGTATTGCAAAAAATGGCCTGGTTATGAAGAGGAGTAAACCTTCCAGGGCTAAAGTTATTAACCACTCTACTACCGCTCACGGTAATAGTACTGCGGCAGAGTGGCTCGTTCCCGTCCAGTCACGTAGTATTAACGTGACTGGACTCCTCCCCTTCTGGGCGGCGCTTGCGCGCCGCCGGAGGCTCGCTCCCGCTGTTTTCATTCACAGCGGGAGTCGGGCCAGGGGAGGAGCAGCGGCGATCGCCGCTGCTCTTACCCGATCGTCAGGGATCGAGTCTGGAGATCCGCCCGCTGTGTGTAAACACAGCGGGCGGATCTCCATAGTGACAGGGAGTGACAGATCGGACTGTTCAGCATAGCTGGACATCCGATCTGTCCATGAATCACATAGTCACCTCCCCCCCTACACGTCAGTAAGCACCAGGCATACATTAACCCCTCCCTCTCCAATAAAATTAACCCCTTCCCTGCCAGTGTCATTTTTACAGTAACAGTGCATATATATAGCACTGATTACTGCAGTAATGTCACTGGTACCCCCAAAAGTGTCAAAAATGTCAGTCAGGGGTCCGGTCTGTCCGCCGCAATGTCGCAGTCCCGCAAAAAAAATCGCAGATCGCCGCCATTACGCGTTAAAAAAAAAACACCAAAAATGACAGAAATCTTTCCCTTTGTTAGTAAACGCAATAACTTTTGCGCAAACCAATCAAAATACGCTTATTGCGATTTTTTTTACCAAACATATGTAGCATAAAACAAATTGGCCAAAAACTTTTAAAAAAATTGGTTTTTACATCTTTTTTGGGGGGAATTTCATATAAAAAAATGTGAAAAATATTGTTATTTTTTCAAAATAAACGCTCTTTTTTTGTTTATAGCGCAAAAAGTAAAAATCGCACAGGTGATCAAATACCACCAAAAGAAAGCTCTGTTTGTGGGAGAAAAAGGACGTAAATTTCGTTTGGGTACGGCGTCGCACGACCGCGCAATTGTCAGTTGAAGTTGCACAGCGCCGAATCGCAAAAAGTGGCCTGGACGGAAGACAGCAAAATCCTCCGGTTGTAAAGTGGTTAAACACTGACTTGGCTTATTTTCACCAAAGAAATGTAGCAGAATACATTTTGACCTAAATTTATGAAGATAGATTATTTATTTGCAAAATGTTATCACAGAAACAAAGGAAAATGCATTTTTTTTTCAAACTGTTTGGTCTTTTTTTGTTTATTTAGCAAAAAAATAAAAATCCCAGTGGTAATTAAATACCACTGAAAGAAAGCTCTATTTGATATGGGTACAGTGTTGCATGACCGCACAGTTGTCATTAAAAGCGACAGTGCAGAAAGCGGAAAATTGGCCTGTGCAGGAAGGGGGTAAAAGTGTCCGGCATTGAAGCGGTTAACAATATCTCATGATATAGTATGTCCTGTTAGCATTCATTAATATGTGTTCTCTAGCTTACCTGGTATAAAATAGAAGCTTCAACAACAAACAAAATAACCCCTACCCCCACCTATAACTGGCCTTCAAAGCAAAGAGCAAATGGGAGGGCAATGCATGCGAGACAAAAACAGAAAAAATTCCCAGCTCAATTCACCAACCAGTTTGCTCACCAACCGAATTAACCTGTCCAACAGTATGAGTTAAAAATAGGGGTTAGTTAGCACACATTTGCAAACGCATGTGTAAGCTGCAGGGCCACTTCACGGCACCCTGTATTACCTGCAGTCCTAACTCCTGTACATTTATGAGAGTCTCCACAGTGGAAGCACATGCACTTTAATGGATAGATAGGGGGTAGATGAGCCTAGAGATAGGACAACCCTCCTTAAAGGCACTTGGGGGCACAGTGGATGCCCAGCTCATAGCACAATGGCAGCAAAGGCATCCAGTGCGTCCACTCACCAGTATACATCAACTACAAATAAAATGGCCTCTGCCCCCACGTATAACTGGCCTTCATAGCAAAAAGCACATGGAAGGGCAACGCATGCGAGACAAAAACAAAAAAAATTCCCAGCTCAATTCACCAACCAGTTTGCTAAGCAACATGGAATGGCAACGCATGTGAGACAAAACCAGAAAAAAATCCCAGCTCAATTCACCAACCAGTTTGCTTGTTTTTGTCGCCCTTCCATGTGCTCTTTGCTATGAAGGCCAGTAATAGGTGGGGGCAGGGGCTATTTTGTTTGTTGTTGATGTATACTGGTGAGTGGACACACTGGGTGCCATTGTGCTATGAGCTTTAACGCATACTGTTGGACAGGTTAATTCGGTTGGTAAGAAAACTGGTTAGTGAATTGAGCTGGGAATTTTTTTCTGTTTTTGTCTCACATAAAATCAAAGCTTCCAGTCAGTTGGAACCGCAGAACTTGTGCAAAGACATTTTGTGCTGTTCATTTCTCGCAGAGTGATTTCTGCTAACAAGATTCCACCTGGGAAATTTTTAGCAAACACTGATCCATGTGCAAAGCTTTAAGCAATCACAGGCTACAGGTGATACAATTTCTGTGGCTGGGAACAATCATTATTTTCTTGTATTTTACATGGGATATAGTTAAAGCGTTCACCCATCTACAACCATGTTGTGTTTTTGGTGTAGACACAAAGGTTCTGAATGTAAAGGGTTGGATACATGTTTTCATGTTAATTGCAGCGTGCTAAATAATGTGCAAGGCTCCTTTCACACTGCCCGCTCTGTCGGCGGACTCTGTGCTGCTCAGCGGGGGGATCAATACACAGATCAGTGGTGTATTTTGGTTTTGTGCTGCCCTAGGCAAGACTAAAATTGGGCGCCCCCCATCTAAATTTGTCCCACCCCTTCCTGTTTATTATGCACCCCTTCACCTGTTATTATTATTGAAGCCCCCAGTTCTCCTTGCAGGCAGGCAGACTGGTGGATGTCCCCCTGACTCCCCATGTATTATTCACTGCCTCTCCTTTACCCCATGTATTATATATACACTGACCCCCCCCCCATATATTGTATGTACATTGACCCCCTATGTGTTATATATATATATATATATATATATATACATAAACACTGATCCCCCCCATCACCCCATGTATTATATATACACTGACCCCCATATATTATATATACACTGACCCCCATGTTTTATATATACACACTGACCCCCATTGTATTATATATATATACACACACAATGACCCCCAAATATTATTCATACACTGACCTCCCATGTATGATATGGGGCTTTTTGGGGACGCCAGACAGATTTTACTCCCGACCCAGTCCACCCTTATAAGACCTAGGGGCATCTTTTGGTGACGCCCCCCTGGAAAGTGCTACCCTAGGCCTGGGCCAAGATACAGGATTGACACAGATCCCCGCTGAGCAGGCAGGTGACAGTTCCCTCTCCGCTCTGTGTGTGGAGACGGAGGTGTCAGAGCCCCGCTGCTCTCTATAGGGGAATCGGATGAGAGCGGACCACCTGTCCACTCTCATCCGATCCCATCCAATCTAATCCCCTGGACGGATGGAAAATAGGGTTTCCATCCGTCCGGATTTCACGGACAGGATCGGATGCGGATGGCAGCGGGTGTCAGCAGACATGTCTCCGCTGACATCCGCTGCCCTATAGGGATGCATGGAGAATCTGATCAGATCCGCCTGAAAAACTGACAGGTGGATCTGATCGGATCGTTCGTGTGAAAGAGCCCTAAGAACCCTAAGTGCAACCTTTGTGGGTATTTATCATCAGTCACAGCTGACCATTACCTGCCTTAGTTACCTTTATCCGCTCTTCTTTTTAAAAGGATCTTTGTTCTGACAAGGTCACCATCCACTTCCTGGACTGAGATGCTGGTACAGAGATGGCACAGTCAGTTCCTTGGGCAGTGGCAGGACAAGGTCATCTAGTTCCCAGGGCGAAGATGGCAAGCTACAAACCTAGGTGGAGGAGGAGGTGGGGCCAACAGAGACACACGTACAGTGCCAAAATGTACCTACTGCTTGTGGCATGCGCTGAAATAGCATCAATAGTTGTGGTACACCGCAGAAAACTGAAAGGTTCAATATCAGTGAACAAATATGGGGCTAACGATAGCTACAGAAAAGTGGGGTCACCAGAAGGAAAAGTGTTTTTCCACTGCAAGGAATGTGTCCTTACATCAGATGTGTTACTGCGTCTGCAAGGAATGTGTCCTTACATCAGATGTGCTACTGGAAGGAAAAGTGTCCTTGAGTCAGTGGTGTCACTGGAAGGAAAAGTGTCCTTGAGTCAGTGGTGTCACTGGAAGGAAAAGTGTCCTTGAGTCAGTAGTGTCACTGGAAGGAAAAGTGTCCTTGAGTCAGTGGTGTCACTGGAAGGAAAAGGGTGATGTTGCAGACTAAGGCTTCCTCCCACATACACTATAATACCAAAAGTGTTGGGAAGCCTGCCTGTACACACACACACATGAACTTTAATGGCATCCCATTCTTAGTCCATTGGGTTCAATATTGAGTAGGTCCACCCTTTGCAGCTATACCAGCTTCAACTTTTCTAGGAAGGCTGTCCACAAGGTTTAGAAGTGTGTCTATGGGAATGTTTGACCTTTCTTTCAAAAGCGCATTTGTGAGGTCAGTCACTGATGTGGACAAGAAGGCCTTGCTTGCAGTCTCCACTCTAAGGTGTTCTATGGGGGTTGAGGTCAGGACTCTGTGCAGGCCAGTCAAGTTCCTCCACCCCAAACTCGCTCATCCATGTCTTTATGGACCTTGCTTTGTGCACTGGTCTAAATCATTTGGTGGAGGCTTAGTGCTATTTAGCCATTCTTAGGAAGGCTTGTATTTTTATGAATAAATACAAAGCTCCCTGTGATTGGCTGAGGTGGAGATCCTGACGTCCTCCACATGTCTCTCTACCTCAGTAAATAAAAAGAAGCCTTGTATTCATTTATAAAAATACAAGGATTCCTGTGATGGCTGAGCAGTGCTCAGCCCCTCTCAATGTTGTCCCGAGAACGGGGGGGGGGGGGGGTGTTACCATACTGCTGCCAGATCAAAGCACTGTGTACTGATGCTGTATACAGTTTATACAGCGCTGATAGCAGCCACATTTCTTAGTAATGGGAATAGTTTGTTTGGTCCAAATAAACTATTTAAAATGTAGCACTGCCCCCTTGAAGACTGCTGGAAATTACACTTTTGGGTCCCCCTGGGTTACCGGTCCGTTAACAACACAGGCATTCACAATTTAACACTTTGTTTTTGGCTCAGTCAACGGTCAGTCCAGGGGTTTGTAGTTGTTTTTGGTATTTTATTTTAAATAGGGATGGGAGAAGAGAATAGTGGGATACTCCAAATTAACTATTCACAATGCGGGGGATTCCTACTTTTGATGATGCAGCCAGGCTGCTGTTTCACCCTGCCACTAGGTAAATTTGAATTAAGTCTCTATCCAGATGACTTGATGGACTAGATTATCTTAAGGGTACTCTCCTAGTATCCCCTTTCACTTGACACACTGACACCCGTCCTCTGACTATCCTACACCGGGGTGGCTCTCCTCAGGTCAGGCCCCTAGACACAATCCCCTGTACTCATGATACAATTTTTCCAAGGTTTCCGGTGTTTCTCCCTCTCTAGTCAGCTCTCCTGGACCTTTGGGTTCAGTTCTGTTCTTCTGGTCCGCAGGCCAACCGCCTTGCGACCACATGCCATCACTACAGAGGGAGGCAGCTGCCACCCTCCCTCCGGGACTCTGCTCACCAGCCAAAGACCCCACAGCGCATGTGCTCCTGGCTTTTATACAGTATGCCAGAATGCATGAGACAGCCTGTCTCTACCAATCACCAGGACTGTTTCAAAGCCTATGTATCCATTGGTCAGGTTTCCTCCCATTATCCAACATGCCTCCCTATCGAACCAGCTTGAAACACTCTCTAGACCCAATGAATCACACTGAGCAGACCTAACTCACAGATCCTGCTCTCTGGTAGGGAGAAAGAAATATACAGTGCCTTGCGAAAGTATTCGGCCTTCTTGAACTTTTCGACCTTTTGCCACATTTCAGGCTTCAAACATAAAGATATAAACTGTAATTTTTTGTGAAGAATCAACAACAAGTGGGACACAATCATGAAGTGGAACGAAATTTATTGGATATTGCAAACTTTTTTAACTAATAAATAACTGAAAAATTGGGCGTGCAAAATTATTCAGCCCCTTTACTTTCAGTGCAGCAAACTATCTCATGAAGTTCAGTGAGGATCTCTGAATGATCCAATGTTGACCTAAAGGACTAATGATGATAAATAGAATCCACCTGTGTGTAATTAAGTCTCCTTATAAATGCACCTGCACTGTGATAGTCTCAGAGGTCCGTTTGAAGCGCAGAGAGCATCATGAAGAACAAGGAACACACCAGGCAGGTCCGAGATACTGTTGTGGAAAAGTTTAAAGTCGTATTTGGATACAAAAAGATTTCCCAAGCTTTAAACATCCCAAGGAGCACTGTGCAAGCGATAATATTGAAATGGAAGGAGTATCAGACCACTGCAAATCTACAAAGACCTGGCCGTCCCTCTAAACTTTCAGCTCATACAAGGAGAAGACTGATCAGAGATGCAGCCAAAAGGCCCATGATCACTGGATGAACTGCAGAGATCTACAGCTGAGGTGGGATACTCTGTCCATAGGACAACAATCAGTTGTATACTGCACAAATCTGGCCTTTATGGAAGAGTGGCAAGAAGAAAGCCATTTCTTAAAGATATCCATAAAAAGTGTCATTTAAAGTTTGCCACAAGCCACCTGGGAGACACACCAAACATGTGGAAGAAGGTGCTCTGGTCAGATGAAACCAAAATCGAACTTTTTGGCAACAATGCAAAACGTTATGTTTGCCGTAAAAGCAACACAGCTCATCACCCTGAACACACCATCCCCACTGTCAAACATGGTGGTGGCAGCATCATGGTTTGGCCCTGCTTTTCTTCAGCAGGGACAGGAAAGATGGTTAAAATTGATGGGAAGATGGATGAAGCCAAATACATGTAAGAAAACCTGATGCAGTCTGCAAAAGACCTGAGACTGGGACGGAGATTTGTCTTCCAACAAGAAAATGATCCAAAACATAAAGCAAAATCTACAATGGAATGGTTCACAAATAAGCATATCCAGGTCTTAGAATGGCCAAGTCAAAGTCCAGACCTGAATCCAATCGAGAATCTGTGGAAAGAACTGAAAACTGCTGTTCACAAACGCTCTCCATCCAACCTCACCGAGCTCGAGCTGTTTTGCAAGGAGGAATGGGCAAAATTTTCAGTCTCTCGATGTGCAAAACTGATAGAGACATACCCCAAGCGACTTATAGCTGTAATCGCAGCAAAAGGTGGCGCTACAAAGTATTAACTTAAGGGGGCTGAATAATTTTGCACGCCCAAATTTTAACTTTTTTATTTGTTAAAAAAGTTTGAAATATCCAATAAATTTAGTTCCACTTCATGATTGTGTCCCACTTGTTGTTGATTCTTCACAAAAAATTACAGTTTTTTATCTTTATGTTTGAAGCCTGAAATGTGGCAAAAGGTCGTAAAGTTCAAGAGGGCCGAATACTTTCGCAAGGCACTGTAAATGTGCCTGCTGCTCCTCTAATAGGCAGACAGAGCCAAAAACTATACTCTCTCACTAGCACCTACCTAGGAGGGTGCTACAAAAATAACAAAAAAAACCTATGGGTAGACTTTACCAATGACACTGAGCTGAGTGAACATATCCCCACCCCATAGGGCTCTCCTATGCACAGCACAAGTCAATATTCACACAGATGATTTGATATGAATAGTTTGCTGCGTTCAGAGGCGGCTAAATGCTCTGGAAGATTCCGCTATGGCCACATACAAAATGGCCGATTAGCTGTGTCCAGTTTGTGTGTGACCAAAATGCTGCAGAAAAGCTGACCCTCGATCAGGGATCTATTCACACATATCCACTCATTTGTACAGAGTAACAGCTGACAGCTGTTCTCACACAGGGGGCTTGATTTCCTAAAGGGAAATTAAATAGACTGTGCACTTTGCAATGCAGTTGCTCCACAGCTTAGTAAATGAGGTAAAGCTTCACTTTGCAAATGATACCCAATCAAGCGCAAGGAAAAAAAACAAAACATTTTTGCTTGCTCGTGATTGGTTGATAGAAGTCAGCATAGCTTCTGCTCATTTACCAAGCTTTAGAGCAACTGCTCTTGCAGTGTGCATCTGCACATTGCAAAGTGCACAGTCTATTTGCCTCTATTAAATCAACCCCAGTGTGTTCAGGCTGCATTTGCAACCGTTAGCAAAATTCTACTAATTCTCAGCAGCAGCTGCCCCTAGCCGCATCTGCTCAGCCATGTGAATCTCTAACACTTACAGTGAAGATGAGGCCTTCTAGTAAACCACGCCCAGGTAAATACTGGGCTACAGAATTATTTGTTTTCTGCTATGCTGGAAGAATTTGTACAAAGCCAAAGGATATATCAGCCCCTTTCCAGGGCACGTCCGGAACTCTGAAAGATGGAAGGGAGCAGAGAATCTCCAAGTCGTTCTCCCATGAGTATGTCAGGTTAAATAAAGAATGAATGACAAAGCTTTGTTGTCTTCAGTAGAGCTGCAGCAAATGTCGTCTATCCTCCAGAGGACAGGTCTTTTCAAAATAAAGCCGGGTTTTTTGTTCCTTGTTTGTCTATGATTGTGGATAATAAGCCATTGTACGCTCTGATGCGTTCACAGAGAACGGAAATTGTACTGGGCTGGGACTCATTACAAGGAGGCTCACAATTACACAGTCATTAATGAAAGCTCAGGCTGAGTTGGGTTCGGTGAGGTGCATATCGATGCTCAGGTATTAAAAGAGCAGCGGGTGCCAGTTCCTTCCAAATGAGTTAACATGAGGCAGAAGAATGACTCTGTTCTGCCTGCATCCTCCAGCTGTGACAATTCTGAAACCGGCACAACCTTTAAAGTGTATATCAAGGCAAAATAATAGGAAAAAACACATGCAGTACATCTCTGCACATTTCCCCATGTTTCATCCTTTTTAAGGACCCACGAGCACAGAGAAATACCTGTTGATCTACCAGAAATGCATGTAGTTCCTAATTTCCTATCATGGGTTGACAACATACAGAATCGTTTGTGAGTAGGGATGGGTTCAGGCATGTTTGGATCCCTGTCCCAACCCACCTGTGCAATCCTGCCAGGAAGCCCTCTCTGCACACCGCCAGTCATAGGCAGTGAGGTATTTCCCGGCCCGCAGTTACACATACACTCCCCCTGACTAGGCTGTCTATGATTGAGGGTGTGCAGTAACAGCTTCCTGGCAGGATTGCTCAGGCAGGTTTGGACTATGATCCAAACACGGCAGAGGCCATCCCTATTAGTGAGATGAAAGGTGTCAGTCCTGCCATTGACCTTTGCACTCCCATATTCCTCTTCTCCACAGCATAGGAACTAATTGACTTGTAGATCTATGATATGTACAATAAGGGTTAAAAGAGTGAGAACACAAGGGCAGAGAGTGCAGAACACAGGGCAGCACTGGATTTCTGGCAGGATCAACAGGTATTTTTTGTACTTATACAGCTGTACCAAAATGCTTCCAATGGTATAGTTAAAGCCGAACACCAGTTCAGCTCCTGTCCTGTAGTGAAATAGCTTACACTGATTTCACTTCACAATGTGAATTTCTTGCAATGCACATTAGAAGCTGCCTTATTTTCTGGCTGGAGCACACCCAGCACCATCTAGCTTTCCTCACCCTCCTGACTGTTCTTGACCATACCTGTTCATTCATTGGATTTCAAATGATTTCAACCAGTATCTCATGCAGGTGCTATCTGGGGCAGTGTGCATGGAAATGTAGCCTATCTAGGAATACAAAATCCTCAGACTAATATCCACCAATCAAAGCAGTTAAAATTTGCAGAATTTAGCACAAAAAGTCAACTCACGTGTAGGCAGGTGCAGTTCAGCCT